>NW_028251234.1:0-600000 GCF_964263255.1 Lissotriton vulgaris
CTTTTTAGAACTACCTCCAATTTATAAAAAAATCCTACATTTTTTGAAAACTGTAATTCTTTTTTCCCTATGGTACGCTCCCCGGTACACTCCCCGGAGCGCGTACCGGGCGCTCCCCCCGCGCAAATCGGAAAAAAAAAAAAATGTTGCCCCGCGGGGCCCTTTTATGGCCCCCACATCAAACCTAGGGGGTCATGGGGGTGTACTCTGCACCCTTATGGTCATTTCCCCCTTTGTTTTTTCCACCTCTTGTGTCTCGATTTTACCGAGACACAAGATGGCGGCCGCTCCGGACTGTTTCGAATGTTTACAGACATCTGAGAGACAATCAGCTTTCCGTGAGCAAGTCGCGTAGCACGCCCGGTGAGCTCCCCGGTGCGCGTACTGGGGCGCTGCCATAGATATATATATTTTTTTAACCCTAAATTACTCAAAAACCACTGGAGCACATATCTTGAGACATAGCAAAGGCACATCGGGCTACCAGTCCCTACAATTTTGCCAAGTTTGGTGGAAATCCATTCAGCCGTTCGGGCTAAAAGTGAATTTGACCGCCCTATGGAAATTAACATGGGGAAAACACGTTTTGGGACCCCCCTTTTATCTCGGACCCCGCTTGACGAATCCCCCCAAACTTTCAGGGAAGGACCGGAGCTCGACGAGGCAAATTTGAGGAAAGTTTCAGGCAGATTCATCAACCGGCGCCAAAGTTATTCCAAATAGAATTTTGAGATTTTGCATTGAAAAAAATCCTAACTATAACTACCTACTGATAACCGCCAGTAGGTAATATATATATATATATATATATATATATATATATATATATATATATATATATATATATATATATATATATATATATATATATATATATATATATGCAACCAAATCCTCTACAATTTCCAGACTGCAAAGAGAGGGACACGAACCACAGATAAGGCTTACTATTCCTTTACTCTCAAGATATGACGCGTTTCGGACCACTACAGTCCTTGCCCACTTACATTGGACAGCATGTCACCATAGTTTTTAAATACATTTTTTTCTTTTTGCAAAGATACCAACTGATGTATGGACATAGAGAGAGCACTTTCAAAGTTCAAATTGATTGCAACCCATGGTAGTCTGTTTTCTTTCATACAATGGAGTGGACATCATCATTAAATGCATATTTGAATGTGGACTATATAGCACATGGAGATATATAAATACATATATAAATATATGAATATATAAATAAATAAATAAATAAATAGAGGTGAGGCACTGTTTTCGGTAAAAGCCATCCGCTAAAACCATCTTAAAAATTAGTACCAAACAAATATAAGGATAAAGACAATTCCCAGGATAAATCCCTAGTCATATTCTAGTTTTCACCCCTATTTACATGTGCAAAATATTGCATATTCTAAACAATTCCAAAGATAAATCCCTAGTCATATTTCAGTTTGCAGCCTATTTACATGTGCAAAGTATCGCATATTGTAAACCTTTAAACATGTGCAATAAATCCACTGCTAATGATCCATCCACTAATCCTCCTGTGCAAATTGTGCACATTGAAATCATTCTGTTGTTATACAGGGCTAACCACATTGTGAAAGCTATCTCTTAGTATTTCTGTTAAATACAGATAATATGCCTCAAATGAGTGTGCAAATACTGCATCTAGAAAGTGTCCATGCTAATAGGAAAATAAGAGAAAAGGGTATATTTCCAGCCCGAAATCCTAATCTCAAAAAAGTGCGAGTGCTCCGGAATCATAATATTTCCCTGTATTTTCATCCACTTTGAAAACACTTCTAAGTCATAAAACACCATGATAAAAAAATAAATATTGTGTCATAATGAAACCCAGCACAGGGAAGCGTGCAAATTCTGCCAAATATTTCCTTCTATAAAGTATTGCCTAAAAGACCTATTTCTAAAAAGTTACAGCGGGGTACATACAAATCCAATTCAAAGTACTGAGTTAAAATGGTGAATATAAAACAATAGTGCAAGTCCTCCGTGTTATTCATACCGTTTGGAACCTTGCTATCTAATTCAATTGTACTTCTAGATTCCAACTGGCGTAACTTACGTTCTCTGGCTCCACCTCACTTCTGTTTAGCTACTGCTTTGATAACGTAGTACTGTAGACATATGGAATTGGGCATGGATTACATTGCTGATTATATAAAAATCCAGCCAATATTATTATGGTATCGCATTTGGTCAACAGAACAGTGTAGCTTGACCCGTGCACTAATGGTAGATTGCTTGGCCTTAGACAACTGGCTAGACGTTCCGTGGCTGTCCCATGTACATAATGTTTTAATGATCTAAGTCTTTCCAAATATTTTGAAGAACCTGCAACCTTAACTAACGTTACAAGAAAGACCCTGAGATCACTTTGTTTATCTCATCTGGGAGAACTACGTATGGCTCAAGAAATCAACAAAGTTACTAATTGCCATATTTTAACTATCCAATATACCTTGGGCATTCAGCCGTATCTTACCTTTTGTTTGACCGGCTATGAAAAATATTTGTTGTTCCGCTTGGTTACTTTCCCAAGGAGACAGGATTGGTCAACCTCCATCATCCGGTGTCCTTGCGATGGTACCTCAGAACAGTCCAATATTCACGTATTGCTGTTCTGTAAACTCTACGACGTACCACGCAAACGCTGCATCATTCCAATCCTGCTATCCTTGGGATTGAGAAGATGACGCCCTGCTTTTATGGCCTTACAATACTTAGATACAGTATCTAATGCCAAATGTATAGCCATGTTTCCTAAGACCTGCTTGAAAATCCGATTGACATATGGAGATTTACAGTGAAAAACGAACCACTACGGGTTGTTATGTCTGAGCTCATATAATTAGCAGAAGGAATCCAAACTTTTTATACAATCTATGAGTAGTGACGAAAGGCCTTATCACGTGTACATACAAATATAATGTTTAATACTATTTTTACTGTGTATTTAAGATTACATATGAAAATGCATACTATGATTGTTGCTTTTATGATTTTATCCTGTTCTAAAATCGAAAAAAGCTTTATACTACTACTAGTACTGTAGACACTTCAAATCCTTATTGTGTTCACTTTTGAAGTGTCTCACAACTGGGTATTAGGGGTCACTGTTAACGATAGCACGCAAGTGCTGTAAAATTCTGACATGCACCTGCAACTTAGTACTACCCACGTATCTTAAGCCACAGGTGCATGTCAGAACATATACACCAAAATCAGATCTGCAATTGAAATTGCCATCAATTGCATCCTCAGTCAGACTGAAAGGAGTCTTGTAATGGGTTGTGTTGATCCCAAACTTGCAGGCCCTGCATAAGCTGCACTTAAAAACCCCTTTCTGGAAGAAAGCCACGTGTTTGAGGTAGTTGTTTCAGGACTAATTTTCACAATTTGAGATCGCATGGACGGCCCCTTTCTAAAGGTGATCGTAGGTGCTTGAGGGAGCCTCGGGGCAAGTACCCCATCTGTCACAACAATTGGCCAATTCTGTTTCACAATGGACCTGATTTTCCTTTCTTGCCTGCTATACGTAGTTATTAGTCTAGGGGTATCATCTGCCCCACTTTCTGTTTCAGTTGTTATATCTGCTTTGGGCAAAAGGGATTCTCTAGGTCTCGCTTGCACTTTCCTCAGTGCTTCCTGGATACATTTTGCCTCATATCCCCTAAAGCGAAATCTGTTAAGGGCTTCATAAGCGCAGGCATCAAACTTGTTTTGGTCACTACAGATTCTCTTGAATCTAAGTAATTCGCCAAAGGGGATATTGTTAATGAGATGCTTAGGATGTGCACTGCTGGCATGTAGGATGGATTTGCCAGCAGTTGCTTTTCTATATAGGGTGGTAGCAATCTTGTCTTCCTTTGTGAACACCCTTACATAAAGGAATTCTATACTATGTTTGTCCACATGTGATGTGAATTTCAAATTAACTACATTGGGATTCATACTGGCAATAAAATCAGTAGCACTCTTAGTATCTCCCCGCCATACAATAAAAATGTCATTGATGTACCTAAACCAATAAAGTACATGATCTTTGTACATTTGTGCATGCAAAGGTTTGAGGACCTGCTCCTCCCACCAGCCTACGTGTAAACATGCGTAGCTGGGAGAGAAACAGGCCCCCATCGCTACACCTCTTTTTTAAACATTCATTTCTTCCTTGAAGACAAAAAAGTTATTGTTTAAGCACCATGTAATAGCCTCAATGAGCATCCTATTGTGGGCATAGCAATCCGTCGGTCTGGAATTTAAAAATAATTCAACAGCATTGGTGCCTGTTTGATGTTCTATGCTGGTTTACAGCGATTCTATATCTAGGGTGATAAACATCAGGTCATCCCCCCAGATTATGTCATTAACTTTTGTTAAAAAATCTCCCGTATCTTTCACATATGTAGGTAATTCTTTCACAAATCCTTGTAGGAAAAAATCTACATATTCAGCAAGTTGTAAATTTATATATATATATATATATATATATATATATATATATATATATAGATATAGATATAGATATATATATATATACTAGCAGCCCGTCCCGACCTTGTCCGGAAGCAATCAGGCTTAAGGACCCCCGCCCGCCCCGGCCCCAGCCTGCCCCGATATTGTCCGTGGGTCCCCCGGAGTAGCAACCCGTCCCGACCTTGGCTTCAGGGCCCCCGCCCGCCCCGACATTGTCCGTGGGTCCCCCGGAGCCTTACCTCATCCGCCCCACCTCCCAGCGCTCCTGAGTTCACTGGTCCGCCGCTCCTCGCCGCTCCTCCCCTCTCCTCCCCGCCTGTCCGCCGCTCCTCTCCGCTCCTCCCAGCCTGTCCGCCACTCCTCACCGCTCCTCCCCGCCTGTCCGCCGCTCCTCCCCGCGCTCATGTCCGCCGCTCCTCCTCGCGGTCCTGGATGTCGCTCCTCCCCGCGCTCCTGATGTCAGCACGCACGTCGTGGCCGGCGCTACTTCAATGGGACTACTTTTTTTTCTCGTAATTTTTTTTAATAAAGTATATTTTTAAAATTTATATAGCCTATGTCCATCTGCACACTCTGACAATTTCAAAGATGTATCGGGTGTGTGGATTGGCGCTGTGGTTCCCGGGTTTACCCGCCTCAAAGGTTCAAAGTTCTTCCTTTATAATAGCAGTATATATATATATATATATATATATATATATATATATATATATATATATATATATATATATGAGAGAGAGAGAGACGGTTATATAATTCCATACCCTTGACTGTTGGTATATGTACTGGATCCAATATTGCGACTGTTTTCAACATTGTATTATATGCATTGCAGTTTTGGCATTTATATCTATATCCAAAGGAATCATTGGCGAACACACAGACAAAGCAGTGCACTCTCAGTAGTGCAACAAGTGTAAAGTTTATTAGCGACAATAGTATGTAATTCATAAATATTCATGGTCTGGCACAGTTCTATCCAATTCCATGAGATCAAAAGGATCAAAATAATTTCATGTACACAATACCTTCAAAGAGACAAAGAATGGACTATTGTTGCAAAAATATTACTTCCCCCTATGAGAAATTTGATTTACTGTTTTAGGTGGGGAGAACCCTTCTGAAACAGGAACCACAATATTTCTCAAGGTGAGTCACAAGCAAACTAGAAATTTACCTGGACTCAACCGTCTGGTAGGTGGGCACAGAACAGCCAGCTCTTAAATTCAGAGGCAATGTGTAAAGTATTTGTGCAATACTTAAAACAGTAACTGAATGAAAAACACAGTATAAAAGGATCCCACACCACACTAAAAAAGTAGAGTAATTTGTAATAAAAATATACAAGACCAAAATGACAGAAACCCCAATCAGTAGAACCTGAGGCATGCAGGTATTAAGGTTTAGGTGACAATAGTGCTAAAAAGCACAAAGTGCCAACTGTTGGTATCTGGTTGGCCAGCTGCAAAGACTCAATTAAGCCAGCTGAACAAGAGTACCTTAAATCCTGATTTTCAGGGAGTTGTGAAATCATACACTGAGAATGCATCACACAGTTGAGGCGATACTTCGGTTTTGTGGTCAATGTGGAATTCTTTGCTTTAGGAGAACCCTTGCAGCAGAGGCAATGAATATGTTCTGCTCAGATTTGAGCTTCTGAGAAGGGAAGATGCATTGGTTCTATGGGATCCACAGATGGGTCGACTAAACACCTTCAGACCCACTTGAAAATGTCCTCGACTGGATGCTCACCACTTGGCAGGATAGGACTCACAGATGGCAGAGTTCAGGTGCTGAGATAAGAGTTATTGGCACTTACTTTCACTGCGGCTCTAGCCAGGAAGCCAGCCAACTAGCCTTAGGAATCACTTTGGGGTCCTGGGTTAAAAAGACCTTCTCACCCAGGCGAGTGCAGAAGGAAACAGGTTAGCACAGCAGGGCTGTAGTTCCTCCAAAGCAGCAGTCCTCTCAGCAGCACAGCATTCCTTCTTCCTGGCAGAGTATCCACAGGTACAAAAGGGTACATAGGATCTAGTGTTTGCTCCCAATATTTATACCTGGTGTCCTTCCTCTGGAAGGTAGGAGAAGATTGTAGAGGTTTCCCTTTGAAGTTCCCAGCAGGGCTGGAATAGACGTAGCAGGCATCTGGCATTTGCCAATGAGTCTGGAAGGGTGGGGGCTGAGTTTGGGGTGGCTGGGGCTGTTCTTTGAGAAGTCATGGCTGGTTTTGCATTGATGCTACCATTTCGGCCCCCAGTAATGAAAACAGCAGTGATGTGGCCCAGTTTTGTTAAGCAGCAGTGCTTTATGCTTGCTACACCCCTCTGGGGGTGGGACCAGTCCAACAAAATTGCCAGGGCTGCTTTGGGTTCCAAGGATAGCCTTGGTTCCCAGGCATCCAGCCTTCAATGTACTGGCTCCAGACTAACAACAGGGAGTATGCAGCCCTTTGTGTGGAGACAGGACACAGCCTATTCAAGTGAAAGTAGGGCTGTGCCTTGCTCCACCCTATCATCCCACCAGTGATGGCCCATTGAGATACCCCTAAGCTCTTTATCACTTGTCTACGAGAAATACAGACATCCCAACTGTCAGCTACACCCAGTCTTGTGACCCTGAGAGAGACTAAAGGCACTAATTAGCCAAGGCAGGAAAATGATCACTTTCTAAAAGTGGTATTTTCAAAATAGTAACTTAAAATAAAACTTTACCATAAGAGAGGATTTTTCATTACAATTCTAAAGACTCCAAACATTAACTGGTTACCTGTTTCCATTTGGTAATTAAATCACTTTTAATGTAATAAGGTAACTCCAATGTTATCCTATGGGAGAAGTAGATCTTGCAGTAGCGAAAAATAAATGTAAGATTTTTTTACTACCGGGACAGCTAAATCTTAAAATTACATTAATACATTTTTTAATGCACTGCATTTTGCACTGTGGGCTGTTTAGGGCCTACCCTAGGGGTACATTCTATGCATTAAAAAGAAATATTTAGGCCTGGCAAAATGTTTACACACTGGCTGAATTGACAAGCATGAGACATGTTTGAAAGGTCTACTTGGGTGGGTGACACAAGTGCTGCAGGCCCACTAGTTTTTAGAGCTAACAAAGGTCCTAAGCTTTTGACAATTATAACATATGATAACAGACAAAGACTTATAATAAAGACTGTGTATTTTCTCTCCAACGTCCAGCTGGACAAGGAGATTTTTATTTTGAAAATTTGGTGAGTATATACGATTTTTAGAAAGTGGGACAAGCCACAATTAACTGGGCACAAGCCTGTACCGAGTCATAGGAAGAAGGAAGACAATACATTGGGGAGGAGGAGGATAGAGTAGCAGGCAAACAAGGTGGAGAAAGGCGGTGGCTTATAGTACAATGAGATTTTCATAAGCTCAAAGCCCACAGTAATTGAAAAGGGAAGCAGAATTGCACAAACTGTCGACGTAACGTTTCGATCCCTATCTCCAGTAATTAAATTGGGATCATCTTCAGGACTACAGTAAACATTTTGCCTGAGTGTGTTTAAAACAAACCTATAATTTACACATGGGAGGATAAAAGGGGGGGGGGGAAAGGGGATACAAGTTATCTCAGAGAGAAATGTACATATTTACAACATGTCATTTTACAAGACTCTACTGTGCTGCTTTTTAACCATTAAAAAGTTCAGTTGACGTAGTGCTGACTGACACAAAAGGGCACGGTTGGCGGTGTGCTCATTTTTTGTGTGGGCGGCTCACGTGCAACGAAAGTTGCCTTAATGGCGTGAGTGAGGCGGGGAAGCAGGAGAAGCACACTTGTGAAAGTGGACAGTGCTGGTAAAAGAATTAGCACTACTGGATTGGATTCATGCGGTGCGGTGACTCGTGAAACTGGAGGCCGTATTGGTGCAGCACGATTGTGAGTGGGCCCTCAACCTGTTTTGGACCGTGGTGCATAGTGATTGCAGTGCAGCCGATTGGAGTGGGAAACCTGTGTTAAGAAACAGGTTATGGAGGTGAACTGACCGTGGCACTTAATCGAGGTGCATACACAGCATGGGGAACCAGGCGGCTAGACGACAGGCCATCTAGAAGAGTAACTATCAGTTAGTGTGAGATACGATCATTACAGCTGATATACCTGAAAGGCTTAGCGAATATGTAAGCACAACCACACTCTGCTTCGGGGTAATACGTGGTTCAGGTGAGGCTATTAGCAATCTATAATGAGGAAAAAGTTGAAAGTATAAATTAATAGCGTAAATGGTCTGTGGGTCTGTTGCGAATAGGGCGCCGAGCTGGGCTTAGGGTTACCTTGAGCGAGTTAATTGACGACGTTCGTTAGGCACCTGGCATTGCAACTCCAACATGATGGGGAGAGCGTTCCTGAAAGGGAAACGCCAACATTATACTGGCTCAGTTTCTAAAGGTCGGGTGACAAGCGGGGTGTGGGGCGGGGGGTGGTGGTGTGCTTAGGGTTACCTTGAACGAGTAGATGCCGTTCGTTAGGCACCTGGCGTTGTGAATCACCCACAATGGGGGGAGCGTTCCTGGAAGAGAAAAGCCGAAAAATATGCTGGCTTAGTTCCCAAGAGTCGGGTGAGGTGTGGGGCGGGGGATGGTGGTAGGCTGGGGTGCTTACCGTGATAGGAGCGCTGTCGGGCAGCAATGGGGTCCCGTCCGGAGTGCCGAATGGCAAGTTTCTGCCGGCTTCAGGATCCCGGACTGTAAGTGGAGCACACTAGGGTGGTAGAAAGTGTGGAAGGACTATCGGGTGAGCTAAGGGTGAGGAACGGCCGCCATTTTGGAGTGGTGAAGTTCCAAGTGAAAAGTGCAGTGAACGGTTAGGTGCTCACTATATCTGCATGTTCATTAAACAAGACATTCAAGCAATAAAATTGAGAAATTGACTTTTAAAGATGCACTTGGAAGCAAATATGCAGAGTTGAATTAGGAGGTTGAACACAATTGCCAATAATGATACATCAGTCCCGCGTTTTCTCGAGCATAGGGTTTTGGAGTGAGTGCTTTCACAACAATACGAACCAGTTCAAGAGTTATGAGGAAGTTAAAGTAGTCCAGTCCAATCCTCAGCTCTGTTTAGACCATCATGTATAGAATTGAATTGAATAATGGACTTCAGTTCCTCCTTGTTCAGGAGCTGGCAAATGTCACCTCCTCTTGGTGGGAGTTTCAGAACCTTTAGTACAGTCCACTTAATGTCATTTTCTGAGTGTTTAGATGCTGCGAAGTGGTCTACCAAGGGCGCATTTGGGGTTCCACAGCGTATTCTGCTTTGGTGCTGTCGGATGCGGATCTTCACTTTCTGGGTAGTTTGTCCTATGTAGACCTTTTGGCAGGGGCATAGAATCAAGTATACAACATTCGATGTATTACAGTTTGAGAAGGAATTGTTATGCACGGTAATGTTACTGAAAGTGAAACTTTTTCCTTCTATTGTGGAATCACAGTTATTACACCCTCCGCATTTGGCATGCCCTACAATGGGGGACAGACCCCAAAGAGTATCAAGAGTGGAAGCAAGTGGTAGACTGGGTAATGCGCTCTGACTAGATGGTCTCTTAGATTTTTGTTCTTCTTAAATGCAAAGACTGGTTTGTCAATAGTTAGAATGCCAGAGTTAAGGATAGACCAGTGTTTGAGTATGGTTTTCCTAAGTTGGTGCAAAATGATTGAAAAGGTTGAAACACAGGCAATGCGTTTGGAATTAGTCTTGGGTTTGGGGGTGAGCAAAGTTTCTCGGGGACAATACCATGCACGTTTGGACGCATTTTTAACTATTTTCTTGGGATAGCCCCTTTCTTTAAGTTTTGAACTTAGGGTGGCTGCCTCACTAAAGTAGTCTTCTTTGCATGAATAGTTCCGCCTAATCCTCAAAAAGTGGGAGTACGGAAGAGAGTCGCGCAGGGCTCTCGGATGGTTGCTATTGTATGCTAAGAGGGTGTTCTTTTCAGTGGGCTTGCGATAAAGTCGAGTAAGGAGGGAACCTTCATTATGAAAAATAGTGAGGTCCCAAAAGGCAATCGACTCTTTGTTGGTGGTAATAGTAAATGTGAGGCCCATGGAGTTGTTATTCATCCAGCGTAAGAGCTGGCGTAGGCAATCGACGTCCTGTCTGCAGATGATAAAAATATTGTCGATATACCTACGCCAGAACTGTATCTCTGTGAAGAATGGATTGGATCGATTAAGTATCACGTTGGTCTCAATATGGTCCATAAAGAGCACGGCCAGGTTCGGGGTAAAAATAGCGCCCATTGAAGTGCCCTTGATCTGTTAGTAAAAGGTGTTATTAAACATGAAGAAATTTCTTGTGAGGCATATCTCAAGCAGTTGGAGTATGAACGTGCCTGAGACAGGGTGAGGACGGGGGTGTGAGTCTAGAGTCTTCTGGATAACTAGTAATGCTGCTGTCTGCGGAATATTAGTATACAGGGACTCTACGTCCATGGTCACTAGAGTCTCTGATGTGGGGTCAAAAGGGTGATGCTCGATCATGTTGATCATATGCATGGAGTCTCTTATGTAACACTGGGCAAATTCTCTAATGAAAAAGTCAACATAAGGGCCTAAAGGTTCAAGAATGGAACCGCACGCTGAAACGATTGGGCGTCCAGGGGGATTGTCTGCATCTTTATGTACTTTGGGAAGTGTGTAAATCAACGGAATTCTGGGGGTTTTAACATTTAGGAAGTTGAACTCCTTTTTGGATAAGAAGCACGAATTGAGTCCATCTCTGGGGATCGTTTGGACTAAGGTCTGTATTTCTTTCGTAGGATTATGGGACAACCTCTTGTAATGCTCTCTATTGCCTAGTTGTCTTTCAATTTCGGTGATGTATTTAGTCTTTTCTTGAAGTACAATTCCCCCGCCTTTATCAGCACTTTTTATTACCAACCTATCATTGTTTTTAAGTTGAACAATTGCATTCTTTTCTTTAACTGAAATGTTATAAGGAATGAACTTTTTCTTTTGCTGAAGGCTGTGTAATTCTTTAAGAATAACCTTCTCGAATGTTACTACTTCCACCGGGATCATACTGGCTGTCGGGAGGAAGGTTGAAGGTGGACGGCAGGGGGTATTGGCAAAATTTTCTGGTGTGGGATGTAACTCGAAAAAAGCATGGAGACGTATACGTCTGAAAAATCTCAACAACTCGGTTTGTAGTTCCATAAAATAGGAGGAACTGTAGGGAAGAAGGATAGTCCCTTTTTGAGCAGGGATAGCTCATCTTCTGCCAGAATGTGAGATGACAGGTTGAAAATAGGAATGGTAGTCAGGTTAATATTGTTATTGTGTGGGCTCAAAGAACTCTCTGTTACCATTGCTAATAGTTGTTGCGAGTTCTGCGCTCGCCAGGGGGATTGTGCCATCGTTGGGTTTTCTTTACTTTGCCCCGTTGTGGGGGGTCCTGAGCGCCTCTGGCTAAAAAAGTATTGGGATGTGCCCCACCTCTCCTGGCTACACTGCTGCCTTCACCTGGGTCAGAACTGTCTGAAGAATCTGCAGAGGTGTCTGAGAATCCCACCAGATTCTGCCGCTTGTTAAAGCGGCCCCAGGGACGAGTATTTTGGTACCTTGGGTAAGATTTGTTCCTATAAAAGTCTTTCTGCAAATAGGGATATGTAGTCTCGATATTGTATGCTTTTACGTCCTTTTTAATTTTATTGGATTTTTTGTTTTGTTCAATTCTGTGGAAATCGGCAACATTTTTGTCAATTTGTTCTAACAGCTTTTTGGCTTCAGCTGTTGGGTCAGATATTTGTTTAAGGATCTCTGCAATTTCAAGTTCAAGGGATTTGAGAGTTTCACTGGCGATATCGATCCCTAGGACAAGCCAATGGCGTGAGCTGGTTGTCCCTATGTAACTAAAATTTTGAATGTATTTGGGGTTATCTGTGAAGATGCCGGGGATATTACGAACCTGTAAACCTAAAGGGACGACTAGTAGCATTTTATCTATTGATCATCTGAGGTTGTGCTTGGTTAAAGTCATTGAGTGAACTGCAAATTATGCTTAATGCATACTATTTCTCGATATTGGATACTCCATTTATGTTTTTCAGTATGAATACTCCCAGCATAGAGAACACTGTACTCTGTTGCCTCTTTGCGAAAAGGTTTAGTGCTACGGGTGTCTTTACTGACACTAAACATGAAAGTGAACACATTCACTACTGAAATCACATGTGAATCTGAGATTGAAACTATTGATGTTTAAACTTTGAACAAACTCACTCGCCAAGTTCTTGTCACTTTCCCAGATGACAAAAAGATTGTCACTAATTATCAAAGATATGACATACTCACAAACTCACTTGCCAAGTTCTTGTCACTTTCCCAGATGACAAAAAGATTGTCACTAAATCTTATCGAAGATATGACAATTGTATTTCTCTATTTTGGGCACCCAGACCACTTGCTCCTCCCACCCACTCATCACCAAATCTGCATAGGTAGGGGGTGAAGCAGCTGCCCATAGCGGTTCCCTGTCGCAGAATATATATGTTCTCATCCAACCAAAAAAAGTTGTTATGTAGACAAAATGGAAACATAGTTAACAACATTTCAGTGTGTAAGGTATATGCCATGGACCTGGCACATGGAAAATGTTTACAGGCCTGTATACCCATGGTGTGATCACTACTTGTACAAATCACACACATATACATAGTGATCAACAGATAGGACGCTTTCCAGGTTATGACTATCTTATTTGCTAGAAAGTTATAGGTGTCCCTAATAAATGAAGGCAGGGCTACAACAAAGGGATGTACAAAGAAGTGCAGATATTTTGTGTTCTCTAGAAACCTACTTCTGGAGGAAATTATGGGTCTCCTGGGAGGATTATTGCTATCATTATTGACTTTTAGGCAGCAGGTAGAGGATAGGTATCATGAGATGGTGGCACCTCAAAAACCAATGCTCCTCATATTCAATAAGCCTTGAGCTTGCTATTCACCTAGTAATCAAATATAATAATTGCGTGCAACTACGTACTGTTGCCTCAAGCTTATAATTTAGCATATTTTGTGTGATAACTGGCGATATGCCTCCCTCAAATACAGCTTCTTTGGTAGCACTACAACATTGCCCCTCCTATCAGAGGGGTGAATCACAATGCTACAATTAATTGGGTTGGTCAATTAAACTAATGGTAAATGTGCGAAAGTGGATAATCAGTTGGGGTGGATTGTACTCCACCACAAGTAATATTGTCACTATTATTGTTGAGTCTAGCAAAAGTTTCAAAATATAAACCTACGTTTAACTCCTCATAGCTATGACACAGAGAAGATTGACTCAACTTAAGGAAAGCTGAAAAGCATTTAGAAATACCAACATAGCTAAAAAGGTGAAAACACATCACAATAAAAATCCCACTCAAATTAATAAAATCAGAGAAAAGTTTAACGAATAAAATGAACCAAAATAACAGAAATGGTATAAAGGGAAACCAGAAATGTGATGTTTTACAGTTTTCAATGAAAATAGCACCAGAAAATATCCTTAAACCCCAATCAAGGTTGTCTGGTTTAACTTGACCAGTACATAGACACAAGTTCCGGCTGACCACGATGGAGCACGGGTCGGATACAGGGACCAGGCTCATCCCAGTGAAAAAGTTACTTCCAACATCAACAGCCTTTATTGAAGCAGGAAGTGGGCTGGCATTGAGAGAAGGGGCTTGGTAACACTGCATTCAAGCATCAGGATGGATGGGGCATCAGCAAAATCATTGATTTTAGGCAGGAAAAGCTTCAGCGGATTTGTTGATGTTTTTGTGTCGCTGAGGAATCTTCGCTGTCAATTGGGCCTCCTTCGACTGTGGCCCTAATGGGACCTGTGTGCCCTACAGTAAACAATCCCATAGTGCCCCTCTCTACCTAAATCCATAATGGGAGAACCTTTCTTCTCCTGTGTAGAGTTCCTGTGCCCACCATATAAGAGTGACCAGGGAAATGAGCAACCCTTCTGTGGTCACTCAAAACCAGTTTTGGGGGCAGCTGTGACAGAGTAGGCCTCTATGGTGTTAATTAAACCCGTGGGCACTACTCAGATGGTCATACTGTCAGAGGAACAGAACACCTACACAGACCCAAGGCCTTTGTCTTAGGTCTGGGACCAGGCTCTTATCTCATCAAAAAGGGTATTCAGCTCCTGGGGATGTTGGACACTTATGCAAATTGATTTATTGAGGCTTTAGGCAGGTAAACTGTGACTTTGTTATAGTACCTTTTGCAAAATATTTATTACAAATCTGACCTACCAATAAGTTGGACTTGTAATACATATTTCAAAAAGCCCAGGAATTACCTTTGTAGTTTGCTCATAAGGGGAGAAAACATTATAATTTTTAATACTGTATATTAATACTTTCCTATGGATTAGCTCAGGCTGCTACAGTGAAATTGTCAGGATCCGACCTGTGCCTACCCAGTGATAGTGGAACTACAATTCCCAGAAAGCTCAGCGAGCACCGAGTCGGGATGAGAACATAAAAACCCGTGAGAACCGGAGTGCGGTGCACGTAATTTTGTCTTTTCGGAGATCAGAGTTGAGAGCTTCAGGGATTATTCTGGATTACTAGTGCTCCATAGTGTGTTACCGTAACCCGCGGCTGCGGGGTTACCTATTCTGGGACTTTGGATTTACCCGAACCGAGAGACGCAGGATTGCACCCTCTCGCGATATTCGGGAACTTTTGTTTGGACACGTTTCTTTTGTGCATTCGGGGAGACGTTGGATTTCACCCTCCCGAGTGCGACACTGCTTTGGGTTTATTATTTTGTTCACTGGTGTTGGGAGTTTGTGGTTCTTGAGAGAGACGCGGGATTTGCACCCTCTCTATTTGACCAGAGGTTGATCGGTTCTGGAACCCGTTTGAATCCGTTACCGTGAGAGACGCAGGATTGCACCCTCTCTAATTGACAAGAGGTAATGGTAGGTTTCGGAGGAACATTTCTTCGGATCCAGTACTGGTAAGAGATGTCAACATGCTAGGGTGTAGGCAGAACATCCTATCCGTATTTTCTGGTGAAGAGTGTACTCAGTATCAAACCAGAACCATCGAACATTTTCCTCTCTTGGTTTCCGTGGGAATTGTGGCATTGGTATCCATAACCTTTAAGCCTGAGTAGAACCTTTTAAAGCAAGGGACTGGGAACTAACAAGTAGGTATAGGACACCACATCAAGCTTTGTATTCAGCGTAGCGGGGGGAGAAGTGTATATAACCTGTGTGCGTGTTTTTGTGTTTTGCAGAAAGCGTATTTGTGGAGAGACAATATCTCACAGGTAGAAGAGAGAGGTCCTGAGACGCATCAGGTAGGAAAGAAGCGAGAGGAGAGGAGAGTTCATAGGAAATAGGAAGCATAGGACTCTCGTCTTACTGTGTGTTCTTTGTATCCTTACAGAGACCGCATCTACCCTCGTTTCCAGTCCCGGACCAGTTATCCCTCGCCTGCTTACTATCGTGCTCTGTCAGATATTCTTTCCGGAGCACGGAGGAAGCTGGAGGTGGAACCCAAATAGCATCAATCGATCCAGAGGAGTCGTTGGACCGTGACAGAATTACGTGCCCACGAAATAACCTCCTCTTGATCGAGTAGTGATGGCTACCTTGGAAGATGTAATGGCGGCCTTGTTGCTGGTACAACAAGAACTAGCCACTTCAAGAGCAGAAGCAGCTGCTCTAAAGGAACAGGTAGAGAGACAAGGCAGGAATCCCTTTAATGCTTCTGCAGGTGTGCAGCAGGTTCAGGTCACCGTCCCTCAGCCTATTCCGTTGGCCAGTCCCGAGAGATATTCGGGGAGTCCTACATCTGTCCAAAATTTCTTGACGCAAATCACGCTACATTTCGCATGTCGCCCTGCGTCGTTCCCCACTAATATGTCAAGAGTAGCCTTTGCTATCTCGTATTTGACAGGTGATGCGGCGAATTGGGCAGGGCCGTTAGTGAAAAATGATGACCCTCTCCTATCGGATTGGGGGGCTTTTCGGAGAGAATTCGAAAGGGTATTCGATAGAAGAGCCACGACCCTAAGTGCAGACACGGATATCCTGGATTTGAAACAAGGGCGGAGTGATTTAATCACGTACATGACAGCCTTCAACCGTCTGGTAGCAGAAACAGCTTGGCCAGAGGAGAAGAGAAAGGCCTTATATTATCATGGTCTTTCCGACGAGTTGAAGGATGTTCTGGCGCAAATCGATCCGCAACCTGTTACTTGTACCGATCTTATTAACCTGACGCTGAGGCTTGACCATCGTCGAGCGGACCGTGTGGGTGAACGGAGACGTGGGTATCAACCCCTTGGGGGTCAGAAGAAAGTTGAAGGTGGGATACCCCCAGAGAAGAGTGGTGGAGCCGAACCTATGGAGTTGGGGGCGGTTAGGGCTCCTTTATCGAGAGCAGAAAGAGAGAGCCGCCGTACCTTGGGCCTCTGCATGTATTGCGGAAAAAAGGGCCATTACGTTAAGGATTGTATGGTAAAACCCAAGAAAGGCCGTCCGTATTCGATGGGAAGGACCCAAGCTGTTCCAGCGGTAAAGGGGGATTCAGAGAGTGCATCCTTGGTGTTGGAGGAAAACCCTGAGGAGCAAGAGTGGCGGTTGCCATCGCTGGCGGGGGGTTCCGCCACAACCACGGAAGCGCACATCGTTCTATCTATGTTGTTGCGGGTGCGAGGAACTCTATACCCAGTACATAGTATGGTAGACTCGGGAGCCACGGGTAACTTCATAGACGAAGGGTTGGTAGCACGTTTGGGGTTGGGGAGAGTGGCGATGCAGAAACCAGAGAGAGTGCTGGCAGTAGATGGCACGCCGCTGAAGTCCGGCCCTATCATTGAACACACTGAGGAAGTAGAACTGCACCTCCCGGGAGATCCTATGGAGCATGTAGAAACCATTATCCTGAATATTATCGAAGCACCTCAATATGAGGTTATCCTAGGTATGCCTTGGTTAGGTCTGCACAATCCTACTATGGATTGGAAACGGAAAACCATCAGCTTTCAGTCGACAGAATGCCAAACAACCTGCATGAGAGAAAAGGTCCATCATCTCCTTGCTCTATCACAAGGGTATCAAGTAGCGACAGCGGTTGAGAAAGATGTTAGCCTCCCCGCCGAGTACGAAGAGTATAGTGAGGTGTTTAGTGAAACCAAGGCTGCGTCCTTACCGCCTCACAGAGAATACGACTGTCGTATTGATCTGGTGGAAGGAGCAGCGATACCCTCCTGTAGAGTATACGCACTTTCAGAGCCTGAAACCAAACACCTGCAGGAGTATTTGAGGGAGTTTTGTGCCATGGGGTTTATTCGGCCATCACGATCCCCGGCGGCCTCACCTCTGTTTTTCATAGCCAAAGCTAACGGGGATCTACGTACCTGTATTGATTACCGCCTGTTGAATAGACAGACCATTAAGAACCGGTATCCGTTACCACTCATCCCCGTACTGTTGGACCAAGTAAGGGAGGCCACAATTTACACTCGGTTGGACCTCCGGGGTGCGTACCATCTGGTGAGGATCCGCAGTGGGGATGAGTGGAAAACGGCCTTTAAGACTCGATACGGGCTATTCGAGTACTTAGTAATGCCGTTCGGGCTTTGCAATGCCCCTGCGGCGTTTCAATACTTTTTAAATGACGTGTTGAAGGATTACATAGACCAGTTTGTCATCGTATACATCGACGACATCTTGGTGTATTCAAGGTCTATTCCTCAACATGCTAGTCACGTCATTTTGGTTCTGAAGAAATTACTGGACAACAGCTTGTATTGCAAGCTTAGCAAGTGCGAGTTCGGAGTGGAGGAGGTGGAGTTTCTGGGTGTTATCTTGAGCCCCTTGGGTTTCCGCATGGCAGATCGTAAGGTGGAGGCAGTTCAGCAGTGGCCAACTCCCAAGAGTGTGAAGGAAGTGCAGTGTTTCTTGGGGTTTTCCAACTACTACCGAAGATTCATTGCACAGTTCTCAGCAGTGGCGGCTCCGATTACTCGATTGCTGAGAAAGGGAACGACATTTGAGTGGACGAATGAGGCGGACGTGGCTTTCAATATATTGAAAGAAGCGTTCTGTACGGCTCCCATTTTGAAACATCCTCAAATGGATGTTCCGTTCGTGGTAGAGGCGGATGCCTCGGATGCCGCGGTCGGAGCTATCCTCTCACAAAGGGACAAGCACACTGGACAATTGCACCCGGTTGCTTTTCTATCGAAAAAGCTGTCATCCGCTGAGGCCAATTATACCGTGGCGGAGAAGGAATTGTTCGCCATAAAGAAGGCCTTCATGGAGTGGAGGCATTATTTGTGGGGTGCGAGACATTCCATCACGGTGTATTCGGATCACCGGAATCTGGTCTACATGAAAACAGCTCGCCATCTATCACAGAGACAGATGAGATGGATGTTGTTTTTTGCGGGTTTTGACTTTGTGGTCACGTTCCGTCCCGGGGCGGACAATAAGAAGGCTGACTCCCTGTCAAGGCAGACAGAAAAAGAAACATCAATACAAAAAGCACAGGCCATCATACCCGCAGAGAAAGTGTTGTGTGCGAATGCGATAGAACAGTTCGTGTCTCAAGTGGTAAAGCAGAAAAGCACACAACAGTGGTCTACTTGGGCGACTCAGAATACCAATCGAGCTTTGAAACATGGGGTGCCCTTATGTAACGGAAAGCTATACTTGCCCACGCATTCCCTCAGGTTACAAGCCTTTAATTGGTGTCATAATGCTGTTTTGGCAGGCCATACAGGGATAAAGAAGACCCTTCTCCTGATACAACGCCATTTCTGGTGGGAAGGGATGGGTAAAGATGTGGAGAACTGGGTAGGACAGTGCGAGGTGTGTGCAAGGGCGAAGGGGGAGCATTGTAGGGCGAAAGGGAAACTCATGCCACTTCCAACTCCTTCCCATCCCTGGCATACCATCAGCGTAGACTTCATAGTGGGGCTGCCAACAGATCAACAGTGCAACGCCATATTAGTGGTAGTAGATAGCCTTACAAAAATGGCGCATTTCATACCATGCCACAATCTCCCAACAGCCAAACAAACAGCACAGCTACTTTTGACGCAGGTGGTGCGTCTGCACGGGATTCCTCGAGTCATTATATCTGACAGAGGGCCCCAATTCATCGCCCGGTTCTGGCACATGTGGTGCACAGCCCTACAGGTGGAAGATGCATTGTCCACCAGCTTCCATCCTCAATCTGATGGTCAGACGGAGAGGATGAATCAAACGCTCAAGAAATATCTGAGGTGTTATGCAAAGGAAGCGGAAAAATCATGGGTCTCTATGTTGTGGCTCGCGGAACTGTCTTATAATAACACCTGGCACAGTTCCATCCAGGAAACACCATTCAGGGCCAACAACGGGTTTCATGCTAAGACCTTGCCCATTGTGATACCGGGTGAAGTGCAGAATCATCCCTCTGTGGCGGCCCATGTGGAGGAGTTGGTCAAACTCCACAAAGTCATCCGAACCACCTTGAAAAGATCGAAATCAACTTATAAGGCTTGGGCGGACCAACATAGGCAGGATGGGCCAGAATACAAAGTCGGGGACAGAGTATGGCTCTCGACTAAGAATATCCGGTTCTGCTATCACAGTGTGTTCCATCCTCGCTTCATTGGGCCCTATACTGTACTTCGGAAGGTCAATCGGGTGGCGTTCAAACTCAAACTTCCGGGGCATTTAAGAATACATCCAGTATTCCATTGCAGCTTGTTGAAACCCGCTGGGAAGGCGAAAATGTCAGCGGCTCCTCCGGTGTTGAGGGATGAGCAGTTGGAGTACGAGGTCCGGAGGATTCTGGACTCGAGATTCCGCCAGGGCAAGCTGTGGTTTCTCATTTCATGGAAGGGGTACCAACCTGAGGATGATTCGTGGGAACCAAGTACGGCGGTTCATGCTCCGAGAGCAGTTCGTGCTTTCTATCGCAAACACCCGGAGAAGCCGGGCGCTAGGAGGCACGGTGGAGGGGGGCATACTGTCAGGATCCGACCTGTGCCTACCCAGTGATAGTGGAACTACAATTCCCAGAAAGCTCAGCGAGCACCGAGTCGGGATGAGAACATAAAAACCCGTGAGAACCGGAGTGCGGTGCACGTAATTTTGTCTTTTCGGAGATCAGAGTTGAGAGCTTCAGGGATTATTCTGGATTACTAGTGCTCCATAGTGTGTTACCGTAACCCGCGGCTGCGGGGTTACCTATTCTGGGACTTTGGATTTACCCGAACCGAGAGACGCAGGATTGCACCCTCTCGCGATATTCGGGAACTTTTGTTTGGACACGTTTCTTTTGTGCATTCGGGGAGACGTTGGATTTCACCCTCCCGAGTGCGACACTGCTTTGGGTTTATTATTTTGTTCACTGGTGTTGGGAGTTTGTGGTTCTTGAGAGAGACGCGGGATTTGCACCCTCTCTATTTGACCAGAGGTTGATCGGTTCTGGAACCCGTTTGAATCCGTTACCGTGAGAGACGCAGGATTGCACCCTCTCTAATTGACAAGAGGTAATGGTAGGTTTCGGAGGAACATTTCTTCGGATCCAGTACTGGTAAGAGATGTCAACATGCTAGGGTGTAGGCAGAACATCCTATCCGTATTTTCTGGTGAAGAGTGTACTCAGTATCAAACCAGAACCATCGAACATTTTCCTCTCTTGGTTTCCGTGGGAATTGTGGCATTGGTATCCATAACCTTTAAGCCTGAGTAGAACCTTTTAAAGCAAGGGACTGGGAACTAACAAGTAGGTATAGGACACCACATCAAGCTTTGTATTCAGCGTAGCGGGGGGAGAAGTGTATATAACCTGTGTGCGTGTTTTTGTGTTTTGCAGAAAGCGTATTTGTGGAGAGACAATATCTCACAGGTAGAAGAGAGAGGTCCTGAGACGCATCAGGTAGGAAAGAAGCGAGAGGAGAGGAGAGTTCATAGGAAATAGGAAGCATAGGACTCTCGTCTTACTGTGTGTTCTTTGTATCCTTACAGAGACCGCATCTACCCTCGTTTCCAGTCCCGGACCAGTTATCCCTCGCCTGCTTACTATCGTGCTCTGTCAGATATTCTTTCCGGAGCACGGAGGAAGCTGGAGGTGGAACCCAAATAGCATCAATCGATCCAGAGGAGTCGTTGGACCGTGACAGAAATAGTCTTTAAACCATTTAACTTTAAGGACATGTTTAACATTATACTATTGCATGCCCTACTTTTACCTATGCAAATGAGGGAATTCCTTTGACTCTGGGCCCGCGCCATATTACAGACGCAGTCACAGTGTCAAAGAAGCCCTCAGGAGGTGCACTGTACCCTGTCAGAACCGGTCGCTCAACCCGCTCCTGGCATTCTTCGCATTTCTTCCTCACAGTGTTCCCTCATTTCATCCTCACTGTGTGCCCAGCTCCGTGTGGTATCGTATTTGCTGCCTAATTAGCATCTCTGTGCCCTGCTCTATGTTTTATCGTATTTGCTGCCGTCCTCGCATTTCTTCCTCACTGTGTGCCCTCATTTCATCCTCACTGTGTACCCAGCTCCGTTTGGTATCTTATTTGCTGCCTATTTAGCATCTCTGTGCCCCGCTCCGTGTTATATCGTATTTGCTGCCTTTTTTAGCATCTGTGCCAGCCTGTGCCCCGATCTCGCCCGCATTGTTTTTTGTTGTTGTTGCTTGGTGCCATTTTGTGCCCCAGCCCATCTCCTCCTCCCCGATCCCCGCTCCCTGCCGCTGCTCCCCCACGGCCCCACCCCCGCTCCCTACAGAATTCACAAGCGATCCCTTCCCCACTCGCCACCCCGCTCCCGCCTCCCAGCTGCTCCTCCCTCCCACTGTAACATAAGGACAGACCAGAGCGGTGAAGAGCTGTGACCATCCTGACCCTGTCAGAACCGGTCGCTCCACCCGCTCCTGCCCGTCCTCGCATTTCTTCCTCACAGTGTGCCCTCATTTCATTCTCACTGTGTGCCCAGCTCCGTGTGGTATCGTATTTGCTGCCTAATTAGCATCTCTGTGCCCTGCTCTGTGTTTTAATCGTATTTGCTGCCGTCCTCGCATTTCTTCCTCACTGTGTGCCCTCATTTCATCCTCACTGTGTACCCAGCTCCGTTTGGTATCGTATTTGCTGCCTATTTAGCATCTCTGTGCCCCGCTCCGTGTTATATCGTATTTGCTGCCTTTTTTAGCATCTGTGCCAGCCTGTGCCCCGATCTCGCCCGCATTGTTTTTTGTTGTTGCTTGGTGCCATTTTGTGCCCCAGCTCATCTCCTCCTCCCCGATCCCCGCTCCCTGCCGCTGCTCCCCCGCGGCCCCACCCCCGCTCCCTACAGAATTCACAAGCAATCCCTTCACCACTCGCCACCCCGCTCCCGCCTCCCAGCTGCTCCTCCCTCCCACTGTAACATAAGGACAGACCAGAGCGGTGAAGAGCTGTGACCATCCTGACCCTGTCAGAACCGGTCGCTCCACCCGCTCCTGCCCGTCCTCGCATTTCTTCCTCACAGTGTGCCCTCATTTTATCCTCACTGTGTGCCCAGCTCCGTGTGGTATCGTATTTGCTACCTAATTAGCATCTCTGTGCCCTGCTCTGTGTTTTATCGTATTTGCTGCCGTCCTCGCATTTCTTCCTCATTGTGTGCCCTCATTTCATCCTCACTGTGTGCCCAGCTCCGTTTGGTATCGTATTTGCTGCCTATTTAGCATCTCTGTGCCCCGCTGCATGTTATATCATATTTGCTGCCTTTTTTAGCATCTGTGCCAGCCTGTGCCCCGATCCCGCCCGCATTGTTTTTTGTTGTTGTTGCTTGGTGCCATTTTGTGCCCCAGCCCATCTCCTCCTCCCCGCTCCCTGATCCCTGCCGCTGCTCCCCCACGGCCCCACCCCTGCTCCCTACAGAATTCACAAGCGATCCCATCCCCACTCGCCACCCCGCTCCCGCCTCCCAGCCGCTCCTCCCTCCCACTGTAACATAAGGACAGACCAGAGCGGTGAAGAGCTGTGACCATCCTGACCCTGTCAGAACCGGTCGCTCCACCCGCTCCTGGCCGTCCTCGCATTTCTTCCTCACAGTGTGCCCTCATTTCATCCTCACTGTGTGCCTAGCTCCGTGTGGTATCGTATTTGCTGCCTAATTAGCATCTCTGTGCCCTGCTCTGTGTTTTATCGTATTTGCTGCCGTCCTCGCATTTTGTTGTTGTTGCTTGGTGCCATGTTGTGCCCCAGCCCATCTCCTCCTCCCCGTTCCATGATGCCTGCCGCTGCTCCCCCGTGGCCCCACCCCCGCTCCCTACCCCACTCGCCATCCTGCTCCCACCTCCCAGTTGCTCCTCCCTCGCTCCGCCCCTCCACTATCCACTTATGTCAGATGCACGCGCAGCGGACGCGCCCTATGCGCGCCGAAGGCCCGCCAAAGGTAAGCCCATCTACGCCCGTCTGCGCCTGGACTGCGCCCAGCGCCAAACCTCCTGGCCCCCACGAAACCCACTCCACCCACCTAACGTACGCCGCCGCAACCCTCTCCGCACTCAACACCGGCCGCCTCCCCGACTGCCACCAAGCCGCCCCAGGACGCACCCATGGACCCTTCACCTGCCAATCCTGCAAATTCGACTGCATCAAGACCCACACTACATCCACAAACGCCAAACAGAGCCCCGACAACAACCACCTGAAGTGCTTCCTGCTCAACACCCGCTCGGTCCACAGACACGCCATTGAACTATGGAACCTACTAGACAATACCACGCCGGACGTCGCCTTTCTCACAGAAACTTGGATGAACGCCTCATCAGTGCCCGACATCGCCGTAGCCATCCCGGACGGTTACAAGATCATCCGAAAGGACCGCATCAACCAGACAGGAGGAGGCATCGCCATCATCCACAAGAAAACCATCCGCATCACGACCAGCTCCGACGACACCCTCACAACAGCCGAACACCTCCACTTCCAGATACACACCGACCCCAAAACTACACTTAGAGGCACCTTCATCTACAGACCACCAGGACACCGTGCACAATTCAGCGAAGACATCACTGACTTCATCAGCCCACACGCCCTCCCTACCGAGGACTACATTCTCCTAGGGGACCTCAACTTCCACCTGGAAAATAACAACGACAGCAACACCATCTCCCTTCTGGACAACCTCGCCAATCTCGGACTCAAACAACTGGTGAATACCCCCACACACTACGCCGGACACACGCTCGACCCAATCTTCTCCTCCAGCAAACACGTCTCCTTCAATCACACCACAGGACTCCACTGGATGGACCACAGCTGCGTCCACTTCAACTTCAGAAAGACCACGACCTACCACCACCCACAAAATGTCCCCCGCAGAAACTGGAACAAACTTACCACCGACCAGATCACCACATCGCTAAACAAAAACCCTCCCAACAAATCATCGGACCCAAATCAAGCAGCCATCAATCTCGCGCAATGGATCACCCACTGCACCGACGAATTAGCACCCTTGAAAAAGCAACACAACAAGCCAGGTAGCAAAAAAGCCTCCTGGTTCAATGACGACCTCAAGAACTCCAAAAAGGTCTGCCGCACCCTCGAGAAAACCTGGCGAAAAAACCCAACCACAGACAACATGGCCGCCCTCAAGGATGCCACCCGCAAACACCACCAGCTGATCCGATCCACCAAGAAATCAGCATTCAAGGACCGACTCGACAACAACGCCCACAACAGCAAGGAACTCTTCAGCATCGTCAAAGAGCGTACCAATCCCAGCGCCGACACCAACGACATCACTCCCTCTCAAGACCTCTGCGACTCTCTAGCCTCGTTCTTCCACAGAAAAATCGCAGACATACATAACAGCTTCAGCGACCAGTCCACCCCCCTTACCACCGAACTGAAGGCCCCCACCACCACCCTTTGCGCCTGGAACCCGATCAGCACCAAAGACACCATCCGCTTGATGAACTCCATTCACTCCGGATCACCACCCGACCCATGCCCCCACCACATCTTCAACAAGGCCAACTCCATCATCGCCCCCCACCTCCGGGATATCATCAACTGCTCCCTCAACACCGCTACCTTCCCGGAAAGCTGGAAACATGCCGAACTCAGTGCCCTCCTGAAGAAACCTACAGCAGACCCCACTGAACTTAAGCACTACCGCCCCATCTCGCTCCTCCCTTTCCCTGCCAAAGTCATAGAGAAGACCGTCAACAATCAGCTCGCCGCCTTCCTTGAGTCTAACGGTTTCCTCGACCCATCACAGTCCGGCTTCCGAGTCAAACATAGCACCGAGACCGCCCTCATCACAGCCACAGACGACATCCAATCACTACTCGACAACGGGGAAACAGCTGCCCTCACCCTTCTGGACCTCTCTGCAGCGTTCGACACGGTCTGCCATAGCACCCTTGTACAACGCCTCAACAACATCAGAATACAAGGAAAAGCATTGGATTGGATATCGCATGCACACAAAGCCCTCTACGACCTAGGACCCAAATACCTCAACACGCGCCTAACCTTTTACACCCCCAACTGCCAACTATGATCTTCCAATCAAGCCCTCGCCGCGATTCCACGCATTCGAAGAACCACCATGGGAGGAAGATCTTTCTCCTACTTGGCGGCTAAAACCTGGAACTCTCTCCCCACCCACCTTCGCCTCACACAGAACCACCTCTTCTTCAGAAAACAACTCAAAACTTAGCTATTCGATAAGTAACAAACCCCCCCCACCCCCTCAAGCGCCTCGAGACCCTCCGGGTGAGTAGTGCGCTATACAAATTTATTTGACTTGACTTGACTGACAGTGCTCCATTTAAAAGGTGGAGCACTGCCAGTGCACCTCCTGACAGCAGCACTCTGAAGGGGGTCCTAACTGCACCCACCTTCAAGGGGATCTCTAAACCCCTTTGAAAATGCAGGCGGGTGCTGCCTGCACTGTGAAAACATGGAGCGGCTGTTCCGTGTTTTCACATGAATGTGCTGCCCACAGGGCAGTGAGAGTACGCGGCTGCCCAGGGGGCAGCGCATACACCATAATTGGGAGCATTATCACTGTTTGTGCCTGGCGCACCATTTGAAAGGTGCGCCTGGCGCAAACAGAGATAATGTGTAATACAGAACCTGGTGCTTAAAACAGTGCTGGTTCTACAAAATATCTGTGTTCTCAGTGGAGCCGCCACAGCCAAGGCAGTGGATTTCTCTAAATATGATGGTCAGTCCTCTCCCAAAAAGTGGAGAGACATCTTTCTCCCTGCTCTTCCCTAGACAAACCACATATAGAAAGAATGAAGATGATATTTTGACTTCATTTTAGAACACTGTCAGTCATTTGATGGGGTGTCAAAGCAGGATTTGAATTAAGCAGATGCAGATTAAGCTGTTATCATTTTCAATTTAACAAAGAAGTACACTACCTAGGGGTGGCCTTCAGATAGAACTGTATACAGTTATTGTAACCTTTTTTCATGTCAGTCATGAGTTATCCATGTTAGGTGATGTAACGACCGGATTTTCGGACCAGATAGGATCAGCTCACCAAGACACCACCAACCCAGCCGAAACGCAACCACCTCCCTCCTCAGGACCAATCTATCCAGGCACCTGGTTACCTACCTGAGGATGGGGAATTAGCAATATACAAGCTCATATCATCAGAAACACCACTAAATCTATAGGGATTACTAGGAATACTCACTGATTACTAAGGACGTCCATGCCCTACACCACACTTATACCTCATAGTCTCGCGACCACATGGGCCCAGACTAATCTACCCTGGGGCAGTTCTGATTACTTACCATTACACACTGACCGCAACCAGTGCTCTCATTAAACAAGCCACAATCTTGTGGGTATAAACACCAGTGTCCCCCCTGGTGCTCTCTATATTTCATACATACACAAGCCACAATCCTGTTGGTATACACACTGACCACAATCAGTGCTCTCACTAATGCCACTCTCTCTAGCAGCAATCTCATTACACACCAGTGTCCTCCCTGGTGCTCTCATTAACGCCACTTTCCCTAGAGGCGATCTCATTACACACCAGTATCCTCCCTGGTGCTCTCATTAACGCCACTTTCTATGACGATCACTTTCCTATGAATACCTTTAGTTCTCTCTCTCTGTTGGGAAGTTTCTCTACCTACTGGGAATGTCTCATATATTTTATGTGGTACAAGAATGGCCAAATTACACGGTGTACAGCTTATTCTCTATTTCAAGAGCTCCTCTCTCCCTCATTATTCAGTTACCATTTATCTGATCAGGGGTAGCATCTGTTCATATAGTACCTGACTAGAAGACAAGGTTACCTTTACTGTATAAAAACAAGAGGTACACAATAGTTCACTAAGAACTGGGGTACTTTATTTATCACAATAACAATATAATACTGCACTATAACACATAGCCTGAAAAGTAAAAGGAGAATAGACACATACACAGATCTGCGGGGTCTCTGTAAAGCTTTATTACTATAACACATCCACATGTAATTGACTGTAAATAGCTAAAGAGGGAATGGATTATACTGCACACCGCTGAAAGAAAAAGTATTAGCAATACAGTAAGGACAAGGTTAATGTTTAAATGTAAAGCAAACTATATTATAGGAAAGGTATCACCTGATTAGTATGAAGTCTTGCTCTAGCTGTCATCTGGGTTCCTCTCTCGTCTGTGCCTTAGCTCGTCTCAGATCCTCCCCTGCACTCTTGGACACGCATCTGCGCTGATCACTCTGCAGTGGATTCCTCTCCCCCACGAACTCTCTCCACCTCCCAGCTTCAGTCTAGTAGTTTCTGCCGCTCTGATAACCGTTCGCTACACTAGCTTCTTCACTCTGTCTGATTATCTTGGCTCCAATGTCCAATTCACTCCAGCTGCTCCCACAGACTAATCCACGATATAACTTCAGTCTCTTCCAAAAGGCATCACTTCAGACTCCAGCTGATCACAACTCCTTCTGATAAGTAACTGCTTCTGACTGCTTCCTTCAGTTCCAAACATCATCTCACTTCTCTCTGTTCAAAACACCATATGCTCACAACTGCTTCTGACTTCTCTCTCTGGTTCCAACTCACTGGCTGTCTTCTCTCTGTTCCAAGCATCGACTGTCTTCTTCTCTCCTCTGCTCCAACTGACTCACTGACAAAACTGACAAACTGCTCTCTGTTCCAAGCATCAACTATTTCCTTCTCTCCTCTACTCCAACTAAACTCGCTGACAAACTGACAAACTGACTAACCGACAAACTGCTCTCTGTTCCAAGCATCAACTGTCTTCTTCTCTCCTCCGCTCCAACTCAACTGACTCCGCCTCTGCACTTCAATATGGAATGCTCTCTCCTCATGGAAAGTTCCAGCCAGCAGCCTCCTCCCACCGATTCCATGTACCAGGCTCCTTGCTCTAGACGCTCCCACAGTGACCAGCTGCTTGTTTCGTCTAGAGACTTGAGCCCAGAGACACTTCCTGATTAGATTCAGCTCTGGCCGGTTCTCTCCAGTTTGCAAAGGGCGAACAACACCTCATAACTAAAACATCACCTTTACCCTGCAAGCATCTCAGTCTGCAGGGACAGAAAGCAAAATGGAGTCTCTCTAGTTCTGGGCCTTGTAGGCCTGAGAAGGATGAAATAACACTTAGCTCTATCAGAGTACATACACAAACCATACCAATATGTAATATAAAGTCAGGACTACAGGATCCACCCTCTACTATAGGTAGGATGATGAAAGGACACATAATTATGTCAAAGCCAATAGGCAATAGATGGATTAGAGTCAAGAATAAGGGATCTATCATCATATTAAGCAGCTATCCTCTAGTTTATGCTTCTAGGTCTGGCAAAAGGCCTGAAAAGGACCAACACAAGGCAAGAATAGAGATTCAGGATGGTAGCAAGCTTAAAGTCACCATCACTCAGAAATAGAGCCAAAAATACGGTCACTACACTCCACCCTTGAATTTAACTTGCTAACATCCGTAAACAACAACAAACAAATAAACAAACATCAACATAATCTATCAACAAAACCAAAAACCTAAAGACTCCCTAAAATAAATGACAACTAAGAAGAATACCACCTAAAACTTGATGTAGGGAATATAAATCTGACAACCAATTGAAAACAAATCAAAGCACCCTTGACCTGAATGTTGAAATGTAGCTAAGATTGATCTGATAACAACATAAAGTAACCAAAGCACCCTTGAACTAAATGTGCCTCAACTTCTAGTGATAACTCATGAAATCTAATGATGTAGGGACATGTTTGTGAAATGAAAACAACAAAGGGCCTAAATGAGGCCTACCTACTTCGGTCAACTTAAGAAAAGATTTGGTAAAATCTGACAAATAAACATGACAAAGGGTCCTCAAGGTCTGGGCAACTATTACTAATAGATGTAGGACATCATCTGACTAAAAGACACACCTCCCAGGACAACTTAAAGTCTAGGGTGACCACCCTTGGAACTAATCCCACTGTTCTAAATAAGAGTTGATGGATCAAAGTGAAAGTGTAATAACAGGAAAACAAAGACAACCCCATTCCTACAAAATAGCTGGTGTAGCACTATGCATATCAAGCAATAAATCAAAGAAAGTTATCTAAGTGTGGTGTATATATTCTTCTACAAGATAATTCAGACACAAATAGTCTGTCCAGAAATCCCTATAGCTAAAATAGTTAAATCATAGACTTAAACTTGGGAAATTGAGTAATAGTAGACCATGCCAAAGTCAATAGGCAAAGGTCACAAGTCATCTAACTCAGGAAACTGTTTGCACCTAATCCCTCTGTATCAATCTGTGGAACACATGTGTGCACCATCATTTAAAACATTGCTTTTCTTTCATGGGCAAGACTGTTTTATAGTAAACAGGAAAATGATGAAATAGGTGAAAGATAAACAAGTGTAAAGCCAATCTGTATCAATAATGAATAGCATAGCATACTAAAATCACAATATCATGTATCACAGGGCATCAGATTATTAAAGCAGCTTACTAATCATACTACACCCTATGACATTCAAATAATATAATTTGCATCATTGCATTAATGTGGCACTGCATCTTTTAAACTGGAAAATCAAAACCATGAACAGGACTGGGAATTTTTTTTTTCAAGTGGGGCCTGTGTATGGGAACTGCAAAAAGTGGCATAATGTCCATCTGAAATAGAAACATGGGAAACAATGCAAGACTCAAGAATGCAGGCCAAGGAATTACATTTCAGACTCCTTTCGTAAAGGAACATCATTATAACCAAATAAAAAATGGGTTCTTTTTAGAAAGTTTTTTTTTTTCAAAAATAGAACTATTGGCTTTGTCAAGATTTTTTTTTTTTTTTTGTGGAAATCCAAAATTTTAACCTGACTGCTGAGGCAGCCAACTGTAGATTGTAATGTAAATTGAAAAGTTCAGTCACTATAAAAAGTTCTCTTCTGTAGTTGGTTTCTCCTTAGGAAAACAGTTAATTCGTATAGGCCACGATCCTCCATCTTCATCTGTATCCTGTGCCAAGGAAGCACAACCTCCAATCTGGTCATCCTGGTACGTCCGCTTCCGGTCTGGGTCCAGGCTCGGGTTTTTTTGGGGGGTGGGGGCACTCACTCCGAAAATAACAAAACACATCACTACAAAATAAGAAAGTCACACTCATACAGGGCCCGCACACGTCAGCCATCTGAAACGAGAAACACGCATCATCAATCTTGCAAAAACACATTTTCCATTCAAAAAGCACCCCAAGTGCTTTTCATCTATGTAAGAAACCTCCTAATTCCTGAAAAGAACTCTTCTAAATCCAAGGAATTATTTAAACATTCTACCTATACCATATTCTTTAAATTTGTTTGGGCAAAATTTAATTTTGTCATACACAGCCAGAAGGGCTGGGGCCTAGCTACTCCTCACTCCTCTGAGAAACAGCCCCTCCCTCCAGAAAGATGTCCGTGCTCAGAGTTTTGAATCAGCTCCAACCATAATAAGCAGGAGCCGGGCTACACTGCGATGTAATATTGAATCACTGCCAAATGCTGATCTCATTGCAGGAGCAAACCTCCTGCCAATTATTCTGTTCAAGCATCCCATATCTCTAGTCAGAGAAGCTTTCTGTGCCTAATGTATTTATCTAACTCCAAGGGCCAAGCGTCTGCCAATTATTCTGTGAACTTTACTGGGGGGAAAACTATTCATTTGCAAACATCCTTTATCTGAAGTCAATGAAGCTTTCTGGGCCGACTGTGAGGAAGAGCAACTTGACCCCCCCTTATATAAACATTTCTCTGCGGAAAGAACTGAATCATAGCCAAGAATAACAAACTGGGTGTCTCTGCTCTCATAAGTCACCCACGGGGCAGGTCCTCCACCCTTTCAAATCTCTGAGTGCTGAGAACTGCTGAATATTTGCCAAGAATAAAAAAAAAAACAGGCAAGGCAAGTCTGCCTCAGACGGACTTTCAAAACACTTATGAGAGGCTTGCTGGGCTATCGTATCAGCCAAGGTCAAAAACAAATTCCTTCTAACTTAAAACATACTTGTTCCCAGGCCTCAAAGACCATTATTTCTAACTAATTTAAGGAAATTTAGACATGGTAAAAAGCATCCTAAAAACAGGAATTAATAAAGACATTTTCTTTTTTTTGTAATCTAGACACATGCTAGCATTCTTAAATAAGAAGCAAAATAATTCTGTAGAATCAAAGAAACTATATATCATAATGTACTGCTATGTGCTGAAAAGGAAAATATTAAAACAACATTTCATGCAGCAACATAGGAAATCACGACACATTTCTTAAAATAACATGTGAAACACCATCAATTTAAACAAGGGGAAAAAAGTTATACATGTAATTTTGCACTTTATAACCAAGAATTCATAATTTGGTGTGCAAGCCTTTCTGTTCTACTTATTAAAAGGGTCAGATTTTTTTTTTTCAGAGAGCCTTTTTTTTAACTGAGTGGGTTTACTTTCACGCTGGTCTGCTGCATGTCAGCGCAAAATACAGAATCAATTGCATTTGAACTTCAAACAAAAGGGGCAGCTTGCTATCGGAAGATAATCACTTATATTTTCTAGATGTGCAAAATACACTACAGAACATTTTCTTTTAAAAGCACATGGTTGCATTTCACTGATTAAAGCACATTCTATGATGGGTCTGTTTTATTTCACAATTGGTAAAGCACCCTCTCTGAATGCTCATTTTAAAACACCTCCTCGCAGTCCGACTGGTTGAATAATAACATTCCGACCTCCGAGTCAGACACATTAAATCATGTGTTCAAAGGCAAACCCACACAAACTCGAAGACGCATTTCAAACAGAATGTTAACTGAACACTGCTTTTTTTCTCCAAGATGTTAACCATCCGTCAGCTAGCTGTCAAAGCACATAGGCGAACCCTGCAACTAATTAAAAAATCAAATCAAACCATCATTAATCTAAACAGTCACTGACTTTTAGCGTCAGCTCACGTAACAATGCATGTTAAACAGCATGTTGAAATAAATACTGCTATCTCAATCTAAGATATTAACCCTTTGGCAGCTCAAACACAATCATTCCCCAATGTCTGCAGATACATGGGAAAGTCATGAACTCATCTCTCCACGTTTTCATATAACATGTGTGCACATCTTCAAAACATTTTCTCCAAGCACTTGAAAGAGATCCAGATCTCTCCTGCCTAACGTAATGATAGCATGCTATGTACAAGCCATATTCACATGGCGCTATTCACAAGCCATATTCACAAGAAACTCAACAAGTCATAATGATGACATGCTCTTCACAAGGCATATTTACAAGGCGCAATTCACAAGGAACTCAGCAAGTCATAATGAGGACACGCAATTCACAAACCATATTTACAAGGAGCTATTTACAAGAAGCTCAACAAGTCATATTACACTGAATAAATTTCACATTTCACAGCATAAGCAAATGCAGCAAGCCATTTAAGGGGCAATTTACAAGCATTTTTCACACACATATGTACAACTGCATCAACACCAAGATGTAATTGGCTCCCTCACGTACTGTTACCCTTCAAGCCTGTCAGTTCAAACACCAAGATGAAAAGCATTTCTTCCACCCTGCATAAGTCAAATGCCATGATGTACTGCAATCTCCTTACACTCCAACTGTTCAAGCCCATAGGTCAATTTAAAAGTAAATTTCGATTTTCTCAAAAACATTGTACAATTATAAACAAATAATATACAAAATGTACGTGCCGAGTGCAAACCAACAAGATAAAAACAATACAGCGCACACAGGCTACGTAAACGATTCGTGATGCCAGATGTAACGACCGGATTTTCGGACCAGATAGGATCAGCTCACCAAGACACCACCAACCCAGCCGAAACGCAACCACCTCCCTCCTCAGGACCCATCTATCCAGGCACCTGGGTACCTACCTGGAGATGGGGAATTAGCAATATACAAGCTCATATCATCAGAAACACCACTAAATCTATAGGGATTACTAGGAATACTCACTGATTACTAAGGACGTCCATGCCCTACACCACACTCATACCTCATAGTCTTGCGACCACATGGGCCCAAACTAATCTACCCTGGGGCAGTTCTGATTACTTACCATTACACACTGACCACAACCAGTGCTCTCATTAAACAAGCCACAATCTTGTGGGTATAAACACCAGTGTCCCCCCTGGTGCCCTCTATATTTCATACATACACAAGCCACGATCCTGTGGGTATACACACTGACCACAATCAGTGCTCTCACTAATGCCACTCTCTCTAGCAGCAATCTCATTACACACCAGTGTCCTCCCTGGTGCTCTCATTAACGACACTTTATATGACGATCACTTTCCTATGAATACCTTTAGCTCTCTCTCTCTGTTGGGAAGTTTCTCTACCTACTCGGAATGTCTCATATATTTTATGTGGTACAAGAATGGCCAAATTACACGGTGTACAACTTATTCTCTATTTCAAGGGCTCCTCTCTCCCTCATTATTCAGTTACCATTTATCTGATCAGGGGTAGCATCTGTTCATATAGTACCTGACTAGAAGACAAGGTTACCTTTACTGTATAAAAACAAGAGGTACACAATAGTTCACTAAGAACTGGGGTACTTTATTTATCACAATAACAATATAATACTGCACTATAACACATAGCCTGAAAAGTAAAAGGAGAATAGACACATACACAGATCAGCGGAGTCTCTGTAAAGCTTTATTACTATAACAAATCCACATGTAATTGACTGTAAATAGCTAAAGAAGGAATGGATTATACTGCACACCGCTGAAAGAAAAAGTATTAGCAATACAGTAAGGACAAGGTTAATGTTTAAATGTAAAGCAAACTATATTACAGGAAAGGTATCACCTGATTAGTATGAAGTCTTGCTCTAGCTGTCATCTGGGTTCTTCTCTCGTCTGTACCTTAGCTCGTCTCAGATCCTCCCCTGCACTCTTGGACACGCATCTGCGCTGATCACTCTGCACTGGATTCCTCTCCCCCATGAACTCTCTCCACCTTCCAGCTTCAGTCTAATAGTTTCTGCCGCTCTGATAACCGTTCGCTACACTAGCTTCTTCACTCTGTCTGATTATCTCGGCTCCAATGTCCAATTCACTCCAGCTGCTCCCACAGATTAATCCACGATATAACTTCAGTCTCTTCCAAAAGGCATCACTTCAGACTCCAGCTGATCACAACTCCTTCTGATAAGTAACTGCTTCTGACTGCTTCCTTCAGTTCCAAACATCATCTCACTTCTCTCTGTTCAAAACACCATATGCTCACAACTGCTTCTGACTTCTCTCTCTGGTTCCAACTCACTGACTGTCTTCTCTCTGTTCCAAGCATCGACTGTCTTCTTCTCTCCTCTGCTCCAACTGACTCACTGACAAAACTGACAAACTGACAAACTGCTCTCTGTTCCAAGCATCAACTATCTTCTTCTCTCCTCTGCTCCAACTAAACTCACTGACAAACTGACAAACTGACTAACTGACAAACTGCTCTCTGTTCCAAGCATCAACTGTCTTCTTCTCTCCTCCGCTCCAACTCAACTGACTCCGCCTCTGCACTTCACTAATATGGAATGCTCTCTCCTCACGGAAAGTTCCAGCGAGCAGCCTCCTCCCACCGATTCCATGTACCAGGCTCCTTGCTCTAGACGCTCCCACAGTGACCAGCTGCTTGTTTCGTCTAGAGACTTGAGCCCAGAGACACTTCCTGATTAGATTCAGCTCTGGCCGGTTCTCTCCAGTTTGCAAAGGGCGAACAACACCTCATAACTAAAACATCACCTTTACCCTGCAAGCATCTCAGTCTGCAGGGACAGAAAGCAAAATGGAGTCTCTCTAGTTCTGGGCCTTGTAGGCCTGGGAAGGATGAAATAACACTTAGCTCTATCAGAGTACATACACAAACCATACCAATATGTAATATAAAGTCAGGACTACAGGATCCACCCTCTACTATAGGTAGGATGATGAAAGGACACATAATTATGTCAAAGCCAATAGGCAATAGATGGATTAGAGTCAAGAATAAGGGATCTATCATCATATTAAGCAGCTATCCTCTAGTTTATGCTTCTAGGTCTGGCAAAAGGCCTGAAAAGGACCAACACAAGGCAAGAATAGAGTTTCAGGATGGTAGCAAGCTTAAAGTCACCATCACTCAGAAATAGAGCCATAAATATGTTCACTACAGTGATCTAGTGAGGAAGTTTGTGCCACCAGAATGTGTCAGTCTAGCCACCTCCAGAAGGCCATCAACAGCTCCTTTGAGACAGCGACCTTCCCTGAGGACTGGAAGCACGCCTGATCAATGCCCTACTGAAGAAACCCACGGCTGACCCCAAGGACCTCAAAAACGTCCGACCCATCTCCCTGCTCCCATTCCTGGCGAAGGTCATAGAGAAGGCCGTCAACATACAACTTTCCTGAAGGAAAACAGCATCCTGGACTCGTCCCAGTCCGGATTTTGCTGTAACCACAGCAGTGAGACAGCTCTCTAGCCGCCACCGACGACATCAGAACCCTGCTAGACAATGGTTAAACCGCTGCCCTCCTCCTCCTGGACCTGTTGGCCGCCTTTGACATGGTCTGCCACCACACCCTACGCACACGCCTCCACGACGCAGGGATTCTATAGAAGGCCCTGGACTGGACCACCTCCTTCCTCTCCAGTAGAACACAGAGCGTCCGCCTTCCTCCCTTCCGCTCCGAAGCCACCGAGATCATCTGCGGCATACCCCAGGGCTCTTCCCTCAGCCTCACGATGTTCAACGTCTACATGGCCCTGCTCGCCCGCATCACCCAACTGCACAACCTCAACATCATCTGCTACGCTGACGACACCCAGCTGATCCTCTCCCTCACCAAAGACCCTCACACAGCCAAACCAAACCTCCACGAGGGAATGCCGGCTGTCGCCGACTGGATGAGAAACAGCCGGCTGAAGCTGAAAAAAAGGAAGGTCCTCAACCTCAGGTGCACCCCCTCGGCTTGGGATGACTCATGGTCGCCCTCCTTGCTAGGAACGGCCCCCACACTCGCCGACCATGCACGCAACCTAGGGGTCATCCTCGGTCCACCCTCTCCATGACAAAGCAGGTCAACGCCGTCTCCTCCTCCTGCTTCAACACTCTCCGTATGCTTTGCAGGATCTACAAGTGGATCCCCACTGAAAGCAGAAGGACGGTCACCCAAGCTCTCGTCAGCAGTAGACTGGATTACGGAAACGCCCTCTACGCCGAAGCCTCGACGAAGCTCCTCAAACGGCTCCAACACATCCAGAACGCTTCAGCACGTCTGATACTTGACATCCTGCGCCGCAGCCACATCACACCCTGCGTGAAAGACCTGCAATGGCTCCCCGTCAACAAGAGGATAACCTTCAAGCTCCTCACCCACGCACACAAAGCACTCCACAACACCGGACCAGCTTACCTCAACTGCCGCCTCAACTTCTACACCCCCACCCGCCAGCTCCGCTCCGCAGACCACGCCCTCGCCACCGTCCCCCGCATCCGAAGAGCAACCACCGGCGATAGATCCTTCTCCCGCCTCACCGTGATGACATGGAACACCCTCCCCTCCAGCTACGGCAGACACAGGACCTACTGACCTTCAGGAGACTCCTCAAGACCTGGCTATTCGAACAGTAGCAGCTCCCCCCTCCCCGCCTTGAAACCCTTACGGGTAAGTAGCACGCTTTACAAATAATATGATTGATTGAATGATTGATTAATTCCATGCAGCATGAAGTAAAGTTTGTTGAGAGGGTTGCCACAGACCCGGTGATAGATTTTCCTTATAAAAGAAGGTTTCTGTGACATGTTAGCGAAGAATAATAGGGTCCTAATACCTCTCATGCAATGGCTTCATTTCTGGCAACGTGTTATATTAAACATATCAAAGGAGCTTTGTCTGACCCTGAGTGTAAGGGTTAAGTCAAAGAATTTAATCTTTATCTGAAGAAAGGTGTCTGGCTGTTTTGTCTTAATAATTTATCTTCATAGCTTTTTTTCAGTAAAAGATTGTGTTCTCGTAGAACAATTCCTCATTTGGTAATGATGGAACATCCTTCTCTGTTTCTTAGAGGCAGTCATCCATCTTTAAGGATGTAGATTTCGGTTGAAGTGCGGGTGTCTATGAAGTAGAAAATTGAAATCAACAAACAAATGGTGACAAAACAAAATGTGTCCAAATGTAGGTATTACCTAATAAACACTACCAAGCGTCAGTTGTTCCAAATTGATGACTGGGTCATTTATTAACAGGGATTTCCTGCAAGTGACACTCTATAGCAAGCCATTTAAAGTTGGAATATGTAGCAAGAGCAGTGTGCTGATTTAAGATGGAAAGTGTTGTACTATTTTCAAAATCTACGTTTTTCCTCACAGTACATGAACAAGATCCCTGTGATTTGAGTGAAGTAGATAAATGCATCCCATCTCTGTAACATGGGAAATGGAAGACGTGTGTTGTGCCTCTTCTATCTAGAGTGCCCCTTTCCTATATTTCTCTTGGGAGATCAGAGATAATATCACGTTCTGTTGCCGGAATAGTTAGACATATTGAAAGTACGTCAATCAATAATTAAGAATGATTCAGGAGTTTGGGAAATCTAACTTTGTTCCTTCGTATTGCTATCATTTATATGAATTCTGCATTCCTTTTTCCGACCTCTTGATCTTTCCCCACTGTTGGTTTACTTTTGAAGGGATGGGGCATATTGTATATTTAAAAGTGCATTACAAGTGTATATACATCTGAGTGAAATTACCATGTGTAATATACTGGAAAATGTTTACCTTGCATTTGTTTTGTCATGTGTTTCCTGTATGGCCCATTGTAGCTGTCTATATGTTGGGCTAACTGTGCATATCTTAGGCCTCATTTTCCTTTGCACATGTTACTATATAAACACTTTTTGCAGATATGCCACATTGTACTTTCACACGGAACCTGCATATGTTTTTGCGTTCTTTCCTTTTCCTGGAATTTAGACTGGACACCATAGACAAGGTCAAACAACAATGTCTCTTGTTATTGTTTCTGGCCAGGCACTAGGACCTAAATATAAAACCAGAATGCAGCTGTTGTTTATGGAACACATGTCTTATCATATAGATGAGCAGATGAGCAGAAAACAGAAACATGGAACAAGAGTTCTGAGACAATAGGACTGTGCTTGCTGAAATGTAGAGCATGAGAAGGCTTAGGTACAGGGTCTGCCAGTTTGCTAGATATTCATTTAGCTTCATTAGCAAGAAGGGAGGTTTAGGTTACTCTGGTCTATAAGATGACAGGGTTTTTTATGATATATGGATTATTAACTATGCTAACAGTATTTTTAACATGCATTTGTTTTCAAATTGTGGTATGTATACTGCATTTCAGAGCACAATAGTGTACATGAATATTCTAAACTGCCTTTGTGTCTCTTGGTTTTCTTGCTGTGGACGAGTGTGAGCGAGAGCGCGAAAGGGTGTGTCCTGTTACAGCAATCCGTGACTGTGTGTCGAAAGTGTTGTATTCTGGGGTGCCAATTCATTTGTTTCTCAGGTAAGGTTAGTGGGGCAAATGAGGCACTTTAGCTAGTCGGACTCAGGCCCATAAATACTGTAGAAGTATGGTGACCTAGTCCCTAAAAACTGATGTTCTATGGTTTCAAGGATAGTTCTGTTTGAAGAGCAGAATCCCTGCAACATAGTACCCCTACCATTTGGTCTGGAACTTACTTGCGGGAACCCTGAGTAGTGCTTGTGCTCTTTCACAATACCCAGACGTGCTCAGACGTGAGTCCCTTGCTCACTTGGCCACTGGATTCAAGATAGCCTGGCTGATGAGGATTATGAATCCGAACCGGTCCCAGGATGCTTGTTTCTGGTCCAGGGAAGACATGGCTTGGCAGTTCGGGCTGGACTGTTCCCATGAGGCACAGGGTCAGACTGATTTGCATATGGCCATGTCTGAACTGGGGTGGCTGAGTGAGCTAAAGAATGGTGATGGATTAAACCCAGATCAGTTGACTGGGGGTGAGTGTTTGATTTGCTCAAAAGCTCCGTCCATCATTCTCTTTGGTTTCGCTTCGTCCACAATACCCCAGCACCATTTCCCAGAGACGTACGCGGTACTGGCGATTTCTCATCCACACTTATTAAGTAGTAGCAGCTAGTTCTGTTGTTTTTTTCATGCTTGAATATTAAAAGGTTTTTTATGCCCTGATTGTGCTACACTTTGAATCTGTTTGTAGTGTGCTATGATCCAACCCGTAGCTATTGCTGTTAATAGCTGACCGGCAGTGACTCACCACTTAATGCAACATGGCATTCCTAATGCAGGCTATACTGTATGTTTTGTGATTCAAGCGGATGCAGTGTTCCACTTTGAAGTCTTTTATTCATGGTAAATTTCCCACCTTCGATACTAATGATAATACTTTCCATGAATACACGCTACCAGCAGTGCCCAATGCATGTATGCGCTTAGTGAAATTCCACTTACTGTCTGGGAGCACCAGACTTGGTCTAATGGCTCTCTTTCTCATGTGCTAAATACTGTCTGGATGGGCCCCTTGAGTCCTGAAGGGACCACCAGCCCTGAAGTAGTGAATTATACCCCTTATCCAAACTTAGTAAATATTAATTTACTACAAACTAGAGCGTTATGCACTGGTATTGTTCTCCTGTATCGTCGCATTACCCAATTTCTTGCACCCACTTTGCTGGCTGGACCAGTGACAACCATAGGTACCTGCAGGTCGTGTTAATAGTCACATAATTGTTCATTCAGTTATGTGCAAATGACTCTCAAATCGTGAAGAAATACCATTTTGGATTGCCCAAAAAATAGATCAACTTAAAGCTTTGTTTCCCCTTATGGGTCCACAAGACAAGCACAGAATGTTGACTATGGGTTTACCCAAGGACCTGGTTTCCCCTGTAGTCAACTGCCACACCTGGGAGACTATTTTTTGCCATGGTCTACACTTTTTGTCAGGACACTCCTTTGATGGCTGTTGTACTGAGCATACAGATATAGAATGAGCATGGGGTAGGTTCTAACCTCGATTTGGCTTTGAAACTTGTAGGAAATGTCTCTGTCATCTCCAAAATTATTTTTTCTAATGGTAAAAGTGAAGCAGCATTTTTGGCTATACCCCAGCGACTTGCTGCTGTTGCAGTAGCTAACCGTGGGCGTGAGCTGCCTGTCATTATCGCTAATGTGTACAAGTCTCTAGGACATAATAGGTTGGGGACCAGACCTTCTGTACCACCACTTGGTAATCCTAGTTCTAATTTTCCTAAAACAAACATGTGCTAAATCTAAACCATGACAGAAAACTACACAACGCGGAGGTTCTTGACCCCTGAGTCCTCAGTACGAAGTTATGACCTTCGTGATTGCACTAAGATTGGGACTTATGACAGGTTTCAGTCTTCGGATACATGTTCTCCTCTTTCCTTTAAGGAATCTTCTGACCAGCAGTATGACAGAGGAGAGCGATCTGATCGCAGACAGGGAGAGTATGTGCAACTGAAACGTGAAACACCACGCTCCTATGATGTGAAGATAAAGAAGGAGGATCAACCTCCTCCCTACAAACCCTCTTTTCAGGAAAAGGAAGTTGCAGCTATAATAACTAAATATGCCACAGATAGTGAGAAACCTACTCCTGAACAGGAGTTGAGTGGTGACTCTCCTCAACAGCGCAGCAGAGGTCACCAAAGTACTTCAAATCTTCACCAGTTTCTGGTAGCGAATGCAACTGAAACATTTATTACAGTTGAAACCGCAGACACCCATGTAGCCCCCTAAATAGATTATATCTTTTGGATATTCAATTTGTAGGTTGTGTTAAATGCACCATTAAAGCAATCTTCTAAGATAATTTAAATACATCATATGATATTCTCTTGACGGAGGTCGACTGGCCCCCATCTTTTGTTCTTGCTTGCCCCCAGGGAGAAGATGTGATTCTTTCTTCTATTTCACACCTTGTGCCAGACGAAGTGAAACAAGCTTATGCTTCCGAATGGGCCCTTTCTTTGGCCCCCACACTTTATCATAATCATACTGGTTAGGATAAGGTTTCTCCTTACCATATTATTCCTATATGGTCTACACATCAGGTGCAACCACAGTATCCTATTACACTGGGCGCAAAGGCACCCATTGAAGTCATTCTTTTCCAACTGTTGTACCAAGGAGTAATTAAACCCTGTGTCTCTCAAATAAATAATCCTCCTTTTCTCGTTTTAAAGCCTGATCATTCCTATCACATTGTTTTAGATTACAGACATTTGAATAGTCACATTCACACATTTGCAGTGCAAAATACCCATAGTATGGCACTTATTAATACTATAGTCTGTAAAAACAGAGATGCTATGCCTGACTTCCTATGGGCTATTAGAACAGCCCAGGAGCCTTAGCAGTACGTATTCTTTCGATCCTTCATGAAATCGGCCCAGAAGCGCTTTCTCACGTTGATGACATCTACCTAACAGACGATGAATTAAACTTGCATTTGGCAAGAGTTGATCGCATCATTTTGCGATTAGCTGAACTAGGTTACAAGTTTAACTTCAAAAAGTTCTATATATCTTTTCTCAGAATCCTTTTCTTGTAAAGTGAACTTACACATGAGGGTAAAAGTCTTGCCCCTTATTTTCTGGAGAAGTATTCTCAATTGCAGCACCCCGGTTCTCTTAGGAAATTGCAGTGTCTACTGGAATTTTTACATTTTGCAGGACATACATACCTAAGAGGGTTGAGAGGGTTGTGGTTTGGGGTGTCAATTCACTTGTTTCTCTGGTAAGCTTAGGAGAGCAAGTGAGGCACTATAGCTAGTCAAATTTGGGCCCATAGATACTGTGGTGGTATGGTGACCCAGTCCCTACACACTGACGTTCTATGGTTCCAAGTATAGTTCTGTTCCAAGAGCGGAATCCCTGCAACAGTTTAATGCTCGCATGTATGCTAATGTTGCTGTGGAATATTTGATCATTAACTTTTGAGACAGAATGATCTGGATGTCAACCCCCAACTGTCTTTTAACTTGCACCATTGTCCATTTTCCTCAATTCGATTTTGCTCTAATAGCAGGGAAACATTATATTACATTTAAATTGCTCTTTATTGAAAGTTATGCATCCCATGAAATACAGTTGGTTGGATCGTGTACTTAACACGTGCAGTGCACAATGCTTCATGCAATTAAAAGCATTAACACTGCAGGCAGGGTTAACAGGGGGCATGTTCAATCAAGCACATGCAAAAAAACAACAGCCTAGAAAAAAGTCAAGTGTCAAACAACAGAACTTGATGTGCATAGCAAGCTTCAGTCCGAAATGTATGCAATGTTATGCACTGCTGCGTCATATGGTAAAAATCTAGGTGTCCAAGCAGCATCGTGGGCATTTATGCAATGCAGTGCCAAACATCTGGTGTAACCAAGAAGGGATCTGAAAAGAAAGGGCCTAATTCAACTGTGACACTTTCAGACATGCATTTCTTGACATCTGTGGGATGGGCTGAAAGCCTGACACCACCCTAAGTCTCTAAGCTCAATCTGTAGGTCTTGACTCCTGTGGCATTTAAGTCTGAGCACAGTCGGTCCCTCTATCTGTCCCAGTGCTCTGTACACATTGGTGATCCTATCCTTCATAGAACTCCACAGAAGCATGTACAGTTCAGTATCAGTGACAGGTTCAATTCCATAGACACCCCAGATGCTCCCTACTGTTTCCCGAAGTGTCGAAAACAGTCCTGCTGGGATAGTGTACATTTCGCAAGGCTCCGCGGAGAAAAGGGTGACCTCGAAGCAAACAGTTGCCCAGTGCATCAATAGAGGCCTGTCTCCACTGTGATCAGTGGGCCATTGCTCTGATCTTCTTAAAGTTGGAGAAACACCATAATGGGAGATTTGCCAATTACACTGTCCTAATTCGATGGAGATATAGGCGGCCACTGCCCGTGGAGGGAGTTTCGGTGGGGCGGAGAGGTGGGGCGGAGGAGGGGCACAGTGGGGGGGTGCTAAAAACTGGAGTATGGATAATTGAAGGTAAGTAAACAATTTAATAAATAAAACGAATTTCGTAGCGCACCCTGCATCGCATTTTGCGATGCAGGGTGCGCTACGAAATTCATGTTATCCATTTATCCATACTCCAGTTTTTAGCACCCCCCACCCCGCCTCTCCACCCCACCGAAACTCCCTCCACGGGCCGTGGCTGGATATGGTGACCATAAATACCAAGCAACCCTGAGTAGAAAAGGCAGTCATGCACCATGAGGGGGCTGTCCCCAGAATGTGCCTGAGCATAAACATTTGAGTCACCCTATTCCAAAGGTACTTCCCCTTATGCGACAACTCTGGAGCACTCTACTTCATGAGCCACGATAATTGCCCCACTACATCATACAATTCGCAATCTGGGGCTCCTAGACCCCTCTGTCTCCATGGGCAAAAGCAATTTCTGCAGGCCCACGGGACACCTGTCAGACCCCAAATTAGATCAGAGAGCCAACCATGAAGGTCTTGGAACACTGTGCGAGGCAGCAGCAGGGGGAGGTTGCAGGGCCACCATTTTTGGCAGTGCGATGTGACCCATGGGTGACATTGGAAGTATCTGTTAGAACACTGACAACAAGTGGAGGGAGTTGACCATTCTGCCCAGGTTACCCTGGCAGATGTCCTTGAGGTGTCTATATAAATGGACACCCAAATATTAAAAGGTATCCAGACAAAGCTGGACTACAAAGGGTCCAGATCCTGCCAGAAAAGTTGCACACAGGGGGAAAATGCCGGATTTTTTCACATTTATGCAGTCCCAAGAGAACGCTATAGGAGTACAGGAGTCTCAGGATTGGCGACAGCCCCATAGTAATGGTATTCAAGTAAATCATATTGCCATTGGTGTATAAAGAGATGATGAGTTCCTGACCCCTGACCCACAGCTCATGTCCACCACCTAATGTTCTCATTCCACACACCAGGTGTTCCATTGCAAGAGCAAAAAGCAAGGGTGACAACGAGCAGCCTTATCAAGTGCCCTGGTAATCCTGTCCAACCTGTTCCCATGTGACTGGAGCTGTGTACACCACCCAGATCCAGGCAATCAGCTCTTCCCCAAAATCCATGCAGAGGGGGATTGCGAAGAGGTACATTCGTGATAAGCTATCAAAAGCTGTGGGGAGTCCTCTGACAGCCCTTCCAGAATATCAATAAGAGGTCTGAAATTCGAGAAAGTCCTCCTCTCCGGACCGAGTCCGAACTGATCTGAGTGGATCGGGAACTAAGGCAGGGTTGAATGTGATTTGCTATGTTCTTCCCTGAGAAGAGATGAAGCAGATTAGCTATTCTGTCCAGAGGGTCCATCCTGTTTGGGAATCATCACAATAAGGGAAACTTGAGAGGGAACTATCCCACCATGCAGGTCATCATATATAGCTGTCTGCCTAATAACACTCTTCTGAAAGCACTTAAATAATTCCAGGGGACAGCCGTTTCTGCAAGGCATCTTGCTCATTGTCAGCTGCTTAATTGCCAAGGCTATCTTGTACTCCGTGACGGGACCCTGCATTTGGAGTGTGTTTTTTGGAGTCAAAGTGGTCATTGTGAGTGTTTATTGTGGGACCATATAGGCCTTTATATTAGTCTGAAAAGACTGCAGTGATATCTGCCTGCCTATGCACAGTGACCCTCCAGGTGTGAAACTACAGAAGAAACAAGATTTCACTCTGTCCATTCCAGTTGGGTCCGCAGAGAGGAGTGTACACCAGAAGAGGTTTTAATTTATATTCCCCAGATATACACTTTAAGAGCATCCCACTTGACCAAAAGCATGGATGCTGAGCCAGCAGTAGCTTCGAAGAAGTGCATGATCTCATCCCTAAGAGTGCCTTGGTAGGTGGCGTCCTTCAAGGCTGCACACTGCAGTCCAAGGACAGCTTCTCTATGTAGTTCATGTGGCATAGCTGTGCCACATCCACTGATTTAGAAGAGTAAAGCACAAGAAATCCATCCAGTCTCCGAATCACAAACACCTATTGATCATCAGGGTCTATCTTCTCCCTTCTGGCCGATATGGCACCCCCGGCGCAACCCATATCAGATCTCCGCGGGGGAGTGCCAAAAATTTGGTTTGAAAAAGCTGGTCTTTCTAGCGTGAATGAACTCCATAATGTGCAGCTCCTGCAATATGGCAATGTGAGCATAAGCAAGAGTAGATGCTTTGGCACTTAGCTGGCTGACCCTTTCTCCTGGTGTTTCATTTAATGAAGGTAACGGTGGTGTAGTGTGTCATGGTCTGGGGTGTAGCAGTTGGATAGTATATTCTGAAGGGTTCTGCACACCCACACCTAGTGTCACTCACCCACCCTGCATTCAGGTCCCAGCAAGGCGTAGCACCTCAGGTAGCACCCCGACACCCCTGGGTCTCCTAGTGTATGCGTCAACATTGTTCCTTTCAAGAGCTGTACAAAAAAACGAAGTAACATCGCCTACATCAACTCCCCTCCCAGGCATGAGTCAAAAACCTTAACTCAAAAAAAGCACAATGAGAAGGTAGAGGAAAACGGGGCACAAACAAACAGGAAATGAGAAAGATAAGGCCGGTGAAAATCCAACATAACAGTTAATGGTGCCTCACCTTGATCTGAATCACAACAAATCCGCTTCAGACTACACAGTGGCGCTAGGAATCACCTGCATCCCCTCATCCGAGCAAGGGAAGAGGTCCTGGGCCTCCACATCACTGCTGGAGTTCGATACACCTGTGTAGGAGTATTTACATAAGGTAGTGGCAGCACAGAGCACTGAGGCCCTGTCAATCACAGCTTGGATCTTGCTAGAGTGAAGGCCTGCAGATGTCTGGCCTCCGACATTCTTTTCCTCTCCTATGTCACCAGGGCCGGACTGGGAACCAAAACCAGGCCTGGCACAGTGCTCGGCGGAGCTCCTCCCCCTCCCCCCTGCCCCCTTGTGGGTGCCGCCGAGCTCTTTGCCAGGGCCGGTTTTGGCCGATTTTGTTACAGGGCCGTTTGTGCAGCATAGGATTTTGCAGAAATGGCCCTGTAACAAAAACGGCCCCCAGGGGCCCAAAATCGCCCCCCACCCGTGGGATTGCCCAGTGCCCACTATGGCCAGTCCGGCCCTGTATGTCACAAGTCCCGCAGAGCACTGCGACCACTCCTGCGAAGTACCCACTGGCAAGGATGGCTCTTGGACCTCGGTACACACCCACACCTTCATTGGGGGGCAGATTTACAAGACCCTTGCGCCACTTTTGCATCACTTTTAACATGGAAAAAGTGACACAAAAGTGGCACAAGGGACTTGTAAATCTGCCCCATGGCCTGTAAAGAAGGAGCACTTTGCACTCTTGAGTGATTCAGAGCCTGGCCAGGAACAGAAAGAAGACCTTATTTCAGACCCATACCTCGGAGTTTGTGTTTCACACCGAGAAATTAAGCTTCATGCTCCAAGACTGCCAGAGTATAGTTTGAGAAAAGTTTACCGACTTCAGGATCTGTACAATCCCATTGGAGCAGGTTATAAAAGGTGCCAGTGTTGATGACAGCGTGACGCTGGGCATGTCCGTAGCTGCCCGTTTGGTCCTCGCACTGATGTCTGTGTGCTGCACTGGAGCTGGCTGTAGTTCGTTGTTTTCTGCTTCCCCATAATGGGCACAGTCAGGAGGCAGACACCTATAGCTTGAAAAGGAAGGATCAGCGGCCCAGTCGCAGGTCGACACCAGTCAGTCTGCAGGCAGCCAATGTACCCATCGAAGGCGGTGAGAGAAACATGTCCCCGCCATAATGTGAAAGGGGGAACATCCTCACCCTCCTGGAGGTGCTCCGGCATCTCTTCCCTGCCTTGCCCCAGCATCTGCTGAGGTTGTAGCCCACTGCTGCCACCAGAGCACATGGCCGCCCCATGGCAAGGAGTGGCCCACCGTCGCCTGGCCCCACTGTTTGCAGCTACCCTGTCTGCATGAGGCCACAAGAGAGACCAAATCAGCAGCCCCCCACCTCTTGCGGGCAGTTGGGACCTCCACCGTCAGGTTCTGGACCTCGACACTACAAGGATTGCAGAGGATAAGTGCGACGACCTAGCCGAGTTCACTAAACTGCGGCCACCAGCTTTCTTGTCCTGGCCACGCCCCCTAGCAGGGAAACATTAATATATATTGCTTTGTTTTATTTTGCTATATCCTCTGCACACAGACCATCTGAAAGTCATACAAGCATTTAAAGGGTCTCAGATTGCTTCAAAATTCAATCTTGAAACTCGTAATGGTACTATTGACAATTTTAGAAAAAAACAGGCCCTATTAAAAGGCATTAGGTATTTCTTGATTTTTGGAGGGAAATGACCAGGTTAGTTTGTGCTAGGGAAATCACGGAGAATAATGTGTTGTGATTTTTTAGAGGGTTTCCATGCTGTGGTTTTCCCAGAATGCTTTACAAGGTGGAGGCAGTGGACTGGATCTATGTTCGACCTTTCAGGATGAAGTGGCACCATTAGATTGGGTTGGTGCCTCAGTGATCATGGAACACTGATCCTCCCTTCTAAAGCCCTTAAATAAACAGGGTGACCTGAGAGGAAGACTGAAAAGGATGGAGAAAAGGCCAGAGATATTGTGAGGCCTATCAAAAGCCTTAGGGTGCACCCTTTCTTGACTTGCACTCTTTTACCTTTGGACTTTCTTTAAGTCTTAAGCAATCAGTTTCCTCTCCCAGTCCTAATGGAGAGGGAACTTCCAATGTACATTGGAGGAGGAGACTCTGGAATTCCATTAAACTGGATCTTCGGTAGTGCCTGTAGAATATGGTACTGTGGGCTCTTGTTGTTGCACAACGTCACCCTGTAGGAGGCTGCACACCTGGGTGGCTGGTAAGTGCAGACAGAGAGGGTGGTCTACTGTGAAGGAACTGTTGAGTGCCACTGGAGAAGAGGCCGGGTGGCTGGGCAGGGGGGTATGCCCAGGGCCCTTATAGCTAATCTATTGGTTTGGCAGGACAATAAAATAGTGGTGCCTGAGAAAAAGTGGTGCCTTAAGCGTGGGGGACTTAAGGAATCTTCAAATTAATTAGTAGCTGTAGAAAGAAACTGGCTGGTGGTGCTGCCAGTTGGTGCTGGATTTCAAAAACAGAATTCTGTAAATCCCACTTAAGTCACTTAAGTGAGGCCTGAGATATTGAGAATTGTCATTGGCCATTGCACACTCTTGAGCATCCGTGCAGTGGGTGACCAGTGTCTGTGTGCACCTGCCACAATCAAGAAAAGGTTAGTGCAACCAGATACGCTTTCATCTGGGCCCTTGAGTATGGACAACCCGAAGAAAGGTTTTAAGCATGGCCACACACTGGTTACATATCCCCTGCCCCTGTTGGTGGTGGACTGCCAAAATGTATTTGTTCTCTTTGTGCAAGGGTCTTTAAGTCCAGTCCAAACCAGTTATGTCCCCGCTGGTGCAGTATGACCACAGGAGATGGACACAGCATTGTGCAAGTGAGACAGGCCCTATTCAGGTGCAAAGAAATCTCCTCCCACTACTCTAAATTAAGCCAAGGTCTATTCAGCTCAGCTCTGAGTCATCCAGTAAGGGCCAGGCCCACCTTATCCTTCCAGTGGCTATCTACCGTAAATGCACATCCCGTGGCCCTTTCACTTTAAAACCAGACAGTCAATACACAAACAGGCAGAATGCACACAGAATGGTTAAACAAGAAAATGCTTACTTTCTAAAAGTGGCATTTTAAAACACACAATTTAAAATCCATCTTCACTTAAAGATGTTTAATTAAATTCTGACTTCAGAGAGCCTAAACTGTATTTCTCTAACTTGTTCCAATGGAACATTATATTTATAAGATGTTATAAATAAACTCCCATTCTATCCTATGGGGCAAATTAGCCTTTCAATAGTGAAAAACAAAATTAGCAGTATTTCACTATCAGGACTTGTCAAACACACCAGTACATGTCCTACCTTTCACATACACTGCACCCTGCCCATTGGTGTACATTGGGCCTACCATAGGAGTGCCTTACATGAACAAAAAGTGAAGGTTAGGTCCTAGCAAGTGGGTGCACTTGCCAAGTAAACAAGGCAGTTAACAATTGTGCACAGACACTGCAGTGGCAGGTCTGAGATACTTTTTCAGAGCTTCTCATGTGGGGTGCACAATCAGTGCTGCAGGCCCACTAGTAGCATTTGATTTACAGGCCCTGACACACTCCAGTGCACTTTACTAGGGGCTTACAAGTAAATCAAATATATCAGGGAGAACCAGTTGTAACAACAATTTCTACAGGGAGCTCTTTCACTTTGACACTGATCAGCAGTGACAAAGTGCCCAAAGCATCTAAGCCAGCAAAAACGAAATCCAGCACAGCATCAAAAATACAGGATGTAGAGGCAAAAAGTCAGGGGAAACTACGCCAAAGATGCCAAGTCTAACAAAAAAGGTTTAAGCATGCCCATGAACTGGTTATGTATCCCCTGCCCTTGTTTGTGGTGGACCGTCACTGCATAAATTGCCTCCTATTTCTTTGTTGTCCCTGAGCTTCTCTAGCCATTTCCCTGACTGCCAGGGATACCAAGGCATTGGAAGAGGTGTGGCGCAGCCGCCAGGGTGCCTGACTCCGGATTACGGGGTTCAGGGTTTGATCCCCGGTGCCTGCAGGTTAGCCCAGCACCATGTGACTCTGGGCAATAGCTCGCTTAATCTTCCCGAGGGCCCCCAGCGCCGGGACACCACTTCAGAGGTAGCTGTGCACTTTACAAATACTGGTATTTAATTTAATTTCATTGAAGCTCCTCCATCTCCCACCCCACTCAGCGTGTAAGAAGATGTTCAGAGCAGGAGCTGCTGACTCTACCACCTGGGATAATCCAAGGGTGTTCCACTTTATTATCTGCACCAGAATCACTATGATACCAGAATATGGTTGCAAGATATTGAGACCAAAATATTCTGAAGGTAAGTTTATAGAGTTATAGGTTTACTTTACTTAACTCCACATAGTTGTAACTTGACGTTATATCTATTAAAGGTAAGTAGATGTGGAGTTAAGATTGTCCCTGAATATCACTTATGAGTTTACTACTGTTGCAGTATCATGCTGTAGTGAAAGCTGCAGTGCTTGGGATAGGATACACATCACACGAATATTCAGCCATCCCCAGGCATCCCAGCACTACGCCTTCAACTACAGCAAACCGGACAGAAAAGCTCCATTCCTTGGTGCATATATTTTGTCTAGCTGCAGCGGAAGGTTTGTACCGGCCGCACTGGACAAACCTTACCCTGCACCGGCACCTACATAGGGTCCACATAGTTTTACACAGTCCGTCAATATTCACTCTTCCTTGTGAATAAAACATGGATTCTCTTTTTGGACACGTTTTGCTGGTGCGTTAGAGAGGTTTTCATACAACAGGCAGTGCCTGATATCCAAAATGCAGCATAGGAAGAATAAACTGGAAATAATGCAATTTCCTTAAATGCCCCAAAACTCACTTCTGACCAGGACAGATCTTCTATGACAGCAAGCAAAACATGTTTTTGTTTTTATAAAGTATTTATTACTTAGAAATGCAATTTGCTGGTATATTTTCCCAGAGACATTTTCATTAACAACAAACCGGTGACTAAGGGGCATATGAATGAAACAAATTTTTAGTCGCAAACACTGCGATTCACAAAAAACAGCGCTTGCGACAAAAAATGTGCAAAACACGATGTATGAGCAAAATGGCATCCCAATATTACGGAATCGCAAATTTTGCGATTCCTTAATTTTACGTAAGCATTTAAGGAATCACAAATTGCGATTCCTCCTTAAATGCTACGTAACAGGCACCCAAGTTCTGCAATTTCTCATTCAGAAATCGAAAATTACCACCAACTTCAAGTTGGTGGTAATTTGAGATTTCTTTCAAAAATGCACTTTTTGCCATTTTTCAAGGTGCCATGTGGCACACCTACATGCCCTTGGGGCATGTATGTGCGCCACATGCGCACACATGCTCATTTCAGGGGTGCATCAGTGTGTCCTTATGACACCCTTGAAATTATTCTCAATTTGCTATTCTCAAATTGCGAATCACAAATTAAGAATGACTTTCCATTTATTCCTATGGGCCTCCTGGCCCACAGGAATGAATGGGAAGGCATTCCTTAATTGCGATTTCGCAATTTGCTAATCGCAATTAAGGAATACTAAGAAATTGCAAAAAAAATTGTGAATTTTTAAATACATCCATTTTGCAATTCTCAAATAGCGATTCTCAAAAAATCACTATTTGAGAATCGCAAAAAAGGATTTTCATACATGTACCCCAAAACACAATTTACAATTCTGCGCAGAAGGGGAAGTTAGTTCTTTGTGGGATGGGAGTTTTTGAAAACACCAGAGACACAAAAATACTTGTGGATATCCGAATTATATTATCTGCAGATAGCAGTTAATGGAAGCTTACACTAAAAACGTATCTGATGTTGTTGGTTGCACTTTCAAATGGGACACTTTTATCCTTGCCCTGATTAAAAGTGGCAGAGACACAAGTCTAGCTTGATCAAGGCATAAAAGTAGTGGTAGGACTTTTCTCAAAACCACTTTCTCTGTGCCATTAATAAAAATGGCAGGGGTGAGTCTTTTCAATCTGGTTTACCTTCTACCTAGAACTCCGCGCGGCTGCCCTTAAACTGAGATGATGGCAATCAGCCCACTATGGCAGCTTGTTCAGTCGCCATGGGGCTAAACAACCCAAAAAATGCAGCACCCCAGGGAAATCTGCTGGGTGGGACTGGATCTACGATTCTGATCAGTATGAGAATTTAAGGAGTAGGGGTACCGTTGCTTCTTTGCACATTGACCTGCTTCACCCGCCTAAGAGTACTTCCATTGCAATGCATGGCTGGACAAGTTTCCTTTGCAGCTCTCAACAGAGCCTACATGCCACACTTTCATTTTGTTTAAAACATGATTCACAGCGGCACTAGCTGCTGTTCAACATGACTTACATTTAAAAAAGAGCTATGATACGGCTAGTGTTGACGGCATCTTAGAGCTTTTTTACATACATAAGCATATTCTGCACAGCAACTCACGCTGCTATGCAACATAGCTAACAAAACATTGAGAAAACCTAATCTCCACGCATTATATGACCACCAGTTACTGCACAATATGTTGCCCTTCTCAATGAACAAGTCATAATCTGACTCTAAAGTTTCAGTAACTTATTTTGCACAACTACTCACCAACCTAAATTTACAACAACAAAAGGTACTATTAATCACATAGGTAAAACCTAATGCATTTACCAATGGTTGTTAAAGATGATGTGAGTGGCAGAGGAAGCCAGAGAAAACCTCTGCGGGCTGAAGCGTTCCCGTCTAATGTGTGAAGGCCTTTGATGTGGCACGCTACACCATGAGGAACACTTTGCAGGAAAGGAAGCCCTGCCAGTAGATGCTGCCTCTGTTGAGGTGAAAAAGATCGGTGCTTGGTCAGCTAATCTGAAGCCATCTTCTGGAAGGCAAGGATTCACTTTGCAAAGCAGGGACTGTGATGCCAGGTGGTATTGTTTGTGATGTGCCTCTTGGAGACAACGTTGTGAACCTTATTGAAGCCAAGGGAACTGGAATGTTGCTGAGTGATATTTGGAAGCCATTAGGGTTCATCTCTTCAGGTGATTTCTAGATGTTGTGTTATTTACCAGTGTTACTGAAGAGGACAATCCTTTTGTTTGTTGTGTCCAGCTTCGGGTAGGCCCTTGATAAGCAGGCTTTGATTGTTCAAGGGCAATTCTTCAGCCGAGCTGTGGTCAGGCATGATTCTCTGATGGAGCTTCTTGTTTGGTGAATTCAAACTTACAGTTTAGCCAATAGGACTCGGTGGGGCTTCTTAAACAAGTTGAACAAATTGGAAGGCTTGAATCTTGAAGTGTGATGCATTTATGGAGATGGCCTCAGGTATGGAGGAGCTCACCTGGCATAGCTGAGCTTTTTTCTTCTAATAAGTTCTAAACCTTTTAAAGGCATTGCTGATGAAGCTCATTTCGAATGTAGGGTGCGGGCATTGTTTGGTGATTAATGTTGTAATAGCCTGCAGCAATGTCAAATAGGCTTACAAGGTAGGGCTCGCTGCTGTGATATGAAAGGCATCAGGATCAACTTGGATGTTCTGTGACTACATACTTCGGTGGAGCTTGAAGCCAGACTAGTGAATCTTCACTAGGATATTGGACCGGATTTTATTAATTATGTATTTTTAGTAAATTGTGGATATGTATAAACCCTGAAACTAGTACCAGAGGGCAGTGAAGTACTGTGCATAGCCTGTGGCGACTGGCTTAGGTAAGTGTTGTATCTTATAGTGAGGGCTGAGCAGCAGGACAGCTGCTCCTGATGGGGTTATCTTGATATCTTAACATCTTATCTTAATAAAGTAACTTATATAATCTATCTTGAAGAATCCATCTTCTTATTGATTACATCAGTAAGCGTGGTGCGGCGGGGCAGGGCGCGGCAGGAGGAAGCTGACAGAGACGGATTAGGTATTATTTATTTATTTAATTATACCTATTCAGTTGTCTGTCAACTTCCGTCCCCCTCCCAACCTAACCCCTCCACACCACACCACGCTTACCTGAGCTGGCCGCTGCTGTGCACAGCAGCTTGACCAGGTGGGATGCTGCTTCACTAAGTAGTCACTCACATCTGCTGTAGCTGAGATAGCAGAGAAAAGGAGAGATGTCATCATCATCTGCATGGGGTAAAGGAGATTCAGTGGGACCAATTGACTATCTACATCTGAAAGGAAACCTGGCAAGGTTAATGTAATGGGTGCTGAATTCATGGTTCTGAGGGTGCTTCTCCTTTTCGGAAGAAAGATAAAAAAGTAAACATATGCCTATGTATCGAATAAGACAATTTACTGCTCATATCAGGTGTTGATTATAAGTAGCATAAATGAAGAATGCATTAAATGAACCAGACATTTCAGAGTAGTCAGGCTGAAAATAAAATGCATGTGGACCCCCAGATTGCATTTGTAGACTAGATATCTGAAGTTAGGAATTGTTTAAAAAAAATTCAGTAGGACACAAATATTTCATTCCTGCATATGTTTCTGGTCCCAAACAAGTGAACCAGGTCACTTACAGGTTTAGAGACAATTCCAATTGTGCCTCCCTTAACTTCTGGGAAATCCTTCTGCCATGCTGACCTCTAGGTCCAGCTCCATTAGCAACCATTTAATCTGCTACTTATGCTTCATCAGGCTCCCATTCACCCCTCCCTTTTGAGCAGTTCCCCGGGCCCGCTTCCACCTTTAATCACCACAACACCTACCATGGCAGCAGGCATGGTTGGTTTTGATACAAGTCCTAGCCAATTACAATTGGGAGAGGGATCTTAGACTGTCAAAGGGAAAATAGATACAGGTAGCCTGTGGAAGTACAGGTAAGCGGCTATACAGAATGTATGTTTTCTTCATTTGGCTTGTGAACTGCAATGTCTACTGGGGAATAATCTTGTACCCAGATTATTTGCTAGACTATAGATACAGAGATTGATTATGCATGATATTCATTTTCTAACGTGACCAGAAGCACACTTAAAGTGTGTATGTTATATTATATCACACCTACTGTCGTTTGGCTAATCATGGAAGACTTATGTCAAAGATGAAGACCTGCCTTTATGCACACCAAAATGCACATCTGTGAATTTTGCAAAATGTCCATAATGACAAAGTGTCCAAACAAACAAATGTGTACGGAACACCCAATATATAATACTAACGCATGCTCAACAAATGGACTACTTGAAAATACCTCCACATAAGGGATATTAGGGAGCTAAAGGAACTGAGCAGTGTGCATCAGACAAATAATACTACAGTCTAAAATTAGCACAATCTGTGCTCAGCATCCTTTTATTAAAATTAATAGGAGTTTATTCTCAAAGGTAAATTTATACTTGAGTAAATCTACATGTGTAAATTTACTCTTACACTTTGTAGTAAATATACTACTTTTGTTTATTCACAATTTCCAAGTGTAAATTCACTACAAATTGCAGATTTACAAGGCTCCAGCCCCTGAAACAGAATGGAGTCAAATTGTGAAACATTTTCCATCAGAATTATCTCTCCCAAATTATTTCGACAGGAGTGGTAATTCTTCCAAAAATGTCTCTACAGTAAGACATTCTTCATTCTTAGGATATACCAATTACGCTGCAAGCAAAACAATTGTCCATTATCACTTAACTTTAAATCAGGCGAGTGGTCTGATGCCAAAGTATGAACCGGTGTAGGTACATGGTTTATTATGAAGCTAGCCTATTGATCAGACGGAAAACTAGTAAACCAAAGAGCTATGAGCAATATGTTGGGAAATATTAGTCACATTTACCCTCTGCCGGTAGTCCAATGACGTTGATATTGGTGATCATTGTAAAACATTATGCTTTATAGAAAGGCACAAACGATTGTTATCACTTTCAGCACTGCTTTTAGCACATTTGGAGCTATTTACTTGCCTTCTGCAATTAAGAGAGCGCCATGTGTTAGGTTATTTGGGAACATGTGGAGGATTGTGTTGGAGGGTTTGAATAGGGAGTTAAGTAACTTCGACTATTTTAATTTTAGTGTGTCAGCTTAATTGTGTTGACTCACGTCTCCAAGGAGTCCTCATGGCTGGCAGATCATGGGAAAGTTTGGCCACCTTTTGGGCATTCAACATAAGGGCCACGTTTCTGGTATGACCTTGGTGAAGAAGGTCAGCTTGACTGCAACCCTCTGAAATATCAGGATCACATACTCAACCATGCAAACAGTGATATCATTACCGTCCTAATATGGTACAGGCGGTATTATTGAAATGTGAACAATCTTGTGTGCTTTAAGTGTGTATACTTGGTATGTCCTTAGGCCTTTTTTCCATTCACAGGTGTTTAATTTGTCTTATTTGTCGTATTTATTGTAATCCATGGCAGGCGGTAAGGTCATGATCGGTGAGCAGCAATTTAAGGTCCTTAGGGGGCGGCACCATTCTCGAATGGGGTCGCCCAGGGATCATAGAACCATCAATAGTAACACCAACTAACGTTCCAACCAAACTTCTGTTTCAAGGGCTGGTGGGTGGGAAAATGATTCAGCCCCTCGCTGAGGGGCACGGAGCGAGTAGCCTGGAGAGGGCGGGTGCAAGAGGGTGCCTCCCATGCTCCCCAAGAGTTTTAAATGCATCTGGCCACCCCCTTGACCAGGAAGCACTCTTACTGCTTCTGGGTCAATGGTGGGGGCCTGCACCAATCTGTGGTGGGGCGCCCCCAGCCGCATCATCAGGACGCGGCAATACAGGGGGGGCACGTCCCACTACCGAGGATACGGGGGAGGGAGGGAAGCCGGGCCCCCCTTTCCTTAGTCCTTTGCTCCCGATGGTCACTGCGAAAGCACAGGCTCCTCCCGAATCAAGGCACTGCTCTCATGCTATGCCCAGCATAAGAGCAGCACCAGCTTTGGTCTGAGCAGTCTGGTGTGCTGCTCAAACAGTGCATGGGAGTCCGTACGTACGGTTTCTCCAACCCAGCTGTGCAACAAAGCTGGATTGGAGAAATAGAAGTGCACATGCCAGTTTGGCTGGCCTAAGACATCCGGCCAAACTAACATGTGGACTTTATACTGCCCATCACTCCTCCACCTGCCATGGCCTGGTCCACTCCACCCTACACTAGCATCGGCTCAGTCAGTCACAGAATAATAAAACAATATTATTGTTTTATTATCATTTTATTTTCCCATGACTGACTTTAACCAGTGGGGCGGCTCCTCCACATTACGGAGGAGCCGCCCCTGGCTCAGCAGAATAATTGAGGACATCCGGTGTTCAGAAAGATTTACAGCCTTCACATGCAGATAGATGATGCGGCAAAGTGGAGTAGGACTGCCTACACAAAATGCAAAGAAATGGCCTCCGAATTAATCCATTGCCAGATTAGCGAGTGCTCTTTTTTTCAAAGGTAAACCTTTCTGCAGGTGCGCTTTGTTTTAGAGCATCAAATGTGGAATCAAACTCCGGATGGCACAGCCTTGAAATCCGACAACATCGTTAGTCTATTTCTGGGTTGCAGATTCCAAAAGCATCCTCTTCTTCATGGAAAGAGCGAATTTCAAATGATGCTTCTTAAGCCGTGGGGCATTTTTTTTTCCTTCTAAAAGCAACCGTTTTTGATTAAAGTGACAGTGAAAGGTGATTAGCGCGGGCAAATATAGCACCATGAGAGATAAAAAAAACACAGCATTCATATGATTCATGCTCCATTTGAGACAAATTTAAATTGAATTGATTGCGGTAAAAAAAAAGAATGTAAATACCACGAGGTCCCGCCTAGCCTAGCACAAAAATGGAATTTACTCCTCATGGACAGATGCAACTGCGTCCGTGTGTTTACGCAGGAGGGTGACTGAGGAGTCTAGGCACGTCTTGAGACTCATTACAGTCTGCCTAACACCAGCGACCTCGGTGAGCAGGTACTCTAATAAACTAACTTTTGTCTAATGAAGACAGAAGTGAGCGCTGAATGAAATGTCTTACAACAATTACAGTTAGAAAGGCTTACTAAACAAACTTGAATTCAAATATTTGTTTTACGCGCAGGAGCACTTCAAATATTGGAAGGAAATGGACAATTATTAGTAAATATGGCCTATTTGGCGCCTGATTTTATACAGAAACTGATTTCTCTTCACCTGCTAGAACTCCGTACAGTTAGGCTCTCCTTTAGATCAGTCTAATAGACCCTATGGTTTTTCTTGCAGATGTGTTGTCATTGTAAACCTGTCAAAGTTTTCATGGAGAAAAAGATAAAGTCTGAGTTTTGTGGTTCCGAACAATTAGGGAGTTACCAGCCAGAGCACCTAGCAGTGTTGATTAGGATGCAATAATACCGCACCTGGTAACATCTGAACTCCCAGGTATGGCAACTTTCCCACATATAATTTTACAGGGCTATTTGGGAAAAGCTCCTCAGTAATCATTTTATAGAGGTATATGTATAGGGAAAACTTGAAATAAGCCCATCAGTCTTGGGAGAGTTAGTCCCTGAATCTTGAGTTGCATCTGTAAGATTGCCTCTATGCTTCACCTAATTAATATACTACCAGAATAAGCCTCATTGCATGACTAATTCAGTGTGCTCATTTACATTGTATATGGAACCCCAGAGTACAATATGCAACCTTCTCATTACTGACCCTGCCCGTGAGGACGCGTGAGAATCCCCTTAATTGGATCAAGAGCCACTGCTTGCCGGACCCGCTGCGCGGGTCCCGCTTCGTCGTGAAGGACTTTGGAATCCACAGACTTGCTTCTACCATCGAGGTTTGCTGGGGTGTGTGTGGGCTAAAGGCAGGGCTGCGAGTGGCGCTACAGGGACTCCAATTCCCAGGAGTCCCTGCTCAGCTGATCGGCACCACCTGGATTGCTCTCCGTGCTTGCCCCGCCCCCAGCGCACTTGAACCTTTTAAAACCATCCCGCCTCCTGAACATAGTGGGAACCTTCTCATTACTGACCCTGCCCGTGAGGACGCATGAGAATCCCCTTACTTGGATCAAGAGCCACTGCTTGCCGGACCCGCTGCGCGGGTCCCGCTTCGTCGTGAAGGACTTTGGAATCCACAGACTTGCTTCTACCATCGAGGTTTGCCTGGGGTGTGTGTGGGCTAAAGGCAGGGCTGCGAGTGGCGCTACAGGGACTCAAATTCCCAGGAGTCCCTGCTCAGCTGATCGGCACCACCTGGACCTCTCTCCCTGCTTGCCCCGCCCCCAGCGCACTTGAACCTTTTAAAACCATCCCGCCTCCTGAACATAGTGGGAACCTTCTCATTACTGACCCTGCCCATGAGGACGCGTGAGAATCCCCTTACTTGGATCAAGAGCCACTGCTTGCCAGACCCGCTGCGCGGGTCCCGTTTCGTCGTGAAGGACTTTGGAATCCACAGACTTGCTTCTACCAGCAAGGTTTGCTGGGGTGTGTGTGGGCTAAAGGCAGGGCTGCGAGTGGCGCTACAGGAACTCCAATTCCCAGGAGTCCCTGCTCAGCTGATCGGCACCACCTGGACCGCTCTCCCTGCTTGCCCCGCCCCCCGGGACAAGGGCGGGACCGTCCGTGGCTGTCAGGGGCTGTAGGAGGCTGGGCTGGGCCCAGTCCTTAACATCTATCTTTTGGGGCAATCGCCTACTGTTGTCTAAAAGATTGTTGTAATCTGGGGTGCCCTATGTGTCTAGGATGCCTACAGACATGTCTAGCTCTCTACCTTCTAGTGTTGGGGTATCTATTCTTGGTCCCCTACACAAATATTTTGCAAGGGCAACCAAAGAAATAGATAAAGAACTCTGTTAGCGGAGAGACGTGCGGAGCGCCGCCGCTCCATAGAATTACTCAAAAAAAAAACATTGATTACTCCCCAAAACTCACCCATTACTCAAGATCTGGGTAACACTTGTAGGTTGGAAACAGATGCTGAGTTATTTAGCACCGACCATACTCCTCTTATTTTTCAAGATCACAGTATAACCCCTGTACAATCTGATATCATCATTGATGGTAACCTAAATTGCCCCCCTATTGATTCCAACAGTCTTATAGATTTAAACTCTCCTGTTGCCTTGAATCTTATCTCGCAACTCCACTCAACTTTTTCCACTCATTCAATTGACATTGTTGCACCTACAGAGACACTTCCACCAGCTACTGTTAGTAAGACCAAAGACAACCCTAAGAATCCACGGAGTGCACTTTGCTCTCCACCAAGGAAAAGAAGGAGAAAAGGTGGGGTAAATAGAAAAGGGGAAAATCTTTGAGTGTTAACCCTCCTCTGGTAGGCCCCAAAATCAAACCATCTGGCCCTCCAGCGAGGGATGTATTAATAGGTACCCAACCACCACCTATCCCAGGGGATTAAACAACGTCTAATAAAGAGTCAATGGAATTGTTTGAACGGCTCCTAAAATCTTATATGCTCCCACTCATAGAGAGAGTCAGAATTTTAGGGGAAAAAATGGACTGCCTTTTGGCAGCTGTTTGCCCGAGTACAAATCCTGTCCTTATGAAACCCAAGGATCTGCCCCGATTAAAAGGCCAGTTAAGCTAAAAAATACCGAATATAAGTAGACCACAGAAAGAGAAAGAAAATTTAACATCTAATAGTAAAATGGCTTCCCCAATCACTACCATGCTGCCGGCTGTACATGATCCACCTAAAGAGAAGCACATGCCGGCCTGAAAAAAACCGCCTCTTTCCACTAATGTGCCAACTATGATTCCGGGGGCCACTAAAATCCAAAGAGTTAATTCAAATCGTAGGAATACAGTGGATTTACCCCAAAAGTCAGCTAATTATGTGATCCTTCTAATAGGTGTCCCAATTATTCATAATGGAAATATTGAATATAATGATAATCTTAAAAATAAAGTTATCTTTTGGTTGCGAAACAATAGACCCCTCCCTTCTCATTTAAACGGAGATATAATCTCCGTAAGACGATGCAAATGGGTGGGTCCCAGACCGAAAGATATTGAGGGGGATGTTGTGATCGTAAACTTCAAGGACCACAGAGTGGTCACATATATTAGCGACTGGTTTCCGGGAAAAAGTGAAGGGGGAGTTTCAACCCGAAACTTGAGTTACTTTTATCCAGAGGCTTTATTTATGCGAAACATCACTTACAACGCATTTATTACAACGCACTACCATTACAACGCAACCATTACAACGCAAACCATTACAATGCATTGCGCTGGGGGGCGCTCTAGGATAGGGAATATATTTAATTTACTATCCAACACCTTCCCTACTATCCACGGGGACTGGAGTTGGAATAGTAAATTAAATAAATCACTATCCAGCGCTTAAAAGCACTATGCGTTGTAGTGGTATGCGATGTAAAAACCGCGTTGTAACAGCAGGCGTTGTAATAGCCTGCGTTGTAACGACACCAATCCTTTATTATACCTTCTAACCACCCCAGAACCTGAAGAAATGCTAATCCTCTGAATTTGGCTTATCGTACACCACATTTTTCTTGTCCTGCCAAAAATTTAAATAACCTTTTTCCCCTTCCTCTACGCCAACACCCCCTCAGACATTTCCCTCCATCTAATAACTTTACAAATCCTACAAATTTTAACGAGTATTGGAACATTCCGTTGTATAACCTATATGAACCCCTTTCGGGGCTGGACTCAAATGAATGACTCAGCCTGCCACTTCCTGATACGGAGGTCACTCAAGATTGTTTGGGTATTTTTGCTACACTAGACATAGCACCCTCTTATGATGAAGCACAGAATGTAATGACATGTCAGATTGGGAATGTGAAGCCGGATTTTTTTAGAGGGAATCGAAGTGCAAGTTTGGAAGTCGATAAGGCTGAAGTCCAGGATGTGACGGCATCTCAGGTTGGAAAAGAGGAGTTTGATATATATAGAGGGATTCAAGGCAGAAGCCTGGAACCTGAGATGGCTGTCTGTGGAGATGGTGAAACCAATAACATCTGTCCCCATCTTAGGAGGGATGATGTACCTTTAGAGGTTAGTTTAAGCCAGAGGGAGGGTGACACTTTACCATCTAGCATGAATGTCTCCGCAGGGGTGAATTTGGCTAATCATCCAACACCATTAAAACTTATTTCATGGAATCTAGCTGGTCTACGTAGTAAGCTTCAAATTGAGGAGTGGGTGGAGATGGTGAATAACCAGGACATTGATATTTTTCAAGAGACCTGGGCAACTGACCCTATTTTCCACCTTGGGTTTCTTAATTTTCACAAACCAGCTCGTGGGACAGGAGTTGGTAGACCGTCAGCGGGTCTATGTGTCTGGCTAAGACAGTCATTGGATTATCATATCAAAGAGGTGCCCACTACAAATCTCGATATCCTTGTGATCAAGCTTTCAAATCCTGGTTCACAGGTGATAGTTATTATAAATGTCTATGTACGGGGAATTCCGAGTGGACGTAGTCCAACTGGTATGTTTAATGATCTAGAGCTTATTTTTAACCAAATTGGAAGGGAATCCTTTGTTATTCTGGCTGGTGACCTAAATTGCACCTTTGAGCCATATTTTGGAAGTGAGATGGACTTCCTGGTAGAAGAGGACAAACTTTGGAAGATTCCATCCCTAGAATTATTATCTATTAAGAAAGGGACAGAAGCAGCATTCCACTGGTTGGGGTTCTGCCTTGAATGGGGACTGAGAGCTGTGAATGGGGGAACCCCTTCAGATAAACTAGGGAAGCATACTTTCGACAATGGCCATAGGACGAGTAGGATTGACTACATCTTCATTAGGGCTGAGTGCTGGTCCTCTCTGGTTGATATGATAGTGGTGGATCGCCCTGAGAGTGACCATAACCCTCTGGCACTCAGCCTAGCTCTTGATAGTAACCATCAGATGGGAGCCTCCCATAAATGTGCCACGGTAGATGTGTTCTTGGAGAATGATAGAAGAAGGGTACAGTGGTGTAGGGTAGCAGAGGAGCCCGCCACCCTAAGTATAATTTCACGGAAAGTCGTGGAGGTCTCGCTTGCTATGGAGAAAACGACCGACCCTGTTGATATTTGTGGGCTACATGATAATCATTTTAACTTTTTGAAATCACTTTTTTTTATTTCTAAAAAAACTGGAAAAAAAATCCGAACATCACTGGGTGGGGCAAGTGGTATATTCAACTATGTCGCCAAGCCCATATTGACCTACTTGTAGCACTTAAGTTGCGTGACAGTGCAGCTATACGGAAGGGTAGGCAGGAATATGAAAAGTGCCAGAAAGAGGCTAAATCAGCTTGGGACGACAAACACTGGCACGATCTCTATGAAGCGAGTCTATCATTTAACCAATCGAGGTTCTGGCACGTTCTTAAGTGGGGGAATTCCTATGAGTCTCAACTCCCCTCCAATCATGTAGCTGAAGAAGGATGGGTTGCATACTTTGGGGCACAGTTTAGTAACTCTGGTCCTCTAGTAGCCCCCGTAGCAAGTATGCGGGTGGCCCCGTTAAGAACTCTGGGCTTAGTCCCCCTCTTTGATCATTTAGATGTAGGGCTGGCCCTAAGCCAGACTAAAGGGGGGAAAGCTCCCGGCATAGTCTGCATTCCCTCAGATCTTTTTAAATCGGATCAAGCAGCTTGGGTCCCCTATATATTGAAAGTTGCTAACGCTGTGGCAGATGGAGCCCCGATACCCGACTCTTGGCAGGGGGCGGAAATCCTTCCAATATTTAAAAAGGGGGATCGCTCCCTGCCATCAAACTATCGTCCGATTAGCCTTATTGACGCCATCCAAAAGTTCATCTCTAGGATGGTGCTGTTTAAGATCTCAGCATCGATGGACGAAATATCAATACTATCACCCTTGCAGGCTGGCTTCAGGCCCTGCGTAAGTACAACAGATCAGATTCTAAGATTTCTACTAATTTATTGGAAGGTGGTGGTCTTGAGTGGAGGTGTGATCTATGCGGCCCTTTCGTGGACCTAAAGTCTGCCTTCGATTTGGTCCCAAGAGCCAAATTGTGGGAGCCTCTGACACAAATGGGACTGCCGAAGGACCTGTTGGACATAATTATAAGACTGCATGAGAAGAATTATGCCCAGGTTCGATGGGGTATGCAGGGCCAAGTCACCAAAAAGTTTCCAGTGACACGAGGAGTTCGTCAAGGATGTGTCCTTGCCCCTACCCTTTTTCTTCTATTTATTAATGGAGTTGTTGCATATTTTTCAGACACTCCTACCGACGCTCCCAGTTTGGGTGGTATGAAGGTTCCCCTTCTTATCTTCGCGGACGACACGCTCATACTTTCAAAAACACAAAAGGGGCTACAACTGGCACTTAGCAAATTTGTAGAATTCTGTGATGCCAATGATTTGCAGGTCAACACAAGTAAAAGCAAGTTTATGGTTTGTACTAAAAATAGATCAACATTAGGCCAAGTTAGTCTTAATGGCATAAATTTGGAACAGGTAAATGAGATGACTTACCTGGGAGTGGTTCTAGATCATAGATTAAAATGGACTGCCCAGATGGATGTATTGTCATCAAAATTTTCTCAGTTGAGTGGGACACTGGTCAAGGAGCAGAGATCCTCTCTAACTAAGAGAGTGAGCCCAGCCCTCAAAATATATAACATCAAGATTAGAACGGCCATTGTATATGGAGCAGATCTCTGGGGCTATGTTGACTTGTCCCAACTTGAGAAAATGCAAAATAAGTTTTTACGAAACTTGGTGGGTCTTCCTCAATCGACCCCTATGCTTCCTTTAATGTTGGACCTGGGTTGTTATCCAATAGAGGAATTGGCAAAACTCAGAATTATTCTACTATGGGGGAGAATCTGGGTAACCCCTAAATTAGCTACATTTGCTGTGGGAATAGAAGATCTTAGACGAATAGTGGGTAGTGGCAATCTCCCCTAGTTCAAAGCTGTTAAATCTATTTTGTTAGATATCGGCCTCATCCAGCTATGGTCCGACCCCAGGACTAGTGGGTTCCCTTCAAAAAAGGATCTCAAGGATCAGTTTTGGGCTGCACATAGAAATAAGTTGATTATGGAACATAGCTCGCTAACCCTTTTCTGGTAGGTTTTTGAGTCATAAGGTGGACCCAGTTCTGGAAAGTTACTGGGACGCTATAACAATGAGTATTGATAGAAAACTTTTTCATCAATTTAGAATAGGAACGCTACCTTTGAGATCGTTCACACATAAATGGAGGGGTGGGTCAGGGAACTCATGTCCATGGTGTAAAGATCAGGAGGAAACTGTGGGTCACTTCTTTTTTGTTTGTCCTGCATATGTCTCCCCACAGAAAAAATGGCTGAAACCAACTTGTCGAAAGCTTAACACTAGAGGGGCCAATGAGGCCTTAAGGTTGCTAGGGACGGTAACATCACTCCCAGTGGCCATATCAGTAGCTAAATTTTTAGGCTGGTCTTGGTTAATTAGAGTTAGATATCCACAGTGTTAGTCAGTTTATTATTGAATATCCTATGAGTGAGGTCTCATGTACTTTGAAAACTATGTATTATGTTGGTTTTTAATGTTTTACTGTTTTTTTTGTGATGTCTTTTATGGTTAATATTACCGAAATAAAGACGTATGAAACTGAAACTGACAATATGCAAACGAATCGACATAAATAAAACAGATAGGTTAATGGTAAAAAATAAACAGACATTGGCAAAAGCAACACATCTCACTCTTTAAAGGCATTCCCTTGTTTCTTTGCTTTTGCTTGTTGCTGATGCTGAACCGAATCTCCAACAAAATAAATGCTTGTTTTTGCTGAACAGGGTTGGCAGTAAGAAAGAAATGCAAAATGGTCAGTTCCGGCATCGTGACATATGCAAGTGCCTGTGCCACTTTCAACTTACCTTACTTAGCAAACGCTAATCTTGAGGACGTAAATAACAAAAAGGGTGCAAATGCACACAATAGAGACAGGAGCAAACTAGCATCACATTGAAGTTTCAGGGCCCCCTATAAAAGAGGACAATGAGAAGGGTGGGAGGGAAAGGTAGGGGGTGCAGCGGAGCGCAACAGGTGAGCTTTAACAAATTCAGATTGGCAGATGGTGAAGTTTGGGAAGCAACAGAAGAACTGTGACTGAGAGGTATGGGGTGAGGGAGGAAACATCACATGGGTAGAGAACAGAACATCCTATGCATTCTCATGGACTACAGGAACAAAGATTTAAAAGGACTTCCCTGATGTCAACCACAGAAGGATACAAGTCATCCACTAAAACATTGGTAAGAATCCATGCTATTTGGAACAACAACAAGAAAAGGAAGGAACGTCTTCAAATAAGAAGCATTAGAAGCAAGTAAAAGCTGTCTATAGGTGAGACATACAAATACAGAGCCACACAGACCATCTGGATCATTCGCAAGTGAAATGGTGCACTTTTTCAAAATATTAAAAATTAAGCAAACAGTTTATTTATCTAATTTGTTTCTTCTGGATGTTATTACAGATCAAACCCTGAAATTCAGTTTTTTTTTAAATGATATCTTATTGGTGCTGCAATCATTGATGGCTGGTGACTCTTGATACTGATAAGTATAATATTTGTTCTGAACTGCAGCAAGCATGCAACATTTTCTCAAAGAAAGTTTGGCAGAATAAATATATACACACACATAAAGCAGTAGTATATTTCATGAGTGTCCTTGTGAGAGCCTGGGATTTTTTTCTTATATTTAACGCTGGAAAATGCCTTACTTCACCCTATCTTTTTTTCGTGAGGGTGGAAGAGGGACTCACACTGGCAATGATAGAATCAGCATAGCTATGTTTAGGTCAGATTTTCAATAGGATTTTTTTTTTAGCTTTTGTTAATAAAATTGGTACAATTTGAGGAATTCGCACAAAATCTTCCAAAAAACAAAGTTCATACACTTTAATATCCATATTTGTAATAATCCAAATTTGTAAAGTGCGAACATATCACCCTCTAAAGGTTTCAAGGCGCTGGGGCTGTCGGGCAGATAAAGTGAGCTATTGCTCATCATCATATGATGCTGAACTGAGCTGCCGCCGGTACCGGTGGTTGAACCATGATGTCGTGCTCTGAAGTCAGCCCCTCTGGCCGCTGAACACACCTCTCACATTGAGTCCTTCATGGTAAGTTTTGTGCAGGTCCATCAAATGGGCCATTTTACATTTTAATTCCCATATGGTTCTTTCCTCTTTGCTTGATTTAGCATAAATCCATTCTGTAGTGCTTGAGAAATTAGTGTTTGAAGTAGGGCTTGGGCCGGGGATAAAAGGGTTATAGTTCAGAAACTTTTGTAATAAATTAAATCCTTGAATTCCTTGAAGGTTGAGTAATTAGTTTAATGAGCAGCACAGCATAAATCCTGACAGTAAGGCATCCAGGTTACAACTGCCTTCCAAAGGGAGAATGCTACATTAACAAAGCTCTGTTTAGAATGTGGAGCTATGACAGAAACATAACAGGTCGCATGCCTTAAAGACATACTAAAATAAACATGTACATAAATAACAATGCTAGAAATGAGATGTAACACATCTCCCTCATTTGAAAGACATTTAAAGGAAAAAGAAACAGACAAAATAAACTATGCAAAGTAAAATAACTATACAAAATCTTGCAATGAATTGGGCCTTCTTCTGACCCGAACATTCTTTTTGATTCTTGATGCCACAGAATCATAATTTGATTTATTACTGAACTTGTTATTATGAGTATGAAATTCCTGAAATCGTTTCACATTTTTTACAGGACACTTAGCCACCTTTTTTGAACTCCACACTTAATCATCCTGGGTAACCACTGTATTACTAAACACTTTTTTAATTTGATTGGGTCTACCATACTTACTCATACCCTTACTGACAATGAAAGGTTTTAAGATCCTGACCCAATCACCTACTTCCAAATTATGTTCTCTTGCTTTCCACTTGTTATTGTACCATGAAGTAGTTTTGCCCTGCTTACAACCAATTTTATCAGCAATTACCTGAATGTCAACTTTGTCCTCTTTCATGTTTTAAAATTTTTCCTAAACCGCTCAGGACAAATATCTGAAGCTGGATCTCTTCCTTTAAGTAATTTAAAGGGACTAATCTCAGTGGTAGTGTGTGGAGTGATGCAATAAGTCCATAATTTTTCCCTAATAACACTTAACCAATTACCTTTTTCTTTACTGCATCAGATATAAAACGTTTTAACACTCGTTTAAAGTGCTCAACTTGGCAGTTCTCATGAGGCTCATAAAGTGATGTGCGAATATGTTTAATCTTACAACTCTTCAAGAAATTCTCCTTCTCTGCAGAAACTAACTGCACTCCATTATCAGATATTAAAGTGGCAGGACATCCCTCTCATGCAAACACCTCTCTGAAAAAAACTAATACCAGCATTTGTAGTAGCCTTGGCAACAAATTTGACTTCTGGACATTTCGAATGATATTCAATAATGACAAGTGCAAAGCATGATGTTTCAGGTAAAATAGAAAAAGGGCCAGAGATATCAAAAGCAATCTTATTCCATGGAACTTGAGGCCATTTAACATGTTTTAAAGGAGCAATATGGACTCTTAACATTTTATCACTATCACAACATTCATTGCACTCCCTAACAGTGCGGTCAATAAGTCTGTCCATGCCTGGCCACTAAAAATATAGTTTGATCAACTGCTTCATTGCAGAAATTCCAGGATGTATTTTGTGTGCCAATTTTAAAATCAATTCTTGTACACCATAAGGTGGAATACATTTCCCAGACTTAAACAACAAATCACCTTCACATAATAATTCATCTGCCACATTATAAAATGGTAATAAATATGATCTAACCCTATTTTTGTTTGGCCAACCTTCCAACACACATTTTTTAAGAAGAACATACTTATCATCTGCACCTTAAGACTCTAACCATTTCTGTTCAGTGATATCCTGATATTGAGAAGGAATTAAGTCAGCAATTCTCAAAACATAATCACGATCTTTAACTGCATTTACTTTATCAACAAAATCTTCACAAAGAAGACGTGAAAGGAAATCTGCAGTTGCATTTTTTTTACCTGGAATATACTCCACAGAGAAATTATATTCTTGAAGTTTCGATGCCAGATGTGCAATTCTTGCCGTAGAGTTCCAACCTCCACCAACTGACAAAATGTGTATTAAGGGTTTATGATCTATCCTAAGGATAAATTTGCTGCCCCAAACATAAATCCTATAATGTTCTACTGCCGACACATATGCGAGCAACTCTCTCTCAATGACCGCATACCTGCATTCTGTTTCATTGAGTGTTCTTGAAGAAAAGGCAACATTCCATTCAGTATTACCATCTAGTTGGGACAAAACACAACCAAGAGCATATAAGCTAGCATCGGTAGTGATGATGCACTTATAGCCTATTCTAAATGGTTTCAAAATGGGAGCGTTTACAATTTCATTTTTAATTTCTACAAACACCTTATTTTGTTCACCCTTCCAATCAAAAATAGCTTTCTGCCTTAGCAATTTCCTTAGCGGTTCCATTTTGGTTGCGAAATTCTCGACAAACTTACTGTAGTTTTCGCACATACCTGAAAAGGACAGTAATTGTTCCCTATTGGCTGGAGCTGGAGCTTTAAGAATAGCTTCTACATTAGATTTATTTGGAACTAAACCTTTGCCAGACAAGGTATGTCCTAAATATTCCACTGATTTATAAAATAATTTACACTTATGTGCTTTTAAAGTGAGTCCACTACGCTCAAGTCTTGTACAAACTTGATCTAAATGTGACACATGCTCCAATTCATTTTTGGAAAAAACTAAAATGTCATCCTGGAAGCATTGGACAAAAGAACCTAGATCTCTACAAATTTGAAACATCACTCTCTGAAAAACAGAGGCGGCTGAAGCCAACCCAAATGGCATCCTTGTATACTGAAAAAGCCCCATAGGTGTAATGAATGCAGTATACTTCTTTGACTCTTCAGTCAGTTCAATTTGATGGTACGTTGACCTAAGATCCATGGTGGAGAATATCTGCGCACCATCAAACAAAGAAACAAGGTCATTAATATTAGGGAGGGGATGGCAATCAATCATGATGTTAGAATTAAGAGCTCTCAAATCAATGCAAACTCTCAATTTCTGATCAGGCTTCCGTACCAAAACTATGGATGAAACCCATTCAGGGAATTTTACAGGTTCAATAATATTGTCGTTGAGCAAATCATTTAAGATTTCTTTTAACTCATCTCTAATATTAAGGGGAACCCCTCTCAATTTTTGTTTTACAGGAAGTGCACCTTCCTTAAGGACAATTTTGTCTGCAAAATGTTTCAATTTTCCCAACTTGTCACAATATTTTTTGTTGTACTTGTCACTCCAAAAAGACAGGTCTGCTTTAATTTCTAAGCTTTGGCACATGGAGCTTACCATATCGTGCTCACTACACAGGGAAACAGGATCTTTAGCACAAGGGTTTAAGGTGATACCTAGTTCCCATTGGTCTTGCCACCCAAGAACATTAACTCCTTTCACAGCAATGTATAATTTTATGTGTGCTGGCCTACTTTTAAAAATTAGAGGTACTCTTAAATATCCTTCAATATCAATGCTAGACCCATTAAAACCCTCAGCAATAATATCTGATTGTTGCAGATTAGAAATGCCACATACATTTTTCAGTTTTTCGTTAAAATATTCTCTAGTGATTATAGTCCATGGGGACCGTGAGTCCACCATGAGTTCAATTTCAACAGTGAGAATTTGGAAAATGCATTTAGGTGACTTCATACTATTTACAATTACGCGACCTTTTTGAACAAGGGAAACAACAAATCCATTGACAGATTCATGATCCGCATTCCCAGTGTTGTTAATAGCAGACACTTTTGCAGAGTCTAAGCTTTTGGTGAATGCACGTGATTGACCAAAACAAGCTTGAGTGTTGTAACGTCTTTCTCTGCAAACACTACTAAAATGTCCTATTCTTCCACAAATATTACATTCTTTGTTGATGGCTGGACATCCTTGAAAAGAAGCAATATGTGATTTGCTACCACACCAGAAACAAGAATATGAGTTATTGGATTGAACAGTTCTCCTGCTGTTGAAATAGTTGAAAGGTATCTTATTTTTCCCTTGCATAGAAATAGAATTCTTGACATCCATTTTGGGTTTAAGAATACAGACTTCCTCTTGAGGAGTGGAATCATTAGTACTGGAGTTCTTTTAAACAACTATGTTCATCAATTTTTCTGACATCTCTGTAGATTTGGCTATAGAAATAGCTTCTTCCAATTTGGGATCACTCATGCACCAAAGTTTTTCCTGAACCTTTTTATTTTTAACATGGACAATGATTGGATCGCGGATCATCTTATCAGACATCGCCCCAAAGTTGCAATGCACACATAAAGCTCTTAAGGAAGTAAGAAAATCATCAAACAATTCATCTTGTTTTTTTGCTCTGCTGTAAAATTTGAGCCTGTTAAGGGCAATATTGGCCGTTGGTTTGAACCTGTTCTCCAATCAATTTAAAGCTTCTATGTAAAAATTTGTAGAATCACCACTGCCAGATGGTAACGAACTTTGAGGCAAAGTTCTGAATATTTCTTGACCTTCAGAGCCAATACAATGGAGTAAAATGCTTTTTTTTTCTTTCAGCTCCTATACGCTCTCCATCAATAGCCCTCATATAATTAAAGAATCCCTCTTTCCATCTAGCCCACGGCATAGGAGGATCGCCTTTAACTTGTAAAAATTTCGCTGGAGGATCGAATTGCATGTTGCAAGTCAATAGGTTAAACTAGGTATAACTGTGAAATTTGTAATTGTATAACACGTATATATTGATGGAGAGAAAAAAAATCAACTGTAAAATTGAGTAAGTTAAAAAAAATAACATAAACAGTAGAAAATAAAACAGTTTAAAATATAATTAACGTAAGAGGTTAATCACATACAACATTGCTTGTTAATGTTGAGAGTTGCTTAGAAATAAATGAAGCAGAAGCCTGCTCGCTCACCATTGCTTGTAAACGTTGTTACCATTGCTTGTAAATGTCAGTAGCTTTGAAATAACTGAAACAGAAACCTAACGCTTTGAGATAAATAGACGTGTGAAGGCTTACAAATTCAAACCTCTCATCTCGCTCTGGGAGAAATACAAAATGAAGACCTTGAAGTCGATCTCCGTGTAGTTCCGTGTGGTTGCTAGGTAACAGCAAATACGTCAGCACGCCTAGGCGCGATGACAGAAGCGCCGTCAGCCGTAGAACGCTGTGCGTGTGACGAAAACCTGACATGAAGGAAAGAGAAGATCGAATGCGGAGGAAGCACGATAAGCAGTTAAAAACTCGAAAAATGCGGTGAGACAAGCAAGTAGTAGAAAATCATAAAATGATGCCAGAAACATCAGAAAAGACCTCAAATGGAGAAATGAATGATCCTCAAGTGGTTCTTAAACAAAGCCAACAGCAAACAAACAAAAAAAAATCCAAAAAAAAAATCGTAGTAGGTTCGAAATCACTCAGCTCCTGTGTTGAGAATGGCTGGAGTTGAATTGGTCCCCTTTGCCAATTTGTAATAAATGAAATCCTTGAAATCCTTGAAGGTTGAGTAATTAGTTTAATGAGCAGCACAGCATAAGTCCTGACAGTAAGGCATCCAGGTTACAACTGCCTTCCAAAGAGAGAATGCTACATTTACAAAGCTCTGTTTAGAATGTGGAGCTATGACAGAAACATAACAGGTCCCATGCCTTAAAGACATACTAAAATAAACATGTATATAATTAACAATACTAGAAATGAGGTGTAACACCTTTAAAGATATCTAGATCCATATATCCTCTAAAAAGAGCTGACCGTCCACAACAACATTATAAGAAATGTTGTGGCAGTCATGTGAGGGCTCGAATACTCAGTCCCTGAGTCCTGAAACAAAACATGAAAGGGCAATAAAGGGAGTAGAGTGAGCATATCTTGACCTCCTTTCCACCCTCCAGCCCATCAGTTGGGGGAGATGTCAAACTTTAAATCAGTCGTAGATCCTCAAAATCAATCATAGATCAAGCCTTGCGGCCAGCCACCATTGTATAGGCCATGGAAATTAGGGTTGGCTGACCTTGGCTTGTTCGGTGCAGTGACTGGCCAGAGACCATTGTTGACATCACTTATGACATCTCTGATAACTTTATTTATACTATCACTGATGACAGCATCCACAGATACTAATACTCACAGGTCCAGACCCTGTGCCTACCAACACACATAGAATATCACTTCAGCTGTGCGCAGTGAGGCTGGCCACAGAACCTAGTCAAATGGTCAACTCTCCCCAGCTATGTGCAATTGGGGCTGGGAACAAACCCAAACCATTCACAGGTGGTCAACCCCTATTGCACAAGCAATTAAGATAAGTAAAGTGGAGTATGTCAGCAGAGCCTGACCGTTGGCTAGGACACGCACCTTACTCTCCACAGGTGGTTATTCCTTGTTACATGCACCCATTGACAATGTGCAGCAGTAGTAGGCGAGCCTTGAATTGTTTGTGCATTGCCAACCTACTGCACACAGCCTTTAACCCTTCACAGTGATGGTTAGCCGTAGGGCTTGGCTTACAACAAGGCCCAGCACCCAACTCTTGAAGGCAGCCAACCCCCAGAGAATGAATCTTTGGCCGTTCTCAGTAGAGGATGGCTTCAGAGCCTTGGCAGATAGTCAGCACTTGTGGCATAAATCCATACACCCCTTTTGTCCTATTTTGTTGATAGTCAAATCTCAGCAGCTCTAGCATAGATGATGTCATAAGTGATGTAACTGATTACGCATTTGTGATACCATCAGTGATGTTATAAGTTATGCTATTGACAGGGGAGAAATTTATGGTTCGTTTGCTGGTTAAACTGGTGAATTTCAGTGTTTTAAGTTTTTTTAGGCCAATGGACAGGATAATTATTTGTATATCATCGGCATGGTCAATGAATGATGTCTCCATTTCTCAATGTAGCCTATGTAAGGGTTGCATTTCAATTTTGAATGACAATGAGGAAAGGCATGGTATCTGAGGGTTCTCCAGAAGTCCTCTGATAAATAAGAAACATCTTCTTCCCATTTTCACTTGTAGCTATTAGTCTACCAGAAATCATGCAAGCCATTTCCAGCTACCTGACACTCTTACAATCTAGTACATTTGCTGCACTAGCATGTTATGGTCTATGGTATGGAAGACTGCTAATAGATCTAACAGAATAAGCCATACAGGCTTTCCCTGTCCCTAATATCCTGCACTCTAGTCCGCATCATGTCAAGAAGTGCAGTCTGAATTCCTCTCTTTGGCTTGAAACCTGACTGCAGATCTCCCAGTCTTTGAAAATGTTCCAACAAAGCTTGCAGTTGTAGTGTGTCTTACTCCTCCAATACCATCAACAACATTGATGTTTTGGAAATGGGATGGCAATGTGGGGGATACTGTTGATCTAACTCAAATATTTCAAGGGGAGAAATAATCTATCATTGTAAGAAAATGCCCTATTTGCATGGTCCCCCGACCCCTCCCACTTTTTGCTGTATTCTGTTGCTGGTGTATGGACTCTTAACACTGGGGCACAGCAGACCGGTGCCCTGACCCCAAAAACATGTACAATTGGCTTATCCTGACTGACATTTTTACTTTCAATCAATCAGTCAAAGAGCATCTGTAAAGCGCTACACTGTCACTCTTATGGGTATCTGGGCGCTGTATCTCTGTCGAAGAGCCAGGTCTTGAGTGTCTTTCTAAAGTCTGCCAGTGAGGGGGCTGTACAGAGCTGTAGGGGAAGGTCATTCCAGGTCCTGTCAGCGATGTAGGAGAAGTAGCGCCACCGCTGTGGCTGCGATGGATGCAGGAAGTGTCTAGAGGGTTGGTGGAAGTTCAGTCAATGGTTGATGAAGACAGGTCCTAGGTCATGGAGGATGTTGTAGGCATGTATGAGGATCTTGAACTGGGATCTCTTCTAAATAGAGAGCTAATGGAGGTCTCTTAGGTGGGCGACGATGTGGCTTCATTTGGGGGTCCAGAATGAGTCTGTCTGGCTGCAGCATATTCTATGGTCTGAATACTTCTAGGAGCTGGGTGGAGATTCCAGCGTAAAGGGCGTAGCCAAGGTCAAAGCAGCTGGTGACGATGGCCTGAATGGCAGTCTTTCTGGCATCCATCTGAAGATGCTGCTGAGAATTTCAAAGTGTGTGAAAGCAGGAGGAAGCAACTGTGTTGACTTGTCGTTTCATGGTCAGTTGGCTGTCGAGGATGATGCTGATTTTGCATGCATTGTCGTCGGTGTGGGTTTAGTTTCAAGTTCTGCAGGCTGGCCTTTCTAAAGAGCTCAACTGCCCAGTGACAACTTGACCTGTCATGAACCCTACTGGTGACTTACTCTGGAGTGAGTCCTGACCCCAAATGGTGTCAGTAAGTCCAAATGTTGAGCATTTCACTGGGACCAAAGCACCCCACCAAAGACAACACCTTCCTGGGCCTGATCTTTGGACTTCACCTTCTAGGAGTTTTCCCACCTTTAACGTCAAAAGATTCAAACTTCTCAACTAGGCCGAGGATACCACCAAGGTCCTGCACTACCGCCAGCAGTTGAGCTCCTCTTCCAGCTGGCACCCGACCTGCAGACGGCCCTGTTGTCAAGGATTTTCTCCAAGAAAATGAAAAAGTCACAAGGGAAACTTTCTACCTGACAACCCTGATCCCTCTATCTGACATACACTTATCAAGGTGGGCTCATCTTTTGCATTGACCCAGTTTAGCATGACAAGATACTCGCAGTTGACTCCAGTGGTGTGAAGAGCTCGGGACTCACGTCTGAGCATACCCTTCCCACTGGGGGTGACAAATGCAAAACCATGCTCTCCACACCACTGGAGTCAAGCTATCCTGGCTGAAGACGGCTGATAGCCAGAAACCGGTCCTAGAATGCTTGATTCCGGTCCAGGAAAGACATGGCTTGGCAGTTCGGGCTGGACTGTTCCCATGAGGCACAGGGTCAAGGCTGATTTGCATATAGCAATGTCTGAACTGGGGTGGTGTGGACTGCAAAAAAAGATGGATTTAGGCCCAGATCTCTGTACTTGGGTGAATATATGACATTGTTCTGCATTCTGTCCATCAACTGTTGTTTTTGCATCAATTACAGTGCAGCAAGTGATTTTATCACAGTGCAATTTTTTATGTGACCAGAATCTTCCAGTCCCTGCCGTTGTTTTGGATCAAATGCTGAGTGAAGCAATACATTATCTTTGTATTACCAAATTCTTTCTACATTAGGAGTGAGATTCACACAGGAAAACCTACCCTTTTGTGTACGTTTATGATTGTTTGCTATTTACAAGGGTATTTCACAAGTAGTATGTTCTTTTACACTGTACAGTCTTCGCACATAAAAAGATAGGGCAGTTCTATCTTTTGTCAAGTGGAGATTCAGCAGACATAAAGATACTATTTGTAAAATAGGGGAAGTGGCATTAACAATGCAGTCAGAACCATGCATGACATGCTTGACTTTACCACGCTTATTCCTTTATCATGGATGCCTTTAAAACAATTTTTGTTGTAAAGGCGGTGAAGACATATGCATGGTAAAGGCCATCAGCATTCTAGATTCTAGATTCAGAGTGAATGGGCTGGAAGGTGGGAGGTGATGGACACTTGGAGGAACTTCCTCCTGCCAGGATGTGAATGGAAGGAACAGGAAGGAATGGGATATACCTTGGTGAGTAAGGATGGGGACCAGTTTTTGGGCTCAGGGCGTGGTCTGGGGTGTTGTCAGGGCTGGGGTTCGGTTTTAGGGCTCAGGGCTAAGGACTGGGGTTTATTCTTTACCACACATACAACTTTACCAATCATGCCTTTACAACGAAATTAATTGTACAGGCAGTGGTAAAGGCCTGCTTGGTAAAGACGCAGTCGCTGTAAACACTGCTTTGTTAAGGTATGCATATAAGTGCATGTGTGGTTCTGTCATACAATCGTATGAAACATTTGTGAAGAGCAAACAATCTTAAATTTAAACAAAAATGTACATTTACCTTTATGAATCAGGCCCGAAGATTACAGCCAAAGAACAATGCTAGATGCTGGCAGTCTGTTGTAACTCCATAATGTACCCTGCTTCTCTAAAAACTTCCACTCCCTCAGATTGGTGTATGTCACGACAGGCTGTTACTTGATATTGTTAGTATCTCAGCTATATACAGTCCACATACCTAAGATCGCTAATTTATCATAATATATTTTTTTAATCTCAAGATTTTTTATTAAACGTTTTACAGATATAATACAGATACAGTACAGTCATAATGCGGGCGCACATACAGACGAGGTGCAGGTATATTGAGAAGGTTTGTTAATTCCCCCAACACAGCCTTAAGGATAAAAGACCCGTCTGCTCGACAAATATTGCCACCTAGACCACTTTTCTTGCCATCCTCCCTCTGGTCCCAGTTATTTGCAGGTGCACCTGCTTTTGGTAGGAGTAGGTTGCAATTGGTAGTGGTCTTAACAAGAAGTTACTTTTGTGAATCAGAACGCTCTGAGAAGTATTTCATCATTTGTGCTTCTGAACCACAATTTTCATTTCCTGGCCTGAGACACTCCTTGGATTTTCCGCGCCTTAACCATAATTGTAAATTGATACTTGTATAGCGCACTACTCACCCGCAAGCGTCTCAAGGCGCTTGTACGAATACCGCTGTGGAACCCATCCTGGCTTTCCCTGTGAGGCATCCACTCCTGGGCACCCCCAAGGTGGAGGCCAGGCATCCTTAGTGTTGTGGGGGCCGTTGTGGAGATTAAGCAAGCTATTGCCCAGAGTTGCAGAGTGGGACTCCATGATTGGAATAGGCACCAAGGCGAGAATTATCAGGTCCGAGGAATTTTTGAGCCCAAGACCCGCCGAGGCGGGGAATTGAACTCTGGTCCCGGGCTAGACCTCTGCATCAGGGTCTGCCGCTCCAATCATTGAGCCACACTTCTCCAATCATTGAGCCACACTTCTCCACTCATTGAGCCACACTTCTCCACTCATTGAGCCACACTTCTCAACCATACATGTTCTTCTATGTTGTGTTTCAAGTTTGAACCCCTGTTCACATCTTACAGGCACATGCATCAAGCGATTTAGGAATCGCAAACGGTGCGAATCGCAAAATTCGGCCGTTTGCGATTCCTAAATCACTATTTGGGATGCATTATCCTAAAAGTGGAGAAATCGCTATTTTTGCGATCTTTTAAAGTGCGATTGCTTTTAAGAAATCGCAATTTTGCGATTCTTGAAAAGCAATGCATGAAACTGAAAAAAATTGCGATTTCGCAATTAGAGAGAAAAAATTACCATGAGGTTGGACCTCATGGTAATTTTGCAAAATGTTAGAAAAATGCAATTTTGTGCATTTTTTTAACTTTCATGTTGTGCACACACATGCCCTTAGGGCATGTGTGTACACAACATATGTGTATTGTTTGATTTCAGGGGTGCAACATGGTGTCCTTTGGACACCCCAGCACCCTTGAAATCGCAATCTCAATTTGCGATTAGCTAATTTCGAATTGCAAATTGAGATTGTCTTCCCATTCATTCCTATGGGCCTCTAGGCCCATAGGAATGAATGGGAAGGGATTCCTTAATTGCGGTTCGCAAAATGCTAATCGCAATTAAGGAATTCTAAGAAATCGCAATTTATTTAGCGATTTCTTAATGCATAGGCATTTGCTATTCCTTAAATGCGATTCCTTAAAAATCGCAATTAAGGAATCGCAAATGCTGAGATTGATGCATGTACCTGTTAGATCTTTCCAAGTGTATTCGCAATTTAGGATTATGTTATTTGTGTGGCGTTGTCATTATTTCATTAAGGCGGAAAATAACTTTCTATGCACAGATCACTGTTTTTTAGGGGGTTCGTGAATAAGTTGAATTTATGCATGACAAATGCTACCCTTTTCATTCAGGTAACAATATTATTCCTATTCTTTTAATGTATTTTTGTAATGCTCCAATGCTAGCTGAAGTGGTACGTGGTGGCATGATAGACATGCAATGTAGGAGGGTAGTGGAAGGTAAGGACGAGGCGTGTAGGAGTGGGGAAGGAATGAAAGAGGTGGGAAGACGTAGGAAGGAATATCATGTATCGACTTGAGAAATCAATATTAGAATATCCTTGAAATTTTGTAACACAATTATATGGTCGATTATAAACATTAGTTACAATGCAGTGTTCCTGAAATTATAGATAAATATGTTTGCTAATAAGGCAAGCCTAACAATTTTGCACATTAATTAATTCTACGATTGCGTAATGCGACTGAAGCAGACATTTACACCCACCAGTCTATCACCTTTTCCAATCTCCTCATCACTAGAAATGAATCTCATAATTCATGCATTTTTCATATTTAGTTTGAACGTTTTTGTGTGTTTTCACATTTTTATTCATATAAAAAGGCAATTCTATTATCGGCTTTCTCAAGGTAGAATGTAGGTTAACCTTCTTACATACAGAAATGTGTTGGTTGCAACATCATAGTGCGGGGGTGTCACGTTGACATTTGCCCTAATGTTCCTTGTATCAGAATGGGGCTGCCTCACACTGAGCTGTGTCACAAAAACCAGAAGGTTAACCTGTACATCAGCCTTCAATTCATCTGCAGACCATGCTGAGACTGTAATGGCAGCTGAGTCATACAAAGTGTCACACTTCATAAAAAGCATCCGAAGGAGTGGGCGCAAAGCACCAACTAAATATGCATTTGCTGTTAGAGAAGCCACTTTAGAAATGCAGAAAAATCCAATGTAAATCATTTTTCGCACAGTAGTGCTTGAAAGATGGCTCTCAAGACCACATTTATTATTCACATGTTGTCGGTGACAGTGGTCTACAAAAGCAATTTGCAGCAAACATTGCGCCCCACATTATGGGGGATATGTACAACTGAAGTGGCGGAGTTAGGCGTTACCCATCATGGCGTAACACCTCACTCCACCACTTCAGAAATGCAAGCCTGCACCTTATTTACGAGGCTATGGTGCAGCCTTTAGTTTCCCCCTGCGCTGGCGCGACACTTAGCAGTGTATCGCCAACGCAGGCAGCCATGCACCATAATGCAAGGGTGTCTGCATGCAGGGTAAAGATTGTTTATGTACAGGAAGGTCCGCCTTCCTGTACAAAACAATCTTTAAAAGCTAATTTGTCACTTGTATGTGTGCAGCTTAATGCAGCACACAGGAAGTCACAAAATTGCATTTTTTTTAAAAGATTGTTTATGTGCAGGAAGGCGGACCTTCCTGCACATAAAGAATCTTTACCCTGCAAGCAGACACCCTTGCATTATGGGGCATGGGTCCCTGCGTTGGCGATACACTGCTAAATGTAGCGCCAGCGCAGGGGGAAACGAAAGGCTGCACCATAGCAGGAATGGGGACCTTCCTGTACATAAACAATCTAAGGCTTTTTGCCTTTTCCATGAGTGCTGCACAAGGCAGCACACATGGAAAAAGCAAAAAAGAGGAGAAATATTGCATTTCTCCTCATTTCGCCAACTTAAGACCACGTTTTCCCTGATCTTAATTCTGGCGCTGCTCCTATTTACGCTGCCCTTGTAAATAGGGGGCAGCATCAAAATCAATGGGTGTTGCGATGGAACACCCACCGCAACACCCAGGGACCCCCCTGTCACGCTAAGCATTGTGTGAAAGGGGGCCTTATTTTCAAGGCAGCATTAAGCCACTTAAGTGGCTTAACGCTGCCCAGTAAATAAAGCACGGCCCAGTATCGCCACGAGAACGTCACAAAAAATGACGTTTCCATGGCGATAGGGGCTTGTGCATATGCCCCAATGTTTTTTTATCGTTTTTTTCTACCATTTCTAAAATATTTTCATTCAGTTTAACATTGATTTCAACTCTCGATTATTTGTGACACCTTGTCGTCTGTGTGTGCTGAAACTGATATTGATTTGAAAGTATTCTGACTAGCCACCAATTGTCAGTTTAATATCTTTGGAAATGTTTCAAATACTGCTGTAAAATGAGAAAATACTCTTTTTTACTACTGTGAGGAAAATATGAATATATGCGCAATAACTCATGAATCTAGAAAGTAACAGCACTGAAACTCACATCTAGGGCTAGATTCTAATGTGCTGTACATAGTGCAGCATTGCAGCTGAAACTGATGGCAGGCGCTTTGCCTGTAGCCTGCATGTATTTGTGGTACAAGACTGGTATGTAGAAATAAATAAAGATTAGTGACTTTAAAAAAAAGGATAGCTACCTTAAAAATAGTCCCCAATTACAAAAACAAACTTAGTGATAGTAAGTTGTAAAAATGTCATAGTAGAAAGAAAAGTCCGGATGTAACAAGATGTGGGTTCCAAGATGATGCTTTATTAATTCCCAGTTACAATTTAATTAGATGGTACATATGATGGTAAGTAGATGTATGTTGCTGTAACGTAGCCCCACCAGGAGCAGCCTCCCTGCTGCTCAGCCTGCATCCACCAACTGACACACAGTCCACCCCCAGGCACCCAAACATTCCATGACATCACCACGCATTCCACACTAATCCTGGATCAGCAGTAGGGAAGAGGTGCACAAAAGAAAGGAGAGGCAACAACCCAGACACCACATAATTCTAGCGAGGACGTCTATTTCATAATTTCCAAAAATCAAAAATCTTTTGGAGATCGATCAGATTACACATCCTGTGCTGGAAAAATACAATTTGTCAAGGAATTTGAGACCAACTGATGGCAATGGCAGTAACCAAAAAAGGACAACAATATGTCAACTAAACGTAGAACAATTGTAAGACACTCCTGAGACTAAAAATTTAATTAAATCTAAAGCGTTCCATAAGGGAAGAGGTTGTTGAAATCCAGAAACACAGATTCTCCCAAAGTTGGAGTGCAAACTGTTATCAGTAATCGACTAAAGAAGCTTGCAAAACTCTTGCAGATATCAATACTGGCTACATTGTAACTATACGTATAGTGGAAGGTTTTACAGAGAAACCTTTTGCCCTGTGCGAACATTATATTCTGCTTGAACCAACACTTACATTTTCATGGTTTGTCATTACATTTTCAGCAGGAACCAGTGCTGATAAAGAGGACACCAGCGAAGAATACGGGGAACATAGAGCTCAAATAACCCCTGAAAGGAAGATCAGGAGTTACAAAATAATGTCAAAAACGTTGCATTGACCAGATTCAGAATTTATCATGGTTAGACCTGTCTAGGTCTTAGGGTGGTTTTTCTCCAATATTTAGGCCCTTAATCCTTCTATTTTTCTGAATTTGTACTTTATAGTCCGAAGTCTCTCTGCACTTTAACACTGGTAACCAGTGCTAACATGCTTGCTCACACTCCCTAAGACATGATAAAGTGGCTTACACCTGATTGGATTATATTGTATCTACTTATTAGTCCCTAGTAAAATAGCACACCACTTAAATAGCCCCTTCAAACATGTCTAAGGCCTGCCAATGCAGCCTGATGGCAGTTTTAAACTGCCAATTCGACTTGGCAAAATAAACCCATTTCCAAGCCTTAAAATCCCCTTTTGTTACATATGAGTCCCCCTGAGGTAGGCCCTTAGCAGCCCATCGGGCACGGTGCATTTTCATTAAAAGGATGGACATGCTCTTTTTGTGTTTTACCTGTTCTGGTAGTGAAAAACTCTTAAACTCCTAAAGTAGTGTGTCCCTACTGTGAGGCCTACCTCTCCCATAGAATAACTTTGGGTTGTATTATTACATTTAATACATGCTTACTTTTGAGATATTACTTCTATAAAAAAAGAATTGGACTATTTAATGTTTTGTGTATAACAATTTCTCAGATAGACAACCTATTATTTGGTTTGAATTTTCAGTAATGAATCATTTATTCGTACATTGTCCCCAAGAACCATTATCTTTGTAATATATTATATGCCCTGGTACAGTGTGAGTAGGGTTACCTTTGTTTTTCTTAAAATAATACATAGAGCTGTGGCTTCACCACAAGGGTATTTACCTGGTTTGGATTTGTATCCCTTCCCTGTACAATTACAGAGTTCATGCCACTTTCTGGTTTAGGATGTCTGATAGAGACGCGCCCCTATACACGGACTAATATATTGCCAAAATCACAAGTGGTCCATCATTATTAACTACACAACCTATCAAAGTAGCCAGTCTGACACCCCTAATACTAGAACAACTTGAGAAAGCAAAAAAGAAACATTTGAAGACAAAATTGCATTTACGAATACTCACTGAGTATCTGAAGGCAGGCATTATACCTCAAGGTCTTCAGGTTAGAAACATACCTGGGAACTTTAGAGAAGATAAACAATCCAAAGGTGGCTTTAGCCATATCTCGCCCCACATGCTCTCGCCATTGGAACATGTTAGAAGTGGAGACTGCTCTAGAGCAAAGAAAGGAAACATTTTAAGAAAGAGAAGACCTAGAAAGAGAACTTCTATGAACAGATGGTGTAACAGAAGGTAAATCACTTCTAGACAAACTTAGCAAAACTATTGAAGAGTTTAACTCCTTTGAGCTAAAGAAAAAAGCCTACAAGGTTACAAAAGATATAAAAAAAAACTCCTCAAAAGAGATAGAGTATCCATATTTGAGAGAAGATTATTTCACCACACCTTTCTCAGACGACAGACAAAACACTTGGGGAAGATTCAAGAAGAATTTCCAGCTACCTTTTCGGAGTCCTCTGATGGCTCAGACAATTCTGACACACAAGAAGGGCCAAATCATCCAGGACAGCCTTTGTTAGTGAGAGGTCAGAGAGGCAGAGGCAATAACAAAGCATGGTACCAATATCCTGGGTAACACCAGACCAGGAGGAAGTTTTATCAGTGGGGGCAGAGGGGCATTGAATGATGTCCTCACCACCTCTCATACACAATAAATACCCATCTTTAAACTGTCACAGCATATTCTTCATCAACTGAGATCTCATTACTTAGTAAAGGTCTGTCCTTTGTGATTACTTAAAATACCAATTTCTTTACTCTCAAAACGGAGCTATTTAAGTTTTTCTTTTCTGAAAAACCTCCACCTCCTACTGACTTTGTGACAGCACTATGACCTCCATCTTCTTTTTATCAGGCTAATTCATAAATGCCACCAGAACTACTTACTTTTGAAAAACATGTTCTCTGTGACCTTAATAAGTTAAAGTCCTCCAGAACTTTCATACCTTACAATATCTCTCTAGCCAAAAGGCAAGCTCTCCTGTCTCTGAAAAATGACAAATCTATAATTTTAAAACCGGCAGACAAGGAAGATAGAATTATTATTCAAGATCGTACCTATTATGACACTAAACCTCACAGACAGTTAATGGACACTAGGCACTGCAAGAGACTGAGAACAAATACCTTGCCCACAATAAAAAATGCGATACTCAAGATCACTACTAATGCCAAAGAACAAGCATACATTTCCAAAAAAGAATATGAATACTTAAATGTTGAACTTCCCCGCACTCCGGTGTTACATACTCTGCCCGAGGTATATAAGGATGTCACCAATCTGCCTGGCAGACCTATTCTATCCGGATGCAGTTCCGTTTTAGAGCCTCTAGGGCGCTACATTGATATGTTCATCAAAGACTATGTCCCCATTCAGGACACATATTTTAGGGACAGTATCTTATGGTTAATCTCAGTGAAGATATGCCCTTTAACGAAAATACTGATTGGCTTGCTACACTAGACATAATGTCCCTTTACGTCGACATTCCACTGGAAGACTGAATTAAAATAATAGAGATCCTATTGAACAAGAGCATGCAAACGATTCAAGTCCCCACAGATTTCATCATCTCTTTACTGAGAATTGCCCTCAAGTACAAGTATTTTAAATCTGATGTGAATTTTTTTCAAAAATGTTTTGGTACTTCTATGGGAGCAGTTTTTGCCCCAAACCTGGCTTACATCTTTGTACATCACATTGAACAACTACATGTACTTTCACATCTCAACAGATTTCTCTCCAACATAAAATGTTGAAAGTGTTATATTGATGACATTTTTTTGATCTGTTCTGGCTCTGTGCCCATTTTTCAAGGATTTTTTTTAGGTACCTTAGTTAAGTCCAGAAACATCTTACTTTCACTTGCACTATACAAAGGTCAGAAATTACCTTCCTTGACATAACATGAAGAAGGTTAACTTTATACAAGTCTCTATAGAAAGCCCACAGAAAGCAAACCACTCTTGGCTTATGATCGCAATCATCCGAGGGCACTACAGGATGGTCTTCCATCTGGTCAATTCCTGTGCAACCGCAGGAATTCTACCCACAAACAGGACAACTTCAGAGAGACCTTCATTTTACACGAGAAACTGGTGTCAAGGGGTGATCCAAAAACAATAGTTAAAACGACCTCAAATGTGCATGTTTCTGCCCAAGAGAGGAGATACTAACTCCTCAAAAAAAGACCCCCCCTTGAAAAAAAGCGTTTGCGCAACCACTTTTTGCATGCACACTAACAAGGTCTGAAATGTGATTAAAAAAATTGGCGCTTAATAGACCCCTCATTACAAACAGCCATGTTTGCCTTTAAAAGAGGGAAAACTATCACAAACCACCTGGTCCATTCCTCCTAGCCAGGTTCTAATGCCACCAAAACTAGAACTCTTGAAAAAATCTATGGCCTCCCCCAACTAAAAGGTCAATTTTAGTGTGAAGACTGTACTGCATGTGCATTTTCCTTTGATGCTTAGTAATTTGAACATGGTAATCTTAAAAATGAACTTAACTTTGTTTCCAGTCACAATTCACGCAATGTAGTTTATGTGGTCTTCCCTATATTGGAGAAAACATCCCAACCCATCAACACCAGGATGTACAAACATCAGAGTAGAATTTGTTGTGCCATACCCAATGCACCCATGATGGCACTTATCACAGAAATGACTCATATTGTAGAAGACCTTAAATAGCAAGTGATTCACATTGCAGTTGACCATTAAAAGGAGGAGACATTACTCAAATTCTGCAAAAAAATGGAGTGCAAATGGATGGAATGTTGCAACTCCATTGATCAAGTACTCAATAGCTCAGAAGAATGGAGGAGCTTTGTCACCACTCTTGCCTCTTAACGGTGGCGTATAACCCAGTAGAAAAGTGACTGTATAGAGATATGCACCATTAGTGTAAATATCAGAAATATCTTAACTGTTGCTTTTCATTTTGCACTTACCCTTTATCGCCTCTTTATAATCTTGATGCACCATTAGTGTATATACCAAATGTATGACTCTGTTTGCCTCTGATCTTTATCAGCTGCAATTGTGATGCCCAATTGCTGAATTCTATGAAAATATTTCTTCATATGTTCTACCTTTCTTTTTCTATCTTTGACTTCTTCAATTCACATATTTAATATTTCAATGTTAATTGACAGGATCTCTGCCAATTTCCAGTTAACAGAGTTCTTTCAACTTCATTGACATAGTGCGGTCCACGCGGTGTACACATCACACACTGCCTGTGTCTTCATTCAATACTAGAGACATTCGACACATCAGTCTGGTCTCTCACCATTCTAGTCTATGACGTCCTTCCAAAATGGCACTATTTGCACGGGGCCAGTCGGCCGCATAGTAAAGCTACATAACTGGTGGAATATTGCACCCCATACCAAAGAGCATTGGCTTTGTGAGGCTGACTTCGGCAGCCTACCATATTCAAATTTCCATGGACACGGATCATTGTCTCTGGTCCTTTATGGTACAGCGAGGCTGAATTTGTAAGCCTGCCCTCTTTCCATCCAAGAATCGATCTCAGTTTCCGGCTCCCACTGCACGCTCAAAGTAAGTGCTGGCTTACCCCTAAGGAGGTGCTAATGTTGCTCAGAAATACCCTTGATATCCTTTACACACACTTCTTTTTTCTTTTAACAGCTGCAAACATCCAATGTGACAGTAACTGTTGTGGCTCTTACCATTCTTGACACCCTCATTTCTGTGGAGTATATTCTATCAAGTTGGTTTTACTCCCCTTTCCCTCCTATGGTATGGTAAGTCTAAACAGTCAATTTTGGCCGCATATTATTCTCCCAGTTGACAATTCAGGTGTTCATTTTTGGCTTTCCTTTTTTTCCCGTTGTTCCCATCAGTTTCTTGCTGGGCCCTACTTGAGTAACACTTTCTTAGTTTCCCTCATGTTTTATGGTGTACACTTTAATATTTGGGACATATTGCGCATTGAATCACCAGGTACACCTTCCATCCTCTTCTTATCTTTACTACTAATATTACTTGAGTCTTTCTCTTTCTTAGCTGAGTAATTGTTTTATTGTTTCATTTTAGATGTCCCTTAGCTTAAGGTCCTGATGAGACCCCCAACCCTTTACGGGGTCAAAACGTCCTTGAGGTATGCCATAACGAACCATTTCTGGCCTCTTTGAATTCAAAAGGTGGCCCTTGTAGGACATTGCTAATTTATGAATGGTTGTTCATCTATTTTAAGAAACACTATTAAATATTGCATTGTGTCACATTTCCTTTTTTGGTTCTTTTTCACATAGGACACTGAGCACTATCAATTTCTCACTACAGATATTACTTGTATAAAATAAAAACTGGACTCCTTTTGCTTTGTGTAAAACAATTTATGCTTTTGACATTCTATTCTTTGGCTTGAATTTAAAATGTGTAGTCTTGTATCATTTATTCGTACATTGTCCACAAGAGCCTTTGTTTTTATATTACATTATATGTTGCGTATGAGTAACGTTACCCGTTATTTATTTATTTATTTATTTATGTGAAAGGTTTTATATAGCGCTAGCTGGACCCAAGAGTATCGGAGCGCTTTATGGGATTTGGTTAAACAGAATAACAGAAAAACTTAGTACATTGAGATAATGAGGCAGGGCAATTTGAAATTTTAAGAACGTTTTAAATTAGGAAGACCTAAATCAGATAACAGAACGAAGCTAGTAGAACTGGAAGCCAGTAAAGATTATATAGTGTTTGCAAAGGTGGGGAGGCGAGAGAGTGAAGGACAATTGTAGAGGATGTGGGGTAGGTGAAAATCAAGTGGCAGGAGGTGGGAGTGGTGGAAATTTTCCGACCATAAAGAATTTTGCGGGTATTAGTGATAGGAAGGTGGTGGAGAAAGATGCTTTTCCATTTAGACGGGCGTTTGGTGAAGAAGATGTAGTTACTTTTTATGATAGAGGTTAGGCTATGGTAGTTGTCCATAAATAAGGTTTCTTTGTGGTGTATTAGAAGTGTGTGTTTAAAGTTTTTCTTGTCGTTTTTGGAAAGGTTTGAGGGGTAAAGGATGGACCCCCAGTTAGGGCCATGCCTACTGATGGGTGAGTCTAGCGTCATGAGAGTATGGTTGAGGGGAGGCATGATGGATCTAGTAGTAATCGGAGAGTGAGAGGAAGATGAGCTGGAGGTAGATTGGGGTGGAGCACAGTGGGGAAGGGGAATAGGAGCGTGGGTGTGGGACAGGGTAATGTCAGTGAAAGGTAATATCTCCAAGTGATCGTGGTGGCCGTGCAATGTGGTAGTTAGAGTGAAGGGCGTTAGGGGGGAGTGGGAGAAGGGGGAGATTCCAGGGGAAAAGGCAGTAGACAGGGTCAATATTAAGAGAAAGGAGAGAATGGAAGTTAGGATCATCAGGGAGAGAAAATAGTAGAGCAGAGTGGCGATAATACTGATAAAGAAATCAGTAAAACAATACGAATAGATAGATCAATGAAGAACAATAAGGTGGGAGTGTAAGTGCAGCTGTATGTCTTTTTCAATGATATAATATGTAACAATCAGAAAAATAAATGTAAAATTTCACATTACAACCAAAAAAGAAAAGGTTGAGGTAGACCATTGTGAGTGCAAGTGGAGCAAAGATAACTAATACAAAGTTAATACCAAATAAAAGATAAAATTAGGTAGATCATTATGAATGCCCGTATAGCAGTGATGAATAACAATTAGCACCTTTCCCGGTAAGATACACACAACATAGATAATTTTAAAAAAAGTTGGTAGAATGAGGTCAATCAATGAGAATAAGCATATTGTTATAAATAGCTTTCAGTATGTTTAGGGGTAGATAGCATATTGGATTACTCGTGGACAATAGTAAGTATCAAACAGCATAGACAATTCAAAAATAAAATGGCAGAATTAGGTAAGTCGATGAGAATAAGCATACTGTTATAAGTAGTCGTGGGAATGATTAGGGGTGAATAGCATATTAGATTATTGGTGAACAATAGGGGAGGTGGGCTGGATTATGGCAGTTCCTCAAGTATAGTTAGGAGTATGATTAAAAAATACAGACTCATGGGGGTGAAACAGGTAATGAACATAGAGGAGGGCGAAGTGGGTATCAATTAGAAGATAGGGATGAAAAGACAGACTAAAAATAAACAAAGTGGCGGGTGTGTTCAGATAGTTAACTCTCCCCGTTCATTCCCATTTGAGCCTGAATCCCATTCAAGATGGCCACCATAGTAGTGAAGAGGGTAGAGTCCTTTTTTCCTTTCCCCATTTGTTTGCGCATCAGAATCAGGGAGGGAAGAAGGACAAAATGGCAACTAACTTTTAGTCGACCAGACCTAATGGCGCCCAAGTTTCCTGACCAGTCTCCATTTCTGAGTCCCTGTAAACAAATCAAGGCCATCAGACAACCACTGAAGGGACTGTAGCGAATCACTTAGACTCTGTGATAAATATTCATGCCTATCTCCTTTTCAATTAAAAAACTTGTATACAGTGGAAGCCAGTTATAAATGCATATTATGCTTGACAGATTCCGGTTCAAATAGTCATCACACCATCAAGGGCGCATCATATATGCAGAATCACTGTAGATGAAGAGCTTCACCGGGGCAAACGTGTCGGTAAATTGACCGTGATGGTAGCGTGTGCAGCATGGAAGCATCCACACACAGGAAAAGGCGATGCTGTACATGACCACAGGCACATACAGGCCAGGCGAGCTGGAGGTGGGAAGGCTCTGAGGATCGAGGATGAGTGCAACAGCGTCAGTCGGTAGAAGCGGGAGGGCGGGCTCTAGTCATCAGCGGCAGGCATACGGAAAGTACACAGCTGGAAGTCAGGGTGGGGGGCCACTCCACAGGGGCTTGCTCATGGTACAACCAGGCCGGAGGGGCTGGATCCAGGCCCGTGGGCTGCAGAAGTAAGCTTGTTTTTCTTAAACTAATACTTTTGAGTAGGAGTAGGTCATCAATTCACATTTGGTGTAGAGGAAATTCTAATTAAATTCCTCTTTAATGGTAAAGTCAAATGTTAAGTCACAATTTTGAAAATGCTACTTTTAAAAGCTGACATTTTCCAGCGCTAGCTATTTTGTGTATGCAGCCTGTTGTTTGGTCACATTACTGGGTGTAGTTGACAGTTGGACTTTGCTTTTTCCTCCCAGACAGCCACAGAATGGAGGGATTAGGTGTGTCTGGATGGGCCATCTCTGACAGAATGGTGGGGCACAGATGGACACAGCCCTGATTAAAAATCAATAGGATCTGCCTACCTTCACACAAAGGACTTCAGACTACCTCATTGTTCCTGTAGTCAAGATGGAGCCAGGGTGGAGGAGGCAGGAAACTCTAAGCACTTCAAGGGGAACTCTCTAGAAACCCCTCGAACTTCAAAGGATGCACCAGGTGGAAAAATTGGACCCTCAACCCACTCTTCAGTTCACTGTCTATACCTATGGAAGAATTCTCAGAGTACTGTCTGCTGATGTGGCCTACTGTGTACTTCAGAAGACTGTTTTGCTGCACATGGAAGGACTGATCGCTGCCTTAAGCCTGCATTAAACCATCTGAGACTTGCCTTGCTTCTTGAGCCCTGATCCATTTGTGAACCCAGGGTGACTCCAAGGACTAGTTTGCTGGCCTCCAGATCAGAGCCCCAGGGATAGAAAAGGCTCCCTCCATCTTGAACCCGCACCCGGAAGAAGCCTGAGTGAGACCTGACCCTTCAAGGGGAGCCCATCCAGTCCAGTCCTGGACCCCGGAAATGGTCCTAAAGTTGCCCAGATAGCCACAGTGCATACCTTTTTTTACTTTGACCAGGTCCTGCGTGACTAGATGTCTGACGCTTTGATCTTTTGGGTGCTTAAACTTTGAAAATTCAGAACTCTGGTTCTACTGATTGGATGCTTTTTGTTTTGACATCAAATAATTTATTAAAATGTACCCAATTCTTCTAAACTGATGTGAGATAGTTCTTTTCTTGTGCTTCTACTTTTTTACTGTACAAAACCACCCTTCAGACCTATTGTCAGTACCCGTGGCTCAATCCATGAACCTACTGGCCTGTACATCGACAAACATCTTCAACCAAGTGTAAAAACCATTTCTACATACATACATACATACAAGACACCACAGACTTTTTAAGAAAACTTCATGAAATCAACATTCCCACTGATCAATCCATCATCCTAACAACCATCGACGTGAGTTCCCTCTACACTTCTATCCCCCACAATTTGGGCCTGGAGGCTATAGAAACTGCTCTTTTACAAACCAAGAAACCCACGGAGTTACAGACTTTCATCCTTGAACTCATGCAATTCATTCTTCACCATAGCTATTTCAAATCGTCTGACAACCAATACTATCAACTGTCTGGAGTAGCCATGGGCAACTGTGCTGCTCCTGCATATGCAAATTTGTTTATGTATGATTTTGAAAGCCAACACATTTTGAAGAATGAAAATTGGGAACCATTTTTGTGCTCATACCATCGTTACATTGACAATATTTTTCTGATTTGGAAGGGCACTGAAACTCAACTGACTCATGCTATTTCCTATCTCAATGGCATTAATGATCGGATCCAGTTCACTCACACTTGGAGCAGATCTGAAATATCATTTCTGGATGTTCACATAAAACTAGTAAACAACCAGTTTGTTACATCCATACACACCAAAGAAACTGACCGCAATAATTATCTACACTTTCGGAGTTTCCATCAACCCAGTCTCAAACGCCACCTACCCTACTCGCAACTACTACGTGCCAAAAGGATAGCTTCTACTAATGAAATATACCTAGAAGACAGTGACAAAATCATGTTAAAATTCCAACAACGTGGATATCCCAAACAAGTGATCAAAACTGCTGAAGACAGAGCTATGGGTCCTAACAGAGATGATTTACTTAAAATTCCTAATCCTGAAGACAATCATTCCGTCTTTGTATCTAAATTTTCTCTACAATCCAAGAAAATCAGAGAGGTGATTCGCAAACACTGGCCAATGCTAAATTTGGAAAAAGATTTCAATAACATTTTTGATAAACCACCCATTTTTGCATACCAATGCTCCAGAAATATACAATCTTTGGTAAAACAACCCACCTTGAGAACTATGACTATCCATAAGGGGACCCTCCCCTGTCACAACTGCGTACATTGCGACAGCATTATACCAGGGAATACATTGTCACCCCACAAAAGGCACACCCATTCAATTACAAGTAAATGCCACCTGTGACTCCACCAATGTTGTATATATGCTTAAATGCCCGTGTGGCATCCCATATGTGGGAAAAACAGAACAAAAAATCAAAATCAGACTTAACGAACATCGCAGTAACATTCGGACCAAGAATATGAAGTCATGCCTTGCTGCAAACTTTGTTTCTCAATCTCACAACCCCAGTCAAATTCGATATCTAATCTTGGAGATGGTCACTAAAGTTCCCCACAGAGACAATAATAAATATTTGTTACAACGGGAACTACATTGGATTTACTATTTGCAAGCTCTCCAACCCAAGGGGTTGAACGACAGAATAGAACTGAGTTGTCATCTCTGATTAATACATACTGTTGTCATTTGATATATGATCTTTCTCATAGCTGTTTATATGATATAATCTTGATTCACTGCTTGTGTTCATTCTTTCACACATATCCATTTTTTCATACATATCTTTTATTTGTTTGTACTTTTGATGTCCTTCACTCTTTCCACTGGTATTTTCCTCCTCATTTTTTTCACACACTGATGTTGCCCCGACATTAGATTGTGTTCACATTCTCGTCGATACTGATACATTTTTTATTTTGTTCACCTCATTTCACTTTTTATCTCACGTATCTCACTGCATGTTTTACTCTGCCTTTTAGTTTGTTGTATACTTGTTCGTTATGCTTCTGTACTATACTGTTCACTATCCACAGTCCTACTTTACACTCCACGATTCTTTTCTATGTTCCGTTACGGAAAGTCCTACTTCTATTTCCGCTGTCTTCATCTGTGGCAGCCTGTGCGCATACTCGGCGTCTTCCGGGTTCTGACTCGGACCCACCTTTGCTGTACATGCCCGTTCTTGGTGACGAGTAAGTTTTCTCTCTATCTAGTTCTCTCGTGATTCCGGTGGCGGTTCTTCCGTCCATCTTATGAGACGGTCACACTTTGTGGAGAGGTTGAATTTTTCTAGGCACCCTTTTACCGAGGCGAATACTACTTGGGTTTGCTTTTCCCTTAGGCACCGTCATTTTTCTGTGTTTCACTTTGGATTTTACTGGTTACGATACACATTTTTGTCGTGGTCTCTGTCTAGCATCTACTGCACAGTTTATATGGCCGGGATGCCTGTCACCCCCTCCCAACACAATCCCCAAGGATGGGAAGACGGACGCAGTTCTGAACTTTTGGAAGGCGGGAGGGAGTTACCCTCCCGGCCGTATTTATTAAAATATGAAGCAAAATTAAAAACATTAAAATAACAGTTTCATATCATGTACAATTTTCATTTATTACATTACGATGCAGACACGTTAATTGGCTAACCTTAACAAATATCTAATACAAAGGTTTTCCTAGCCGAGTCTAAACATCCTGCAAATGCATACTTTCTAAATAAAAATTGTACATCCTAGCATTACGGGCCAACGGCAAGGTCGCAACCGGTGTCAGATCCCTACGACCAGAACTCCCCCCTCACGGTGTGAGGGGCGGGCGCACAGAGGACTGTACCTCTGTGCCAACTCCAATTCCCCTTGTCTTTGCGGGGGCCCCCTATTTAACTCGACGCCATCTTAATGGTCGTCCGAGGAATCGTGTGAGGTGTCTAGAAGGTAGCGTGGACCCCCCTCCCACCCCACACTGTTCATCACATCCGCCGTCGCGGATATCCGGGCCCCGGGAAATTCGTAGGAGGGGCATCTAGCCGCCTCCTCCCCTGGAAGGGGCCTATGACCGCCTTCCCTTAGGCGACCCCATACTTAGTGGGTGCCGCCTCTCCGTGTGAGGGGCCAATGGCCGCCTCCCCCCGGGCGCTCCCATCCATAATGGGTGGCGCCCCCCCTCTAGGGACCTTGAAATTTTGCTCACCGATCATGACCTTACCGCCCGACCAAAAATAAATACGACGTTTTATCTACCTATTTAAGAAAATTAACTTTACATTGCAATATTTATCCTATTATTTAAACATTCAAAAATTCCTTCAACTAGACTGTTATACTCCGCTCCGCTAGGGAAGAAAATGTTATGAAGCAAATCATTTTATTGCAGTACCAACATTGACATTTTTATTAACCACTAAACCAGGAGAGAAAAGATATTATCAAAGCAAATCAATCTTATTGCAGTACTAACGTTGCCATAAGGGGCTGGTGGGTGGGTCAAAAAATTGCTCCTTGTTCCGTCGAGGGCTCACGTGCTACGAGAGGGTGCAGCTTCCAAGCACAGGAACAAGAGGATGCTTCTTCGGATTGCTGCTCCTTTTATTCCTCTTCGGGAGGGCGTGTACCCTCCTCCGGTACGCCTACGGGGCATGGTCAACGGTGTAGGTGTCTAGGACAACCCCTCTTGGGCGGGAAAAGGCGCGCCCGGCTACGCCGCTCATGGGAATACCAGCCGAGACACGCCCCCCCGCCCAAAAATGGCTTCCTTGGGGGATCCAGGCCCCCTACCATACGTTCGGGGGGACCGAGTGGTCGCCCCTTTCCATATGGCCGGGATGCCTGTCACCCCCTCCCAACACAATCCCCAAGGATGGGAAGATGGACGCAGTTCTGAACTTTTGGAAGGCGGGAGGGAGTTACCCTCCCGGCCGTATTTATTAAGATATGAAACAAAATTAAAAACATTAAAATAACAGTTTCATATCATGTACAATTGTCATTTATTACATTACGATGCAGACACGTTAATTGGCTAACCTTAACAAATCTCTAATACAAAGGTTTTCCTAGCCGAGTCTAAACATCCTGCAAATGCATACTTTCTAAATAAAAATTGTACATCCTAGCATTACGGGCCAACGGCAAGGTCGCAACCGGTGTCAGATCCCTACTACCAGAACTCCCCCCTCACGGTGTGAGGGGCGGGCGCACAGAGGACTGTACCTCTGTGCCAACTCCAATTCCCCTTGTCTTTGCGGGGGCCCCCTATTTAACTCGACACCATCTTAATGGTCGTCCGAGGACTCGTGTGAGGTGTCTAGAAGGTAGCGTGGACCCCCCTCCCACCCCACACTGTTCATCACATCCGCCGTCGCGGATATCCGGGCCCCGGGAAATTCGTAGGAGGGGCATCTAGCCGCCTCCTCCCCTGGAAGGGGCCTATGACCGCCTTCCCTTAGGCGACCCCATACTTAGTGGGTGCCGCCTCTCCGTGTGAGGGGCCAATGGCCGCCTCCCCCCGGGCGCTCCCATCCATAATGGGTGGCGCCCCCCCTCTAGGGACCTTGAAATTACTGCTCACCGATCATGACCTTACCGCCACAGGCCGGATAGTTGACCGGCTATCCGCCCCCCCCCACAACTCCTACTAAAGGTCATGTGTTTACAAACCCCTTAACCATGCTATGAAGTCTCCTATGAGTAAGACATTCCCCTCCCGGGACAAATGGACCCCATCGAGATACATGTGATCCCCCCGAATACATCCATGCGGAATACAGTGCAACTGCGCCGAGCGAAACAACCTACCAAGCTTGTTATTGACCTTCTTCACTGAATGGTTCAGCGCTGATACAGAGAGGCCCCCCCGCCACATTTTTTTAGGAATCATGTGGGACCATGCTATCGTGCACCCCGGGATCCTTCTCGCTAACCAGCTAACAGTAGATAGAACTCGCTCGAGTAGTACTCGCCGACCGAGTGTCACCAAATCATTGCCTCCCAGGTGTACTATGATTACAGACGGCGGTGACCTTGTCCACCCTAGCAGTTCCTCGACAAAACATTGAAACTGGTCAATACAGAGCCCGCCCCTTCCGTAGAAGGTCACCCTGTACCCGTATTCCCCAGCTGCGTGAATCATGTCACCTGCTTTGAATACATCCCCGGCCCGCCTCACGTATGAGTGGCCCACGACCCACACCACTCTTTCCTCAGCCGGTGATCTCTGACCGCTGGTCTCCAGGTGCCGGGTCGACTGCACAGTCCGCCCCGCATAGCATGCTCACGAAACTGTATACCAAACAGAAGACAAGAAGCGTGAGTGCATGACATTGGCTTCACAACATGTGCAACCGCACATACCTTTTATAACAGTTCGAGGACCATCGTCCCAGTTGTTTCACCTTCTCAACACTCTGACCCCTGGCTGTAGCCTCTGTAGCAGCCCCTATCCTAAAGGAATGGGTCCCGAAATCGCCCGGGTCCAAGCCCGCCACTGCTATTGCCATTGTTAGCACCCGCTGAAACTGAAATCTTGTCAGTGGGGTGGCGTCGATGTGTCTCAGCAAGCTTCCCCCCCATGCATCCGCCCTTTGCGCTAAATATTCCTCAACGCACTTCACCGGGCACATGGGGGACCCTCGCATGCGCTGGACAACAATACTGTCTCCCATAGCATCCTGATCGGTCTTGGACCTGGCTATTGTGACCACCATTGAATCACCCCTAATCAGAATGCAATCCCGACACAGACCCCCCTCCACATCTTTCTTGTTTCTTGCCACCAGTTCGCTCACCCGCATAGCCCCATGGAACGCTAGTGCGAAAGTGGCCCGGAACAGTACTGCCTCGAACTGGGAGGAACATGTCGCGGGGAGTACCGACAGCAGCAGGAACAACCTTTCTAGCCCAATCGGGCGCCTTTCGTCTACTCTACGACCCTCAAGGCGTTGCCAACCACGCAGGGCCTTCCTTACCAAAAAGGACGATGTGGGGTCCTTGATGCCATGCGCCTGCGCCATGAATGCAATGGCGGTCCGGTGCCTATTGGCCGTCGCCGCTGATCGGCCTGCCCTGTGTAGTGCTACTAAAACCTTTAGGACATACTCCTCCTGCCCCCAATTGTCCCCTCCCGCTGGACCCAAAAATGCACAATAGGAACGAAATGCTCCTTCGTATGCTTTCCTTGTCCTGGGGGCTAGGCTTGCTCCCACGAGGTCTTGTAATCCGGGGCACCGAGTAACCAGAGTGCTTCGGGAAATGGTGCCGCCACTAGGTCCGCGGAAGGTAGATAACCCCTGAAGGCCTGCATGTGTGAACGAGAGAGTGCATCAGCCGCCTGGTTCAGTACGCCCGGCACATGCTTCGCCCTAAACTGTACGTTCAGTCTCATGCAAAGTAGTACAATTTCCTTCAGTAATCTCAATATCCACTTGCAGCGTGCTGCCTGATTATTTATACATTCGACTACAGTCATGTTGTCGGACCAGAACACCACTGAGCGATCTCGGAACTCATCCGGCCATGCCTTCAGAGCCACAAAAATGGGGAACAACTCAAGAAACCCAATGTTACCTGTGAGACCGCTGGTGTGCCACCACGTCGGCCATGTTTGCGCCGACCATCGATTACCAAAGATGGCGCCAAATCCCACGCTCCCTGCCGAGTCGGTCCACAGACCCAGCTCGTCCGAGGACGCTGGTGGCTTGCCCCACACCACTCGACCGTTGAAATCCGCCAGAAATGCCAACCATATGCGCATATCCTGGCGAACCTCCACAGACAGTCTCGTGCGATGGTGCCCTTCCTTGAGACCAACCATGGCTTGTGCAATAGAGCGGGAAAAGGGGCGGGCCATTGGTATCACTCTAAGGGCAAAGTTAAGCTGGCCCACTGCTTGCTGTAACTGATGGAGAGTAACTTTCTCTTTGCTAATGCACAGTTCCAGAGAAGCCCTGAACTTCGCTACTTTGTCCAGTGGCAAACGGAAACATCCCTCCACAGAATCGAGCTCAATTCCAAGAAACTCGAGTGAAGTAGATGGTCCCACCGTCTTACCTGGTGCCAATGGCACCCCGAACCGCTTCATGAGAGTGCAAAATTCCAGTAACGCCTGCGCACATTGCGTGTCGCCGGCTGCCCCCAAGAACAAAAAATCATCTAGGTAATGCATAACTTGGGTATGGCCAGTGGCTTTGGTGAACGCCCATTGGAGAAAACAACTGAATTTCTCAAAATAAGCACAAGAGATGGAGCAACCCATTGGCATACATCTATCCATGTAGTAACGTCCTTGGAACACAAAACATAACAGACGCTGGTCCCGTGGGTGTACCGGGAGCAACCGGAACGCTGACTCGATATCTGACTTCGCCATCAGCGCTCCGGGCCCCAGACGATTCAACATGGCCACGGCATCATCGAAGGATGCGTACCTCACCGAACAAACTCCCGGGTCAATCGCATCGTTCACCGAAAGACCCCTAGGAGCTGACAAGTTATGGATCAACCTAAACTCCCCCGGGTCCTTCTTGGGGACTACTCCCAACGGGGAACAGATGAAATTAGTGACTGGCGGGTGCCTATATGGGCCAGCGACCCGGCCAAGGGCAACCTCCTTTGCAATCTTTCTTTCTACCACCGCTGGATTATGCAGAGCCGACAGTTGGTTTCTACACAGTGATTCCCCACGAAAATCCCCCGCCGGGATGTGGAAACCATACGAGAAGCCGTCCCTCAACACCCCAGCGGAGACATGATCAGGGTATTCATTTAGCCAGGGGATCATTGCCATGATATCTACGGGGGTAGGTAGCGGTACTCCATGGTCCACATCAGACCTGTTTGGCCCCTCCTCTACCCCCTGTATCACCATTCTTGGCTCTGCACGAACTCTCAGGGTGTGAAGAATGTCCACAACCTGCACACTCATGCCTGAACTTACATGTCCCTTGTGGCTTCGTGCACTTGCCTCTGTTAAAATTCCAACAGACCCCTTTTCTACCCCCGCTCCCACCACTCCTCGGTTGGTGGTCACCAGCGGGGCCCGCTCGAAAGGGCGCCGCCGGTTGATGGCGGGAAGGCCCCGACCCATTCCCGCCATGCGAGGACGACTTCGTCGCGCCCGGCAGGAGCTGCTTCTGCCAAGAAATGGAGTCAAGACAATCCCACGTCAGAGATGAATCGTACTCCCTGGCCTTACGAAACTTCATATCATAACCCATCTATTCATCGCCCTCATACGTTTCATAAAAATCCATTATACGTGCCTGATAGCAAGCCAAGTTGGTCAAAACCTCGGGCTTACGTTCCCCAATGATTGCCGTAAACATCGCAAAGGCCTTGGCCCAATTTGAGATTGTCTCGTCAACCCTGAATCCCGCCATTTTTGCTCGCCACACACTCGGGTGCCACAAATCCTTCTGAGTCTTAACATACTCCATCTCGCGATGGTCAGTCAGGAGAGAAAACATATTCACACACTTATCAGCCCAAATCAATTCTTTCGTGGCCAGCGGAATATGTTGGACCACCTTTTCCCTTCTAGAGGGCAAAGACCCCTCCCTTGCCATTGGCAATGGCTGCTTACCCGGCTCCATTGCTGGTCCCGCTGTTTTTTTAACGCCAGCTGCTGGTCCTTCCGAGGTCACCTGTGGGGGGACAAGAGGGAGATTCGCCTTTGCGGCAATTCGCGACTGCCGCAACTGCTGCATTAGTAACTTGGCCTCTTCGGCCGTGTCTCCCGGTGCCGTAGCACCCCCTGTTTTTCTGCCGAGCCATGCGGCCAAATGGGCGGCTAACTCCGGAGGCATATCCTCCTCGCTGGCGGGCGTAACAACAACCGGAATCGGTTGTCCCGCGTCCGGGATCGGTACCGGGGCCTCAACTGGAATGACCGGGCTTGCCGGGGGTAACTCGGGAACCGGGACCTCCCCCCCTGCCGCCCTATTCCTGACCCTTTTACCTCTCCCAGCGGGGACGACTCCGGGCAATGCCGGTCCTATGACCTTCTTCGGTCTGCCCGTATTGTTCATCGCTGCCATCTGCTTCTTCATGCTCGCCATATCTTTTATCAGCATGCGAAGCATCTGGTCAGTCCCTGACTTCTTTCCGGTCTTCTTGCCAGGCATTGTTGTCGGATGCTCGATCCTTGTTGCGCAACACGGTCCTGGATCCGAAGGTTCGAAGTCGCTGGAAGAGAAACACAAAAATTACAAGTTCCAAAAAATTGCTCCTTGTTCCGTCGAGGGCTCACGTGCTACGAGAGGGTGCAGCTTCCAAGCACAGGAACAAGAGGATGCTTCTTCGGATTGCTGCTCCTTTTATTCCTCTTCGGGAGGGCGTGTACCCTCCTCCGGTACGCCTATGGGGCGTGGCCAACGGTGTAGGTGTCTAGGACAACCCCTCTTGGGCGGGAACAGGCGCGCCCCGGCTACGCCGCTTCGGGCATACCAGCCGAGACACGCCCCCTGCCCAAAAATGGCTTCCCGGGGGGATCCGGGCCCCCTACCATACGTTCGGGGGGACCGAGTGGTCGCCCCTTTCCATTCCAGTGTTTCTGATCCTTTACGGTTTTCCCTTGGTTCCCTTGCTTCATTTCATTTTTCCGCCTGACGCAAGATAGAATGTACTTTCTAATGCACTATTTTCTCAAACTTCGTTTGAATAGTTTCTCTCTGATTATTGTTCATTTGATTCTGGGGCATTACATTGTTGCTTTTTCGCTTCCATCTTTGCTTATATGCCTTGCCTAGATAAATTCGTGTGTGTATAGAAGTTCCTGTTCAGCATACATCTACAATATGGTTCATTTTTTCTTTTCAGAAATATATCCCCCTGAAGAAGTGCTATCCTAGCAGGAAATGCATTGGGGTTTTCATGTCATCCTGAATTGGGCATTTGTTATGAATATCATGGATTTTTTGACCAAAAGTGTAATCATATGAAGAAATATGTACTTATGAACACTGTCTTTTGGACCATTTCTAAAAAACACTTGGATGAACAAACATTTTTGAAACGCTTAATATCAAGTGATTCACTGCAAGTTAACCTACAGCCACGCACTTGTTGTGCATTAAGAGTGCCCAGGGCAGTTCTTACCTGACGTAAGACTTTCCATTTTTCGTATATGCTTGACACCTGTTTGGAACCAGTAGGTGTTTCCCTGAGCACCTAAAAAACTATTACCTCATAATTATCTATCCACCTTATCTTGATACTTAAGGAGTGCCACGGTTGCCCATTCTTGTATAACATAAATACTTTACACATTGCCCTAAGTTATGCCTGACTGGTGCCAAGTTACCAGAAGATTAGGCACAGGTTAATTTAGTGACTTTTTGAGGTTCACCCTAAAATGGATTGTGGCTCTTAGTTGACAACACAATTTCTCACAATAATACACTTGAAGTAGGATCTGGCTGTGTCGCATGATCAGGTAAACAGAAGATACAACCACCATTCTAATGGCCGCCATGAAAAAGAAACTTGAAACTAAATAAACAAGCAAATTGACTGCCTGGTCACCCCATACTTCACTCTTTAGTGCCTTAGTTCACCCCTAAAGAAAATGTGTCATGCATGCACTTGAAATGAATAAAACGTCTCCTGAAGCCTCACAGGCGGTCTTCCTTTAGTTAGAGGAGTACAAAAAGTGTGTTTTTCACTCACAAAGAGCACTACAGACACTTTAGTTATTAATTCATTCTATCTAAATAATTAACACAAAAAAGGAAACATAAACACCCCAATCTACTTCTATTTGAATCAGCCCTATTTAAGGAGTAGAATGTCATCATTCAAATATTTGTCATATTTGTTTTAAAAGGTTTTTTATCTTCTTTTTATTTATTGCACATGATTACACTAACTGAAACAGAGACAAGAACTTTACTCATCGCTGACCGAAGAGGCTGTGTGATGCTTTTTGTGAATAAACTCATTTTGCTTTCTTCCTGTTGCACCTGCTCTCTCTTGCGTCCATCATCAATGTGTCATGAAACAGCAAGGTCTCGAAAAACCTATGACTATTAAAACTAACAGACTAACAACTATAACCTTCAGAAAACGGACAAGCCTCACAGACTTAACACCAGAGAATGTCATTGCCCACTACAGGCTCAAAAGGACAACCATGCTCCGCATCCTGAACATCATTGCCCACAGGCTGACGGTACCAACACAGCAGAAAACCAACATCCCTCCGCAGACAAAGCTGCTGGCTGTGCTGCACCTGTTGGCCTCTGGCACCTTCCAACCAACAACCTCCAGAGTCGGAGGAGTCACACAGCCAGCCCTATCAAATTTCCTCACACCTGTCCTGGATGCCATCATCAGCTTGGTACCCCTGTGCCTATACTTCCCCCACACTGCGCAGGAACAGCTGGAGACCAAGCAAGGCTTCTACACCATAGCTGGATTCCCGCATGTTTTGGGGCAACAGACTGCACACATGTCCTACTTGTGCCCCCTGCTGACACTGCACACAATTACCGCAACAGAAAGCACACACATTCCATCAATGTGCAGGCAATAGTGGACCACCGGGGACTCTTCACCTATGTTGTTGCCAACTACCCAGGCAGTGTGCATGATTCCTTCATCTTCTGACAGTCCATCATCAACCGACGCTTCCAGGATGGCACCTACGCAAATGTTACGCTCTTCGGTACCAAATGAACACACCACACACCTCAACTTCACAATCATGCCACTCATACCTCTGGGAATGAACATGTTACAAACTCACATACAACATGCCAAACAACATGCCCACCTACCAGACACGACAGAACAACTTACTGTGGGAATTTGGGCTAGCCATATACACCTGCCATCAACAGCATGGCACCTCATGCACACAATAGCTGATTGTGGGGAGAGGTGGGAACCAGGCATGCGCAAATGAGGCAATTGAGCCATGAATGAGCATGTACACCATGCCAAGTTTGGCGTGGATGTGCTGGACAGACTGCAGTATGCAGACCACACACATATCTATGTCGACACACATCGCTGGTGTTTGGAGTGTAGTAGACAGTGGATTCAACTGTGTCACCCCAGCCAGTGGGGGAAATCAAGGAAATGTAGCTTGTCACGTCCCCCCTGTAAGCGTGAGTGAAGTGGGCTGGTATGGCGTATGCCAGGCCAGCGTAGGGGTGTGGATAAAAGGCACGTTACTCTGGGCGTTGTGCTCTTCTGGAATGTCTAACGTCTCTGCCAAGGCGGTGCCTCTCACACTGCCACAAGGCAGATGCCATCACCATGAGCGAGGTTGCCTGCAATCTTGTGTGCCTGCTGCACCCCGGACCGCTGGTCCCCAAACCGGTCTTGTCCGCCCCTGCGCACCCAGGTCTCAATGCCCAATTGGCGACACCGGCGTGTGTCGAAGAGGGCCCACCACATGCTGGTGCAAGCTCCAGGCCCGAGGCCTACGACGTTGGCAGCCTCCTCGGACCATTACGGCCTCAGTGACACAGGCCCGCTGAACTCTATTCTCGTTGACGTACTCTACCGGCATACACAGTGAACAAGTTGGATACACATTTGGAACTGAGTATTGATTACACCATGGCAGAGTACATTATTTACGGCTGAGGTCATGTCACTATTGTGCATAGGACTTGCACCAAACTTGTCTGTGGGCACTTGCTGACTGCGGCCTGCAGCCTACACTGTGGTCCTGCAGGCCTCACACCAATCAAATGCAGTCCGTCACATGCAGGACACGGCATAGTCGCTGGCTAAACACCCGCTCAGCTCTGTCGCCACTACCTATGTCATCCACAAATCTAAAACAAATGCCATTCCAACGTCGTGTGTTAGAGATCCAGGAGGAAATGGCTGGACAGCGGTTAACCCACGCTGACCTCTGCCTCCGTCCGACACTGCGGCCCCCTAGGTTGCATTTTTTGAACCCCAGTCTTGATATCTTCATGCAGTGTACATGTCACAGTACGCAAGGAGATGAGTAAGAGGTAGACGCGCTTCAGTCCGGAGGAGAAAAGGCTCACCTTTACCGAGGTGATGGGACACTACCTACAACTGCATTGGTGCCTCTGGCTCTGTGCAGCGCATGCCTACCACATGTTGCTGTGGGCCCCTGATGACCGCTGGCTCTGGCACACACTGCGGTGGAGTAGGTCACACATTAAGAACTGAGTCTTGCCCTCTACATGCCAGACTCAATGTTTTGTACAGGCCTCATCAGAGACTGCATCCACTTTCAGCTCCGGTGCCCCAGAGTGTGTGCCCTGACATTCATGGTCGATCTCTGTTTGTACGCTGGTAGCGTCTGGGCCCATAGGCTGGAGGATGTCTTTCTTTACATGCAGCTGATACGGACAAGGTGGAAAAGTGGAGTCTAGAGCATTCAACTCCGCCATTTGCCTGTTCCTGCATGCTTCTGCCCTCTGCATCATTCCTTGGAAGGACACCTTCCACTGTCCTCCGCAATCCTCTGCGACATTCCCTCGGACATTGCCGTGTACACACTCAGCTCGCATGGCCCTACCTCAGTGTACAGCAAGTCACCGCCTCGTGGCGGTGCGCCTGTGCCGGCTGCTGTGCATCCAGGGCTGCAGACTCTGTGCTGCTCAAGTCAGGGATACAAGATCTCTGTACCTTGTACTGCTGATTGTCTGCTCACTGTTGTGGGTTTTGCCAGCACCACCCAACCCCTGAGTGGTGGCTTACACTACCCAACACCCATTTAGCATAGGCGTCGCTGCAGATGTGACCCTGGCAATAAAAAGGGCTGGGCGCACGTGCCCCATAGCCAGTCCCACAAACTCACTCAGTGTGTCCTTGTGGCCATTATGTATGCATGTGGGACCGGGGCCATTCCACATTACATTGTGGTGTGTACAGCGTGTGCAACCATGTCACCGCAGGTGGTGGAGTAGACCTGGGACATGTAACCGTGTCGTATCTTCATGTGAGTGTTAGCGGGTGGACAGGTGTATGACAGTATTGCGTAGGGATGGGGCTCCTCCACACGTGTATCTGGGTGTGGTTCAGTGTGGGCCTTGCCACGGATGTGGCTGATGCGTGTGTCTCTGTTGTAGTGTCAACGCCACCCGTCCCGCAATCGACAATAATGCTATGTGGCATGCCCGCAGGGAGGACATTCCGTCTAGGGTCAGGGATCACACATACCAACTGTTGTGTGTGTCACTATTAGTGCAGCATGAGCCAAATATGAACCCTCAACTGCATGTCGAGTTCAGCCAGGCAGGTGCTCTACATCTGTGTCAGACCTATCCCTGCAATGGGCCTACACACACGTGACCAGCCACATTCTGCTCAGCAACATCACTGTGTCGTACTCAGGCTTGTAGACATGCGCAGACAGGCATGTCAATGGTGTGCCATAGAGGTACATGTGATGTAATCGCACTGAGCACACTAGTGAAGGGGCTCGGGGGGAGGTGCAGCAGTGAGGCTACGTAGTACGCAGTATTGCAGCTCATGTGCAACACGCATTACATGTCATACAGGATTCACTAAGTCACACATATCACACACCAATGAACCAGTCAGCCTGCCAACACATCATGCAGTACGTAGTCGTGACTCATGTCTCTCTGCACTGTCACAGGTGACCAAGGATATGCACTCTGAGCTTGGATGATGACACCCCTCCGAGCCCCAAACACACAGGCCCAGAGGCAGTACAATGTGGCCAACAAACACACCAGGGGCATCGTGGAGCGCACATTTGGCGTGTTGAAGTCACGTTTCAGGTGCCTGCTCGTCACAGGTGGTAACCTTCTGTACAGCCCAGACCTCGTGTGCACGATAATCGTTGCATGTTGTGTGTTGCACAACATATGTGTATGCAGCAAGTCCCCATGGATACGAGTGCCAGATGCACCGTACGATGATGATGAAGATGAGGCAGGTGGACCACACCTCACTGCAGTCGCAGCTGGAATAGCATATAGGGACTACATCATTGACAATTTCTTCTCTGGTTGACGTCACATTGTGTGAGTCCTTAGCTGTAATGGCACAGTACGTTGACTAACCACAGACACTGCATGTGCTAATAAAAGCATTCCGATACACATTTCCTGCATGCATGTCACTCATCTGTACAGGCACTTCACTCAGACAAGTGTGGGTGCGACATGTTGTGCTGTCAATTGAGGGATTTGTTAATGGATGGTGGGTGTGTCTTCGTGCAGTGTGGCAGTTTATGGTGTCAGGTATTCGAACTGCCAGTTTTGTGTGTCACAGTTGTTACGGTATCCCACTCTTCGACTTGTCACACATGTCCCAATTCATCCCATTTTGGCTGTCATTTGTGGCATACAAGTGACAACGGGGATTCTTTTGTGCTCTGATATGTGCTCTGATATGTGCTGCCATGATGCAGGCATGCACCCTGGTCTCAAGTCCCACGACATGGGCAACATGTATGTAAGGGGAAGTCATTACCTCTACATTAATCTGTGCTTTCATTCTTGTTTGATCATGGACACGACACGTCGGTGTGCAGGGGGTGTTGTTTGTCCCTCTGCAATGTGAGGGGGATATGCGGTTTAACAGTGTGTACCATGTTTGTTTCCGCATTGGCACAGGTTACATACTGATTGCATGTCGATGTACATTGTGGCTGTTTGTGGGGAAGTGTCTATCTGATTTGGACAATGGTCATTTGTTCTGCGTCACAGCTGTGGGGTTGTGCTCGCAAGTTGTCATCTCACCGTTTATTTGGTCTGCTTTTATGGTGCATTTTCCACCAGACGTGTGGGATTGGCAGGCCATCACTGGTTTTCGGTGCTTTTTGTAGGGCGATTGGCCTCATTGCAAGATTTATTGCGTTCGTCTGTCGCATTTTTGCGGTGTGACGATTTTAACACGGACATTTGATGCGGTATCTGGAGACTTTCACAGGGTACCGCCATGTTGAGAATGCTTCGTTAACGTGACATGATTTTTGCTGCTATAGATTGCGATTTTGGAAGTTGCGTTAAGTTACTTTTGCAATGGTTATCACACGTGCTTGAGAATACGCCCCAAAATCTATTACTCTAAATACTGGCATATGCAGCTGAATTTGAAGTTTGCTGTGGTGATGGTGCGGTGGCTTTGGAATTTGGCACTGGAGTAGCATATTGCTTCTTGGGGTACTTGTTGGAAATTACAATAATTGTTTCTATTCATAGGTTGCTATGAATATTACCGATAGTGTGCACTAGTATTACTTTGTAGACATATATTCGAAAAGTAGTTTTCACTTATGTCAAGTAGTAAACAACGACGAAGCACATTAATTAGTACTACAGGCCTCCTGTTTGCATACTGTACATCACGGAGTATAATCTTCGCAGTAGTAAAACTCAAGTCTGCATGTGAAATAAATGTACTTTCTGATAGGCCAGAGCTGCGTACTGTTGCATTCCTTCCGTGAATGTATTTCAGCATTATTATATGAAATTGGAAAGGGAGCCAGCTGCCACTCTGGCAATGTCTGTGCACTGTCTCCAATCCAGTGTCAACATAACACACTTTGATGTCCTTTACCGTACATAATACCACTCGATGAATGATAAATAAATGTATGTACCAGTAACTTAGCCTCTGTCATGCTGACATTGTCCATTGGAGTTTGCTGGCAGCTATTATGCAGAATGTAGGAATCAAGGGTTATACGGGAAATTTCACATAGCAATTATTAGTAATGACAAATGACTCACTTCATCTCAAGATTTAGAAATGCATTTCACGATAAGATATAGAGTTACTGTCACTGGTTTATCTGAATGAGATCTAATTTGTTGTCTGTTGTAGGTTTTAATTTTCTCCATTTCAGACTGAAAGTGTTGATCAGTTGTTCCACCTTGTACATGGTGTGGGCAGGAAGGCACGTTAGTGCATATCATTCCATTTTAGATCCACTTTGCTTCAGTTTCGGTGAATTTAATATATCTAATCAAGTTTCTGAGATCATTGGAAAGATACTTATTGTAAAGGCTATTAAAATAATTATCTATGGATGAGCTGTGCTTGGAAAAAGAATAGACGTGTGTTGCTTTTGGTACAAAAGTATTTGATAGGCATCAAATCATGCTATGCTTGAAGGATACAAAAGCTCTCTAGCATATGGAGTCGTGCTTGGATTAAAACAACATATTCTATTTGGTGGGTGTAATTTTGAAGGTTAATAAGAAAAAATGTAATAGTATCTTTTGATATTAAAATCTGGGTTCGTCCAAAGAATGTCTGAATGTCATCATTGCATGTACTCATTTTTAACTTTTCTACAGCTTAAAAATAAATCTCAGAAAAAAATGCTTTTGGATGAGATAAGCAAATGTTAGACTCAATCACAAGAGGACATTTATGAAGGGTTTATGAAGTGTCAGATAAGAGTGAATTCCTTAAAGAAGGACAGCCACTGCTGCCGGTTTCCAGTGCCTTGGCATGTTCTGGACAAGGGCTTCTCTGGGAGTTAGATCACTATTTCGATTAGAATTGTGGGGCTCGGAGGGAGGACTAAAGAAAGTAACAATTTTGGGCTAAATGAAGTAAATGAAGCAGACTCAATAGCTCATTTATGCCAGGTCACCGCTTGATGTGCAGTTTTCAAGTGATCCAGATGTACATAAGGCTGCTAAAACGGGCATGTGGGGTTGTATGCGGGAACAATAGGAAGCAGGTCAGGCCCACCAGCAATCATTTGTAAAAACAAATAGATTTTTCCTCACCAGACTTTGATTTAGAGCAAGAGAGAGTAAAATAAAAAGAGAAAAGAAGGAGGCAGACAAAGATGAAAAACAGTAACAAGAGTGAGGAATTAGATATCAAAAAGAAACTGCAAAAGTGAGATAAGGAGGCAGGAAGTTTATGCACTGCTTTGGCTAAATATTGGTCTGATGTCTGAGATACAGGACTTTCGCAGCCCCCTTCCATATCTCCATACATTCCCGTTGGCGGTTTTGCATGACGCCTTGAGTCTTGCAGGGCTTGCTACGCTACAGACAATCTGTGGTGGCTACATCTGTGGTGGCAGCCAAGATATGGATACTGAGCCGAGTAGGTCTGCAGCTGTAGACCTGCACCATTCCCTACGCATGGGCAATGGTGAATTGGTGGTCTGTGATGCTAGGGATAGCAGCATGTGAATAGTTCATTATAAGGTGAATGGAGAGACAGAGGATCTCGAAAGCATCATATGTCTGTTAATAACACCCCCTGTAGTGTGATGATGACCCATAGATGCAGACCATCTGTCAGGACCCCCTGCTGCCTGAGAGCTCATAGAAACCCTTTTCCTTAGACTCATGTGGATCTGCCTGGATTCTCTGTACAAGAGAGGGTTGTGGTGGCTCTTGTCTGTGTATCATGCTGAGGTGTCATGATGCGCAAGGCTACAATGAACACTTGCCATCTCACTACCTGAATTTGGACTGTAGTTCATGCCTGTGCTGGAAGGGGTCTGTTGGTTCCCTTCCTGATGTATGTTTGGGAGCAGGCTATACTTTCATCATGAGTGCTTAACCTAGGATGGAAAGACGTGGCTTGCCAGTTACCTTCAAAGATGCGTAATCTTAATAAATAATTGTTTAAAAAAAAGGAGGAACAAAGATGGTGGCTGCCAAGGGGTTAGCTTTCAGCTGTTAAAGTTGTTAAACAGCGACAAGTTACACTTGAATGACAGGGAGATTTGGGGATTTTGCACTGCCATTTAATGCAGAAAAGCGTGTTGGGTTGCCTTTTAATTAAATTATCACTCAAAGGTATAATATTCGTGTTAACTAAACGCTCTTTGACAAACCCCACTTGAGTTTAATACGCAATCTGAGGCAGAATGTTTCCATTTGCATTATGCATAGTTTGCATACGTTAGAATTGCAATGTCTATATTAAGTGAAAAAAATAATGGGTCTTCTTCAAGTGTTCCAGTCATCAAGGCTATTCATAGATTTGGGGGATGAGAAAGGCTAATGCAGTTTTTCATAGACCTTGAAAACTAATAATATCGGCTCATTCACAAAAGCGTGATCAATGTTAGGGGAATCCATCCATTTCTACTGTCAGTTTCCCTATTTTAAAGATCCTAAGTGCTGACTCTGGGATTCATTTACATTTTTGCTGGTTGCTAAATTGTATGTATGGCCCATCCTCGACTTGCCCGGGCAGCCCTGTGGCGGATTGGCTATTAAGTCGTAGTTTCTGCAGTAATCACCACCCTCATTGTACGCAGTCAGAAACCGGCAGAGGCAGAGTTGAAATGGGCTCTAAAAAGTGAAAATGCACGCAACCTTGCGGTGAGGGAGTGGGTCGCTCTGTGGTGTGGGAGGGGGAGGGAGTTAAAGCGCAGGTGGGCAGACATTGAAAATGCATGCGATCTTGGGGTGAGGGAGTGGGGTCGCTCTGTGGTGAGGGAGGGGGAGGGAGTTAAAGTGCGGGCGGGCTGAAATTAAAAATGCACGCGATCTTGCGGTGAGGGAGAGGGTGGAGTTGAAGCACAGCCGGGCTGCTGGAAAAGAAGCCAATTGGCAGCTGTGCACATTGGCAGCAGTGCACATCACGCGTGCGCTTGTGCAGGTGATAGTAAGCTGGTCGCAGGGAAAGTAGCACTTTTCAAAGCAGCTACTAAATGAGACCTAAAAACCACTTATAGCTAAATGCCGAAAAAACTGAAGCCTTATTTTTTAACAAAGCTGCCCCACCCCTCCTTCAGGCCTATGGTGGCCGGAGGAACTCGGCTCCCCACCTCTACCGAAAGACTCGGTCAAGAATCTGGGTGTTAGGTGGGACAAGGTCTTAGACATATGGGCCCAATTCTGGCAAGTTTCAGCAGCCTGCTTCAGGAAGATGAGACCCTTCAGAAATCACCCCCCCAAAAAAGTTGGTCCTAGTAGAGTCCTGTTGCAGTTTCTGAATGTGACTTTCAAAGTGCAGCCCCCTAGTGTCCGAGTAAACACACAGCACGCAGGAGGAGGAGAAATGAAAAAGGGGGAGGTGTAATGTAGAGGCGTTGGAGTATGAATGTACAGGCTAAAAGAAAGGGAGGATGAGCACAGGGAGAGTGGAGGAGACATGAAAAGGGAGACCGAACATTTACAGTGATAATTAGAACACTCAGTAGACTCTGTGGCAGAAGAGAACATTAAAAGCCGAGAACTCAGATGGGTGGTGGGGGCGATTAAACAGTGTTGTGGCAAGAGCGAGGGTGTGGTAGAGTACAGCATAGGGAGATTATGTAACAGACACAGGGGAACTGGTTTGGAGTCCATGCAGGGACGCTCAACATCCTGTGATTTTGGGAAAATCACTTAATCTCTGAGTGCCTAACAAAAATAAACGTGTCCGTCTGTAACACAACTGGTGCTCCTGTAAGGAACTCTGATACCTTCGAGTCAACACTACAGGGAAAACATGCTTAATTCAATTTTATTTTAACTAAATAAATAAAGAGCTGCGACCTTGGAAGGGTGGTGTGCTTGAAATACCAACCTTGCTCTTCAAAAACTGCAGTGGATCCCCGACCAGTCTCTTGCCACATGCCCCTCTGCAAGCATCCAACATGGAGAGATATGGAGCCCTGCTACAGCGGGTTATCAAACTCAGGAGTGGGAAGCAACCAACAACAAGGGAGGAGTTGCACGATGGTGTGTAGAAGTAAAGGCGTCGCAATTTAGTTGCGAGGTAGAGGAATTCATAGCATTGTAAGTGCTTGAAAGGTCCTGAGTATAATTAGGGGTTTCTGACCAAAGGTGCTCACCTGGTACCACCCACAACACCGAGGGACAGACACTGCCCCTCCTTCTCAGTCCCCAAAAGCATACCATGCCTGCCACTCCTACATCTGCAGAACCCCTCTCGCCCCTGGGTCCTCTAACCTTGACCATTCCCAAGAACCCTTCCTGCACAGACGTACCCCTTTATCTAGTTTTTACCCACATTCAAAACACCCCCACCACCTGTGGTGCAACTCACCTCACGGGTACAGGCACCGTGGTGACTAGAGGTCTAGGTCAGAACTGAGTAGAGAGATGAAATCGCAGGACAGCCCTGCAGGAGGGATACCGCCTTGGGACCTGGTGCAGCGGCGCAAGAGGCCGGGTTGTCCTCCACTGTGGCTCACCGGTCACCAACGCATGACCCTCAGAGCTTGACCCTCCACGGAACCAAAGAACAGGGAGACAGACAGAGAAGAAGGTCCTTGGCTACTGGTGGACGTTCGGGGAGCAACACAGCACAGGGGCCAGGGTCTGGGGGGGGACGATGGGGGGGGGGGTGGGCTTGGAATGCTTTTGGGAAAAAAGCAGCTCAAAACAGGCCCAAATTCTACCGACAGAAACCTTTTGCAAGCGCAGTCTCCGTAATTTTGTGGATGGACAGCTCCGTGGTGGTTGAAAGAAAGAACAAGGTTGGAGGTTCTTATAGCAGTCAGTCTGGGATGAGAGTGATGAATCCGATCCCACACAAATGTTTTCATACAGTGTACTACTGCTATAACATACACTACTGTAAAGGGAAAGATGACATAACACAGCAGAATATGCCCCTTTGTAAGAAGATTTGGTAGAAGTGTTACTTTTCTACAAAACTGGTTTATATGTATGTTGTTCGTCTGCTAAGTAGCACTCACATCGGTACCGGCGCTATCTTAGTGTGAACAGCCCAATAAAAATCAGGGCATAATTCGTAAATCTGTTTCATACATACACACCACCAGCGACAAGTAGAGCCTTCAAGACAAAACACGTATTTAGAAAGAAAAGCTTTGACGCCTGCGCTCTTACTTTTTGCTTCACATTTTCCCATGTGGACGAACATAAGGTGTCCCTCTGACACCATTTCACGCCTCTCTACTCTGCAGAATTCTTCAATGCAGCTTCGTTCTTATAATTAACAAGACGTGCGCGTGATGAAAAATGCCGTGGGGTGGAATTCCGTTTCCTGCTGGAAGCCCGCGCCCACGGAATGGCTGGCCAGGAGAGGAGCAGTGGTGACGCGGGGCTCCCATGCCCGAGGGAGAGCCCCGTGGTGGCGGCTGAAATCCGGAGTTGCGCCGATGCGGTAAGTGGGGCTTCGTTGTAGTGGGGGTGGCGGCAGGGAAGGGAGGGAGGGAGTGGGGGTTTGTGTGTGTGCGCGTGTGTAGCTGTGTGTGTGTGTGTGTATGTATATGTGTGATTGTGTGTCTGTTAGCTGAGCATGTGTATATGTGGGGCTGTGTGTCTGTGTAAGTGCGTCCTGATGCATTGTGCCTGCGTGGGTGAATGTGTGTGAGTGTGGCTGTGTGTGCGCGCAACTGAGAGAGGCATGGCTGACCCTGGCAATCTGGAGATGTGCACCGCTCCGGGGGGCTGGGCGTGTGTGTCCACGATGTGACATCGACGCGCGTGGCCAGGTCTGTCTCCCTTGAGAGCCAACTTCACGGCAATAGGTCTCGAGCGAGACCTAAAAAGCTCAGCTTGGGGACTGGCTAAAGCTGATGCAGTGGCCGTCATTGGTCGTGCTTTCCCGCGCTAAAACCTGCTGCCTTCAAATTAAAAAATGTTTTCCCCTTTTTGAAGCCCTTGTCCTTTTGCCGCCCTAGGCGGCCGCCTTGTGTTGCCTAGTGGTAGAAACGGCCCTGCCCACCCCCCAAAAAAAAGTTGGTCCTAGTAGAATCCAAAAAGCTGAAACTATAAAGGCAAACCTTCATCACAGATAAGAACAAAGGGGCATATTACCAAAGGCCTAATCGCCGCTTTAGCGGGAATGTTTCCCGCTAAAGCGGCGATATTTTTATGGCCCTATTACCTAGCTGTCGCTAACACGATTTAGTGACAGCTAGTAGGAGATAGTGATCATCTTGGGGCCCACTTTGCATGTCAGCGATATTTATCGCTAATGACATGCAAAGTGAGAGTGCCAAAATGTTAGCGACTGTAAACAGTCGCTAACATCGCTATCTCCTATTACCTACAAAGGCGTACTTTTGGAAATATTCGCGATAAGCGCGAACATCTCCAAAAGCTAGCGCCTGCCCAGAGCAGTTTTTAGCCATGTTATCCAATGGCAGGTGGACAACATGGCTAAGAGCATTAGCTCGGTAATGCATGAATATCGCTGACTTTTCAGCGATATTCATGCATTTCGGCCGATTTTTATCGCTTTTTAGGTAAACCTTGATAATAGCAAGGTTTATCTGCGATAAAAATCGGCGGAGATCGGCGATAATAATATTGCCGCTAACCGTGTTAAGAGATAATTATCGCTTAATCTTGGTAATATGCCCCAAAGAGCTATTGCCACAAATCAAATCCCTGCATGACAGACATAGTGCCAGGTGTGTGAAAAGACAGGTCGCAAAAAGTAGTCACATATTGCGATGTGATTTTTTGCCAAATTAATTAGATTTTTCATTATGACTTTGTACTAATACGTCCCATCACAAGATGTTTATTCAGAGGAGGGGGGGTGCAGAACTACCTGCCTAACAAATAATTATTAAGCAGGCAACAATTTGAGATCCTCTGCAGTAGGAATAGCAGAACACTATCCACGTGGTTGCATTCCCTAATAAGAAACTTTTCCAAAGCAACCTGAGCTCCTTATTATTATAGGACCATTGCCTACTTCACCAGAGCACACTTGGCACCATTCACACAGGGAAAGGTGTCCTCAAGGGACATCTTCCCCTTTACAAATCAGTTACCATTTCCTTTGAGTTGTTGGTAACTGATCAATGATTTGTGTACACAATTGCAGTAGCGAACCATTGACATATGCCCTACCAAATCGCAGTTTCATGCCCCTTACTAATTCTAATACGGTATTGGCTGCTAAACTCATTTTGCGAGTAGGAAAATATTTTCAGACTCGAAAAATGGGCTGAACATATAACTAATTACCGGGTTGAAGTTGCAAAATGCCTTTGTACATTGACCCCTAATTCTGATGCATTTGAAATCGAATGGAAAGAGGAAATTAATTAACTGGAAAACCCATCATGGTGGGACATGGTGTCCCATAGATCCCTTCAGTCAGCCAAGGTTCCAACACACCATTTGAACTTATGTGGCTTCTGGGGGCATCCCAGACAGAAGGCGTTTTGCCGTACTTAGGACACGCGTTTTAGTAACAAGATCTCTGTAACATTAAAAGAATATAAACCTCGGTCTAAAGCAGTCAGCTCGAAGGCATCACAATGAAAGGCGGAAAGACCTATCAGCTGCAAATAAAATGTCATGAGAGTGATGAGACCCACCAATGGAGACAAACCACCATGCCCACTTAAAAAATCTGTCACGCATCATATTATTCTCCCCTGGCTCTGGGAGCCTCAACCACAAATGTTAAGCCATGTGACAAAAATAGACAAGTGGACTGGCTGAAAAATTCACAAGCAAAACGAAGCATGGACAATAAGAAATCCAACAATTGTCATAGAGTTTTAAAGACACTATTTACCATTCTATTTAATTCCACTTTTCAAACGCTTCAATTTTCACATTTTCTAGCCTTGCCTTTTACTTCCTATGCCCCCACCATCTTTCCACATCTTTCTTTCTGTGTGAAACGCTGGGTGAACGAACAAGCAAGCGTACAGGAATAGGTTCTACAACATTTTCTTACACAAAAGTATTTGAATTTTGTATTCAATTCCCCACAATTTGATATAGATTTCAAGGGCCTGTACACCTTAAATGGAAACACAAAGAAGCAAACTATTTGGTTTCCCCGGTGACAGGAGCCATACTGAAGCTCTCTCCTTAGTCCCTTCTTTTATTTGTTTTCTGTTTTTGATTTTGTTTCTATTATTCACAGGTTTGTGAAGATAGAGAACTGGGCTCTCAGTCTGGTGATGCTGCTGAAAATGCGCTGCTATAGCATTAGCAGAAGCAGCCTGGCTCTGCTCAATGCTGAACATCTGTCATGAGAACGAATAGGTGGAAAACATCAAACATTCATTAAACGTTTGATCCGGGAGGCATCGGGTCTAAAAATAATGAATTGGGTTACCTATATTGACCATCCTCTGAACATGAACACAGAGTGATTCACTGGCCTGGCATTATGTGTTATGTCACTTTTTCACAGAGCCAAATGATGACAGATCCCAGGGCAGCGAGGGCAGGGAAAGCAAGTAACATAGACAAGCTGCCATCTTCCACACAGTTATGAGTTGCATTTAAAATGGAGTGGAAACATTCAGTGATGAACGGTGGAGCCAGTGGTATCAGTATTGCTATTTTTTTATGTCTTCAAAACGAGAATTTCAAAGTGCATGAATGCGGCACTGGGATTTTTGTGTCGCGTGTGTACAGAGTTCCTGCTTAAATGTACTGCTTCACTGATTTCTGCTCCCCTGTGGCTCTTTTGAATGTGAATTTGCAACACCCCCATCTTCACCCAGTGATGTAACATTAGCCCCCAAGGCACTGTATGTGGGTGGCGGGACCTGGCGTGAGAGCTCCGGACAAGGAACAGGGAAGGGGAGATGACTTTGCAAGGATGCCCCTCTCAAGTTTGGGCACAATTTGCTTCCCTTTACGGTGCAGAACTCTGGGGACATATCTCGAAAGGCACTTTCTCGGTCCAGGAAAACAAATTCATCAGACAGTTGCTAGGTGTACCTATCTCTACTCCCCTTACCCCGGTTATATGGGATCTCAATTTTCGCCGATCAAATGACCACGCTGCACTGCGCCCATTGTTATATTGGGTTCGTCTCTGGTCCACTGACGAGCTAGTGGACTACAGAGAGGCTCTAAAGGAGATAATGGCAATAAAAAACTCCACATGCTTAATATGGCTGGCCTACATCGAAAAATGGTTAACAAAGCTGGGTTTAAGTAGCTTATGGTCAGATCCAGATTTGATTACCAATAACTCTAAGAAATTGTTAAAGAATAGGTATTGGGAATATATTAAAGATTCTGTGTTGAGAAATCCTAACCTGGGAACTCTGACCCTTGGGTTCTTCGAATTAAAAATGGATATGAAACTAGAATCTTTTATGGACGAAATCTACCCACCAATGGCCAAATCTTTATATCTAAAATTTCGCTATAGTGCCCTCCAAATTAAATCTAGGACTTCGAAGTGGCACTGCAATAAAGGACCAGGAGGTAGCACTGGATCCGATTTATGCGAATTATGTGATATGGGACACGAGTCCCATGTGTTATTTATATGTCCCGCTTACTTATATGCAAGGAAAAAATGGCTAAAACCTATATGCCAACTCCTGGGCCTTCGCCATATTAAAATTGGCGGAAGAGTGTTTAAAGGAGATACTGCACGCCCAATAGTATTCAGTCTAAGCCGCTTCCTCCTATCAGTAGCGATAGTCAGGAAGAGAAAAGGCCATAAAATGTAATGTAAACAGAGAGATGGCATGACTGTAGTTCTGCAGTTGAATGTATCCTGACTTGTGCCTATTGTATTTGAACTAATTGCACATATGTAATATTTACTGGAACGTGTGTGCATTATGTAATTATCTAATGTAACCCAACTGATATTATTACTACCAAGTGGCACATGTAACTGAATATGATCTAGGCTTATATTGTAATTGAATACGATCTAGGCTTATACTGTAACTTTGACTAGATAATGACAATAGGAATTGGCCTGATCTTAGTGTTTCCTGGTATTTTGTTTTTATTGTTTCATAACATCTTTTTAAATATTATGAATTGCTATTTATTGAATGTTCCTCGAATATGTGTACTGATTTAACTGAGAAGGACCTTGCTGCTAGTTCTCCTTTTATTCCTAATTTGGTACTGTGTAGATATATATATTGTATTATAATGTTAAAAATGTATTGTACTGTATTCTTTTAAGGTTGATAACCGAAATAAAGAATAATGAAATGAAATGAAATGTATGTGGGTGGCGGGCCCTGGCGTGAGTGCTCCGGACAAGGAACAGGGAAGGGGAGAGGACTTTGCAAGGATGCCCCTCTCAAGTTTGGGTTGGCCCACTGCAAGTACCTTTGATTTCTTCTGGGCCACCAGTCTTGCTTTCCTTTACCCACTTCCATCTATGGATGGAGCTGCATGGAAGACATGACGCTGTTGCTCTCTTCTTTTATGGAGCAGCAGCCTCCTTGTCCCCGGTCAGCAATACTTTTGGCTATACCAGATTTACCATCTTCCCTTACATACCTCTACTCTTTGGGTCTTCTGAACATGCCATGCTTGCAGTCACAACCCTCCATTCAGTTTTTGATTTGCAAAAATATAAGTGCCAGGGCCCTCTTCAGGAGGCCCCTTTTGACTGCACCGCCCATTGCCCTTGCCAGCGCTGCAAACTGCAGTAGTAACAAAACTATTAATCATCATATTCCTACTAGTGCGACAATTCTGACTATTCCAGGCCTCCAATGTTATAAGAATGGTTTTGGCAGCAGGTATTTGTAATTTTTAGGTCGAGCCTAGACAGCAGGCATGGTGTAGTTGATAAAAAGACTTTGCTCCCGCCTGCTGCTTACCATTGGTACACTGCAGTGTCTTTCTTGGTTGCAGCATCCTAAGTGGTTCACACAACGGAATGTAACTTCCGTGTTTAGGCAGAGCAGCACCTTCCTTCTGCTTCAATTCATGATGTGTTGTTTTGTCAAACAATTTTTTTCCTGTAAATATGGAGGCCGCATCTTTCTTCTGTTGTGCATGGCGCAGCTTACATTCATACATACTTTCACTCTCAGCGCAGTGCTCTTGAAACAGGCACTATGCTTTTTAGGTTGAGGATTTTAGACCTCTCGTATATACTTTAGTATATACTTATATGTGTATGTACTTCGTGGACCCTGTAGATCAGCCATAGGACTGGTCTGCTTCCGCTTAGGGACTTATTTTCCGGTTCAACTGCCTCTATTTAACTATCTTAATTGAAAATGACCAGTAGAGGTCAGTAAAATACCAGAATTGCTTTCTCCTTTTTCAACTGCCTCTATTTAACTGTCTTGATAGAAAATGATCAGTTGAGGTTAGTAAAATACCAAAATCAGTTTAGCATTCTCTAGATTCCAGTCCATAGAAATTGTCTTCCATGAGTTCCTGTAGACAATAATCTTTTTTTCAAATCTTGTATTTTCTGTGATATGACCAACAAAGGCCCTGATTTTCTATTACAAACAGAGTTTTGGACTATACAATTTCCCACTGAATGGCAATATTTCTCTCCATGTGTTCCTAAAGCTGGTGTGTCACGCAGTTTGGTGCTTACTTTACGTCTATGTTAAAGAACAGTAGATGTTTTAGCACCCAGGCTATTCTGCTGCATAGCTAAATACACATAAGGTCCCAAAGGGGAGAGACCGATTGCATTGTGAATTGCTTGTTTTTGGTACCGAGTAATAGTAGGCATATAACGTGCAATTCTTCCCACCAAACTTTGCCACCCCCACAAAAGGCACCATACAAAGTGAATGGTCTTCACTGCGTAGCTTTATTAATTCTCTCAGATAACGCCCTCTTCATTTGTTGATGCCTTGTCAACATTAGACCAACTTTATAAAAACAATCCAACACACATTGATAAACATAGGGCCGTGCAGTATTCGTTTTCACCACAGGTTACAATTGTATTTACAATTCAGGATCTCCAGATTCACCTTGGATGTGGGTTGTACCAGCAGGCCACAACCCATCTCCATTGCTTCCAATCCATTCCAGGTATCTACCCGTCGTCTACCCCTAGACGCGGCCACCTGGTACTGCTTTGCGCCTTTCCTTGCGCCCCAGCTTTCCCCAAATTGCTTCTTCCAAGCACCTGCATCTCGGATAGGGCCGGAGAGTCCAGGACCACCAGCAGGACGGCCCCCTCTCCCGCTAGCCCGAAGCTCCATTGACTGCCCTCCTTGTTCCAGGATGAGCCAGTCCCTGCCCAAAATGGAGTCCCCGACATTTTTCTTGGCCGGGACCCGCCACAGGGTGAGGAGCCAACTGGCGCTCTCACCCCCCCCCCCCCAGTCGCTGCTTCCTTTCCAGATCTGGCGCTAAGGCCCCCAGTTTAGTGTGGATGAATGATGCCAACCCAGCATTCCTTATCACAGAAGACTTCTGCAAATAACCATTTTGGTACTCATCCCATTCTGTTATTGTTGGCTTATTTATGGGAAATGCAAACCTGCTGCAACGCCATGCATTGTTTTATATCCCTTGGTGAAGGCACCCGCTCCCAAACTGCCCCCTGTTGCTAATAGACGACCTTTTCGCCCATTAAACTAAGCCATGGCATCACACCTCCTAGGAAATTATGCGACCAGGTAACCTGTGTGAAATTGATCAGGACCATATCAGCCCCCTATACAGCGCCTTCCGCCCACTGTACTACTACCTGGCTGGAAATTGGTGCCCAATAAACTTAATGTGGCCTGTAGGACCAAATACCTAGCCTATGCCACATCCTGTGCCCACCTGCACCATCAATGCAGCGCAGCTGAACCATTAACACCGCAGTATAGGCAGCACTGCTTAAACCCGGGAGAAATTGCAATTGAAGTACAAGTGTTACTGGTACCTGCATTATCCTTGGTAAATCCCAATACTCAACACCAGAAACCACCCTTATGGTAGCGACAGAAGAGATCAGGGAAGCAGTGCCCCTCTTATCCTTTTGGATCTATTTGCGGCCTTCGATACAGTTAACCATAATATCCTGATCAATTGGCTGGAATGCTTGGGGATTCAAGGTGCAGCATTAGAGCTGCTAAAGTCTTTTCTGATGGGCTGTTCGCAATCAGTTGCCTTTAACGGCTTGTGGGGTACCTCAGGGCTCATCTTTTCAATCTTTATGTAACCACCCCTGGTGGGCCTAATCAAGTCCTTTGGGGCATCACTGATGTCATACACAGATGGTACCCAAATTGTGGTATCATTATTGGCCTGGATATGAGAAAGATTTTTAAAAACTGTTTGATGGCAGTTGGCAGTTGGATAGACCAGGACTGTTTATTATAATGCAACAAAAACAGAGCTCATTTTGTTTGGAAATCTTCACTTGTTCTAGTCGTCTGGCTGGTGGCCCGCAGAAATGGGCTCTCTCCTTAAGCCGTGTTAAAAATCTGGGTGTTTTGTTTGTTGACCAACTATCTTATTAAGGAGCGACTAAACAAAGTTGTTTCTCTCTGTGCATAATTAGGAAAAGTGCCCAATTTTTACCATATGTCATGCTCAATACATTGGTCATAGCATTAGTTCTTTCAAGGAAACACACATGCAATTGCCTTTATTCAGATCTACCTAAGAAATACTTGAAAAAGTTGCAGACTGTTCAAAATTCAGCAGCTCCACTCATCATAAAGATTCCTACATTTGGCTAAGTCTCTCAAGCCATCTGCGGTCTTCATTGGCTGCCAGTTAGGAAATAAATTATTTTGAAGGGACTCTGCACAGCCTATAAGTCCCTGCAAGGCGTAGGTCTGATGTACCTTAGAGAAATGATTAGATGGTATTTACCAAATAGGACTCTCTGCTCAAATTCCGTTCGAGATCTGCGTGTTCCCCTGCATAGACAAACTATCTGGGGTGGCAGGAGCCTTATACGTTGTACAGTTTTGCACTGCAATGACCTCCCTTGGGAACTGAAAAATGCTCTTTTTCTGCTTAGGTTCATGAAGGGAGTAAAGACCTGGCGGCTTTCCCGGGATCTTTGAATGATGTGTCCTTGTATGGGAAAGTTGATTTTCTGGCTTTTGGGTCATTCTGTCATGGGTAGCACCAAGACGCCTCTGGGCACTTGCTAACTCTTTATAAAAATTAAATAAAATAAAATCACTTGTAGCCTTAATGCCTTGCACAAGGTGCTGAGACACCCACTTTCAATCAACTATGTTCTTGACACATAGATCAGAAATCTAGTACTAATTAAAGGGGAAAAGAGAAGTGATGTGTTGTAATCTCCCTACTTGGTACAATCCCTTCCCCCCGCGCCTCTGTTGCTCTTTGGTTTACCCTTGGAACCAAAGGGCAACAGGGGTGCGGGGGGGATTGTACCAAGTAAGGAGATTACAACACAAAGTCCCTGGGAATAGGTCCTACAATGATGAAAAGAGAATAAAGCAGCTCTGGAATTCTTTTGCTGTAATATTCTTCGTATTGTTTAGTTATTTCCTGTTTCCCCCCACCTTTACCTTTCCTTGCAATCTTCCTTGGTTTCCTACTGGATTCTATGCACATCTGATGTAAACTGTGATGGTGTTAAATGTGAGTTATTAGAGCTATCTTTTACTCGATGCATCTTGGATTAATTGTTTACAGCATGTTCCTCTTGGTTATTCATTTCAGTGGAGTTCCAGGATTCTAATAATGATTCAGTGGGGTCCCTGAATTCCAATATTAAGCCAGCCGCAACCCTCCCCAACCCCACCTCTTACTCCAACAACTTCACAACACAATTCTTCTATTATCTCCCCCTTCTAGGCCTTGCTACAATGCCACCAATTTAAACAAGCAACAACGGTCCCCAATATATAGAAATCAACTGGAAAGATGCAAGTTATAGACAACAATCTGTACTATAAGGAAAACATGTGTCCAGCCGGACACTGATTTAGTCAATGTAAGCGTATAAACAAAATGAAGAAAACAGTAATACAGTGGGATACAATCCTGTATCCAATACATATCTATACTACTATTATAAAGCGAGAACAGGGAACCTTTGAGGCAGGTAAACTCCAGAAGTACACCACCAATCACAACACCCAATACAGCGTTGGAAAGGGGAGGTCCAGGAGATAGACATAGGCTATACATTTGTACAACATATACATTACAAAGGGCAAAGAACATTCGGGCTAAAGTAGTTCCTTGTGGGCGTTGTTCTGCTGTTAGGGAGTAGCATGGGTGTGTCAAACTAATGTGGGCGGTAAAATTGCCAGTGGGGCATGTCCCAAAATGCATCACACTTGAGGCGCTTACACCTTCAACCACACAGAAAACACAGCCCCTTCACAAAACACAGCAACTTCATTAAGAATCACTGGAGACATAAACACAGTTTTGTACACAGCCAATTAAAACACAAACCGGCTGATAATGGTGACAAAAACAGCGTTTTGGGCATGTTACTGAGGACCGTGCCAATACATTGTGATAGGGGCATGCCTAAAAACATTACAAGTTGACTTACAATTTTGCTGTGTGGCATGGGCTGGGTACTCACTTCACTCACAACATCGCTCACACATTCCGCGAATTCACCAGGGTTCCGATCCGACATAAACAAAGAGGCGCGGCTTCCTAAGCAAAAGGGGCGCGGAGATAGGGGCGCGGTACCACAAGTCACAGCCCACTTCACAACACAATCAGTGTCATTCAAGTGAGACCACACCAAAGGGGCGCGCCTTACCCAAACAACCAATCACGCTACATTAAATACAAGTCGCACCGTACTTCCCCAAAAAAGTTTGCTACACTTTAACACATTGGTCCAACAGGCAAGTGACTACAAAAAAAAAACAAGGATTGGTTGACGCACTGGGCACATTATTGCTAAACTACAGACAAACAGCTAAGAGGAAGGGAGCACTGTATTAGCTGCGCAAAAGCGGACACAGTTTAAACACGGAGCACATTATTAACGTCGTAAGGACAAACTCGTTCACGGAGGGCTCAATTACATTCAGGCAACAACGCAGACAAAATTGCACAATTTGCATGACATTAAACGTTCGCACAGGGGGCGGGCAGGAAACCAAAAAGAAGATGAATGAAATAAGCCTCATTTACATTGCCGAAGAGGCATGACGTATGGTCATTGACTCCGCTCTCCGTTGGAGAGGCCGAAATCAATAACCCTCATGTACATTGCCCAAAGAGGCTAAAACGTTCGCGCACTCATTGGTCTCACTGCAGCATCAACAAAAAACTAACGTTTCACACTTCAACATAATTCAAAGGTTCTCGCAGGGGCCTGGAAAAAGGCGTACTCGGAGGCCTCGCTGTAATTGCTCCACAAACACAGACAGACTTGCACAATTTGCACTACATCAAAGGTTCAACAAGGGGGCTTGCAGTCAAAGCAAAACATGCCAATTTAAATAAGGGTCCTTACACTTGAAGAAACAGATGTCATGTATGATCTTTCACGGACCTTTCCCTAATACCACAGTTCTGTAAAAACAGCAATAACAATTGCTTCTCAAAACAGACAACACAAAAACAAAAATAAAATAACAACATTGATTGCACTCACTACTTTTAAAGGCATACATAGGGGCACACAGTACAAACAATACCACCACAAATTTAACTTACCTTTCAACATCTATACTACTATTTATATATCTATATTAATCTATATCTATACTACTATTATAAACAGAGAACAGCGTCCTTTGAGCCAGGTAAACTCGAAAACTACACCACCAATCCAAACACCCAAATACATCTTTGAAAACGTCAGGGCAAGCAGATGGACATAGGTTATATAAAAAAAAATATATACATTGTTTAAAAAATGTACAATAAAAAAAAAAGAAGTCCCTTGGAAGTAGCGCCGGCCGCGACATGCATGCTGATATCCGGAGCGCGGGGAGGAGCGGTGGACAGGCGGGGAGGAGCGGCGGTCAGGCGGGGAGGAGCGGTGAGGAGCGACGGACAGGTGGGGAGGAGCGGTGAGGAGCGGTGAGGAGCAGCGGAGTAAGGTAGGTGAAGCAGCCACGGGTGCTCTCCGGGAGACCCACGGACAAGGTTGGGGCGGGCGGGGGCCCTGAAGCTTGATTGCTCCCAAGCCTTTTGCTCCCGGACAACGTCGGGACGGCCTGCTAGTAACATATACAACAAAACAAGGGGTAAGAAATTGCAGGCAATTAGGTAAAGGGAGGCGCTAGTAGTCAATTAGAATTCCTCTAGCTGAACTCATGTAGTATACACATATAGGTTATTCAAATAGCAATTAAAGTGTCACTACATAGACTGTCGACAGCGTTTCGATCCAACAAATAATAGGGGCTCATCATCAGGACTAGAATATATTGCCAGATCATGCAATTCCTATAATTTGCTTTGACAACCCCTAAGAGTAAGTTGAGGTGAACAGAAGTCAAAAGGTTCAGAATCACTGACTTTTGGTGTTACAGTTTTGAATTAAGTACTCTATCTACAATTCAAGTCTACCTGGCTGCCATCCTAATAGAATACACAACAATGGAGTTTATATCCACACCTCCCTTATGGTACACCTCACTGTGATATTGAGGGACAGCAAACTCAGGCAATAGGCAAATAACCATATCAGCAGCAAGTGAAGAGCTCTGATGTTGCTCTAAAAGAAGAGATCTAGACTTACCAGAAGTAACCACTTAGGTGGGAAATTCTGAAGCCATTCCTGTCAATAAATCAATCGAACAGAGTTTATATAGCATGGCTTATCACCCCTGGGGTATCCAGGCGCTGAGGTCCCATGGGCCTTTAGTAGAAGAGAGAGGTCTTCACCCCTTCCTGAGGTCGGGAAGTGATGTTGAGGTTCCAAGGTGCAGGGGGAGGTCATTACAGGACTTGACGGCTAGGTAGGAGAAGGAACGACCTCCACTGTGGCTTCAGTGGAGGCGGGCACATACAGGAAGGTGCATACAGGAAGGTGAGGATGAAGCGGAGTTGTCTGGCAGGTTGGAAGAAATCAGGCAGACATTCATGTAGGTTGCTCCAATGTTGTGGAGGGCTTTGTAGCCATAGGTTAGCAACTTGAACTGGCACATCTTCTGGACTGGGAGGCAGTGGAGGCTTCTGAGGTGGGGGTGATGCTGGTCTGCTTTGGGAGTTTGACGATGGGTCTCCCTGTGGCATTCTGTATAGACTGGAGTTGCTTGAGAAGTTGGCTAACAGAAATCAATAGTACAACTCATCATAAACGCCACTCAAGACACCCATAACATCTCTTGATACCAGAAGTATGAAGGCGCACCACTACTGGAAGACAGGTTTAAAACTGCTGCAATGATTCTCCTTCACCCCGGTTCCCTAACAGTTAGTAGAATCGGTAAAAGAGTCACCATAGACTAGAGGATGGGCCAGCCATTCTTTAGAGAGGAGAAATACAACTGATATTGGCTGGAAGAAGAGGAATAGCAGGCATAGCAAGTCCTAGCTAGAGAGCAACAGCACTTCATTTATAAGGTCCCTGGAATTAATACCATACTTAATAGTTGCAATAATATATCTGTCCAGTGCACCATTTGTCATTTGGTCAATGAGCCTAAAGTGTGTACTCTCCTTTGGTTATCGTGGAGTAGGCTGCCCCAGTGACTGCCCTGTATCTTCAGTCTCCTGCAGACAGGCAGGCATCGAAAGGATGTGAAGGTTGGTCCAGATTGAGCCTGTGGCTGTTACTTCCATCCAGCAAATGAGGTTATCTGGTTGATCCTGCTAGCAGCATATGCTTGTTTCAAAGATTACATGATGCATGAGTATGTATAACAGCCTGTAAATTGACACTGTGAATGGCTCATTAAAAAAGTTATGGTTTCCTTGTTTGCTCCATCTGTTACTGGGATAACTGTGGTAGTTCGCAAGCTAATACATGCTGGTGAGCGCTGACCTCGGGGATGCATGCATTTATCAGACCAACAGCAACCCAAGCTTTCTTGGGCACTTTGATGACTCTATATGACCACAGTCTGATTGCACATCCCTGTGACTTTGAAAATACATACCTACTATTGTGACCATAGGTAAAAGGGAATCAAGGTTTAATTCCCAAGAGGGAGCCTGAGAATCAGCTACTTCATACAAGGAAGGCAATCGTTGTGAGGAAATATAAATTTTACATGGCCAATGTGTCCCCTGCTTGTACCCCAACGTTTAGTGTATATGCATGTCACCCATGCATTTTCCCTCTGTGGCCTGAATAATGAGGCCTCTGCACTTTGCGTCCCACATTAGGATGCCAGTTACCAAGTCTTTCATGAAAGAAACATTAATTCTGCACTGAGGCCCATGTGCCTATGTGTTTGCATTGTGCACGTTCAATATATCGAGATGAACCCATTTTGTGGCTCAGCCTGAGCCAGGACCCGAATTAAGGTTTCATGCCTCCAGACACTCTGAGAGCTGCAGCTCAGCTACGTATCCCTGACCTTTGCATATTTTTGTCTAAGCCGAGAGGGGCCCAGCCCGGGGTGCCAAGACAGTGTTTTGCACAACAGTTATCTGCTTGCTCTACAGAATCACATTCCTGCCTGGTGAAGAAGGTAAACAGAACCCGTCTGCAGAGATAGGGCCTAGCCTTTCTGTCTCCGTTTAAGTGATTTGCAGAGCTCACATCCATAGAAAACTCAAAGCCCCCACGCAAATGAACGAAGAAATATATGCCCACACCGGCTCTTGGTGAAGAGCGACCTTTGCTTCAGATAATACATCCCCGGACTTAAGATATCAGATAATACCAGACGTGCAGGTCGTCCTGACTCTGAAGGCCTCCCTACTAGACCGAAAGTCAGCTTCCCCCCAGTTACATGTCAATTACACGTCATGACCAAGTCGCGCACACAAGTAGGGTGAAGTTCAAGCTGGCCATGCAACCCCCCTCTATGCATCCACACACCTATGACTCACCTATGACTCCTCAAGTGAACGCCCACATGTACGCCCTCATACACGCCCACATGCTCTTATCTCTCTCTTTCTCTTGCTCTGCCTGGAGCGCTCCTCCTCTATGCGAAATTGAATGTATAAATATTGTACTCTGTGAATAAAGTTTAGAAGACCCTTCCTGATCCTTAGTGGTGATGGAACCGATTCTCCCTTAACTAGAGTTATTGAAATAAAGGCCTTTTGAATCGGACACCACGGACTCTGCCTCTCATTTAATGACCTTTTGTTTAAGTATAGAAATGATGACAGGGTAATACTTTATTTACCACATAAATCTGGCGCCCGAACAGGGACAAATCCCTTCCCCACGCGCCGGAGATGTAGGTCCAGCCCTTGCCCCCTTCTACAGCCGTGACGGACTTCAAAGTGTACACGCCAGCGGGACTTCCTGCTTACTCCCTCAGGCCCACGGAGGAGGCGGACTGCGACCAGGCATCCACACGAGGCGGTGAGGATCGCGGATCATCCCAACCAGAGCCCAACCCGTGAGAGAGCAAGGTCCGAGGTTTCCGAAGGTCCACCTGTTCCGCAGCGCATGCGCAGTATCAAGTTTCCGAGGCCTTCAAGTTCTGCTTCCCGGTGAGTACCACTATTGGGAACGCATAAAGTTCAAGACGGGTTCATTGATATGAACTTGGTAAAGACGTGTCCGTTCATACGAACACGGTAAAGACGGGTCCATTTCGGTGGGCACGGTAAAGACGTGTCTCTTTACGAGACCGGTATGGTTGTGCTGTATTCCAGTGCATAAAGTTAACTGTTTTCAAGTACATGTTTTATTCCATGTATCAGTTAATCTGTATCTGTTTTAATGTTTTAGTGTTGTAGTGCGAATGATTGTTCAGTCAGAGTATTTTTGTGTTTATTGTGTTTTTCATTAAGTTGGTTTCAACATGCCACTGTTTTCGAAATTACGTCAGATAGGGACCAGGAAAGGTATCTTAGAAGAGCCAGTTAACATCCCGCCTAGAGACACACCTGGTCAATATATGTATAATAAGCACGGACTTGATGCCGTATTGTATTTAGAACTATGGGTAGATTACATGAAGGATTCAGAGGAGAAGTACAGATGGCCTATTTCGGGAACATGGGATTCTGAATGCATTATGAAAGTAGAGGAAGCGCTATGGAAAAAGAAAGCAAGACCCTCTCAGAAAGATGCCATTGAGTTATGGCGCAAAGAGTCACATAGGAGAACAGAGAAAGAATTCCACCAAGCAGAGAGAAGTAAACAAGTAGCGGAAAAAGCCAAAGAAAAAGAATTGCGGGAGGAGGGGGAACGGGTCAAGGCAGAACAGGCTGATAGAGAAAGAAATGCGGTAGTTACTGGTATTTATCCCGTCCTCTCAGAAGAACTAGCTAAAGTGACCCCCTCAGAAACACCCCGTAGGTCGCGAACGCCACCACCTGTACCCTATAGAGTACGTAGAAAAAAGCCGACAGCCTCGGAGGCTTTTATTTCCTCCTATCTAGAAGAGTCCGCACCGGACTACGTGAACGCAGATTTCCCACCGCCCCCATCAGCGGGTCAGCTCCAACAGCTTCAGCAGCTCGTGAAAGACGACGTAGGACAAGAGGCCGTAGGGGGAGGGGTCCAACGCCGACTGTAGATGTAACAATCCCCCACTGTATATACGATCCAGAACCAGGAAAGGGCTCAATGCTCATGATTTCACTAAGATTAAGACAAGCTGTCGACTATTTGGTCACACTACTTGACATGAAAGAACACCTAGATAAAATATACCATTTCATTAGGACGGGGGAGGGACCCGAGAGTATAGAACAGGCCATGGAACACAGAAAAGTAGGGGTTAAGAACCACATCCTCCGATTTATGATTAACTGCCTGATCAGGGAACAAGACGAAGGAGACGGAGATGTAAAGCCTGGTCTGATAGAATGGAGTGATAACATAGATGCCGGTCGGCATGATAAACAGGGACAGACAGATAGCATGACGAAGAAAATACGAAAGGAAATAGTAGCGATACATAGAGCAGGGTCTGACGAGAAGGGTGGGTCAACAACGGAAGAGTTAGAAGTGGAAAACGAGGCGAAGGACAAGATAAATTATGTAGGCAAGGCACGACAGTTCGACAGGCCCAAGTGCCTCGACTACCGTAAACAGGGATCGGCTATAAAAGAAAGATATTCCCTTGAAAACCTATTCCAAGCTACTGAAAAAGCACTGAAACGACCGATAGAGAGCGAACGTTCTCACACCCCACACGAAAAGGAATTGGCCCGGTCAGCCACCCAGTGGGTGTCCAATTCTAATATATATAGCAATGATATAGTGGCTCAGACTTTCTTGAGCCTTCCGCCGAATGAACAGTGTTTGGCTGGTATTTACATGGTCCAACATTTAATAACGTTGTATGAAAGTCAATATTCTGATCCCGGTCAATTGTATAAATTACTGGACGACATACTTCTAGAAAGATGGACAGGCCTGGGTACTGACTTAATTAACGTCATTCTGGATCAACGACATAAGTACTTAAATTCTCTGACCATATGCATGCTTCCCGCCCCACACCACGACAGAAAGCACCTATATATAGACAGAGGGAACCCCCTATGCGAGGTACATCCCGTCAAAAATGCAACCGGTGAGCTTCAACGAGTGTATGTTTACACTCCCTTGACGAAATTAGAAATACTGGAAATGAAAAAGATGCTGCCCTGCCATGATAAAGACCCGGGGGGTTTTCACAGTGAATTAAAAGACATTCTCCGCATTGGAGATTATACGTACGCTGACATTCTGAAACTATTGAAAGTACTGTTGCCTGCAGGTATTTATGAAAAGCTTAAGGAAAAAGACTGGGAGGTGGGAGAGAAAAAGTTAAGTTGGGCAGAATTGGAAACAGAGGATAAAGATAGAGGCCCGGGGGTGGGTCTTGGGGACAAAGCTAGAGAACTACCTGAACTCCTAATACAGGTTTTGCCGAGACTATTGACTACTAAAAAGGAAGACTGGGATGGTATTTCAGCCTGTAAACAGAAACCAGACGAGGACACAAGTGATTTCTATTCTAGATTCGAGAAATGTTTTGCTATTATAGTGGCCTTAAGCCCAGTAGCGAGTCATATCCACATCTTATCGTGAGCAAATTAGTAGAGAATTCCTTACCCCAGATCAAGAATAGAGTACTGAAGGTTGAGAGTACTTGGCAAGCAAACAGCCCTTCGCAAATGTTGCAAATGCTACAATATCACCAGAATAGGATTAGAGAAGAGCAGGATCAGGAAAAGAGACGAATGAAAGAAACAAAAATGAAGGTGCTGGTTGCCCAAACAGTACCGGCAAACACGAACAAAAATGGCAAAAATGGCACGATACCTGTCAAAGGGAACTGTAATTATTGCAAGCAACCAGGTCACTATGTAAATGAATGTGCTGTCCTGAAACACAACATAGCTACAGGCAAGACAAAAGAACGACCACACGTTCCTAGGCAAAACAGCACCCCACAGAGCACACAACAGACAGTAGCGACTTTTCCACCCCCACCACCGCCTGTTCATGCCACACAGCAGATGTATCAGTACACACAGTCAGACTATCCAGAATACCAATCGTACTCATGAAACAGCCTTGAGAGGGAAGTTGGCTTGCCCCTTATTGAGGTTCCTGTAGATCAAGAGGGTCCTTATGTACATAGTCGTGTATTGGGACAGGACAGAAAATTTCTGATTGACACAGGGGCGAGCAGAACTACCATCAGCCATGACGAGGTTCCAGGGGCACCCCTCTCGGGCTCACAGAATGTTTCCCTGGGATTTTCAGGAAAGCCTATTGTTAATGAAGTATCGAAACCAGTCTCCTTGGGGGTTGGTCCACTGTCACGTACCACAGACTTGCTACTTACTAAATCATGTCCAGAAAACTTACTTGGTATAAAGACATTAAAAGAACTAGGAGCAGTTATCTGTTGTTCTCCGGAGGGAGTGCGATTGTTCTTACGTGATTTTAAGGGACATTATGTGTTGACAGATTTTGACCACAGACTCCAGAATGTACCACAGCACCTATGGGCACAAGGTCTGACTGACGTAGGTTACATGACCATAACACCACACCGTGTCACACTCAAAGCAGGAGTAGTACTACCACGTATACGACAATACAAGTTACCACCTGAGGCCGAAGTGGCCTTATTGAAAATTATTGACGAACTCATTGCACAAGGGGTGGTAGTGGAGACTGACTCGAATGTGTGTAACTCGCCTGTCATTCCTATCCTTAAACGAACAGACCCTAATGCACCACCAGTTTACAGACTAGCTGTTGACCTTCGAGAATTGAACAAATGTGTAGTTCCACAGTACCCAGTGGTCCCAGACATTTCTTCATTACTGACTGCTATTGATTCTGAAGCAAAGTTCTTTACTGTCATTGACTTGAAGAATGCTTTCTTCAGCGTTCCAATTCATCCAGACAGCCAGTATCTCTTCGGATTCAGTCTAAAAGGGCGTAGCTTTAAATTTGCGAGAGCTCCCCAAGGTTTTACAGACAGTCCTAGCATTTACAGTCAAGCACTGAAAAGACAGCTGGACAGTATTACTATGCCTACCAATACTGCACTGCTCCAGTACGTAGACAACATCCTAATTACAGCACGATCAGAAACAGACTGCGAACATGCATCACTGACAGTTTTACACTTTCTGGCAGACAAGGGGCACAAAATGTCCCCTTCAAAGTTACAATTCTGTGCACAGCAAGTGGTGTACCTTGGACACTTGCTGTCCAAGAGGGGTAGACAGCTGACACAAGAACGTATTCAGTTAATTGCTAACCTTTCACAGCCAAGGACACAAAAGGAAGTACGGGCTTTCATTGGTCTCACTTCATACTGCAGACAATGGATTCCCCAGTATGCCTACCTAGCCAAACCACTCATACAGTTGACAACACAGGAGGCAGCGTCTTCGACTGTCCTCCCTTGGACACAAGAACATACCTTGGCATTTGAAGAATTAAAAAGAGCCTTATGTCAAGCGCCAGTTTTAGCGACTCCTAGTTACAGCAAACCCTTTATGCTTTTCGTGACTGAACGGGATGGAACAGCACTATCTGTCCTCACACAAGATCAAGCAGGAAAACACAAGCCTTGTGCTTATTTTTCTAGTACACTGGACCCAGTGGCCCAGGTTCTGCCTGCGTGCCTGAAATCAGTTGCAGCAACCGCCCTAGCCATAAGACAAAGTGACTCCGTAGTGCTGGGCCACCCCCTGACAGTCCAGGTACCGCATGCAGAGGAAGTTCTCTTGAACAGGACACAGACACACCACTTGACTGTAGCGAGACTGACAGGATATGAACTGACGTTATTTCAGCCACACATAGAAATAAGCCGATGTAACATTCTGAACTCTGCTACACTTTTGCCCTCAAGTACAGTAGACACCGCACCACATGACTGTGTGGAAGTAATGAATATAGTGACGAAACCAAGACAAGACCTGACAGATGTGGCACTGCCAGATCCGGACCTAACACTCTATGTAGACGGATCATGCATGAGAACGAGTGCAGGAGAGTTAGTGGCAGCATATGCAGTGACCACTGACACTGAAGTCATAGAGACACAAAGAATAGACATACTGTCAGCACAAGCAGCAGAGCTCATCGCTCTGACACAAGCCTGCATAAGAGCTAAGAACTTGAAAGTGAACGTTTATACAGATTCACAATATGCATTCGGTGTAGTTCATGATTTCGGAGTCCTGTGGAGGGAGAGAGGTTTCTTGACCTCCCATGGGGCCAAAATTCAGCACGGCCCGCTTATTCAGGCTCTGTTAGAAGCAATACATTTACCTGCAGCCATAGCTATCATGAAATGCAAAGCACACACCAAAGTGACTGACACCATTTCCCAGGGTAATGACCTGGCAGACCAAACTGCTAAACTTACAGCCCAGACACCAACAGACACGACAAAGACAGAGGTACCATTACTGACAAAAAGCATGACAGTCAGGGATCCTTCTCAAGATGTACTCGATATACAGACACATGCCACTTCAGATGAAATAAAGAAATGGACTGAACAAGGAGGGGTCCAGACTGACCAAGGTTGGATGACTAAGGGCAAAGCTACATGGTTTCTTCCAGATTCCATGGTACAAGTGATCATAAACGCAGCACATAGTCCAGCACACCTGGGAGAGAAAGCAATGTTAGACAGCTTACAGAACATCTGGTTTAACAAGCACTTGCCTCAGCAGCGAAACAAAAAGTTAGAACTTGTATGATCTGTTGCCAGTTCAATCCAGGTAAAGGCATTCCGGTGGAACAAGGCGGATTTCATCCTCCTGACCACCCTTTTGAGGTCCTCCAGATGGATTACATCCAAATGGATAGATGTAGAGGTTACAAGTATGTCCTGGTAGTCGTGTTTGCACTAACTAGATGGACAGAAGCGTATCCAGTCCCAGATTATACTGCTGTGACAACCGCCAGGCAATTGGTGCGAGAATTCTTCCCTCGATACGGATTGCCCTGTGTCGTGTACTCAGACAATGGTCAGCCTTTTTCTTCTGAATTAATGAAACAAGTGTCCCTTCTGTTAGGATATAATTGGAAGTTCCATTGTGTACGACATCCTGAAGCAGCAGGCCTTGTCGAAAGACATAATCAGACAATAAAGACGAAATTAGCAAAGATCTGTGCAGAAAAAGGCGTGGATTGGATGGTAGCCTTGCCGGTTGCCCTCTTTTACATGCGTATGGTAGCCCATTCCAGAACAGGCCTATCTCCGTATGAAGTGGTTTTCGGTAGACCGCCGAATATGTGGGGTACGCCTATGCCTAAGAAAATAACTGATGTTGACAGTAACATGCTGACAGATTACCTGGCTTCCTTGATGCCTGCACTACTCTCTTGTCGTTCACAGGTTGCCGCCGCCTTCCCTGACAACACCCAGGTCAAGGAGCACGCCATCATCCCTGGCGACTTCGTCCTCGTGCGGAATTTTGATCGATCAAGCCCCCTTGAACCGCGTTGGAAGACACCGAAATTAGTGTTACTGACCACGAGGACAGCGATCAAGGTCGAAGGAAGAAAAGGATGGCTCCATGCCCACCATTGTAAAAAGTACTTTGGAGACTCTGGAACTTTGGTAAAGAACAAAGACATTACAGACTTTGAGCCCCCTTTGCTAGAAAAGACTCTGCAGCAAGAATACAAGTCCAAATTACGATCTAGAAAGTCTGACAGCGTTTAATTGTTTAAGTCCACTAGGTGGTGAATCGGTTAGGCAAGTTTCTGACATGTATAGGATCACGGACCAGAATAGTAAAAAGAGCAAAATGAAAGAGAAATACTGCAAGATATTACGAAGTAGATGTATAGTAACTCTGATTTTTCTATCTCTTTTGTGCATCACTATAATCTGTATCAGCTTAATATTGCATGTTTTCTTTCCTCCTATTGCCTCACATATACACTTTTCCATAAATGACACCGTAGAGCATACATTTAGTGATCTGCCACCCCATGAACTGTCACATCGACTAGCCCTGCGCAACAATACTTTTATTCGAATGTTGCACCGTTCTCATCAGACCAGCAATGCAACAGATTGCTGGGTATGTGGCCAACTTCCACCTTATCAGAAGACGAAGGGAGTTCTGCCCTTTTTCCCTTTTCCGTTCTCCCACAATGGTTTGTGCGGAGCATGGTTTGCTTTAATGTCATCACTAGACAGAAAGTCCACAGTTTACAAGGGCGACTGGATATGGGGAAACTTGAATAAAGTAATGAATGAGGCATGTTTTCCAGACGAAGACGGTCTTCCCCAAAGGAAGGGGACCGATCTAGAAAATGAAGAGTACGAGCAAGGAAATGCTTCCCTCAGCTTTATAATACTGAATGTTCAGCCCATGCAAAATGCAGGTCCACCGTTTATTTCAGTCCTACCAGTAAAAGGTGATTTGTGCGTTAGAAAGAAAGGATCAGTACATATGGGACACAGCGAGTGTAATGCTGTAGTCGAGTTTAATGATAAAGGAAAGTCTTCTTTCAAAGTATCTCGCCATACCTATTTCATTTGCGGTCAGACAGCATATGTACATCTGCCCTTAGACTGGAGTGGGACGTGTTATATAGCGTTCCTGCTGCCACCCGTCTTTCTAGCCCCATCCCATTATCATCGAGATTCACGACTAGAGCATGTTAGACACAGGAGGGAGACCGATTCCTCAGTGATTGATCAGATTGAGACAGCCTGAGAGCAATATACAGATTTCAATAGAGGATTCTTTTTCTTCATAGGTCCCGTCCAAAACAGTAAACTCATACGCAGGTTAACAAGAACTCTAGAAGCAGTAGTAAATGAGACTGCATCTGCCCTGGCGAACTTGACCCAGGAGCAGTCTGCCATGCGACTTGTTGTTCTTCAGAACCGACTTGTTCTTGACGTCATCCTGGCAGATAGGGGTGGGGCTTGAATAGTGATCAGCTCCAGTTGTTGCGTTTTCATTCCAAATAACGCGCCATCTGTGTACGCAGCAATCACAAGGCTCCACAAGATTGCTCATGAGATACATCAAGACCCAGGCACATGGACTTGGTCCAGTTGGCTCTGGGGTGTAATATCGGCATGGGGATGGAAAGTGTTGTCGTTCCTAGGAAGGATATTGCTTATGATATTCAGCTGCTGTCTCTGTCTGCAGTGTGGCCCGGCCATTTGCGGCCTGTGTGCGACTGCCTGTGTTCCACACCCACGTATACAAAGGATCAAAGATGAACAAATGATGCTGTATGATCAGATATACGGTCTCATGAAAATAGATGTGTCCTGAAGGGTAAAGTAGGGTACAAGGAGGGAATGAGGAAATAGAAATTTTACATGGCCAATGTGTCCCCTGCTTGTACCCCAACGTTTAGTGTATATGCATGTCACCCATGCATTTTCCCTCTGTGGCCTGAATAATGAGGCCTCTGCATTTGCGTCCCACATTAGGATGCCAGTTACCAAGTCTTTCATGAAAGAAACATTAATTCTGCACTGAGGCCCATGTGCCTATGTGTTTGCATTGTGCACGTTCAATATATCGAGATGAACCCATTTTGTGGCTCAGCCTGAGCCAGGACCCGAATTAAGGTTTCATGCCTCCAGACACTCTGAGAGCTGCAGCTCAGCTACGTATCCCTGACCTTTGCATATTTTTGTCTAAGCCGAGAGAGGCCCAGCCCGGGGTGCCAAGACAGTGTTTTGCACAACAGTTTCTGCTTGCTCTACAGAATCACATTCCTGCCTGGTGAAGAAGGTAAACAGAACCCGTCTGCAGAGATAGGGCCTAGCCTTTCTGTCTCAGTTTAAGTGATTTGCAGAGCTCACATCCACAGAAAACTCAAAGCCCCCACGCAAATGAACGAAGAAATATATGCCCACATCGGCTCTTGGTGAAGAGCGACCTTTGCTTCAGATAATGCATCCCCGGACTTAAGATATCAGATAATACCAGACGTGCAGGTCGTCCTGACTCTGAAGGCCTCCCTACTAGACCGAAAGTCAGCTTCCCCCCAGTTACACGTCAATTACACGTCATGACCAAGTCGCGCACACAAGTAGGGTGAAGTTCAAGCTGGCCATGCAACCCCCCTCTATGCATCCACCCACCTATGACTCACCTATGACTCCTCAAGTGAACGCCCACATGTACGCCCTCATACACGCCCACATGCTCTTATCTCTCTCTTTCTCTTGCTCTGCCTGGAGCGCTCCTCCTCTATGCGAAATTGAATGTATAAATATTGTACTCTGTGAATAAAGTTTGGAAGACCCTTCCTGAACCTTAGTGGTGATGGAACCGATTCTCTCTTAACTTGAGTTATTGAAATAAAGCCCTTTTGAATCGGACACCACGGACTCTGCCTCTCATTTAATGACCTTTTGTTTAAGTATAGAAATTATGACAGGGTAATACTTTATTTACCACAGTTGCACAAAATACCAATTCTAAACTCAGGGAGGTAGTGTCAAAAGCGACAATACAGAACTCCTTAGAGTCCATGTAATTTCAATGAGTACACTTGAAATCCCTTAATGAGTATCCATTGAAGGGCAGGTCTGGTGCAAGCAAAAGCTTGTAGTTGAATCTTGGATTTGAGCTGGTGGCCCGCCACACGCTGAGCCACAGACTGTTCCTGCCCCTGCGTCTTAGTGCCCCCTTGATGCTCTTGACTGAGTGTCCTTTCACTCCAAAATGTTTAGTTTGAAAAACTTTTAGTGTTCAAAGCAGGCAAGTCACCTGAATGCTTCATCTAAGAATAATGGAACAGGATGTTGGTTCTATTATGTTGCATTTTAGAACTGTAACTGTTCTTAGGAGGGATGTGGGAGACATATGCATTGTGCCCCCAAACTTGACATTTTTACATCGGATCAAGTCGATTCAAAATGAAAGCATTTGCCAAAAATGTTTTAATGAATGATTGCAAGTCAGAGCTTCAAAAATCAGATGCCATCATAGGTCTGACCATAAATTATGCCGACTACCAAGCCAGATGCGTTATTTTCTTGACCTACTGAGAAGCTTCCAGGAAACCAGTCTTTGGTTTCTGGAGGAATATGGTTGCAAAGCTCAAACTGAAAGGAATTGACAGAAGGAAACCACCAAACGAGGAACCTGCACCTTAATTTTACTCAACACTGGAAACCTTACCCAGCCAGGACACAGAAAAGATTTGCATATTATTAGTTCTTTCTCAATTCTGTGGTCATTATTAGTTGGTGAAGCGATTTGTCTGGTTAATTCTAAAAATAAATGAGACTGTTCCATGCTAACTTCTTATGTACCCCACAGTTGTTGGTGTTCAGGTTCTTAGAAGGACAAGTGGTGGTCAGCCTCATGAGATCAAACAATAACAGGTCTGTGATGTCCTCAGATGTCAGGCGTTGCTTGTGTGCCACCCTGAGCAGATCAGTGTGTGTCTATAATTTGCCGACGGGTGCAGGTAAACCTCTGAGCCCTGTTTGTGGTAGAGATTGGGTATTGCAATAATTTCATATGAACTAGAAATTCACAGTAAGTGGGGGTCATAAGCTTGCATTGATTAAGCACTGCTCAACCCTAATACCAAACCCAACATGAAGGCCCAGCAGATAACGGGCAGGGTAGTGTCAGACCAGGTAAGGAGTTTAAAGCTCCAGCGTGCTGAACAGCTTCCGTAATCCCCCGTTGGAGGCCTGCTCCTCATTGGCCGGTAGTGCCAGCCAGCAGACAGAGCATCCTACCTTCCCCAGGGTAGAGTTTCAACCCATCGCAAGGGTTTAGCTGGTTTCAAGATGTCCACAAACAAGCTTGTCAGCTTCATTTGGGGCAAAACATCACCAGCGATGCTTCAATCTCAAGGCTGGCCCAGCCAATGGACTAGTATGAGTGTGCTGACTCTGTGAACCACATCACCAGTGCAGCTTTCCTAACTTGAATTATGGGCAGACCTACTATTCATCCTTCCACAGTAACCAACATATGTGCCCGAGAGTTGATAAACAGGAGTCCCAAAACGAAAGTGTAAGACAATGGCTTTTTGCAGGTTGACCCACACTTTTTACCCATTTTTTTACTATTAGGCACTGGTGTAATGACTCGGAAAGTACACTGGGACCTGCCAAGCAGGCCCCAGTGCCAGTTCTCTGACCCTTAAAAGTATATGTTCAATTGGTTTGCACTTAGTAGACATAAGTTAACTCACTTATAAGTCCCTAGTATATGGTACCAGGTGTACCCATGGTGAAGTGTCTCTTGTGGACTGAAACACTTATCGTGCCACCACAAGTGTGACAAAGGAAAGTATGACTCCCAGTTTGCCACTGCAGACTTGCAGAGCAGATTTTAAACTGCTAACTTAACATTGCCATTTCAACTTATGGCAAAGGCCAAGCCTTCCTTTTTAATACTTGTAAGTCACCCCATAGTTAGGTCTAACAAGCCCTAAAAGCAGGGTGCATTATATTAAAGAGAAGGACATTTTTCTTGATGAATTTACATGTCCTGACAGTAAAAACCCTGAATTGCTTGGAGTTATGTGCCTACAACTCAGCAGTTATAGCTTCTAAATGAGAGTAGTAAATCTGGTACTTCAAGGTTTCAAACAAATTATTGCAATTTAACCAGGCTTGTTTCCCATGGTAAGTCGCTTTTGAATGGCAAGTGTGACCCTCACTACGAAGGAGCTTCTCTTTTCTTAGCGGATAGCAATCTTCGCTTTACTGCACACATAGACGCTACTAAAGTGGAATTTCTTGACATATATATCAAAAATGAATCCAACAAATTGGAGGTTGACTTATATACTAAGTCAACAGCAAGAAATACGTTACTCCACTTCAGTAGTTACCATCCGAGAAATCAGAAAGATGGCATACCCTTTTCGCAGTTCCTGAGAGTGCGAAGAAACTGCACAAACATTAAAGACTATGATACTCAGGCTGAACAAATGAAACAGAAATTTCTTGCACGCGGATATCCACATCGTTTAGTGCGTGAAGCATATAAGCGAGCCCGATATTTTGATCGTGATGCTCTACTAAACTCAAATAAACAACAGAAAGAACAGAAACTGGTCTGCATAACAAAACACTCCCCCCTAAATGCCACAGTCAGACAGATTATCAATTCAAACTGGCACTCATTAAATGTAGAACCGACACAACCCAAACTACCAAAACCTATGTTTGCGCATCGACGCAACAAAAATCTTAAAGATCTAGTGGTTAGATCACGGTTCAGTGGAACTGCCAACACTGCCCCTTTTGTACAGAAATCTTTCAATGGAGAAAATGCTATTAAAGGTACCTCTAGATGTGGAACATGTCAATTATGTGATGGCATAATATCAGGTGAGACATTCATGTTTAACCAGGTACAAATACAGGCTAAGGAACTATGGACATGCAATACGAGCAATATTGTCTACCTTATGTTATGTCCATGTAACTTAGGTTATGTCGGGGAAACCTCAAGAACTCCGCCTAACGGAACATAGGTCTGCGATTAAAATATGTAAATTGACAGCACCGTTGGCATTCCATTTCTCTGAGTTTCACCATTCTCCGTCACAGACCCGATGGCGTATTTTAGAAAAGATCCACATGCCTAAGAACAATGGCGGAGACAAGATAAGGAAAAAAAGAGAGGTCTATTGGATCTTTTCTCTGAACACATTTACCCATGGGTTAAATAATGACTTACCATGGATAAATGCGATACTGTAAAGAATAGAGCATATAGCCCTGTTATCATTTTTCTCCAACTCGGAAAAAAATTAATAGTCTAAAAATACATAGTTTCTTTGGAATTATTATTACGAGATACTTCCATACTAGATATTAGTAGCATGGAGTCATGCCCCTTTTATCTTCCAAAAAGAACTCTGGCTCTCCACAATAATTAATACACCCAATAAAATAAACGTTCTTGAAATAAATAATAAAAACACAATGTTTGAACATTTAAACATTTTATATAAGTCTCAATATTTTTGTCATTAGCAATATGGAGGTGTGTCACTTTAAGATGTACATTGATGTAAGGCCAACCAATTACCTGTCTCGGTATATAAACCAATGAGAACACGGTAGGCAAACCCTTTGCTGCAACACGAGATACCGCTGGGATCCTACCGTAGCCGGTCCGTCTAAAACTACTTTAATACAGGTAAAACTATAGCAGCTTTGAGAATGCCTAATGCGCTGACCATATTTTAAATGTGCTGGCCGTAATATAATGTTAGTTGCGCTCCCTCTCCCATATTAGATAAAAGACGCCGGGAAACTATCGTAGCCGGTTCGCCCATACCTACACGAGAAACAGGTAAAAATACAGTCACCTTAAGTACGCTGGATGCATTCAGCACACTCTGAATATGTCGTTCGTAACGCAATGCGAATTGCGCTTCACCTTTTCTCTTTAGATAAAGGACCGCAATACTTGTGACGTCTATTGGGACCAAAGCTACACGGCACTATAAAGTAACTAAAACAGAGGATATTTTTAAACGTGGTAAGAAAAGTATGAGGTTTACGCATGTTGTTAATAGTGTAAACAAAAATTAGGTAATTATATAACATCAGTTGCACTCTCCGTTTTAGACTAAAGAAGTAATTGTTTGCTCCATGGAAATATATTCAGACCAATACTATATGCCGCTATTGATTTAAGCACTGGAGCATAAATGCCCAGACAGTTTAAGCTGAATAGAATGCGCCTTGTATTAAGTAGACTATGCACAATACCTGTCAGCTATGCAATATTAGGTGTGCTCCTTCTCATTTAATTAGACAAAGGAAACTGAAAGTCAACCAATACGATCAGACAAACGCGACCTGTAGCCGCTGACCAATAGAAATAGAACATATCTCTAAATAGGGTAAGCATCATAACCTTGGCAACAAAATCTGCCCCACTGTAAAGCTATTTGGGTTCACTATTAATGGACCATTATTTACTTACAGAGAAATAAACCTTCTGGTTCTATTATCACATCTACGTGCCACTAGTCACGCGGCTAACAGATGTCAGCAACGCAAAGTGATCATCATGCCTACATATAACACATTTTGAACATAAACTTATCCTGGGCATCTGCTAAAAATTTGGTAAGCAAGTTTAAATGAATTGGTAATCAGTAACAAAACTTAGTCCAACTATAACGTAACCCTAAAATGTTCTCATATTGCAGATTAATTTCCATTGTTACTAATACAATCTTCACAGCATCCTGGTATCTACCTTGTTGATCCCTTAATAGGTAAGCAAATTTGGTGTATATCGTTTAGAGTGATTATCACAACTGGTTCTCATTAGGTCCATGATATGTAAGCCAACACCCCCTATATCCTGATAGGATGTTAAAAATGCACCAAGATAGGACAATAAATATCATTATACCACAGGAAATTCATATTTCATGTGGCATACATGATACTAGGGTAGGACCACAGTATACTGGTCAATGAGAGTCATCACAAATAATGTTTTCAAAAAACAGCCCTTTGCGAGTCTAATATTCCCAAATGACTATACTGAAACTCTCTTCTCTCTGTTTCTTTATCTTTTCTTTATCCTTTCTATGGATTTCTTTTCTATCCTTTAGGGTTAGGTTATCTAAATGTAGGTTAAACTTGTATCAATGAGATGTATAGTACACTGATAGAAACTACCAAATTGAATAAAGTAGGTTTTAAAGAATGTAACCAAAATATATAAACATTATGTATATATGAGATATATGTGATATATATGTCTATCATGTATGTACAAATATAAATAATTCTATGGCAGTTATGTAAAAGTTAGAAACCAATATATACCTGTAAGCGGTATCATCAGTATATGTTTGATAACCAACATCTAGCACATGTTACTAAAGTTAAAATATAAACTGTTTTTGCACTGAAATACAAAATTGTAAAAATATCTTTTAAAAATATTTTTTACAGCACTACGATGGTACAGTCCTGAGGAAGACACACCTGAGTGTCGAAACGCGTAGACAGGAAACCATCCAATACTTTTTATATCTAATAATTGTTGTATGAATGAAATTATGCATATGCTACAATGCTGAGAATTTTTATCATTTGTGTATAACTATGTATCGATTTTACCAAATATTATGGTTTTCTATGAAGAATTAAATTGTATCCCAATGTGTAAAAACAGTAGTTGATTATCATTATTTTTGTGTGGCAAAAGCCATTTTTCATGTGCTAGTAGGTATTAGAAATTTGCCTGGGTATTCTATTCACACATGCTTCTATTTTCTTAAGCAGACAAGCTGACATCTTGGGCACAGAGGGAAAAGTCATTGTCAAACCAAGTTTCAAAGAACTGTGCACAACTGATGTAGCCACATCCATGGCTTGAGCGGCGAGGGGAGTGTCCCTAAAGCGAGAGAAGGAGAAGGGTCTCATCATGTCGAGACTGGGAAAAATTGCACACTCTGTGATAGCTAGATGCCAATCTTCACAGGAAATTGTTATCAGGCAGGTGGGGAACTGGTAGCTCATTGGCTAGTTAGCCGCCACCCCCCTAGGGTCATAGAAGGCATAAAAGTGGCACCCCTGGCACGCAAACCTCAGTTCACCACTGTTTTGGAAGAAGGACCAAAGAGAAACTGACCTGCTGCTCCCTAGACCACGCAAAGAGAGACTGCAGCACAGACTGGACTTCTCCTGTTGCACCTGCGGACTGACAACGAGATAACTGTGCCTGCAGTGCCCCACTCATGGAAAGGCAGCCCACGGATACCAGGCAGAATAATTGACTTTCAGACTCTCTGTTACAGCCACTGGATCATGAAAATGAGAAGCCTGCACCCTTGAGAGACCAGAACCAAAAAGCCTGACTGCAGATAGACACAAAGGCGCAGCCCAACTTGACCCTCTCAAGGTGCCTTCATGTTCGGTGGACCTGTGAAGGCCATTAATGTGTAGATTGGTTGCCCTGCAAGAAAGCTATTCCAGGCTACTGGAAACCGCAGGGATTGCTGTAACTGGAGACTAATAGACTACTAGCAACTGGTCTTGTGCTTTACTTCACCTGGACACCATCGAAATTCAACCTCTTAAGGCAAAAGTCTTTCCCCACAAGCTTTTAGAACCAAAGGGTTGCCACAGGAAGAACCATTTCACTAGCTCAGCATTTCTAGCATTTTCAGCATCCTCCAACATCCTGAATCCTTTGCTGGAGGACAACACTATTTACTTCAATAGTGTGTAGTGTGGGCTGGGCCTTGTTGCGCACATTGTTGAGTTAGCATAAGCTTATTGGAAGTTTAAACGCCATTTTACCTTTTTGCCGCTTTTGTAAACGTCACTGCACTCAATTGTTATAAGTTAGGCTGCGTTAAATGCTTCTAATGAGAAGGGCTTGTTTTCAGCATCCCTAGACCTACATCGTGACTCTAGTCTGCACACTGAGTTCTAAAGCCTACAAGGTCATCATAACAAAGTAGCTGTTGTTCGAGCTGATCGGCTCATGTGCTAGCCATAACATATATGCAGCTACAAGCCAACTGTAGTGTAGTTCCTAGTTTCCCACTAGGCCCTGCGCATTGGAATAACATAAACAGTAGTATCGACGTGGAACTGCGGATATTCCAGGCCTCCACTGACTATGCTAAACTTAATTGGGTTGTGTTACCAACTAGCTCAGAGGTCACTGGAAACTTTCTTCTCTGCATAGGAAGTGATCAGCTTCCTTGGCACAGACAAGAAGGGATTCAGTTTTCCAACAACCGTGCAACATGACAACTTTGCTCCTCAGATCAAGAGTCGATCTCTAGGGTCGTGTGAAACAATAGACATAGATTTCACTCAGTCAGTCTAGTGCAGTTTACTTTCACGGTATGTAGAGAATAGAGAGACGGGCGTGTATCAATAAAGGTTAACATTTATTGAACAGTCTTTCTTCTCGTACAAGAGAAATGTATTGCCACAATTGCAATAACTGTTATTATAAAAAGTACGTACAGTAAGATAAGTATTGCGAAATAGAACTGTAAAAGCATTGATATGGTTTCTTAGCCATACAATGGTTAAAAGTAATAAAACATATATACAGTCATATATACATTAGGCTAACATACTCAACTGGTGCTTCTAACTAAGCCTACCCCAGTGTGCCTGACCTAAGCCTAACACGTGAAAGGGGGAGTAAGTGAGTAGCTTAAGTTAAGTTGGTTTTGCCAAGGTTTGTTTCAAGAATTCTCGTCTAAGGGTTTAGTCAACACCATACCTCTGAATAGAATGATGGAGGATTGGTATCTCCTTCAGGGGTCTCTCTCGATATCCCAGTCACCCGCGAGGGTAAACCGGAAGCGCCGGGACTGGATTTCTCTGCACGAGAAAGGCAGCGGCTCTCTTCAGCGCGTCGAGGAAGGAGGCGGGGGACAGCGTCCGCGGGCAGCTGGGCTGGATGTCTTCGCAGAGGACGGCTGCTCGGCTCCTCAAGCGTACTGCACCATAGGTCGCGCTTTAGCGGCGATAATGGTAATCAGTAGCTTCACCACCACAGGATAGCAGGCTGCAGCGACAGAGTGCTAGTTTTTACCAACACGGGGTCATGCAGGCAGCTGGCATCAGCAACAGGTTCTCGCTCATTGCTTAAGGCAACGTTGGTAATATTTATACCTGACAGGTGCCGGGTTTGACGCAAGTTTGCTGGACATAAGACGTCAATTAAAGATGTCACTAGGAAGTGATAGTTATCAGTTGCTCATTAGAGTTCCATTACTAATCAAAACATAGCAAGCGGGGATTTCCAGGTTTGCTAAGTTTTTATCTTGTCGAAGAACTCGGAGTGTTATCTAGGAATATCAGATAGTGACTGCTGCTCTGTCATTGCACTAATTGGTCGCAAAGGAAGTAGCAGAGAGTCATGCTGGAATGTGGCTCTGTTCGTGTGAGGCCAGAGATGACTTTTCAGAAAATCGCACTTGAACGGTTATGCCAATATAGGGAATAAATGGGTTTATAGCCGAATAGGGGCATAAGGTCACAGTATTGATCAGGAACCTAGATAAGCACGCAACACCCACTCCACGGGTAATGTCCATCAAAATTACTAAAACTAAGCAATTAGATGCATGTGTAACATTGCCCACCCCAAAATACATAAATGCATTCGAAATAGGCGTACTTGTAATACATGGAATTTAGGTACTGTACGTTTTTTAAAAGCATAGTAATCATTCAAAAATTATTGCATATGAACTCAATGAACGATTATGCATAGAGAATTACACATGAAGTATCTCTGACAGAAGAAATGCGAGATAAATCATCACATAAAAATGCATTGTAATAACATGTGTGCTAGAGGCTGGTGTTATGTTGTTATGTCTCTAGATGTGTTTAGAAATAGAAGTGTGAAGCTTCTGTTCTCTAAGAATAGTATTTACGTTAAGCAAAGAATTGTTCGTGCCAAAAAAGGTCAATATTAGAAAAATTGTCCAATTCAAAGAAAATAGATTTCCAAAGCTCCTGGCAGTTTTTGTTGATCAAAACTGAAGGCCGAATTCAGAGTTCATGGGAACGCTGTGTGTCGGAAAGCTTCTCAAAAAGTTATTGTTTCTCTGTGGGTGAGAACATTGTATCAGACAGGCTCGCAAAGAATTGGTCTACAAAATCAGGTGATAGTTCAACCAAATTAGATAGCGCTGTAACTTGGCAGGTGTGAGAATGATTGCTGTCATCGAAGGCAGGACCAGCAATGCTCACAGAACGTTGTACCTGGGTGATGTTGCTTTTGTCACTCGCTCCACTGTTACCACTTGGCTGTAGTACAGGAGTCTCCACAAATGCCGTCATCAGGATTGGTAGCTGCTGGGGACAACACAATGCGTGAGCCGTTATTGGACTGAGCAAAGTATCGACGTCCATTGGTACTGCTGATGGAAGTGAAAGACAGATGTCCAACACGCATTCATCGCCGCAAAGCATACACCGTAGCACAGGTAAACTGCAATTTTGCCATATCGGTCTGAATGAAAGGAACCAGGTCATGTTTAGATCTCTCAGCCTGGCCAATCCGAGGACGTTAGTTATCCTGTCCCTGTAGCGCATTGCTAGGATTGTCTCTTCCATTCCCATGGGAGCTATGTCTGAGCCGAGGCTTGCCATAACGTAGCAGGATGGTCAAAAATAGAATCCCTGCAACGAGTCCCAAAAATAGTGGAATGCCGCCAAAGATGGAGTGCACAAAATTAGGAAAGATTCCCAAAATTGCCTGGAAGGGTGTTAGCAGTCCCGTAAAGACTGCCTTAAATATGCCTGGGATGCTTGTTGCACTAGACATGTTAAGGAGTTGGCTGCACATTTCTACGAAATGCACGGGGCAATTTGTTGATAAAAGGTCATGAATTTCAGTAGCTGTCCTTGCAACTAGAAGATCATACGTCTCTTTAGATGACGTTATAGGCACTGTTGTCTGTAAAAGTACAGATTTAACTTTGCTTAATGTATCAATTCGTATAGAATAGAGATTCAGACGAGGCCAGAGGGGAGTCACTATGTCTGGAGGCCCGCTCGGAAACAATGCTTGCATACAGCATTTGACCGTGGATGTTACTTGTACTAGATAACTTGTCCCTGGCGCGAGGCCACAGCACCTGTGATCTGTTCTTAGAATGTAACTCCCGTTCGAAAGTTGCATAAAGAAGGGCTCTATCTGAGTTGCAGGTGTGACTAGCTGGTGGCATGAAAGGTTGTTTGAATTTCCATCACATGCTCCGTGTAAATTAATACCCTGACACAAAAGTATACCGCTTAGTGAATGTTTACAGTTCTCACCACTAAGAAATACATTTTTGTCGCTGTCACTATAGCAAGAATGAGTATATGGTAATTTCCATATAGATTTTACATATCCTTTACCCAATTGTTCATATTGGCCAGCAGGTATGTACTCAAGGCACTTTTTAAATCGGAAAGTTGTTATCGGAATTGTGATAATTCCGTGTATTATCCATTCAATGACAGGACTCTCTGACATTGTCAATGGTAATCTCTCGAGTCTTTCGATGCTCAGGATTGTATAGTCTGCTCCTTTCTGTGCCAAACTGATCTGTTTATCAGTAAGGTTAAAACTGGAAAATAATGACGTTGTGTTGATTAAACGCCAAGGCACATAGCCTGAACGAAGATTTTGCAGCGTCCAGCCTAGTTCTATAATAGAGCGTAACTGAGACTGGCCATGTTGTAACATCAGCAAATCTCTGTCTATCACATCAAAGGCAGAGGATACAATATTGTCCAAAGAATATATTCTGGAAGACAGAGTCGTTAACCCATTGTCTACCACAGAAAGTGATTTCTCCAAATTAATACGATCAATTTCTCGTATTTTTTCAGCAGTTTCAATTTGCTTTACTTTCCAAGCCTCGTTGTAAGCAGCATAGATGCTGGTCGCTATGAAACGCTTTTGACGCTGTTTGCGTGGTCCAAGAATGAAATCGCGCAAATCAGCACCATCTTTTAATAAAGACAAGTGTTGCTTAATTTCAGCCAGTGTGGATGTAGCTAGCCATTCTAGGCAGAGTTTCCCTACACTGTATGTTGTTATAATCCCTGAATGTTGTCTCTGGGAGTATCTAGGGTCTAATCTGGTCATTTTTAAACCCTGTGTTTTATTCAGGAACCTATCTTGACAGCTATTTGTGTCTGTAGGCCAGATTAACCACTTTTTCCAATCAGGATGTGTTCTGTTGAAATGTAAAATTTGTGACACGCCTAACTCAATATCTGCGGTTACATTTTCAGGTATTGGCTTTGGTATAGACGGTGTTTTAAGGTCTTTGATCTTAGCTAGGCCAAGAAAAGATGTTTGGTGTACTGTGTCATTCAAAAATAACATTTGTTCTGGTATCATGCAGGTTCTAAATAGTGCTTCTATGCCTTGCACCTGCCAATCTTTTGTACCCCAAATTGTTTTCGTTTCAATATTATTTTTCCAATAATCAAAACCAAATGTCATCATTTTGTCATAAAATGCTTCTGACTATATCAATTTAGAATTTGTCAGCATTGTTTTCATTCCTGTTTTATCTAACAGTTTGTAATAAAACGTTTTTGCATCACTGGTGTTAAACCCTGAAAAATATTTGAATTTCTCAAAAAATGCTTTAGAACTGCTTTTAGGTGGTGTAGAACAATGTTCCCATTGATTATACATAAAAACATTTCTAGGCTGTGCAGATTTATGCAAGTAATGATCCCCATAGTGGGTGTAACAGAATAACTGCTCATAACTAGATGAACCTTGTAAATAATCATGATCTGTGAATCTAGCTGACATTACTAAATCAGACATCATGTCATTAATACTGTTAAAGTCCCAATCATCAGAGAATGTACTAGGAGTCACAAAGTCACTTAAGGAAACCTTTAGTTGATGAGGATACTTCAGGATTTCGACCGGACCATAGATCTCATAGTCTGTTTTCTCCCATACTACCCCACCAGGTATTGGAATTGCTGTGACATTTACTGTTGACAGTTCTCTTTTCTTCACGTGGGATGATCTGTGTGGTTTCAGGACTGGGTTGATGTTCTGACTTGCTGTGTCCATTCAATTGTAATGAACTTCCCTAAAATTAAAACTAAAATTAGGCATAGTAGGAGTATGAATACCCTGAGATAATCCAATGCTCAATCAACGGTGAATCCAGATATAATTCTTTGATTTGTTGAAGGAGTCCTGTTGTATTTTCTTTAGAATACTTTTTTGTTTCTGGCATCACTTCGGGGACGTTCAGATCTTCAGAGAAGTTGTCGAAGTTGATGAAATAACCAGAGGCAGTTCTGTCAATTGATGGGATTGTTCTTTCAATCTGTCTCTCGGTAGCACTTTCTGATGCTACATCATTGTAGACTGGTGTTGTTTCTTGACGAACTGTTTCAATCTGTGTTTCAAGAGGCACGAGTTCCATGGCATTATTGCATAGTCCTTCATTGTGCACTGCAGGCTGATCGAATGTGATTAGTCTTTCAGTTTGAACCTCTTGGATTGTTGCAAGTTTGGGTATTCTGTTATTTCTTGGGAGTCCACTGGGCCTACTGTTGATTATAGGCCACATGCTTGTGGTTTTACCAGATCGATGGATACGATTCTGTTCTCCTTTCTACCAGCAAGGGGCGGTAGCACGACTGATCTTGTTCCGGTGACTGCCAAGACAGGTACTGCTTTTCTGTAAGAAGGCCCAAATTCCTTCTTCACCGCGATCTTTTCTCTGACTAGATCCCCAATCTTTGGAATCCAGACAGGCCTTGCTGGGGCTGTTGCTGGTGGTGCCTCATCAGTGGTACTTGGCTGTTGCTTTAACTTTATGTTGCTTAATGATTTTCTTGTTTCATTCAGTTCCTGTAAAACAGCCAAACGATCCTTTACATCAAACTGCTTTGTTTCTTCTTGTACCACTGACATCTGACTATCGAGGTCCTGAACGTTCATTCTAATTCCGAACAATAGTTTGTATGGGCTGAAACCTTTTAGAGAATTTCTTGGCATGTTGTTAAGACTAGTCTGGACACTTATTAAATGTTTGACCCACCCAGCGCCTGAACCTAATACCTTCGCTGTTATAGATTGCTTTATGTCCCGGTTTTTTCTTTCTATCACACCTATTCCCTTCCGGGGTATGACTGACAAGAATACCACAACCCAATTCCCATGCTAGCCATGTCCTCCTTATAGGCTCGAGAGCTGAAAGCAGGACCCTGGTCAGAATGGAACGTGGTAATTGCGTATGTGCCGATAAAGACTCGCAAATCTTTTATAACCGTTCTAGGCGTCAGCCGAGTGCTGGAGGACTCATTTTTTAAAAGTGCTTTTCTTCTTAACTAATTAATAGGACGCAGGTTGGGGTGCAGGCAGCGTTACGCTCTTTCTGACTGGTAGCCGGTAGCAAGGTTCGCTACTGCGATCCCTATTACAGTTTTCACAGTTGTTTGCATATATTTGGTGTTCTACACTCATTCCCGGCCACCAGTATACTGATTGTAATTCAGTCAGTGATTCCTTGATCTCTCTGTGCCTTAGACCCAAACCCATGTGTGCGTCTGCTATTAAAAATATTCTCCTGTTCGTGTTTGGAATTACTCTATCCCCCACTCCAGGGATTCGAGCAAAAGGAACGGAGTTTGCATCGATTATGTATGCATAATTGAGTGGATAGTTTTACGGGTAGTGCTGCACAGTCGCCTTTTACGGTCGTTTTTACTGCCAGCATGGTTTCCCCGTCTATGTATTTATCTGTACGCTTTTTTGTGGCTACGGAAGCCGGTTTAGTTGCTTCCGCTTTGGCTGTATTAGCCAATGAATTCCCTGCAACGTGAACGCCATCACGTCGAAGACTCTGTGCGTGAATCACGTGAGTCTTTTGTAGTTCTTTGTGTAAAAGAGCTACCTCGTTCCAGAGCTTTTTATGCTTTATTGTGGCACCTGTGTCATCTTTGTAGTCGTTTTCGATCCAACTCTGCAGTTTATTGTTGTAAGAGTTGACGCAAAAATGAGAATCGCACACTATAAGTGTGGGGAATTCGCGTTCTGCATTTTCCAGCGCCATCTTTAAACATCTGATTTCAGTTCTTTGAGCCGAACAGTACTTTACTGATTCAGTTTTTGTTATTTTCGGTTTGATTTTACCGCACAGCCAACGACATTTAATGATCGCACATGCTGCATCGTAGGATTTTCTCTCTACGTTGAAATGCTGTACAGAGCTATCTGTATAGATTATACAGGCATATAATGGGAGAGGCAGAATTTCGATTGGCAGAGGATATTCTTCTTCATACTCTAAATCATTCAGTTCTTCGTATTGCGGGGCGAAATAGTATTTCACGTCTTCCGCTCCTCGAGAATCTATGCACTGTATCCATTTTGGATCCAGTGACACTGTAGGCAGGTTTACTGGGCTGAATAGCGCTTCGAAGGCGGATTCCGCTGTGAGGATGTTAATCCTTTTGCCGTGTGCAAGTTCTCTTTCATTTGCTAATGCGATTTGCACTGCGTTCACAGTTCTTTCTGTGTGACTGAATGTTTTTTCTGCTTGTGTGTACAAGTGAGATTTTATTGAAATTGGTACCTTTTCTCCCTCATTAGAGGTTAGGTACGTGAATCCGCATCTTCCTGGGATGACTCGGATTACAAGATCGATCGTGTTGTCACGTGTGTCTAATTTTGTTTTTGCTAACATGTCTGTTTGCAGTGATCTCAAAATTTCTGTGTGTTTTTGAGTCCAATTGATTTGTTTAAAATCAGGTTTAATTAGTTCGTAGAGAGGTTTAACCCTCTCTGCGTAATTTAGGATGTAAGTTCTTCCGAAATTCAGAAAACCTAGTATTGATTGTAGATTCTTCAGCGTTTTTGGAGCTTGGAGTACAGCGCACTTCTCTAAGAAGTTGTCCGCTAGGCTTTTCCCTTCGCTTGATAATTCGTACCCTAAGAATAGTACTGTCAGATGGGCAATTCGAGACTTTTTAAGTTGAATTTGTAACCCTCTGCTGCGAACCCAAGTATGATGGTGTTCACTCTTTTCAAGTGAGTATCCAAGTCGTCATCTGTGAGATAAATATCATCTACGTAAGATAATGCTTCATCATCATAGATTTGTAGTAACTCTGTTACCCTAGCTGAGAATAGTCCTGGGCTGTTCTTGAACCCCTGTGGGAGTCGACAGAATTTTTTCTGCGACCCAAATGCGGAGAAAGCGGTCAAATATCTGCTTTCTGGTGCAATGTTTTGACCGTTAGATATGTCTAATGTCGTTTTATATTTTTTCCTAACTATGTTATTCATTAGGGCTGCACTATGCGAGTTTTGTACTGCAAAAGTTTTGCAACATGTATTAAGATGTCTGTAGTCCAAAACTAGACGATATGAATTGTCTGGCTTGGAGACAGGAAACAAAGGATTGTTCATTTGAGAGGTGCATGTTTCAATCACCCCCTGGTACTCAAGTTGATCTAAGATCTCCCTGACCTGTTTTTTAGCTTCTTGCTTTATGGGATACTGCCGTTGGGCAGTTGGTTCACTTTTTAGCTGGATTTTGTGAGGCGTTGAATCCTCATCCCATCCTACATGATTTTTATATAATGCAGGTGCCTGGGCCACTGCCCATTTCCTTGCATATGTATATTTTTTGTGAATCGGTATGTGATTCGAGAAGGCAGGCATAATTACTTCTTCGCCACGAGGGCACTCCCTGACAAACTCCGGGGGCCAATCTTTTTCAGCTAACAGAATGTCGTAGCCTTTTGAGAGTTTATCCCAAAATAGACCCTTAATTTTCCTAGTCTTATCACCCTCCATACGCAATGTTATTTCGTATATTTTATGGGGCTCGCTAAGTCTGGTGTCGGCAGTTTCAACCTGAATGTATTCATTCGTGTCCACTGTCTCCAGATGACTCATCAAGTTCTTGCGCGCTATACTGATTTCTGCTGCACTGTCCAACATTGTCAATGCCCACTCCCCGTTTTTCAACTGTGTCCTCAGTATTCTCGGCATGGTTGATTACTCTAATACTGGCTACCTTCTTTTTAGGAAATTGAGATTTTTTACTCTGAGCAGGTTCCTTGTCTTTGGACTTGGTGTGCTCTCCTGGGTCTGACCGTCCTCTTCTTTCCGAATTCTGTGGAAGAGATCGAGAGGGACGTGTATCAATACTTTGATATCTATCAGGTTTTTTTATATTATCCCTATTTCTAAGGTTATATCTTTTCTCAGAGGGCTCCCTCTGGGGAGACTGGCGTTCTCGAGTCGGAGTTCTTTCCCTCCGTCGAGGAGACCTTCCTCTGGCCTGGAAAACTTTTTCCTTGGGAGTGGATTGTTTATTTCCATCCCAGCTCTTTTTAGGAGTATTTAAATTATTTTTAATAAATAATTTCTCAGGATTTTCGAGCAGTTGGGGCTTAACTGGTTTTCCACCCAAGCTGTCTCTACCTAATTCTTCATAGCATTTTTCTATGATTTTTGCAAGCTCAACAGGATCTTTTATATCTGTTTCTCTCAACTTCTGGCGAATCGCCACAGATGCTGCTTCTCCTTTAATGTTGGCTAATAATATAGCCTAGACCTGCTTGAAGTCTTTCAGTAATTTCAAACCTAGATTTAAAGCGGGCTCTGGACCGAATTCATTTTGAATCTGTTTTAGCACTTCTGGTATTACCGCCATAGACGGAACACCGTGTGTTTTTGTGTAAATGGAAGCAAAGACTGTACCCCAAGTGTCGCAGTCCTCCACGTGTGGTGCGATTCCCATAGGAAGGCAGATGGTCAAGATTCTGTGTTTCTCTATAGGGGTAGTATCAGGAAATACTGCCTCTATTTGAGTGATTTTCTGGGCTAACCAGAAAGGAATTTGTTCCCGTTTTACGGGTGTTTTACCAAGACATGACTGTATGTTCTGTGGTGTAATTTTATTTGTGTTCCCCTGATGAGGGGTTAGCTGTGGTGTATTAACAGCTGGCTGGATTGTAGCAATCCGCATTACATATTGGACTAATTGCCTATGTATTTTTATTAATGTGTTTAGCTGTGCTAACAGCTCTTCCTTAGACATTTTTGCAATGTCAGGATGTGGTGTGTAGCTGGCTAGAACCGGCCACGTGGCTCCTGGTCTCCCTAGAGGACCGAGCCTAGTTATGGGATTATTGTGTTTTAGGGCGCCATTAAACCAGAGCAGGTGCTCTTGAAATTTAAGTGGGATTTCAATCTCCTCGAAAGGAGCGTACTCTCCCGGAGGTTCCTCTATTTTGTAATAGTGAAACTCTTGTGTTGCAGCGTTTGCCGCTGGAAAGTTTATCCATGAATAGAATACCTCTGTCTGCCGATACTCGTGAGCCTCTATCACGAAAATTACTGTACCACCTTGAGGTGTCAGTCCGTTTTCTATAAGTTTTAAAGTTATAGATTTTCTTAACTGGACCGGGATGATAATAGCATCCGGGTCTGCTTGTTCGGGACCTTGCTGAGTCGCATCTACTGCGGCCCCAGAGGTTCCGTTTTCTACTGACATTTCAAAAAATGCAGGTTTGCAGAGTAGGTCTCCAAGGAGACAAAGATTAGATGCACAATATTTTGGAACACTGTATCCTTCAACGTTGAATAAACCGGAGCTTTACATAGGAATCTCTTCCTACTAAGGTCGGGCGGATTTTAACCTTTCACCCACTCCAGACGTCGATTGGAGTTTTTACGGGAGAAAGGGGTCTGTGAAATATGCACGACTGAGTTACTCTACAAGTCTTGCGTTAGTTTATCGCCTTACCAAACGTTTGGGCGCCATGTAGTGTAGTTCCTAGTTTCCCACTAGGCCCTGCGCATTGGAATAACATAAACAGTAGTATCGACGTGGAACTGCGGATATTCCAGGCCTCCACTGACTATGCTAAACTTAATTGGGTTGTGTTACCAACTAGCTCAGAGGTCACTGGAAACTTTCTTCTCTGCATAGGAAGTGATCAGCTTCCTTGGCACAGACAAGAAGGGATTCAGTTTTCCAACAACCGTGCAACATGACAACTTTGCTCCTCAGATCAAGAGTCGATCTCTAGGGTCGTGTGAAACAATAGACATAGATTTCACTCAGTCAGTCTAGTGCAGTTTACTTTCACGGTATGTAGAGAATAGAGAGACGGGCGTGTATCAATAAAGGTTAACATTTATTGAACAGTCTTTCTTCTCGTACAAGAGAAATGTATTGCCACAATTGCAATAACTGTTATTATAAAAAGTACGTACAGTAAGATAAGTATTGCGAAATAGAACTGTAAAAGCATTGATATGGTTTCTTAGCCATACAATGGTTAAAAGTAATAAAACATATATACAGTCATATATACATTAGGCTAACATACTCAACTGGTGCTTCTAACTAAGCCTACCCCAGTGTACCTGACCTAAGCCTAACACGTGAAAGGGGGAGTAAGTGAGTAGCTTAAGTTAAGTTGGTTTTGCCAAGGTTTGTTTCAAGAATTCTCGTCTAAGGGTTTAGTCAACACCATACCTCTGAATAGAATGATGGAGGATTGGTCTCTCTCGATATCCCAGTCACCCGCGAGGGTAAACCGGAAGCGCCGGGACTGGATTTCTCTGCACGAGAAAGGCAGCGGCTCTCTTCAGCGCGTCGAGGAAGGAGGCGGGGGACAGCGTCCGCGGGCAGCTGGGCTGGATGTCTTCGCAGAGGACGGCTGCTCGGCTCCTCAAGCGTACTGCACCATAGGTCGCGCTTTAGCGGCGATAATGGTAATCAGTAGCTTCACCACCACAGGATAGCAGGCTGCAGCGACAGAGTGCTAGTTTTTACCAACACGGGGTCATGCAGGCAGCTGGCATCAGCAACAGGTTCTCGCTCATTGCTTAAGGCAACGTTGGTAATATTTATACCTGACAGGTGCCGGGTTTGACGCAAGTTTGCTGGACATAAGACGTCAATTAAAGATGTCACTAGGAAGTGATAGTTATCAGTTGCTCATTAGAGTTCCATTACTAATCAAAACATAGCAAGCGGGGATTTCCAGGTTTGCTAAGTTTTTATCTTGTCGAAGAACTCGGAGTGTTATCTAGGAATATCAGATAGTGACTGCTGCTCTGTCATTGCACTAATTGGTCGCAAAGGAAGTAGCAGAGAGTCATGCTGGAATGTGGCTCTGTTCGTGTGAGGCCAGAGATGACTTTTCAGAAAATCGCACTTGAACGGTTATGCCAATATAGGGAATAAATGGGTTTATAGCCGAATAGGGGCATAAGGTCACAGTATCGATCAGGAACCTAGATAAGCACGCAACACAACGTGATTCTGGCGCCTTTAATATCACACTGTAAGCATGATTTCAGACACTTGGAAGAAGCCCTTGAGACAGAGATACAGAGAACTTTTGCAGATCCTGATGTGATTCACACCTGCTGATCTTGGAGGTACGGGGTCCCCCAAACAAGCCTAAGAGTCCTTCTATATTTTATAAAACATAGTTCCTAGCTAGGGAGGGTGATTCACTAGGCGCTATAGGACCTATTTTCACCATCATTGTAATTTGAGTTCTCCCTTTGTGTTTTATGGAATTGTAACAATGCTGATCATATTGTTTCTAATCATATGCCTGCTTATGTTAGCAAAGATACTGCATCTTAAAGCACGTCATTAAAATAAATATTTTAACTTTGCCTGTGTCTCTTTTTTCCTCCTGTTGTGGACTGGTATGAGCTTCCTACCATTCCTGAGTATAACCTAAGTCGCATGTTCTGTGTTGTCTAATCATTGGTTCCTTTGCTATAGGACGAAGAGATAATGTGACACTTATGTTAGCTGGTTAGGGTTTCTAGGCCCTAAGGTGAGCTTTTTGGTACACCACAATTCACTGAGGTCATGGGTCTCTGCGACAAGTGGTCATTCCTTAGGTTTTGGAACTGGACTAAAAACTGCTAAAACCGACATGTAACTGTCCCTCTGAACCTGTATGGGCCTTGTGACTGGCTCCCTGTCGGAATTGGCACCCCCAAGAATGTCTAAAAAATCTGTTTTTTACTAGTAGTAGTGGCTAACCCTAAAATGGTATCACTGTTGATTGCAATGATTTGTTGTAATAATTTATTGGTTTTTTTTTAATGCATCGCTCAGGATCCTTCTAATAGATTTTTCACATTCAGGTGTTTATTGAAAGATAAAAATATAAGCTATCTTTATAAATCAGCTATCTTTATAAATTGGATTTTCTTTGTATTTAATATTTTGGTGCTTCTTAATACTTTGCATTTATTTCTTTGGTAAATCCTAACTGCACTGTGCAATGCCTACCAGAGACTGAGCTAAGTGGACCTGATACATAAATGTGTCATTACTACTAGGAAAGGTCGCACCATCACACCATATAATAATCCCCATTTCTTGCAGAAAGACATTGCAAACTATGCAATGCTGAGAAAAATTTTCAATAGATCGCCACAGTTTTGAAAATAACCTTTCCAATTCTGAACATCCCTCTTTCCAACCAAAACTTTCACAGAATATTCAATTATTTTTTGAGATACCTACATTTTCTAAAGTCAAGTCCTGTGATGAGCGTGCAACACTTAAAATATCCTGTACACTTCCTACCTCTTAGAAGGCTCTAAGCGTCAACTGTGCCCCGCTGGGAGATATGACCCAGATATGGAAATGTTAGTGTAGGTTTTCACAGTAATCTTGGAAATTCGATTTTCAGTAAGAAATATAAAACTGAGAAAAGGAGCTACCATTTGAGCATGCATACCTGCTCATATAGCAAATGTGACAAGATAGATACAGCATTTAAATGAATCCCTATTTATTGTTTAGACTATCTTGACCCAATGAAAATAAGCCAGAGACCCACCAGTGGATCACGACCCACAGTATGGGAAACACTGCTTTTGCAGTACATGGTGCCCACAACTTGCTGATAAGGTCATAAACATCTCTGAAAGGGCAGTGAGGACCAGAAAATACTTGAAATCCTCTAACAAGTCACTGTTAGAAAGCCCAACACACCCAGTGCATGCTCCTTCACTACAGTCTCAGAATAGTTCTAGAAAACTTTGAAGGACAATTGGACAAATGGAAGACATAAGCAGTATCTATGAAAGCTGAGCATGTGCTCACCAGAGATGTGCCACTAAACTCAACTGGGGGTTTGTCAAGCAGGGAAAACATACTGTATGGTTGAAAACAGCAACGTTTAAATCAGGAGTGTAAGGAATTGAGGGGGCATATCATCAAGCCGAATACCGCAGCTTTAGCGGCCTTTTGGGCCGAAAAGCAGCAATTTTGTTAACGCTCAATCATTAAGGGCATGCTAACGCGTATTTCCTTGAGTGAGCAGCCCTTTAAACGCCACTTTGCATGTCAGCGATGAATATAGCTAATGACATGCAAAGTAGGTGTTCCCCTACATTCCCCCAAGGAAACCATCACGGACACAGCAGCGCAAAATTATCAAGCCATGAGAAAACCCACGATAAAATTAAAAAAACGTGAGGGGCGTGGCCAACTGCCGAACTCCAGACCCGGGCAACGATATCCTGAATAATAGCCGTAGTTTGTGCTACTAGCAGAACACCGGAGGCGGACATTGCGAGGTCCTGGCAGGAGATCCTCTGCTCCAGGGCCTGCAAGACAGTTGGGAGCTGTGGAGGCCTGGGCCGGAGCTGTGGTGCAGCCCGCCAAAATAAAAGCAATGCCGTGGGATGACTGGGAACTCCGCGGCAGAAGGGTGTCACTGGCACTGTGGTGCTCTGTTGGGTCCGAGCAGGGGCGGCGGAGTGACGCCCTGGACCGGACACTACTCTGGAGGTGAGCGGCTGCAGACCTGGTGCGTGTGGCCCGGGGTCACGACTACGCGAGATCCGGGACATGGTGCGGCCTGTGTTGCCCTTCTGCACATGACGTCAGAGGCAGTGTCTCCCCGTAAGCGGAGGGGATTGTAAGGCATACGTGAAGAGCGGCTAGGACTGTGAGGGGTAGAGGGCCCTGCAGCAGTGAGGGGTGCAAAGTTAGACGGACTCCTATGGAGGTGACGCGGCCTGGCTGCTGCAGGAGGACTGATAGCCGCATGGTGATGTGGGGCAGGTGGGGGCTGCAATAAGGCTAGGAGTGGTGTGGAGACCGGCCTGTGAGGTGTGGAAGTGGCGCACAGGACGGTATGGAATACGCAGGGGCATAACCTGCTGGAGACTGCTGGGGACTGCCCAGGGAGCATTAGGAAATCCTACTCCCCCTGCCCACCGAGACAGCCGGGACCTATACAAGTGAACAGCGCTGGGAAGCTGAGGTGAGGGAGAACTGGGTGCTGCATAAAGCAGTGAAGCCGGGGTGAGTGGATCCAGAGCCATAGTGTGCAACTGCACAGTTCCTGTGCCGGGAGGGGCCCCTAGCGACTCCATGATGGGGCGGCTGCAAGGCAAGCATCCAGACGGGGATACCAGCCTGGATCACGTCCCGGACACTGCGGCATTCATGGACGCCTCCCAACCGTCCAGCTGTATTCCACCTAGGCCGACGCTGTCATCGCACCCCACTTGCGAGACATCATCAACACATCCTTCGACACCACCATCTTCCCTGAGAGCTGGAAACACGCCGAACTCAGCGCTCTACTCAAGAAACCAACAGCGGACCCCACCGACCTCAAGAACTACCGCCCCATCTCGCTCCTCCCGTTTCCAGCCAAAGTCATCGAGAAGACCGTCAACAAGCAGATGGCCGCCTTCCTCGAGACGAACGGATCCCTCGACCCCTCACAGTCCGGCTTCCGAGCCAATCACAGCACCGAGACCGCCCTCATCGCCGCCACCGATGACATCCGAGCCCTGATGGACAATGGAGAAACAGCGGCCCTCATCCTCCTAGACCTCTCCGCGGCATTCGACACGGTCTGCCACCGCACCCTAGTACGGCGCCTCAGCAACATCGGAATCCAGGACAAGGCGCTGGAATGGATCATCTCCTTCCTCGACGGAAGAACACAGAGAGTCCACCTACCACCGTACAAGTCAGAGGCCTCCGAAGTCATCTGCGGCGTCCCTCAAGGATCATCTCTGAGCCCCACCCTCTTCAACGTCGACATGAGCCCCCTCGCGGCCATCGTACGCAAACACATCCTCAGCATAATCTCCTACGCCAACGACACCCAGCTGATCATTTCCCTGACCAACGACCCCGCCTCCGCCAGAGCCAACCTGCACGAAGGGATGAAAGAGGTAGCCGAGTGGATGACGACCAGCCGCCTGAAACTGAACTCTGACAAGACGGAGGTCCTCATCCTGGGCTCTTCACCCTCCGCCTGGGACGACTCCTGGTGGCCTCCCGCCCTGGGCACCGCACCCAAACCGACAGACCATGCACGCAACCTGGGCTTCATCCTGGACTCCTCCCTCTCCATGACCAGGCAAGTCAACAACGTCTCCTCGGCATGCTTCAACATCCTACGCATGCTACGGAAGATCTTCTGGTGGATCCCCACCGAGACCAGGAAGACCGTCACCCAGGCCCTCGTCACCAGCCGACTGGACTACGGCAACGCCCTCTACGCCGGTACCACCGCCAAGATCCAGAAGAGACTCCAACGGATCCAGAACGCCTCAGCCAGACTCATCCTCGACATCCCACGAACCAGCCACATCACCGGACATCTGAGAGACCTTCACTGGCTCCCCGTCAACAAAAGAATCACCTTCCGCCTCCTCACCCACGCACACAAAGCCCTACACGACCAAGGCCCGAGCTACCTCAACAGCCGGATCAACTTCTACGCTCCCAAACGCCACCTCCGATCAGCCAACCACGCCCTCGCCGCCGTCCCCCGCATCCGAAGATACGTCGGATAAATTGGATTTAATATTGTGGGAAGTGTGAGATTCAAGAAAGGCCATAGAAACGCACACACAGGTGGTCTGTCGCTGCTCTGGGCCGACCACATCAAATAGCTGACAGAGTAAAGGACCCCGCAATAGAGTTGGAGGTCCTCTCCCCTCAACAGACCCAAAACACAGCCCATATTAAACAGCTGCAGACCCAAGTGGCCACCCTGATGGCCACTTGGGTCTGCAGCTGTTTAATATGGGCTGTGTTTTGGGGTCCTTTACTCTGTCAGCTATTTGATGTGGTCGGCCCAGAGCAGCGACAGACCACCTGTGTGTGCGTTTCTATGGCCTTTCTTGAATCTCACACTTCCCACAATATTAAATCCAATTTATCCGACGTATCTGTGGTGTTAGTAGGTCAATCAATCAGTGACACTTATAAAGCGCGCTACATACCCGTAGGGTCTCAAGGCGCTGGGGGGGGGGGGGTGCCGCTACTGCTCGAACAGCCAGGTCTTCAGCTTCTTCCTGAAGGAGAGGTGAGGGCAGGGGTCGGTTGGAGATCTGGAGTGGATGGAGTTCATTGTGCGGATGGTGTCTTCGGTGTTGATTGGGGTCCAGGCGCTGAGGGTGGTGGTGGGGGGCGTTGGTGCGGTCGTGGGGAGCGTTGGTTGTGTGCTGAAGCTGTTGTGTATGTCAGCGATCTTGTTGTGGAAGTAGGAGGCAAGGGAGTTGCAGAGGTCTTGTGATGGGGTGATGTTGTTGATTCCGGCGTTGGGGTTGGAGAGCTCTTTCACGATGTTGAAGAGTTCCTTGCTGTTGTGTGCGTTGTTGTCCAGTCTTTCCTTGAATGCTGTTTTTTTGGTGGCGCAAATCAGTTGATGGTGTTTTCGAGTGGCGAGCTTGAGGGTGGTCATGTTGTTCGTGTTGGGTCTCTTCTCCATGCTTTCTTGAGAGCTTGGCAGTTCTTCTTGGAGCTCTTGAGTTCGTCTGTGAACCAGGATGCTTTCTTGCTGCCGGGTCTGCTGGGTGGGGTCCTCAGTGGGGCGAGGTCGTCTGTGCAGTTGCTGATCCACTTCGTGAGGTTGTCGGCGGCCTGGCTGGGGTTCGCGGAGCTGGCGGGAGGGTGCTGGTTCAGGGCTGCGGTGAGCTGGTCGGCCGTGATCTTGTTCCAGCTTCTTCGTGCAACCTGTAGCTGGTGGTGGTGGATCGTGGTCCTTCTGAGGCTGAAGTGGACGCAGCTGTGGTCCGTCCAGTGGAGTCCGGTGGCGTGGCTGAAGGCGATGTCTTTGCTGGATGAGAAGACGGCATCGAGTGTGTGTCCGGCGAGGTGGGTGGGGGTGGTCACCAGCTGCTTGAGTCCGAGGTTGGCGAGGTTGTCAAGCAGGGTGGTGGTATTGCGGTCATTGTTGTTCTCCAGGTGGAAGTTGAGGTCCCCGAGGAGGATGTAGTCAGCGGAGGGGAGGGCGTGCGGGCTGATGAAAAGCGGAAAAGGTGTACGCAACTCCGACCAACAACCCAGCAGATGCAGAACAGTCTTTCCTTGAATGCTGTTTTTTTGGTGGCGCAAATCAGTTGATGGTGTTTTCGAGTGGCGAGCTTGAGGGTGGTCATGTTGTTCGTGTTGGGTCTCTTCTCCATGCTTTCTCGAGAGCTTGGCAGTTCTTCTTGGAGCTCTTGAGTTCGTCTGTGAACCAGGATGCTTTCTTGCTGCCGGGTCTGCTGGGTGGGGTCCTCAGTGGGGCGAGGTCGTCTGTGCAGTTGCTGATCCACTTCGTGAGGTTGTCGGCGGCCTGGCTGGGGTTCGCGGAGCTGGCGGGAGGGTGCTGGTTCAGGGCTGCGGTGAGCTGGTCGGCCGTGATCTTGTTCCAGCTTCTTCGTGCAACCTGTAGCTGGTGGTGGTGGATCGTGGTCCTTCTGAGGCTGAAGTGGACGCAGCTGTGGTCCGTCCAGTGGAGTCCGGTGGCGTGGCTGAAGGCGATGTCTTTGCTGGATGAGAAGACGGCATCGAGTGTGTGTCCGGCGAGGTGGGTGGGGGTGGTCACCAGCTGCTTGAGTCCGAGGTTGGCGAGGTTGTCAAGCAGGGTGGTGGTATTGCGGTCATTGTTGTTCTCCAGGTGGAAGTTGAGGTCCCCGAGGAGGATGTAGTCAGCGGAGGGGAGGGCGTGCGGGCTGATGAAAAGCGGAAAAGGTGTACGAAACTCCGACCAACAACCCAGCAGATGCAGAACAGTAAAGAGAAGGCCATCCTCAGGGTTTCTTCCTTTCGAACCACAACACAGATTGCAAACTGACCACCTCCATAGTGGACCCTCAGAGATCGGACTCTGAGGGGAGTGTAGCACTGTTCCCCTCCGTGAGAACACAGACGGCTGATGGCCTGATTCCTTGGCTGGATAACCTGTATGGTGAATCCGGAACTGGACAGTAATGTAACCAGCCACCGTAACCTTAATATCTCAATTGCTATGACGGCATCAAACTGTTTGTAAATATGGCCTGGGTGCTATTTGAGTACCATTATTCATCTGAATAAGAGTGTGTGCTGTATGGGTAGGTTTGGCCACGTACCCCAACATGCGAAGGCTCTGTATAAATGCAATTTCGTGTTTAGTTGGGTGGTCCGGTGTTAGACCTGTCTGCTTCTGGGGAGACTCTAACCATTATGATTTATTTTTTTGTCCCCCTTAGCCTCCCAGAGTTTCTGTTTTTATTTTTACACATGTCCATCAGGAATTTTTAATGCTGTCAGGGGGCTAGGTGTTCCTTGGCGATGACGCCATTTTTCCCTCATAACCTGTGAGGCCTAGTCAGGCCCTTTGAAAATCTAGGGATCTCCAGAAACCTAAAATGGTGTCCACCAACTGCCATAACGGACCCTACTGGAGGACAGACCCATAGGCTAACATTAGGGAACTTTCTAGAATCAACTAGAGACTTCTGCAGGTCTCAGGCCACCCTATATAAGGCCAGTGACCAGCAGCCATTTTGGAGTAATCTCAGGAGTGACCAGTGAGGAGAGAGGCGACTTGTGGAGGAGGATTGCGCACCAGTGGTGACCAGATCGACCTGTGGGCCGGCTGTCGCGTGTTGGGAAGTGCCCCCTTTCAGGCTGACCGAACCCCACTGTCACACCAGCCATAAAGTGTGATTAGTGACTTTTTGAGAAGAATATCAAGCACTGGATCGTGCTGTAAGGAGACCCTTGTAGATTGCAGCATTGCGACCCCCTTTGATGTGCCCTGCATACCTGCCCTGAAGGCTGTGGGCAAATCTGGTGCACATTGACTCAGCGCGGTGCCACCCGGCTGAGGGCCATCAATCATTTCTGACACCAGTGACCGGCTCTCGGTTTATGGAAAGCGGCGGTGAAAACCACAGAGACCCCTACCTGTGAGGAGCGCTGTCTGCGTGGATGTCCCAAGCGCGAGGGAGGTGATCGGCTGTCCCGTGCATTGTCGACAACAGAGACCCCCACCTGTGAGGAGCGCTAGCTGTCCGGTGGTTTCAAGCGCGAGGGAAGTGATCGGCTGTCCTGCGCCTCGACGGAGGAAGTCTTCGTGGGAGGAAGCCGGCGGCGTTAGGAGAGGCGCGCCTGAGGCGGAGCTTGTCTGCCGGAAGAGGTCAGGCGCGTCAGAGCGGGAGCGCCGAGGCGGAACTCCAGTCTGTGGAGACGTGAGGGAAGGCAGAAGCGCCGTCACGGCAACGACGGAGAAGCGGTCCGGCCAGCAGTGAGCCCTTCGGTTCTCCTACCCCCGACGCCGACCCCCCCCCCCCCCCGGAGGTCCCGGCGCCAGCACTAGGAGAGGACAGCTCCTGTCGAATGGACTCCCCGCTAAAGTAAGCCGGGAAGGGGGAAAACGGGAGGCGGCTGTGCCGAAGGAAAGCAACACGAGCAGCATTTGCAAAGCACCGGTTCGCCATAGATATTCCCCGAAAAACTGTGAGTGAGTAATCCCTGACTGTGGGAAGGAGTTGATGAAGGGAGGGAGCGTGAAGAGGAATGTAACGCTGGGTTCAGGTGGTGGTATCAGACGTGTAGGAGCTGAACTAGAGAGCGCCAGCAATAATTAGAGCTCTTTAACAGATACCTAGGCTGGCAGTGAATTACCTAGAGGCAGTTCCCCTATCAGAGTGGTGTAGCTTGTATAAACTAAAGGGAATCATATTAATGCACCTTGTTTTCCTTGTAGTCCAATAACTGGCTGTGGGCTCTGAGACAGCGCTTCTAGGGGTGGAAGTCTGACGGGCTGAGCTAAGCTCTGAAGATGGATGGGTAAGGTACACGCCAAGGTTGTGAAAAGTGGCAAAGTACACCTGAGATGTGAGTTTTCCCTTCTGTAATCATAATTTGAAGAAGTATAATGTAACATTGGCAGCAACTTATCTCAAAAGCGATGTACCTTTAATTCTTATGTACTGACTGGGGAAAGTATTGAATGTGATTTGAAATCTATGAGAACTGTATAAATTAATTATACACTGCTTTTATTTAAAACAAGAACAAGAAAGAATATTATTTTTATAAAAGGTAACAGTATTTTTCCAAACAGAGGTGTTGTGTTTTTATTTTAGTGGTTCATCACTGTGTTACTGTGGGTGAGACTTGTAAGTACTTAGCCAACGCCTTGAGTTAGCTGTAGACCACTACTGTGCCAAGCTACCATATGTAGGCTTGGGTAATCTAGGTCCAACATAATTGGTGTTTCAGCGGTGGGATAGTGGATTTGTACTTACACTTACTTATTAGTAACGCAGTGCCAACCACGAGACCCCACCTGGAGTTTTCTCCCTGCGGCCCTCCTAATTTACATTTTTGGTTTTTCTAAATTGACTTCTGGCGGTGGGTGGAGGTTGACCTCAGGTCACTCTGTGGATTTCCCCTGTGTAGCATTTTATACTTCAAATAAGAATGGAGGTAAATGTGGAAGAGCTAGACAATTATACTGTGCCTCAATTGAAGGAATGGTGTCAGCAGCAGGGGGTGTTTTTCAAGAAAGGCGCCAGGAAAGTTGAGCTGCTGACCAGTATTCGGGCATGGGTAGAGGCTCATTCTGGGGAGGAGGTAGATCCTGAAGAGAGTGACAAGGACACTGTCCTGGAGACCACAACACTGTACCAGGCGGGAGGGGAGAACCTAGTAACAGGTCCTAGAACACCTTCTAGAGTGGGCAGTAGTGTGTCAGAGAGGGGCCTGACCGACGCCGAGTTAGAAGACAGGAGGGAGGAGAGGAGGATGAGAATAGAACTAGCCAGGATGGACATGGTGAGGGAGGAAAAGAGGTTGGAGCATGAGCGGACCATCAAGGAGATGGATTTGCAAGCCCTAAACTTACGTACCCCCAAACCAGAGAATGGTGGCAGCGATAACCAAACCAACACCCGAGAACCTAGACCGTACCTACCAAAAGACATTATGGCTTGTTATGTACCCAGCGACGACATTGCTAAATGGCTAGCCGCCTACGAGGTCTCGCTGAGGGCCCATGGGATTCTGGAAGTCCACTGGGGAGGTGGGTTATACAAATACATGCCCCCCACTGGCAGGGATACTTTGTTGGCCCTTGACCAGAGTGAACAGACCTACTATCCGGCTATGAAATTAGCGCTGCTCAAGAAGTTTGGGTTGACCCCCGAGAAATATAGACAAAAGTTCCGGGGCAGCTACAAGCTGGGCACACAAAACTGGGTAGATTTCTTGGACTACTCCAGGAAGGCCCTGGAGGGTTGGGTAAGAGGCAGCGAAGTAGGAGACTATGAGGGACTATATGACCTCATACTCAAGGAACACCTACTCGAGAAGTGTCTTCCCGAGCTAAGACAGCATCTGGTGGACAGCAAGCTGACCAGCCCCAGGAAGCTTGCTGAGGAGGCGGACATCTGGGTTAGTACCCGGGTGTCGACTAAGGGGACTGGAGGGAATTCCCAGAAGCAAGGACAGGGCGCCCCCCAGAAGAAAGAGGGAGGGGAAATTAAGAGGGAGTTCTCCAAAGGGCCACAAAATACTTCGCAAGGAAGGGGCAGAGGATTCATCCCCAAGAGTAACCCCCCTCGCAACCCTACCCCTGGCCAAAGCCAGCAGCCAAGGGTTGTTCATTGTTTTGAGTGTGGTGGTGTGGGACACTATAAAGGAGATGTGAGATGCCCAAAAAGACCACCCCCTCCCACTGGAGGAAAAGCCCCGGGAATCACTAGTGTAGTGCTCGGGGAGGAGATGCCTTTGGTTAACGGAGGGGAGCGGGCGGGTGTCACTTTAGTGTCCCTGGGAGATAAGGAGATGGTTCCAAAGACCCAACTGCCCTCTAATACTACTAAGTATGAGCAGTGGGTCACCATCAATGGCCGTAGAGGGGAGGCTCTGAGAGATACAGGAGCCAGCATGACTATGGTAAGAAGTCAGCTGGTGTCTCCAGAGCAGGTCATCCCAGATGTACTCCATCCCGCCGTAATGGCTGACGGCAGATTGGGCCACTACCCTGTGGCTGAGGTTCCCTTTGAGTGGGGAGGGGTTGCAGGTCCACTTCGAGTTGCCGTAAGCCCTGCCGTGCCTGTTGACTGCCTGTTAGGGAATGATATGGAGCACAATGCTTGGAGGAGGGTGGAGTACCAGACTCACTCTGAGATGCTGGGACCCCCTGACTGGACTTGTGTCAGCACAAGGTCCGCGACTGCCCGAAGGGGGAGTTCACTTACGCTGGAGCCTGGAACAATGGCCCAGCCGGCTGCCAGAGAGGAGAAGGACAGGAGGCCGGAGGACCCTGCCTCGACATCTCCACCTCGTGAGACAGACGGGCCACCTGCGGAGGTGGATCTGAAGTCCACAGGGGAGAATGTTGCTTCCCTGGAAAACCTACCCATCCCTACTGAATGGCATGTGGAGGGAGGTCCTTCCAGGGAAGAGTTCTGCAAAGCTCAGAAAGAGTGTCCTACTCTCGAGGGGCTGCGGCAACAGGCCAAAGCTCAGGCAGCAGGAAACATTGTAGGGAGCTACCAGATTTACTGGGAGGATGGACTCCTCTACAGTGAGCCCAAGGCACCTGGACATGGATCATCCAGGGCCTTGGTGGTCCCTCAATGCTTTAGAGCCTTTCTTTTGGAACTGGCTCATGAGATACCATTGGCAGGACACCTAGGACAGGACAAGACCTTTGCCCGGCTTGTCCCCCACTTCTACTGGCCTCGAATGAAAGTGGCGTCTGATACATATTGTCGGACGTGTGTGTCTTGCCAAGCTAGTGGGAAAACAGGAGTGAAGCTTAAAGCTCCCCTGGAACCACTACCCGTCGTTAGCACCCCCTTTGAGAGGGTGGGCATCGACATTGTGGGGCCATTGGATCCACCAACTTCAGCTGGTCACCGGTTCATACTGGTTTTGGTGGATCATGCCACACGGTACCCAGAGGCCATACCTCTGAGGACCATCACTGCACCTGTGGTGGCAAGGGCCCTGATGGGGATCTTCACCCGAGTGGGTTTCCCCAAGGAGGTTGTGTCCGACAGGGGGACTAACTTCCTTTCAGCGTACATGCGGGCTATGTGGAAGGAGTGCGGAGTTACCTATCGGTTTACCACTCCTTATCACCCACAAACCAATGGTCTTGTGGAAAGGTTTAACAAAACCTTGAAAGGTATGATACGGAGTCTACCTGAGAGCCTGCGGAGGAAATGGGACGTCCTCCTACCCTGTCTCTTGTTTTCCTACAGGGAAGTGCCACAAAAGGGAGTGGGCTTTAGCCCCTTCGAACTTTTGTACGGGCACCCTGTACGGGGACCTCTCAGTCTGGTGAAGGACGGATGGGAACGGACTCCCAGGAAGCTTCCCCAGGATGTGGTGAGCTACATGCTGGCCTTCCGGAGCCAAATGGCTAAGTTGTGGAAGCAAGCTTCAGACAACTTGGAGGCCAGCCAAGCAGTTATGAAAGAGTGGTATGACCACAACGCTCACCCAGTGGAACTGGAGCCTGGACAGAAGGTGTGGGTGATGGAACCTGGAGAGCTAAATGCCCTCCAGGACCGTTGGACAGGCCCCTTTGAGGTTTTGGAGAAGAAGGGGAAGTCCACCTACTTGGTGGATCTTAAGACCCCGAGGCAGCCCCACAGGGTGCTGCATGCCAATCGCCTCAAGCCACATCATGAGAGGCCCGAGGTTGTCTTGATGATGGTAACCGATGGAGCAGAGGAAGAAGAAAGCGAACCTCTCCCTGATCTTCTCTCGTCCCAAGAAAAGGATGGGTCGGTGGAGGGAGTAATTCTCTCGCCATCCCTAACTCCTGAACAGCAGAGTGATTGCCGCCAGATCCTGGAGCAATTTTCTTCTCTGTTCTCCCTTGTCCCGGGTAGGACCCACCTGTGTACCCATGACGTGGACACAGGAGACAGCCCACCTGTGAAGTCTAAAATCTACCGGCTGTCGGACAAGGTGAAGGCCAGCATCAAGAGTGAAGTCGCCAAGATGTTGGAGCTGGGAGTGATTGAACCTTCTGGAAGCCCTTGGTCTAGCCCGGTGGTTCTGGTACCAAAAGCTGCCCCACCAGGCACCACACCTGAATTGAGATTCTGTGTGGATTACCGAGGCTTGAACTCAGTAACCAAAACTGATGCACATCCTATCCCACGGGCGGATGAGCTTATTGACCGGCTGGGAGCTGCTCAATACTTAAGTACCTTTGACCTAACTTCAGGGTACTGGCAGATTTCCCTTACCGAGGAGGCGAAGGAAAGGTCAGCCTTCTCTACACCTCAGGGACACTACCAATTTCGTGTGATGCCCTTTGGGCTCAAGAATGCCCCTGCCACTTTTCAGCGGCTGGTGAACAGGGTCCTTTCTGGAATGGAAGCTTTTTCTGCTGCATACCTGGACGACATTGCTGTCTTCAGTAGCAGCTGGGAGGACCATTTGCAGCACCTGCAAGCTGTTCTTCATGCCCTGCAACAGGCCGGCTTGACAATCAAGGCCAGCAAGTGTCAGATCGGACAGGGGTCGGTGGTGTACCTAAGTCACTTGGTGGGCAGAGGGACAGTGCAGCCCCTCCAGGCAAAGATTGAGGCTATCATCGCCTGGGAGCCCCCCAAGACTCAAACAGAGGTCCGAGCCTTCCTGGGCCTCACTGGATACTACCGTCGCTTCGTGAAGGGGTATGGCACTATTGTGGCACCCCTCACTGAACTTACTTCCAAGAAGCAACCCCGACGGGTAGTCTGGACGGAGGCTTGCCAGCGAGCCTTCATGACCTTGAAACAAGCATTGTGTTCCGCTCCCATTCTCAAGGCCCCTGATTTTGCTAGAGAATTCATTGTCCAAACAGATGCGTCAGAACATGGCATTGGGGCAGTGTTATCGCAGCTAAATGATGAGGGCTTGGATCAACCAGTGGTCTTCCTGTCCAGAAGGCTACTCCCCAGGGAAAGGAGGTGGAGTACAATTGAGAGAGAAGCCTTTGCGGTGGTTTGGGCTCTGAAGAAGCTGCGGCCATACCTGTTTGGCTCACACTTCCTAGTTCAGACTGACCATCGCCCCCTTCGTTGGCTGATGCAAATGAAGGGGGAGAATCCCAAGTTGCTAAGATGGTCCATCTCCCTACAGGGAATGGACTTTAGGGTGGAACATCGACCTGGGGCGGACCATGCCAACGCAGACGGTCTATCCAGGTATTTCCGCCTTAGTGATGAGGACTCCCAAGGGGTTGGGTAGTTCTCCCCACTTTCAGCTGGGGGGGACGCGTGTTAGACCTGTCTGCTTCTGGGGAGACTCTAACCATTATGATTTATTTTTTTGTCCCCCTTAGCCTCCCAGAGTTTCTGTTTTTATTTTTACACATGTCCATCAGGAATTTTTAATGCTGTCAGGGGGCTAGGTGTTCCTTGGCGATGACGCCATTTTTCCCTCATAACCTGTGAGGCCTAGTCAGGCCCTTTGAAAATCTAGGGATCTCCAGAAACCTAAAATGGTGTCCACCAACTGCCATAACGGACCCTACTGGAGGACAGACCCATAGGCTAACATTAGGGAACTTTCTAGAATCAACTAGAGACTTCTGCAGGTCTCAGGCCACCCTATATAAGGCCAGTGACCAGCAGCCATTTTGGAGTAATCTCAGGAGTGACCAGTGAGGAGAGAGGCGACTTGTGGAGGAGGATTGCGCACCAGTGGTGACCAGATCGACCTGTGGGCCGGCTGTCGCGTGTTGGGAAGTGCCCCCTTTCAGGCTGACCGAACCCCACTGTCACACCAGCCATAAAGTGTGATTAGTGACTTTTTGAGAAGAATATCAAGCACTGGATCGTGCTGTAAGGAGACCCTTGTAGATTGCAGCATTGCGACCCCCTTTGATGTGCCCTGCATACCTGCCCTGAAGGCTGTGGGCAAATCTGGTGCACATTGACTCAGCGCGGTGCCACCCGGCTGAGGGCCATCAATCATTTCTGACACCAGTGACCGGCTCTCGGTTTATGGAAAGCGGCGGTGAAAACCACAGAGACCCCTACCTGTGAGGAGCGCTGTCTGCGTGGATGTCCCAAGCGCGAGGGAGGTGATCGGCTGTCCCGTGCATTGTCGACAACAGAGACCCCCACCTGTGAGGAGCGCTAGCTGTCCGGTGGTTTCAAGCGCGAGGGAAGTGATCGGCTGTCCTGCGCCTCGACGGAGGAAGTCTTCGTGGGAGGAAGCCGGCGGCGTTAGGAGAGGCGCGCCTGAGGCGGAGCTTGTCTGCCGGAAGAGGTCAGGCGCGTCAGAGCGGGAGCGCCGAGGCGGAACTCCAGTCTGTGGAGACGTGAGGGAAGGCAGAAGCGCCGTCACGGCAACGACGGAGAAGCGGTCCGGCCAGCAGTGAGCCCTTCGGTTCTCCTACCCCCGACGCCGAGCCCCCCCCCCCCCCCCCGGAGGTCCCGGCGCCAGCACTAGGAGAGGACAGCTCCTGTCGGATGGACTCCCCGCTAAAGTAAGCCGGGAAGGGGGAAAACGGGAGGCGGCTGTGCCGAAGGAAAGCAACACGAGCAGCATTTGCAAAGCACCGGTTCGCCATAGATATTCCCCGAAAAACTGTGAGTGAGTAATCCCTGACTGTGGGAAGGAGTTGATGAAGGGAGGGAGCGTGAAGAGGAATGTAACGCTGGGTTCAGGTGGTGGTATCAGACGTGTAGGAGCTGAACTAGAGAGCGCCAGCAATAATTAGAGCTCTTTAACAGATACCTAGGCTGGCAGTGAATTACCTAGAGGCAGTTCCCCTATCAGAGTGGTGTAGCTTGTATAAACTAAAGGGAATCATATTAATGCACCTTGTTTTCCTTGTAGTCCAATAACTGGCTGTGGGCTCTGAGACAGCGCTTCTAGGGGTGGAAGTCTGACGGGCTGAGCTAAGCTCTGAAGATGGATGGGTAAGGTACACGCCAAGGTTGTGAAAAGTGGCAAAGTACACCTGAGATGTGAGTTTTCCCTTCTGTAATCATAATTTGAAGAAGTATAATATAACATTGGCAGCAACTTATCTCAAAAGCGATGTACCTTTAATTCTTATGTACTGACTGGGGAAAGTATTGAATGTGATTTGAAATCTATGAGAACTGTATAAATTAATTATACACTGCTTTTATTTAAAACAAGAACAAGAAAGAATATTATTTTTATAAAAGGTAACGGTATTTTTCCAAACAGAGGTGTTGTGTTTTTATTTTAGTGGTTCATCACTGTGTTACTGTGGGTGAGACTTGTAAGTACTTAGCCAACGCCTTGAGTTAGCTGTAGACCACTACTGTGCCAAGCTACCATATGTAGGCTTGGGTAATCTAGGTCCAACATAATTGGTGTTTCAGCGGCCGGACCGTGTATTGGGCACTATTGGGGAGGGAAATGGTCCTGTTCTGCACGTTCTCCTGGCTGGGCCATGCACCAAACACGTTGCACCGACCGCATGGCAGTCATATCTGGGAACACAAAGCATACACAGAATAAATATACCATAATACCCAATAAGATATTGAGGAATGCAAGGTTCAAGTTTATTCAAACCATGATTTTGCACAGAGCTTATCTGACACCACGTAAACTGGACAAAATGTTCCCAACTACACGGCACTACTACCCCAGATGTAAGGCAGACGGAGCTGACCTGATACATACGATATGGTCATGTCCCCGGATTGGAGGGTACTGGGATGCGGTTAGGAACCACACGTTGGAGACCACACAGAGCGAGATTACGGCTACTATAGAGGGCTGTATTGTGGGATTGAGGAGTGTCGTAGCAGGCCTCAGCCAGACCCGCTAGTGCAAGGGGTTCGCCCTTCTCTGCACAATGTCCTCAGACCAATAGGAAGAAGTTGGCACAACCTGGAATAGAAAAAGTAACATTTATTACACCTCATGAGGTGGTGCTACGGTTCAAACAGCACCCTTCGGTATTGCAAGAAGTAACACCACGAGCTATGAAAGCATGGTTTATTTATACCCGCACAGGGGCTCAAAAGAAGGCGGTACAAACACAAGAGCACAACTTATGTACATATAAGGTAATATCGAGAGGCACAATCAATCAGTGGGAGGAGCTAACAGTTTTGGGGGTCGACAAACACATTTCTATCTGGAACTAATCACTAACAGATGTAGACCCTACTTGACATGCGCGAAAGTGGGGGATGCTAAATATAACTCGTTGCCGGGCAGATTTCAAGCGCCGGGAACAGGAATATAGGACAAAGCACATGATCGACATGAGGCAGCATGTAGCAGACAAGATGGCTGCCGCAAAAACAAAATGGAGTCCGCTAAATGTCAAGATAACGGCTAGAACTAAGATGTCTTCTGCTATTGCTTAACCTAATCACTGTCAAATTACAACAGGAGAGGAACTTCCAAATACAAAGCACTCCTGTTGGCAGTACGGGCGATCACCATGAGGTGGAAATCTGAAACGCCGCCCACAGTATAAACATGGCATATTGAAGTGGTTCGCTGGGGGGGGCAGAGAGGGCTGTATTGAGGCAGGAGGAGGCGAGAGAGCTGTGGAAGACCCGATTGCAATGGACTGGGATATAATGATGGAAACGTGTAGGTCCTTGGATGTGGTTTTTGATCCTCTGGTTGGTAACACGCAATGAGGGGTCTGGAACCGGGATTCGGGCCGAAGCGGCCCAAGACATAAGTGCAATTTACCAGCAGTAGGCTGACGCTATGGTAGTGCAAATGGCTAACCTTTCCTTTTTTTCCTTTTTATGTTGTGGATTCAAATGCATGCAGGACTATAGGGTGGGGGGAGGGAACAGTACAGTTGTGGGTTTGTACCTGTTGATGTTAGGCAGTGATACAACCAGACACGGGAGCATGCAGCAGATGCAGAAGTTCAAATGTTGCTGCTTCGATGGTGATTTAAGTGGATAACAGCTATGTTTTTTGTGGAATTCTAATGCGTATTGCACTGCAAAGTATCAGATATAATAATGTAGATAAGAGAACAGTAATCACAGCAGAATGCTATATGCAATAATGTGAGATATCTATAGTAATACCTCTGCAATACTATGCTACTGTGTGGTACAAGAAAACTAATAAAATCAATACAACTTTGTTTAAAAAATAAAAATTAAAAAACGTGCTAAACGCGATTATCGCAGATTTGCTACGTCTGCTCTGTAACTGACTTAGCAATACTTATTATGGCAGGTGGATTGTGCGGATGAGGCAACGGGGCATATCATCCAGGAAAGGCAATAAATATCGCATTACCCACTTTCCGCGATTCTGTTTCACGCTGGTATTGCAGGATTTAATTGTCGTGAAGATATGCCTTGGTAATACCGCAATATCTCAGTGATTAATTACAGCAATACGCTGCGTTAAACAGAATTGCGGATAGTGGAAAATGCAATATTTATCCCGTTTCCTAGATGATATGCCCCTGGGGTAATAGTTGAGTGAAGTGTAAGACCATTTCAAATAATAAACACAATCCTTGTCAGGGTGAACCACAAAAAGTCAGTAAATCAACCTGTGCTTAACCCTGTGGTAGCTTTCAACAAAACACAGTCAGGTTTATCTTCAGGACTGTGTAAAGCATTTATGTAGCACACAAACAATAAAAAAGTCAAAATGCATAAAACTCCCAAAACTTTAATAAATAAAATGATACCAGAGCAACAAAATTCCAATCAGTAGGCAGGAGATATTTAGTGTAATCTTTGAAATAAAAATAGCACCTAGATTAACTAAACGTCACTTGCAGTCATCTGATTGTTCTTGACCGAGGTAAAGTCGCAAGTTCAGGCTGACTGTGCGTGGGCCTGATACAGAGACTAGGTTACTCCAGCTGAAAACTTATCTTCAAAGTCTGGCACAAAGAATTTGGTTCACTGTGGAAGAGGCTGCAGGGAGCAGGCTGAGAAGTGCGGATGGTTGTATGATAAAGAGCAGGTCAGGCATCATGGACGTTCATTGCTGTAGAAGGCGGAGTGGGTCAAGTGTGGCAGCTGGTCGTGTTTTTGTTGCTTCATGTTGGCGGTCGTCAAGGTGTGTCATTGCTTCAGTGCTAAGTGCAGGTCTTTCATTGTGGTTCATCATTGGTGGTCCCTGTCGATGCGAAGAGCGGGTCACACTGGAGCTTTGCGTTGGCAGTTGTCGTGGGTAGCAGAGTGGTTGCTCAAATGGGCCCATTCGCAGTTGAAGAAGCCCAAACTTCGGAAATGTCACCTTTTTTTAAGGAGGAGTGCACTCTGATAACAGGCAAGGGACCAAGACCTGGGAAAGGCACTTCTTGGTGACCAGAGATTTCCTCAAGCATAGGCTAGAAGTGATTGGGCAGGTCGAAAAGTAGCTCCAGGGGGGTCCAGTTGTAGCAGTGCAGCTGCGCACTTGCAGGGAGGACTCTGAAGCTTGTGGTGTTATTGTAGCTCCCACAGCAGGTCAGCCGAATGACACTTGGAGTCACATTTGTTAACCTTGGACAAAGGCAATCAGGCCGAATTTTTCTTCTCAGAAAACAAGATTAGTCCTTCAAGCAGCAGGGCAGTCCTCAGGCAGCAGGACTGTCCTTCTTCCGTAACTTCCACAGGTCCAGTACTGTCCGAATTTGGCATCTCAGAGACCCACATTTTATCTACAGTGCCAACCTTTGTGCAGCAGCAACACCTGGCCTGCTCACTTGCACTTCCAGAGTTTGGCTCCCAAATGTTTGGTGTGGGAAAAGGCAAGTGTCAGGTCCTTTGTGTGTGCTGCAGGCAAGGTCTTTTGAAGTGTAATTCATGCGTCAAAACTCCTCCCCCAGCCACCCTTGCATGATGGCCTATACTGTCACACTTAATCCCCTTCTGTCCCCATGTCTGGGAGGAATGTACATCCCTCTGCAGGAGAGCCATTCACAGTCATATGACCCAGGACACTGGCAGTAAGGCACACTGGGTTAGACACAGAAAATACCAACTTTCTAAAAGAGGCGTTTTCAAACTTGCTGCTTAAAATCTAGTAAAGAGGATTTTAGATTACAAATCATTTGGGTATAAACATATTTTCCCTACCTGCAGACAAATTTCAGGTGAACATCATAAACGCCATGCTCTACCCGGTGCGTCTCTGACTTACATTGCAAGGGAAAGAATATTTCTTCACAAATTTAAAGCATGTAGCGGACTTCGTGAAAAGCGCATGCAGAGGATCTGCTTTGACGGCAATGGCCCAGGCTCACTCCTGCTCTCCCTCACCACTGTTTGAACAGGGCTGATGGAGGTTGATAGCATCATCTCTGAAGTACCTTCTATTGGGGAGCTGATGGCACGATTCGTGCCCTTGCATCCCACTCCAAACTGAGCATCTTTCAATTGAAGAGTAGGCTTAGGTGCGCCGATAATGACTGATTGATAGAAAAAATATGCATCAATGCTGGTCCTGCGCTCTTACACAAAAGACTACTATATCGGACACACAGGATGCAACAGAATATGTCCTGGGCACCCTCGTACCCTCAAGGTGGACCTGCTGTGCCCTCCTGCAATGCCCCAGAAGCACATCCCTACCGCTAACTGTTTTTTGTTTGATGGACTGATCCCTTCCGTCCACTACCTCTCTTGCTGTACTGCACTTTTCTCAATCTGCTCTCTTTGCAGATACCCCTTTCTATTCTCTTCTATCTTGTCTTCTCCTTGGTGCCTGGTGTATGCTGAAAAGCACAATTGTTATGGGAGCTCTAACCAAAGTTCACCTCATTTCTCTCTAATTACAAGCACTAATGTTTGTTGCACTATCATTTGGTCACTTTTGAAGGGTGAGAAGGGAGGGGATACGTACTCCGGCAGGTTTGGGCTGCGGTTGTGGGTGGAGGCCAAGGAAGGGGCAACCATTAATGATTTTCAGGTTGAAAGCACATGTTGTACATGGACTGGTGATGTTTACTGTTAGGAAGCTCGAGTCCACAGAGCAACCACCCCTCCCCCCGGTTTTTCACCGAACTACCTAGATACAATTTTACAATGTAGAATTAAAGTGGCCTGGGCAATCCCCGTAAACAACAGCATGTTTCAGCCTATCTAGGAAGACACAATATTCATTGTGTCATGCTCCAAGAAACACATCTGGTTCCCTCTGCCCTGATCACGTTCGTGTTCCGATGCGTGGCACTCAGAAGTTTTGCCGCTTACTCTACTTATGCTCGGGGAATGGTCATACTTTTCAAAAAGAATGTCCCGGATGTAGCTCTAGGCTCCTTGATCCACAAGGCCAAAACTGCCTCATGTGGGGCAGGTTAGCATCACAGTCCGTTACGTGTGCTGCTATGGACCAAATAATGATGACCCTGATTTCTTCACTACACTATGGGGGAAGAAAACAGACATGGGCTCCACTCATATCGTGTGGGGGGTATCTCTACATAACAATAGACCCACAACTAGATAGATCTTATCCCCAGGGCCATCATCACACAAATGCCCAGCGCCAAGTTAGGGAGATAATTATTGAGCACAAGTTGATAGACCCTTGGCGGACCCTGCATCCCGTGAGCAGAGAAGGCCCGTGTCATTCTACAGTACACTCTTCATAGTCAAGATTATTCTGATAACTGATCTCTAGAGTGGCGAAAACATGGTTGGAACAGGCGTCCCATTTAGCGTGCAAATACTCTGATCACTCGCCTGCGGTAATGGCGCTGACTCCCCCAAGCACATCCAAACCTTACCAGTCCTGGAGGTTTCCCACCCATGCTCTCCTGGATACCCCATTTAGAATGGAGCTGGAACAAGACATTTTTTTCTCACAAAATATATATTCTGTGCCCCTACTAGCCACGATATGGGAAGCCTTCAAAGTCAATATCCATGGGGTGTGCATAGCAAAGGGACGGGGATACTAAGAGATATTTGCATCACATTCCGACATGTGAAGACTGAAATTCAACAGATGGAGGCCCAACTAGAGAGCACCCCTTGCCCGAGAGCTGTGAGGAAAGATCAGGGACTCAATGTTTGAAAACAAAAGCATAGCAGAAAGAGAGTACTTGTTCCAAAGGAAGTGTTACCATGGCTGAAGATATGGGGAGAGGGAAGAGGCTCTTGCTGAGCTAATCCAAAAATCAAGATTCTCCAACACCATTCTAGAGATAACAGAACCAGATGGGAATGTATGTAGGGACACACCAGATATACTGAAGGCCTTTCATGCTGTTTACACCACCCAATACACCAAGTTCAGGGCACAGCCCATAAATTTCGAACCATACTTTGAAGACGTAGGATTGGGTTAGCTATGAGATACCCAGAGAGAATTCCTTTCTACTGAGATTGAAGAAAAGGAGATCCATGCAGCAATAATGCAGCTCCACTCTGGGAGAGCCCCAGACCTCAACGGCCTACCCGCAGAATATTATAAAACATATAGCATCTGCCTGACTCCAGTCCTGAAAACCCTGTACACGGAGGCCTGGAATTTGGCCCCCTCCCGCGGACCATGCGAGAAGCGACTATCATCTTGGGAAACCGGGGGACAAGTGTGACTCATACAGGCCCCTTTCACTGATAAATTGAGATGTGAAGATACTAGCAAAAGTGCTCGCTAAGCACCCGAACCTTCTCATGAATGCTTTATTATTGCCTGACCAATCAGGATTTATCCATGGGCATAACCTCTGCACCCTCTTCGCTCTCATGCAGGACATAAACCCTGATCTAGCTGTGGTGGCGGTCTTTCTAGATGCCACTAAGGCTTATGACTCCCTTGAATGGATTACCTTCTTGGCGTGATGCACCAAATGGGATTTCTGCCTCCCTTTCTATCCTGGATCAAGCTGCTTCATAATCAACCGCAGGCCAAAGTGCTGATTAAAGGGATGTGCTCCTCCCACTTTCAAGTCAGGCAGGAGACAAGGTAAGGATGCCCACTGTCCCCCTTGCTTTTTGCGGTGGCCATAGAGCCATTAGCAGCCAAACTCCGGAAACACCACTGAGAGTATGTTATCCGGTATCCCATGAGACATCTGCTCGTATGCCTTTATGCCGAGTGTTAGACCTGGCTTTTACAGCAGGTTTATCCAAAGATTATTTGTTTCTGACCTATTTTTGAAGGTTTCATGACACTGAGCACTTTACCACTACTGATCAGTGCTAAAGTGCATATTCTCTTCCTGTAAATCATATGTATGGATTGGTGTTTCCATGATTAGCATATTTGATTCACTAGTTAGTCCCTAGTACAGTGAACTGTGTGTGCCGAGGGCCTGTAAATCAAAAGTTGCTAAGTGGCCTGCAGCACTGATGGTGCCACCCACATAGCAGCCTGAAAATATAACTCAGGCCTGCCATTGCAGAGCCTGTGTGCAGTCTAGTACTGCCATGTCGACTTTGCAAGTGCACCCACTTGCCAGGCTCTACCCTTCTCTTTCCTACCTATTAGTCACCCCTAAGGTAGGGCCAAGGTACCCCTGTGGGCAGGGTGCAGTGTATGTAAAAGGTAGAACATGCCCTGGTGTGTGTGCCATGTCCTAATAGTGAAATACTGCCAATTTCATTTTCACTATTGGAAGGCTACCTGTTCCCATAGGATAGAATAGAGAGTTTGCTTATAACATCTTATAAACATAACTACCCCTGGGAACAAGGTAGGACAATAAAGTTCAGTATGCCTGAATTAGAATATTCAAATGCATCTTTTAGTGAAGGTGATTTTTACATTCTTTGTTTGAAAATACCACTCTTAGAAAGCAGTATTGTATTGCTTAGCCATCCAGTGTGCCTATGCTAGGATGTATATTGACTGTCTGGCTTTGGCGTGACAGGGGCTGGGGAGGAGCAGTGGCTCCAGAAAGACTGGATGAGTCAGGGCTGGACTGAATAGACCTGGGTTGCATTTAGAGTAGGGGGAGGAGATTCCTTTCACCTGAATGAGCTTGGTCTACCTGACACAATGCTGTTTTCACCTCCTGCCAGGAGGCTGCACCAGAGAGGACTTGAAAAAACAAGGAGTCAGGTCCTGGGACATGTAGCTGGTTGGACCATGGGTAACAATTTTGAAAACACAAATTACCAACTACACACTTCTCTAGATCCTCCAATTTGAGGAAAAAACCCAGTGATACTTCTAGGTTAATTGGGTATATTTCATTCGTACCCTTTTATTCTATTATTTTAAGTTTTTTTCATTATTTCATGTGTGAAAAGGACACTGAACGTTTTTGCAATTTACACATAAAAACAATACATTTCAACAACATATATAATATACAACATTTATATATACACAAATACTTATTGATATATACACAAATACTTTATCTTCATACAGCGTGTTTTCCTACTCACACTCCCTTAAAGACAAAAGTCGCTCTTTGGAAATAAACAGCAAACAAATGCAAAAAGATTTTTTAAAGAAAGACCATAAATCAATTCTTTGGTCTATTAAGCAATTGATGTCTATTTCCTTTATGTGCCGACGCGTTTCGAACCCGCTGATTTCACTTCTCAGGTTCTCCTCAGGGCTCTGTCTTTTAAGTTTATCTGAAAGTGTGTATAAAACAAAAGAAGTTTTTGTTTTGGTTTAGCTACATCTCATCTGCGTCCCTCCATTTATTCCAAATGTGACTGTTTTTACCTGTTTTCCATCTATCCCCGGACCCAACATAGACTCAACTCACTACACTGTAAAAAAAAAAATTTAAAAGATGGCCGCAATGTATTCTTTTAGCATTTTTTTGCTGTTTATTTAAACCTTGAGTCCAAAGCGCGACTTTTGTCTTTAAGGGAGTGTGAGCAGTAAAACACGCTGTATGAAGATAAAGTATTTGTGTATATATCAATAAGTATTTGTGTATATATAAATGTTGTATATTATATATGTTGTTGAAATGTATTGTTTTTATGTGTAAATTGCAAAAACGTTCAGTGTCCTTTTCACACATGAAATAATGAAACAAACTTAAAATAATAGAATAAAAGGGTACGAATGAAATATACCCAATTAACCTAGAAGTATCACTGGGTTTTTTCCTCAAATTGGAGGATATAGAGAAGTGTGTAGTTGGTACTTTGTGTTTTCATAATTGGCACCAGAGAGGACAGCACTGGTTTTGACTGAGAATGGGGCTTCTATACCTCCAGAGAACAAAGGATTTTGGTGTACAAAAAGGGGGGCCCAGACCCCAGTCTTATAGATCACTTTTTAACTGCAAAATGAACCACTGCAAAGGATAATAGCTGGAGAAACTGGAGGAGGAGTCCTGCACCTTTGCTGTGTGCTGTCTGGGGTTGGCCTGCAGTGGCTGTTTCTGGCCAGGAGAGGAACTGTGTGTGTATCCTGCTTGCACAGTGTCTCCAAGGGCTTGAAGTGGAGCTTGCTGCCTGTTCAAGAGGTCTTAGGAAAATCAAATACATCACCAGGATTCTGGGCACCTTCTCTGGAACTGCTGCTTTCTGCTCCACAGAAGAAAAAGGGTAACTGACTCTGTCACCGAGTCCGTTGCAGGATTCCGTGTCCTGAAGGCACTGTAGAGAGCACCGCCTCATTTTGCAATGCAACCCTGGTCTCACAGGCTCCCTCAAGGAGCCGCTGCTTGCACCACATCCTGTGAGTATCGCACTCCACACTGCTTCGCTACATGCGGCACTCACGCCTTCGACTCCGTTGGTGCCCGACTTGAACATCGACCGGCTCCGTCACCACATCATGACCTGCCAGCAAGCATCGAGCACCGTCTCACCCTGCAATGCATGCCTTGGTATCACTGAGTCTGGTCAACGAGCCTCTGCCTGCCCTGAGCCATGAGGACACAGCACTCTGCAACGCTCACATCTCACATCGCAAACGAGAAGGTTGCCCCGGACCTAAAAAACAAACTGTATTGTTTCCGAGAATGTCGATAATTTAGCTGACCCTATTGGCGCAGTTACCTGGAATTGTTAGACTCTGTCGTATTCAGTATCATGGTAGCCCCGGACGAAGATACAGAGTTGGAGGAACTGTATTTTCACGTTTTTTCTGCAATTTAAGTTTGCGCAGTAACTATTTTTAAGAGTATTGTATGTTGGATTTTTGTCGTTTTTGGTCTTGTTGGTTTAGATAAAGTTTACTTATTTTTCTTAACTGTTGTGGTGTACATTTGTAGTGTTTTCACTGTATTAGTGTATGCATGCACAAAGGCTTTACACACTGCCTCTGAGATAAGTCTGCCCATGCCAAGCTATCAAGGGGGGTGAGCAGGGTTTATTTTAGAAGTGTATCCCCCTTACTCTGACTAGCAAGAAGGGACCCTACTTGGACAAAGGTAACTAGAGACCCCCATTTCTAACAACGACAATATCACACTGTATCTTCGAGATCCTGAAATCAGCCTCAACCCAATACTTGGAGAATTTATACATTTCGGAATGCACTCGAGCATAGAAAATATACCTCCCGGCGAGATTCTCAACGCAGGGAGGTCAGGTTTCTCATTGCAAGTGGTCGTGTTGGCTCGCGACCACTCATGATGAAAACCTACCAGTCCGCGTTGAGAAAGTTGCTGCTTGAGTACATATCTACTCGAGCCGCAGAAAACGATTGCTTGCACTGTGCAAGATGCCGTTTGCAATGATTGCACAGTGCGGACATGCATCCAGCACTGTGTAATCATAGCGAACAACAGTTACTACCACACTACGCAGTTCGCGTAGTGCTACGCGTAGCTCGGTAGTGCGAAGTGCACTTTGTGTAGCTACGCATAGTGCTACTACGCAAACTACACCAAATGCTTATTAAACAATAACTGGGAAAAATCCAGAATCTCCCCGCTCACCCCTTCGGTCCAGCAATAGGTCCTTGACTACCCACTGACCTGGGGTGAATCTGCAATCAAATATTTGGGGATTAAGGGCATTACAGCCAAAACAGAGCTGATGCGAAACAACTATGCTAGAGGACTTGACGGACTCAATAACAAGCTGTATCTCTATGCCCATCTTGCTAGTGGGTCGGATCTCCTTGATTAAGATGATAGTACTGCCAAAACTGCTATATTTATAATTATATTTTTTATCAACATTCCCTAAGCCCCAATCTAGCATTTTTTTAAAGGTCTCTAAATCCAGCTGGTTCGGCTGACATGGCGAAAAACAACCCACACTGAAATGGGAGGTTCTGAGTCAACCTTTATCGAGAGGGGGTAGAGGCTCCCTATATGGAACTCTACTTCTTGGGCGCCCAGGCACACTTTGTGGCATATTGGTTCTGACCACCTCCGTATATGCCACACTTAGCTGTGGAACAGGGGCACATGTCTCCCATTCCAGTTACAGCATTCCTTGGAACTCCATCGAGTCCTAGAAACAACGTTCGAGTGCACAAACGCGGCCTGGCATGATAAAGCAAATTGCCTACAGATGCTCATGTTATACCCATGTTAAACTTCCCGATGCTGGGTATGTATTATCATCCAGATCTCCTGGTTGCAAACGAAGCGGGCTGCCACTAAATGCTCAGGAAAATCAAAGCGATGACCTGGGGGGATTTATATGATCACGCAACTTTCCGTAATTGCGAGGCATTTTTCCGTGATCAGCAGCCAACCCCTAAGGAGCTGTGCCTATATGTCAGGCTGCAACAAGAAGCTAAAACTGCCACTGCTGAATTCCCTTCTGAACCTCCGATCCTGGCGCAACTGCAGGCACTACTCCAAAGAACTGCACCCACAAATGTGGTCTCTATGCTTTATCAGACTATCCAAGCAGCAAGCCCTGAGCTAAGACAGAATTAGTGCTAGCCAAGTGTAGAGTGGCCTGCAGATGGGGGAGAGGACGAGCCCCACCTAAGTTTAAGGATTGGATACAAGACCTCATATTCTGCCAAGAGCAATTACTTACTTACACTGAATTAATGCCACCTACCTCTCGACCGCGTGATATATGGGACCGCTTGCAGACATTTGTGATAGAACATCCAGGTGCATCAAGCACCATATCGTAGGGCATGCCAGTGGGTTACATGTTTGGCAGGATGGGATTGGGGAAGGAGTGTGGAGACACGAGCTCTTAGGGAGGGAGAACCTAGATCTGGGAACGCAAGTGCCAAACACCTGAAGATAACTGAACAATGGGGGGAAGAACAGTTGTAGAGCTGGAATTGTTTATGGTAATAATGTTGACATGAACTGATGAAACAGGCCATAATGATGGCCAGACTGAGACTACTGCCAACTGTCTGAAACACTAACAATGCACATGAATGTACTATTCACCTAAATGACAATGAGATGCTATTTGTTCTGAATTATAAAACCCAATAAAGAAAGTAAAAAAAAATAAAATAAAGGATATCAAGAAGAGTTGTCATCCGGTCTAAACACTTCAAAAGGCGGGTTGTATTTTTATGGGCATCATATTCGAGAAGTCTATAGTATTGGCTGACTTGACTCAGGTTGATTTACGACTTAGAAGGGAATTGTAGCAACATTCATTCTGTAGAAAGAGGATGTACATTTAAAGGGTCCTTGTTCCACCGCCCCTTCTTTTATTCTGTCTAGCTGCCTTTTATGTAGGATATCAGGCTGTAGGATATCATTTTTTGTAACACACAACAAAATGTAAATACCTACAAATGAACTATAATTCTTAAATCTGATGGAGACAAAGAATTTAAAAGGATCCACACATATGAAGACACTTTACTTGGTGGTGCACAAATGATAAATATTCACACAATCCTGATTTACACACATTATCATTGGTGTTCAATACAGTTTTATCAGTAAATCTGAATGTGTGTATACATTTAGAGGCCATTTCAAAGGAAAATATGCTGCCTATAAATGACAGTGCGCTACCACACAATACTTTAGTTACAATAAAGAATCCTCTGCCACATATCAATTAAAGCTAGATGGGTCACAAATGTTTATCATCTAATAAGGGAGTTGTGGCTCTAAAAAGTTTGGAAACCACTTGCCTATGGACTTTTATAAACAAACCCCCAAACTAATACACATCCTTGAGGTGTTGGTTCGATTACTTTAGTGCCCAAAGTAATCACCCGGTTACGTTCTCATTTTAAAGCTTCAAATACCTCCTTCTTCTAACTTCCTAAAGCAGTTCAAGACACTGATATTTATTCATCCTTATTAAGCGTTGAATAACAATAAATCACTGCAACTTCTTCTTGAATATAAAGTGACCCTAGACTTAAGTCATTTCTCAAGGAATGCATGGCAGCATAGGGCAAGAGCAATGGTGCTCTCTTCCTACATTTACCTTTCATGTCCAGAAACATATTCAGGGTCTTAAGTGCACTGACTCTGAATTCATTCAGAATACATGGGGATACTTTTCACTAAGTAAACCCTCTTAACAGGTTCTATCAGTTGTCCAGCACAACCGTAGGTTAGCTCATTCACGTCTGAAACAGTATTTGCACACACCATTTTTTTATTTAGAAGCCATGACGTGCTTGGACATCATTTGGAACTTGCTAGGGGTCGCTAATATCCACAACTCATGATTCACTATTAGTGAATAAAAAATGAAGCACCAGGAACAGAATCTTTGCCAGCAGCTGAGAAAAATAAAAGGAAATGCTTTTAACTGAGTGCAGGTGAGAGTGTGTATGTGTGATCATGTGAGTCTGTTTGTATGTGAAAGCATGTGGGTGAGTGAAAATGAATGAGCGAGCATGACAGGTAGTGAGTAAGAATGATCACAATTGAGTGCCAGTGAGCATGAGTCAGTCATAGTAAGTGAGAATAAGTGCATGTTAGAAAGATGGACTGCAAGTGAGTAAAAATGATGAGTGTAATGTGTGTGAGGTAGTGTGAGGGAGAATGAGTGTGAGTGAGAATGAATGAAGTGCACAGCCATGATTATTTTTACCTGTTCCAGTGAAGAAATGTCCCTGAAATGCACCGAGGTTATTTCTTGAGTGTCAGGGACATGTTTACTTTTTGTTTGTCAGAATTTCATACATTTATTGGAGAAAAAATTAGTGAGTGAATGAACTGCCCTTTCGCAGGGCAAGGCAACCGTTATCATGACCAGGCAGCTCTTTGGTGGACAGATGGCAGGGTGACATGTTTCCACCTATGAAGCCCACAGAGACACCACCAGTGAAACCTTGTTTTCCCGCATATCTAAATGAGATGAGTGAACCATGAGTTTGTCAGGCTGAAAGCACTGACAATTTATGTTTGTGCTATTATTCCACCGAACAGAAAATGTGGCTTGTATCGTCTTATGCCGCTCTTGCCGTTGAACTTGATGCATCTGTTTCTGTGAAACAAAATTGTTAGAAAGTGGTGTATTAGTAATGTCAAGTGGTGACTTACCCCTAGTGATAAGGCTACAAACACAATAAAAAGTTCAAAGTCTCAATTAATTATTCCCTTGCTCAACTCTTGGTAGCTGGCAATGAGCAGGCACGCATAACTTAGGAGACAGGTGTGTACAGCATGGAAAAACATCAATACATTAAATAAGTAAGGCACAACACACAATAAAAATACCTCTCCAATTTATTAAAATAGATTATATTTTTATGAACAAATTGACATCACAATGACAAATATCAAATATAGAGAATTGGAGCAATGAATTCATAAAGAATATACAATTTCAACATTTCAGCACCACTTTGGGATGTCAGGGTCATACTTGACCGGGAAAAAGTCAAAATTTGAGGCCAATCACAATGGAGCCCTGGTTGAATTCACTAAGAAAGAGTCTAGTGAAAATGTATCTGACATTGTAAGCACTGTTGTTGTTTCTAATGTAACTGGACCAAGTGTTGATTCTGTAAGTGTTGATTCTGAAAGAGTGATCATGCCTTTTTGTGATATAGGTATTGACAGGTATATGTTCAAGCTAATGGCAGATTCAGGATCTCCTTTTACTTTAATAGGTAACAAAATTTGGGATGAAGTTGTTGGTCTGGAGAATGTTCCATTGTTGCCTTCAGATATTGCTCCTTTAAGTTATGGTTGTTCAAAAATTGACATCATAGGATATACCGTAGCAAAGATTTCTTTTAGAGGCAAAGAAATCACTGGGAAAATTTATGTGGCTGTAAGCGGTGACAATCTTCTTGGGTGGAAACACCAACATGATTTTGGTATAATCCTTAATCCTTGTGCTAAAAATCCTCATGATCAAGTCATTTTTTTGGAAGATTTAATTTCTTCTTCTTCTTCTCAGAATATTAGCACTATTTCTGATTCTAACAAAAAATTTTCTGATTTGCTAAGGTTTTTTCAGACACATTAGGATGTTTAAAAGGATTTGAACACAAGATTGTTCTTAAGAAAACTGCTAAACTGTATGTGCATAAGGTTCGGAAAGTCCCTAATATGATGGTTGAACCTTTGAGACTGGAGATTGAGAAACTGTTGAAATTAGGAGTGATTGAAGAAATTGAGTCCTCAGAATGGTTAAGTCCTATAGTTTTGGCACCCAAGGATGGTGGAAAAGCGGTGAGGATGTGTGTGGATTTGCGTGGTTTAAATGAGTGTATTTGGGTTGACCGACAACCTTTACCAAATATCTCTGAGTCTATTCGTATTTTGAAGGGAGCGAACATATTTAGTGTTCTTGATCTCTCCTCTGAGTACCATCAGATTGTTTTACATCAGGAGTCTAGGCATTTAACATCCTTTGTCACACCCCTTGGTGCTTATCGGTTCTTGAGAATGCCTTTTGGCTTAGCCTCAGCTGCTGCCTGTTTTCAAAGAGTTATGAAAATGGTTCTTGGGGATCTTCATAACGTGATGTTCTTCCAGGATGATATTTTGATGTATGGGGCGGACGCCAAGGAGCATGATGTTGTTTTAAGATCGGTGTTAAACAGACTATCTGACAAGGGACTCACAGTTAAGAAAGAGAAATGCAAAATTGGTTTGGACTCAGTTACTTATCTTTGGCATGTAGTCTCTGGGAAGGGGATACAACCAAAGTTAGAATTGGCTCAGAGTATTGTCAAAGCACCAGCTCCTGAAGATAAGGACCAGGCCAAGTCTTTCTTTGGTATGGCGGAATTTTATTCCAAATTTGTTAAAGGTTTCGCTACCATTGTTGAACCCATTAGATCTCTCTTAAAGAAGGGTGTTCGATTCATTTGGTCTGGTGATTGTGAGGAAGCTTTCCGTTTGATAAAGACTGAAATTGGAAAAATGCCCACTTGAGGTCATTTTGATGCTAAACTTAAAATTATTGTCACTACCGATGCCAGTCTGAAAGGTCTTGGTGCCGTACTTTCCCAAATTGTGAATGGAGAGGAGGTTGTGGTAGCTTTTGCTTCAAGAGCCTTGAAGGATGCAGAATTGAATTACTCTTGCATTGAAAGAGAAGCTTTGGCTGTATTTTGGTCAATATACCATTTCAAGTTCTTTTTATGGGGCATTCCATTTATTGTAAGATCGGATCATCGCCCTCTGGTTCAGATATTTTCTTTTCATCAGAGTGACCATATGACGCCTAGATTGAAGGGATGGAGTGAAGCTCTACAGATATTTAATTTTACTGTACAGTATATTCCTGGGCAAAACAACAAGCCCGCGGATTGTTATCCAGGTTGCCAATTGAAGGTGATTGTTTTTCTGGTAATCTAGAGTGCATAAACTGGGTACTGGAGTCTTCCTTGTCTAACGATGAATGGTCAAGTGGTGTTGCTAATGATATCGTTTTTCAGTCTTTGAGAGAAATCATCATGAAAGGGTGGCCTAAGATTGACCAACTGGATGCTGATCTAAAACCTTATTGGACAGTCAGAGATGATTTGACATTTTGTCAAGGTAACTTGCTAAGAGGGGACAGATTAGTACCTCCAAATGATTTGCGTGAGAAAGTTGTCAACTTGGCTCATGAGGGACACCTTGGGAGGAATCTCACCATGGCTCGTATCAGAGAGAGGTACTGGTGGCCTAGTATGGATCGGATGGTGGAAGCTGTTGTGAAGGATTGTCATTTATGTGCTGCTAATGATAAGTCACATACCACGAGTCATTCTCCTCTCTCTCCGGTGGAGGTCCCTACTACGGTTTGGACAAAGGTGGGGCTGGACATAGCTGGTCCTTTTGAGCTCATGCCTTCACAAGAGAGGTTTGTTGTATTACTTGTGGACTACACTTCTAAGTGGGTGATTTCTAAATGGATGAGTATGGTGAATTCTAGAGCTATTATTGAGTTGATGAAGGATGTATTTGTTTCAGAGGGTATCCCTAAGTATTTACTTACAGATAATGGTGTTCAATTTACCTCCAGTGAGATGGATTGTTTTCTCAAGGATCTTGGGATTGTTCACCAGAAGACAGCTCTTTATTCCCCTCAGGCAAACGGTCTTATTGAGCGCATGAATAGGGTTGTTAAGAGTTGTGCGCAAAGGGCTTTGCAGTCGAAGGTTTCTTTCAGTATTTCAGTAGTGTGTTGAGGGAGACCTGGTGGGCACATCACACAGTTCCAAATGCCATCATGTAAAAATCTCCTTTTGAAGCTTTGAGGGGGAGATTGGCTAATTCCAAGCTCAATCCTGCTTGGCTTCCGGGAGAGAGTGTGTGATGACAGTGTTGAGCGTGAGTTGAGAAGGAGAGATGCATTGGCTGAATATCAACGGAAGTATAAACAACGTTATGATGATAGGATGGCTGTAAAATTCAAGAAATGGAATGTAGGTGATAGTGTTCTTGTGAAAAAGCCAAAATATGGACACAAGGGTACTTCGAATTTCAGTGGTCCTTTCATCATTACTGCTATTAGGAAGAATGTTGTGACTCTAAACAATGGTGGTACTTGGAACATGTCTAGATTGGCAAAGTACACAGAGTTAAAAAATCCGTCTAATAGTACTTCTTTGTCTGATAACAGTCACAGTCATACATCTTCTTCTTCTGGTTTTGGCCGAAGCAATGCCCTTGGTAATTCAAGATTTCTTCCTAGGGCAAGACAGGTTGCTAGGATTATGTTATGTCCTAACCTATTCTTTAGCTTTTTGTTGTGTTTTGCTTTGTCTTTCCTTTCCTATCTTTTCATGTTGGTAAGAGGATGTGTTGTGGTTACTATCCCTTTAATGGAACTCTACCAACTCTACCTTCCAGACATCATTATCAGAATGTTATGTTTTCTTCTTGAGAGTCAGTTGATGTGATCTGCTGTTGATGGTTGTAACAATAAAGCTCCTTCTGCAACTTATCTGGTTTATGAGATTTTATCAATCTGCCATTCCCAATTGTAATTATATGAAATTACCATGTACTTATAATACAGAGAACAGACCCTAGACACAGTCAGTCAGAAAACCAGCATCTCAAATGTGGGCAAAAAGTGGGGGGACACTGCAAACAGGTCCTGATTTCTCACACAAATGTGTGACATGGCGCTAGAGTGAGGACTCTCTGGGGGTGCAGGTAGTGGGGTAATCCAAATTGATAACCTCCCTTCAGAATGTGATGAGGGGCCTCTGAGTCACCCATGTCTCACAGATATTCATTGGCTTTGAACTGAATGGAGCCCCCTTGAAGTGTTTTGGCCCCCCGGGGGTTTGCACCTCCAGCACCACAAGGCTGCAGGGGCCTGTGTTATGCCCTTCGGTTCAGGGGCTTTATGTGTGAGACTGAAGTTTAGTATCAGGGCATTGAAGTGATGTATGCGAATGACTAGTGTAATGCATGTTCATAGCCGGGTAAAGTTTGAGAGACAGGAGAGGCATTCTCCGTAAATGAATTGTTGCTTGAATATGGGTATGAATGTGTTTTGTGCAGCAGGGCTTCTATGTGTGGGAAGTAAGTTTTTTTCAAAGAGTCTTTGTAAGGGAAGAGATGAAGGTTGTTTTTAGAGAGTAATATTGGGGGGAGCTTGTGTGGAGTGGTACGAGAGGAAACTGCTTGTTATTGTGTACAGTGTGGTAGCGGCTCGCAGGGAACAAGAGTGGACGGGAGGGGAGGTACAAAATACAACAAATAAAAACACTTACCGCCTCGCCGTATCTCTCCTCCATAGTCCCTCGTTGTCTCTCTGTGGTCAGAACCAGGAAGCAAACAGGCTCCCTCCTCTATCCAATGACAAAGCTGCAATGCAGCACTGTGATTGGTATGAGGGCCGTGGTTCAGTGCTCGGATGGGGACTGGGAGTCTGAGCATGTTCCTCACTAGGCTGTGTAATGCAACCTGGGGGGAACATATAAAGTCTGCATGCCTGTTTGGCCGGCCAAGATGGCTGACCAAACAGTCATGCACACTTGGGAGTGTGCAACCATTCCTCCCCCTTTGCCACCAGCCCGCCCGGCCCTAACCCAGCCCTGAGCCTGCGAAAAATCGAATGATAATAACGTTGTCAGTTTATTTTTCCGGCTCTGAGAGCAGTGGAGGGATGCATTTCCGCCACAGCAGAAGAGCCGCCCCTGGGACTGTGAAATTGCTGGTATTTGAAGGGGATAAAATGTGTTTATTTATGCAGAGCGTTGTGATGGCGGGCATGAGAATTGAAAGGTGACGCTTCTAAAACACACAGCGGCATACATGGCACTGATTATAAGTGGTGCAACGTTTGAAAACATATTTGGCTAGAGATTCTTGTGTGGGCTGAATTGAAGAGTTTTCCACTGAATGCAACAAAATAAGACATTTGGAACCCCATTGCTTTTCGCGCTGAAAAAATCTGTTGGGGGTCTCTGCCTGAAAGTGCTCTTTTAATAGACTGAGACATGTAAAAAGCCATGCATAAATTCCTCAGTCTGGACAAAAAAATAATTTAAAACCTAACAAGTACTTTAGAATTCAGAGAAAAAGGTATGTTTTTTCCACCTTAATATCACTCCATCCTGACTGGTGTGCCTTGTTCAGTTGAATCATGAATAATGCAGTGTTTTTCTGTTGATGGTTAAAGAATGACACATTTCAGAGCTCACCTGACATGAAATGGAAAGGCTCTGTGCGTTGACATGCTCTGGTACATGATTAACAAGTAACAACATTTTCTTAAATGAAAGGACTTGGCACTTTTCAAGGCAAGCACCCCTGTGATTTAAGTTAGTGCTTTAAATCCTATTATTGCAGATGCCCTAATTCCAGATGACAAAAGTATATGCGGATACTCCCTTTTGAATCATAATACCTGTCATCACACATCTAGTTTGAACTTTTACAAAAACAATTTGAAAATCTAAAATATATTGTTCCTAAGACAAACAAGGCTTTTTTGCATTGCCTTCTCTAGATGGCTGCTATGCCAGGACTGTACTTTATATGTACCTTTCGAAAGGTGGATTAGACCATGTTCTCCTCTGAGCACAAGAGAAACAGCTCCCGCTGAGGAGTAATTGAAGCTGCCTTTCAGAGGAGAGCAGCCAATATCAGCCTAATTATTTCTTTCAGCCAAACCCCCAGGAGGCACTGACACAATCGTTTTGCAGACAGGAGAACAGCCTTTGTTTCAAGTTAACTGGGAGGAACATAGCTACGCTGCAGGCCTTAGTATGCTTTACAGGGGCAAAAGTTCCTGGAGAGACCACCTCATTCATTTGTTGGAAGCATTTTTGATTAAAGACATTTACTTCCAATGTGTACTGACTTAATTTGGTCCAGTTTGTGAATACCTTCCAAAGCGACTTGAGGGTATCAGGTTGCAGCAAATCGCATGAGCATTTTGCACTCGCATCACAAAGGAGACACAGGTGCGGCTGGCGCAGGTAAGAGTGGTAGGGCGGGGGCAGGAGGAAGTCAACAGACGATGGGATGGATAAAATACAATTTATTTTGTTTAAAATGTGTTACCTTGCTCACTGCATCACTGACTCACCCTACTGCCCCACCGGTATTACCTGTGCTTTCCGTACCTGAGGAGACATTAAGCTTTCAGTCATTATGAAAGGCAGAGGTGGGATCTGTGACTTTTGAGAAAATGGGCTAAACATGTCCAGCTTGCTCTGAAGCAAAGATGGCAACACACAGTCAACCGCAGCCAAAATAGACTGTCCAACTGAATATTGAATAGAAAAGAAAGGTCCCAGTGGAACTCAGTACATTTTGGTTGAATTTATTGTGGAACAATAAATTAAAATAAATATCAAACAATGTCATTTAATCACAATGAATGAACCATATTATTTGGTAAATAACAGTGCCCCAGAAAGGAAAAGGAGTGGGATAGCGTGATGCTGTGAGGGAAGAGGACAGTGAGGAAATAAAGTTGGTGACAACTTGTGTATTGCGAAATTAATTCAAATTACAATATAGTTGCATGGCTTCAGATCCCTGAGCCGGAAAACAGGGGATCATAACATATCCCAAAGGTTAGGACAATTTCTGTTGACACAGAAGGATTCAAATTAGTGCGGGAGTGTCAACTGAACAGAAGAGGAAGGTAGCCGTCGACGTTTCGACCCCACGCTACATGTGTAGGCGTAACTAGTGCCTTACATCGGGGTCTTCATCAGGACAGGGTAACAGGGGAGCACTACAATATCTAGAGATGGAAACAACAATACGGTATAAATTAGGGGGCCCACAATCAATGTTAAATTACCGTAGTGAGCGGTAAACACATTACTACTAGTATTACCATGGTTATATTGAGACAAATATTGTTTGGCGGCTTGTTAAATTACATTATATACACATTTCATATAAAGGACGAAATAAATCAAAATTTGTTGCAGTTAAAACATTTCAGTATTATATGTGACCCGTAAATGGTAACTTTGGGAAGAAACGTATTTAGGTAGACGAACACAAACACCGGTGTCCTGCCTAGACCAGGGGAAGCCAATGGTCCAATGGGGGTATTTTATCCGGCTTAACCTGCATGGGATGTTTAGTTCAAAAATGACAAAGCATCAATGCGATCGACTAGGGTAGAATTAGCTGTAGGGAAAAAAAAACAAACAAAAAAAAATAAATAAATAAAACTAGAAGGCTCCAGTCACTAAGAACAGTGAAATACAGGGAACGTACCTGCTCGAGTCGAGCAAGTCGCATATCTGTGTTCACATTGATCTTGTAGATTCACCACGTAATATCTGTGGGCAGGGGGGAGGGGTATTAGTGAACCGATTATGCTTGCAATGTTAAATAACAGACATCCTATGAGGATTAGGGCTTACCTTAACAGAACGTGAAGGTAGCAAGTATCCTTGTAGAATCACCACGTAATATCTGTGGGCAGGGGGGAGGGGTATTAGTGGACCGAATATGCTTACAATATTAAGTAACAAGGGTCCTATGGGGATTAGGGCTTACCTTAACAGACCGCGAAGGTAGCAAGTATCCTATTTCATTAATTGGTCCTCGGCAGTGCGTCCCATCGGATCGCATCAGGATTGCCGCATCTGTAAGGTAGTGTAACAGGTGAGGGACCGGTATTGAAATAAAGCTACTCGATAGTATGTAGAAACACCTAAACATAGGGGATAATCTCTACTTGTGCTGTAAAGTCACGGAGCTCGGTATCGTAGCCTTCCCGCGGTTGCAGACTGCAGCCTTGTGGGCGTGGCCAGTTGAATGGGTTATAAACAGGGAGGACGGACACTGGGTCCGGAGCGTTGCTGGGGGCAACTTAATGCATAAGGGACTACTCCGGGAGGATCGTAGAAACAGCAAAAGGACACCGAGTACAGAGTGTTACTAATGGCAACAGAAAGCTCGAAGGAACACAGAGTAAATAGTGGCATTGGTTGCATTGTGAGGAAAAATGCCCGGGATAAAGCTCGAAGGGCTACAAAAAGTAACAACGAGTAACTGGCAGCATTGGTTGTATTGTGCACATATATTTGCCCATAATACAGTTATGAGGTAAATGGACTAACGGCTAAAATATATGAGCCGCCAAAATATTTGAACTGATCACTGTGTGATAGGTCAAGATACTCGGATGCAATGGCAAAAGCCACAGAACTAGTTGTGGAAGTGGTCACTGTATGATAAACATTCAGGTAGCAATAAACTAAATACAGCTCCCGTGTTCGTAAAGAGATGCACCTCTCAGACACGAGGGTGACGATCTCCTTTGTTTAAAACATCTAACACAGGAAAGATATTTATGGCAACAATATCTGAATTTTAAGATAATAGGGATTTCTTAAGGCATCGTATGCTTGTAAAGTGGTCGACAAAAGTATCTCTTATTGACATGGATAAACTCACAGAAGTGGTCACTATGTGATAAATGTACATTCAGACATCAATGGACTCAGTGCAAATTATATATTGATGAAAGGATGCACCTCTCAGACATGAGGGTGAAGATCCCTCTTCATACATCTGACACTGCAATGCATTGTCTAAATTATACCATGTTACGCAGTATATGTCAATGGAAGTAGTCGACAAATGTATCACTTTGAGGTATCAAGTACAACATTAAATATCGAATACCTAGTTTATTAAAACTGTGCTCAGGACCTCTCACGTAGGAGGGTCAAAAGCAATCAGTTGCGGCATACTCCTGAAGTACCATTTGGGGGAGTTAGCAGTCTCTGACATATTAAGTCAGCGACCAAAGCTAGCTAACTGGGCATGGCTACTCTCTGACTCGTTCAGGCCATTTCGGATTGTATCCAAAATAGTCATCCATTTGGATTCTCTCAAAGTCAAAACTCGTGCCATGTCCCCTCCCCTGGGGCCCAGATTGATCTTCTCTAGTACCAGCCATTGTAAAGTCTCTGGGGTGTGGTCATGAAGGGGTGTGTGGCCATCACCCAAATTACCTGCCAAAGTAGGGTGGTATCCACAAAGGACAACTGACTCACACTGGAAAACCATAGGGGGCAGCTGCTCACCACAAACAACAATTACTCTGTCTTGGACACCCTCCATAATGAAAATAGGATGTGGAATAGACAAACAAAGTGTCTAGTCACTGAGTCAATACATTCTTAATACACTGTCCTGAATCAATATTTACAGACTTTGTACATGGATTGCCAGTTGCTGAAAAGTTACATCCATTTGATGCATCAAAAGACAAAAGTACAATATTACAAACTAACTGGATTCCATTTTTACAGGCTGTGTACATAGTTTACAAAATGTTCAAAAGTGCCAACCATATAATACAGTGTGCACTTTCAATTAGTTTGCCATTCATCTTCAACAGGACAAGACTACAGTCGGTCTTGCGATAAGCGATTAAATAACAAAAAAAATTGGGATTCACATGCTAACCTAAATTCATATTACTCAATAATGTTCATGAATACCATGGCAACTTCTTGGGAAGACATATGCAGATCCCTTCCTGGCACTATCAGTAAGTGACAATCGGGGTTATATCCATAGTACTGTAAATATGACTCGTTTGAGAATACTTAGTTTGATTGTTGAGTTGTACAGAAGTAACACACTCAATGGTGTCCAAAAGATCACAGTCTTATTTTACAACAATCAATAAATTGATGGAAGGGAAGAAGAACGCATAGAGCAAATGATTATTTTTTAACCAAAGTTTTTACTGCAAACAAATTATTGGGGAGACAGATACAAGCAAATTAATTCGAGCAAAAAGTCATGAACAAAGGTAGACAGTGTTTTCTCTATAGTTCATAACTAGTAACATCAACTCCTCGTGGCTAAAATAAACAACCTAGATTAATTAATAAAGAATGGTTGTAAAGTAGTGTCAAAACAACATTTAAGGAGATGATGGAGTGTTGACGTTTTGGTCTAGGGTGCTCTCGTCAGATAGACCATCATCAGGACGATGTTTTTCAATGCTGAAAGGACTGCCTATATAGAATACATAAAATTATATTAAAAACCAAAATACATGACTAAAATTGGGAATATACATAAACGCTCTATGTGTCACATAAATATCTCATATTTTAGGCAGTTTCCCCTTCTTTGTAATGCCTGAGAATTGAATTTAAAAATAGAATTAGTCAATATGACTCAATAATTTGTCAGTAGGTGTGACATCTCGCTTTCATCATACCTAACATAAATTTATCATCTAAAAATGAAAATAAGAATAAAAAGCATTGCTAATCACAAAGTCCACTGTACAGAGTCCTCCTTTCATAATAAATCTCTATTTCATGGTGCTTAGTGCTACAAAAAACAGTCAATTATCAAGAAGCGCTCAACTCAAGAACATGGCATCGAGAAATTGATTACTTTAAGCCACATTTCAAGAGAGCTTCAAAAACCAAACTTAAAACATTTGTCTCGATACATAGCTAACTCTTCATAATCACTCTATAGACAATTTTTTAAACAGTGATTAATATACGTAATATGTCAGGAAAAATTAAACTCATGGACATAGCCTTGAAAAGTTAGCAACTTTAAGGTGCATTTCAAGAGAGCATACCCTCAAAAAGTTAACAACTTTCAGGGGCAATTCAAGAGAGCCAACCGATCAAAGTTAAAACATTTATCTCAATACACTGCTGACTCCAAGTTAAAACATTTGTCTCAATACAATGCTCACTGTTCATATTAATTCAACAGACAATTTATGAAATAGTGATTGATATAGTCGATTTGTCACCTGGAATCACTGAAGAAATGCCAAGATGAAATGACAATGTGGGGCACTATTTTTTAACCACGAGTGAAATCTAAAAAGAGGGAGGTTCCGTTAGTTTGAAATTGATGAGCAGATCTAAGATAATGTTACTCATTTGAACAGAAAGCTAAATGCCTACCTTTAGTATTGAACAGTCCGACCACTTCTATTGGCCAAATGTCAACTTCCTTAAGAGTCAAGTTGAGAACAGATCGCTCTGTGAAGAATTAATGAATTTTTCTAGATAACTGAAACATGGGCAATAACATGTGCATGTTATCGAGAGTGAGATGGCCTGAAATCCGTTACTAATGGTGTGGACCTACTTGTCAGTGCAACGATATTTGGAAATGAAATTAATAATTCCAAATGACTAATGACATGCTACGTAAACAAAGTCACGTTATTAAATCACATCATTAAGAACGGCTTAAACCTACTATTGAAATTATGTTATTATGTCGCTATCCCGCAAAAAAAGTGAAATGTCAGAAACGAAGTAACCAATTAAGTCATGATCCTACATACAGTGAGAGCAACAGACTAAATCTACAAAGAGTGGTCAAGAAAACATTCAAAGCGTGTGCCTCTTAGAACGTCATGAGGCTACATCGAAAGGGCAGCTGGTCGCATGCACTTACTTGGAGCAAAGATTCGTCCGGCATTCAAGGTATCCTGGTTCGTCTGTAACAACAGCTAAACCCGAGTTCGAGGCTTTTAAAGCTGGAGACCCGGAAGTAAACCGGTATTTGATTTCTAAGTGGCAACAGAGATCTTGCGGAAACTAAATGTGAATAGGCACTCACAGTGGAAAACGGACCCTGATTTGGAAACCACATTTTATTAAAAAGGGGGGGGGGGGGTAGTGTGTTCAATTTTAAGATGAACTGATCTTGAGGAAGTAGTTCCACTTTTGCCATAACCCAGAACTAAAATAGTGCAGTTTTGTCTCGCGAGAAGACGCCGATCTAAACAAGAGCGATTGCCATATTGGATAAGCGAATTACTCATAGTGTGTGAATGATTATAAGGGAACCGAAAGTGTTGACATAACTTACAGAATAGTTATCTCTCATAGGATAAAACTAGCGAAGGGTTAGTAAACAAAGTGATATAGTATATTATCCATGATAAGATTGACTAAATAAAATATATTCCTTATATCGCAAAACAGGAATTTTGACTAGTTAAACAGAGCGATAGGCGGGAGAAAGTTTGACTTAATTGAGGCAAAGTTTGCTTTTAAAGTTAGAAAATTCTTCACACCAAATTCAAAGTGACAAATTGACCATTTACAGTTTAGTTGCAGTATGAACATAAATATCACCCTTCATTTGACCACATATGAATCTTGTAAACCTTAAGGAGAATCTACATATTGCCCTAATTAAGGCAAGCAAGAGCATGCCATTCTGTGTAAGAGTTGAGACCGAGTTTTACTGAATCTGCCAAACAGATCCAGCGTTGCTCTTTCGGGGTCAATAGATGATCAACATTAGGTTGTCTAATAGTGGGCTTAATAACCTCAACCACCCATCAAAGAAGATCGTTTTCACTGTGTTTTTTGTCAAGATAGTGGTCAACTAATGGGGCATTTTCTGTGAGACAGCGAATCCTAGATTGGTGTTGCAGAATTCATATGTGGTCAAATGAAGGGTTTAGTCAATCTTATCATGGATAATATACTATATCACTTTGTTTCCTAACCCTTCGCTAGTTTTATCCTATGAGAGATAACTATTCTGTAAGTTATGTCAACACTTTCGGTTCCCTTATAATCATTCACACACTATGAGTAATTCCCTACGTCGACACTCCATCATCTCCTTAAATGTTGTTTTGACACTACTTTACAACCATTCTTTATTAATTAATCTAGGTTGTTTATTTTATCCACGAGGAGTTGATGTTACTAGTTATGAACTATAGAGAAAACACTGTCTACCTTTGTTCATGACTTTTTGCTCGAATTAATTTGCTTGTATCTGTCTCCCCAATAATTTGTTTGCAGTAATAACTTTGGTTAAAAAATAATCATTTGCTCTATGCGTTCTCCTTCCCTTCCATCAATTTATTGATTGTTGTAAAATAAGACTGTGATCTTTTGGACACCATTGAGTGTGTTACTTCTGTACAACTCAACAATCAAACGAAGCATTCTCAAACAAGTCCCTTGTAGCACACTGTGACTATAATCATACAGTGCCCAAGCCTACAAGGGTGTATTGGGTTTCCCCTGTTTATAATATAGTAAATATGACTCATCATGCATGGTGGAAATAAATGCATCATATATGAATGAATGCCCATATTTTATCATTCTTGTTCAACCCAAAACAGTACTCTTGCATCTCTTGGTGAATCTAGCCTCCATTCTCAGAAAATTATTTCCATCAACCCACCCTTTTCATCTCCTGTGTCTATAAACATAACTGACTATTTTATGTACTTTTCATTATGCTGGTGGTTGGCAAAATGTTGTACACGTGGGGAACCTAAAGTCCGACATCAAATCCTAGACCTATGCTGCAGGGCGCGGCTCTTGACTGGTTGTACATGTTTGCCTGATGTTGAATATTTTGCAGGGACATTTAATGCTTGTAATGTTTATTGATAGGAGGTGAATTCAATAAATCCCCTAGGTCCCCCGTGTGGAAGTTCTAATGGGATGAACCAAATTTTGCAGTAAATCTTTTCCTTTTTAATGAAAACAGGGGGTCAGGGAGATTAAAAGGCAAACACAGTTTCAAATTAGAGCAGATGATCTTTCTTGAGCCTATTGGCATTAATACATACACATGCCAGGGGTAGAGGTTGGGATGTATATCTTGGTGTCAAAAGTGTTTCTCTTGGAGTATACTAAGTTCTCTTCATTGACTTATGCCCCAGTTATTTCGGCTACCCTCTGTTAATCAGGTTTTGCCAGAGAATGTGACCATTACGAAAGTAGTCTTCACTATTGGGGCAATTTCAACCCAGAAAATGTACTTGCTAGCAATACTGTTTCTGGTGAATGTCAGGTCGGGTGCTCTTTGGAACAACCAGTCCTGGAATCTATTAAGCTCACACCCAGGACTCCACCATATGGCATAGATATTGTTGATAATTCTTCACCAATTTAATGTATTCCTAAATGGGGTTGGGTTACCAAAAATCGAGTTCTCTTCAAATTGTGCCACAAACAGGTTAGCAAATTCTGGGGCAAAGGGGCAGCCTATTACCACCCCTTTCATTTGTAGGCCGAAATCTCTTTTAAAGATGAAATATTTCTTCTTCTAGCATAGTGTGGCTAGTTCCACTAGAAAATCTGTAGGTACATTGTGTGGCTGTACACTTTTGCCAAAAATATCCCTGACGATTGCCAAGGCTTTTTCTTAGTATACTGTGATTTTATATCCATTCTTACCAATATATCTGAAAAAGGGTCAAACTCCATCCCCTCCAACCAATTAATAAAGTACATGGTCTCACAAGTGTATGCCTTAATCCAGGCACAAGGAGTTTGAGGAAATAGTATGTGTATTTTAACACTGGTTTTAAAAAAGAGATCCACACAATGATATGTTTGGCCTCCCTGATGGATTATTGAGATCCTTGTGCACTTTGGATAGAAGGTAAATAGCAGGAATCCTGGGGTTTGTATTATTGAGGAATTTAAATTCCTTCTGGGTAACCCACAAATTACTGCAGCCATTTCCAGTGATTGCCCTGTTTTGCTGATTCAGCTCCAAAGTACGATTGGCAGGAAGGCTGCATTCATGTTCTGGATTCTATACTTATCATATCACTTCCCTATCGTACAAACTGCAGTCTATTACGACAATCCCTTCCCAAGTATGAGCTGGCTTGATTTTGATATACTCATTTTTGGAAAGTTCTTGCAGTGCCTGAAATTCAGTCTGGATCAAGTTGTTCCTAAAATATCTTTTCTTATTGTGTCCATTGTCTACTTCGCAAGGGGTAATGGCTTGAAATGTGAGCATCTGTGAAGGCATGTCCGCTGTGCAGGGGCAGAATGTAGATTTGTTCGTAATCCCTAACACACTCCTATCACTAAATTCTTCTTTACCGAATCAAATATATTAAGGCTGATCTATCTAAAAAATTGTAAAATGTCACTATTGGTTACAAGGTGGTCCTGCAGAGCAGAATGCAAAAGTGATAGATCTTTACTTAATTCTGCTTTTTCGTGAAGCCAAATGTTTGTAATTAGGCATGTTATACATAGGAATTGCTTCCAGTACTACAATTTGTAGATTCCCTTGTGAATCCTGATTTCTCTTGACTGTTGGGCTCTACCCCGACCTTCTCCTCCCCCTCTGCATTTTTCCCTCATCTGTTTAAAAAAGTGAGTTGCCCTGAATGGAGAAAATCTTCACTTGAAGACTGACCTGGGGTATTCTGTTCTAAATCAGAAGTTGTTTCCAAAAAGGTGATAATCTTGATAATCTCCTTAACTTCTTAGGAGTTTGACACATTCTTCCTTAAGATAGGGACAAATTTCCTTGTGATAGTAATTCTTCGTGTGTTTAGCCACTTTTGTGGTTTTCTGATTAACTGTCAAGGTTTTAAAATCAGCAATTTGTTTGTTCACATTTTCTATACGTTTTTGGCATCCTTAATTAAATTGTCTTCCAATATTTCTTGCTGAAGTTGTTTCATCTTTAAACACTTTTTCACTTCTCTTCAATGCTGTTTCTATGGAGAGAGCTAGTCAACCTCTTGAGCATTTTGTGCTCACCTCCCTCAAATGAAGCAAATATTGTCTACTTTCGGTGAAAATCACTGGTACATTCTGGACCAGAAATCCCTATGGGACAATATTGGATGTATTCAGCAAATTGGCATGTAGACTTATCACAATACATTTATTTGTGAATATTCCAATAAAACAAACCTATGCTGGCACATTCCCTTAGAATAAATATGAATAAGAGTACTAAATAATACGGTGGATCCAAATATATTATGTTATTGTTAACAGTATAACATATGAATTTTCCCCTCTAGAGAACTTGCTACAGATATGGTTTGTTACATTCTATGTGCATTATATCAGGGAAGAACTGAAGGAGTTGTACGATTGTGACATTGAATATCAGTGGACTGAAGGATGAAAGACACTAATTTAGAGAGGAGCTGTGATACTGCAGGCACAGGCGTGATTGTGGAAAAGTCTGGATGTGATACGAAGGAAGGAAAAAAGCACTGAGTGTTAGAAAGGTTTTAATTAATGTATGAACGTTGTCTACTGTGACTACAACCAATGCCTAAGTGATCCAAGTGTTCCAATCGATGCAAACTTTAAGAGAATAATGTCTAATGGAGATCTGTAGGTATGAATGGAGGAATTAGAACATGAAGGTAATGGAGTTGAGTAGAGATTTGATTTGATTTGATTATTAGATTTGTAAAGCGCAACGAATGCCCAGAGGCGTCTTGGCGCTGAGGACTCAGGGAGCGTGTGAGGCTAGTATGCAAATAGAATTAGAGGTCGGATTGAAATAACCATGTTTGTACTGCTTTCCTGAATGCTTTCAGATTTGGACTGTTTTTAATTGTTAGCGGAAGGAGATTCTAAGACTTGGGAGATCCAAGCAAGAAGCTCCTTCCTCCCCTTCGTGCCTGCTTGAACCTAGGGATTTGCAACAGTTTTTGTTGTGCAGATCTAAGGTTCCTAGACGTCACATAATATTTTATGCGCGACGTCAGGTACGAGGGGCCCTTTCCATGGACTGCTTTGAACGTAATGCACAATGACTTAAAGATTATTCTTTTCTTTACCGGTAGCCAGTGCAATGCTCCTAGCTACTGAGAGACTGATTTGTGTTTGGGAATATCCAAAATCAATCTTGCTGCTGCGTTCTGCAAACGTTGCAGCTTTTTCAAGAATTGAGGTTGAATCCCCAAGTAAAATGCATTGCCATAATCCAACCTGGAGATGGCAAGGGCAGTCACCAATGATTTTAAAACCTCCGGGGGAACGAAGGAGCGAATCTTCCTAATCATTTTAAGGATGGCCCAGAAACTGGAGGTAAGACAGTTGATTCGACTATCAAAGGTCAGCCTACAGTCAAAGGTAATCCCAAGATATTTTGCCTTTGAGACGGGTGTTAGGCAATCACTCAGCTCTGAAGGCCACCATTGCAAAGACTGAGCCAAAGGATTGGCACCCAATAATAATAGTTTGGTCTTACTGCCGTTAAGTTTAAGACAGTTGGATTGCATCCGAGAATTAACATGGGTAATGCAGCTGTTAAAGCGGTCGGCAATCTCCTCCTCATTATTGGTTATTGATATTGGTTATTGATACGACTACCTGCGTGTCGTCTACATAAGATATTACAGAGGTCTCAAAGACAAACCCTGTGGTACTCTGCATTGCAGATTGAAAGTTTGGGAGCTAGATTCGCATAATTCGACTCGAAAAGATCTCTCCGTGAGGTATGATGTTAATAGAGTCGTGGCTAATTCTTGAACGCCCATATCGGACAGTCTGACGATTAAGATTTTATGATTGATGGTGTCGAAGGCCGCCGACAGATCTAACAATATCAAGGCAGCATTCCCGCCTTTGTCCAATGATTTCCTAAGCTCCTCACTCGCAGTGAATAAAGCAGTTTCAGTTCTGTGTCCCTCTCTAAACCCGAACTGCGAGTGGTCAAGCAGATAATTGGAGGAGATAAAGGCAGTGAGCTGGATGTTAAGCAATTTCTCCAGAACCTTTGAACAAAAAGGAATTCTGGAGATTGGCTGATAATTGTTGGGGTCAGCTGGGTCTAGATGTTTTTTTTAGCAGAGGTAGTACAGATGCTATCTTCCATGCTTCAGGAAACTTCCCGTGGAGTATAGTCCCAGAGAACAGGTCACTTCGTTGTTCACTAAGAATCTCTGGAAAAAGATTAAACATTTTTGGAGGGCAAGGATCAGAGAGAGCCCCAGAGTTTGTACCTATTATGGTTTTAGTGATCTGTTCTCTAGTAGGAAGGGAAAAATAAAAACTGGGTGGACTCGGAGCAGGGTCACTCCTCCGAGATGGAGGTTCGTTAGGGAAATTAGAGAAAGTTTTGTAGACTAACTCCAACTTGTCGGTAAAGGCCTGGCCCAACACATTACAACAATCTGAGTTGTTATCTGATTTGGCTTTGGTCGGAAGTTTAGCTAAATTTTTTGACGGTGGCAAAGAGCTTTTTGATGCCGAAATTTAAGTAGTATAGTAATTACTTTTTTCTTCCATAATTAATTTTTTATAGGTAGCTAATACCTGTGCATACTTCTTTTTCAGATCCTTATTGTACGTATGCCTCCATTTTTTTTCTTTTCTCCTACATAGCTGTTTTTGTTTCCTCAGTTTATCTGAGAACCATGGTTCGGAAGGTTTTTTCCTTCTGGTGGTGGTGGTTTTTAAAGGTTCTACTATGTTAGCGGCCTTAGTAATCTAGGAGGTTATGTTCTGCAGTGCCAGATTAGTTTTGACCTGCGAGTTTGGTGTATTTAACAATAGTGAAGTCTGGAGGAGGTCGGAATTTATTTTTTTCCCCGATCTAGGTAGGTGTGTGTCACCGGTAAATTGGTCTCTGTCTTGAATTGAGATGAGGTCTTGATCATAAATATAATGGCCCTATGGTCTGACCACACCACTGATAGGACTTCCTGTATTTTGATCTTGGGGTTGGCGGTAAATAAGCAGTCAAGAGTATGTCCTGCGACATGAGTGCTCTCTTTGACCAATTGTTCCATCCCCAAGCCAGACATAGTATCAAGGAGTTCAACATTCTTAGGGTCCAATACATTCGCTAGGTGGTGATTAAAATCACCTTGAATGGTGTAGTTCGCATAGTTAATGCTAGCTTCCAGAAAAGGGGTAAGGAGGCTTTGTGTGGACAGTAAATTAGTAAGCCATTCCAGGAGTCATTCGCTGCGGCGGCTTTTCCGCCGCAGCGCTAAGGGGGTGGGGCGGCCGCGCGGCGGTTCCGTGCTTGTGACGGAACCGCTCTGTCACGGCTCGCGGGTGAGCTGTGCTTGTGACGGAACAGTTCCGTCACGAACCTGCCCGCCCATTAAAACGTCAGTGCAGGCGCGGAATTCGCGCCGAGCAGGCGCGGCGAGCGGGCCATGACGGAACCGTTCCGTCACAAGCACAGCTCACCCGAGGCTTGTGACGGAACGGTTCCGTCACAAGCATGCAAGGGGTTAAGACTAAGTTGTATCTGAAATTATAGCAGTACACAATCATGTGAGGTGCCTAATGAAGATGCTATTATGGATAATATGGATACTCCATCTTTAGCAATGATGGCTAACCCACCACCTCTTTTATTAGTTCTATCTGCTCTGGTAATCTGGAAACCTATGGGACATGCTTGTAGCAGGCCTGGGTCGGATGAATCATTGGCCCAGGTTTCGGTTACAAAAACTAGATTGAGGCTGTGACTTTCTATCATCTCAGCCATTTCTATGTTGTGCTTCATTAATGACTGTGAATTAAGTAGCATGGCTTTTATCTCTCTGGAGGTTTCCAACTGTTTTGGTTTAGTTGGAGGCGATATTTGTTTAACTGTCTTGAAGTTGAACTGCAGTTTGCAGTGTTTGCATTCTTTAGGTTCCAGTAGAGGGTCAAGTTTGGGACAACAAGAGGGAATTAACCTAAAGCACCTACTGGTTAGGTCCTCTCTGGAGTAGCTGATGCGTGCCAGGCTTTGCGGAGCAGTGGTTCTGGTCCTCGGCCCCGGCCAGGCACGGACGTGCACAGACAGGCTTGCCTTTGGCACGCCTTCAGCACACCGCCGGTGCACCTGCTGTGCGTGTCCACTGCACGTGCGCATCAGGGAGTATCTAAGTTTTGGTGGGTACGCGTATGCTAGAGTGCTAACCACACCGGAAGTAATGCTAATCTCCAAAGGACCCTCCAAGCAAACGGCACACGCCTCGTCGGACCGGGGCCGACGAGTGCAAAAAGTGAGTGCAAAAGTACAGTGAATTAAAAACAGCAAAGATAAAATTAGCAGATTTTAGTCCCTGACATCAAGCAACACTCCACAAAATGAGTGTACCGTAGCTGCCAGCGTCTCCGCTGTGTCCAATGCACGTGCACATCAGGGGGGTCCCTAAGTCCTGGTGGGAGCGCGAATCCTAGGGCGCTAACCAAACCGGAAGTAATGCTAATCTCCAAAGGACCCTCCGAGCAAACGGCACACGCCCCGTCCGACCGTGGCAGAGGAGTGCAACAGCTACAGTGAATTAAAAACAGCACAGATAAAATCAGCAGCTTTTAGTCCCTGACATCAAGCGACACTCCACAAAATGAGCGTACCGTAGCTGACAGCATCACTGCTGTGTCCTCTGTGCGTGCGCATCAGGGATCCCTAAATACTAGTGGGCGCTCGTGTGCTAGGGCACTAATCACACCGGTAGTAATGCTAATCTCAAAAGGGCCCTCCAAGCGAAAGGCACACGCTTCGTCAGAATGGGGCAGAGGAGTGCAACAGGTGAGTGCAACAAGTACAGTGAATTAAAAACAGCAAAGATAAAATCAGCAGGTTTTAGTCCCTGACATCAAGCGACACTCCACAAAATGAGCGTACCGTAGCTGACAGCGTCTCCTCTGTGTCCGCTGCGCGTGCGATCAGGGGGTCCCTAAGTACTGGTGGGCGCGCGTATGTTAGGGTGCTAACAAAACCGGAAATAATGCTAATCTCCAAAGGGCCCTCTGAGCAAACGGCACACGCCGCGTCGGACCGGGCCGAGGAGTGCGACAGGTGAGTGCAACAAGTACAGTGAATTAAAAACAGCAAAGATAAAATCAGCAGGTTTTAGTCCCTGACATCAAGCGACACTCCACAAAATAAGTGTACTGTAGCTGACAGAGTCTTCGCTGTGTCCGCTGCGCGTGCGCATCAGGGGATCCCTAAATAATGGTGGGCGCGCATATGCTAAAGCGCTAACCTCCAAAGGGTCCCCTGAGCAAACGGCACATATTGTAAAATTATCTAAGGTTAGATCTCTGTTCATTAGGTCACAGGGTGAGATTTCTCTAGGGGAAAGGATGAGCATTTGAACTATCGAAACATTAAAATTCGGTGCAGCAGTATGTTGCACACACTGGCTTCACGTTTTCTCCAGTACTGGCACAATGCTGAGAAATACTTAACCACAATCACATTCCATTCTCATCACCAAAGCCATCCAGGGGAGATCCTCAAAGGCAGCAGTGCTTGCCTTTAAGGACAGTAAAATAGTGTAATGGCATTTTGGACAGTTAGCAAACCAAGAGATTGTTAATTTATAACCTCACTCATTATCAGACACACCCTTAGAGCTCCGAGCCCCCAATGCACAACATCTCCAGATTTTACATCCTGTAATAGCTACAGGGTCTGGATAGCTCCCACCGGGATTTGGTTCTTATTGTACCTAGCCTTTTCTGCAGGATCATCCCAGATGTCTGCCACCCTTTACCTTCCTTTGCTGAAGCCGTTTTGGTTGGCTTTTAGCACTCTGTGCACTTTTCCCTGCTAACCCGCGGTAAAGTGCATGTGCTCTCACCTTAAAAGCTGCAAAAATTTGCCTCCAGCTGAATGGTACATTTGATTTTACTTATATACAGTTCTACAGGTGCCCAGGGCCTGAAATTTAAATGCTACAAATTGGCCTGCAGCATTAAATGTGCCTCCCACTAAAGTAGCCTTTTAAAACATGTCTGTGGCCTGCCACTGCCTGCCTGTAATGCAGTTTTAAACTGCCATTTCGACCTGGAAAAATAAACCTTTTTTCAGACATTAACCTTCCTTTTTAGGTTTCGCCTGGGGCACAGAGCTCCCAGCTCCGCCCCCCGGAGAAATCTTATGTCTCTACAGTGTACTGTTTAGTCCTGCCCTCTGTTCCATTGGCTAGCTCCATAAATGGAGGCTAGCCATTGGAACAGAGATCTGTCCGTCATGGCCGGACCAGATTCGTGGACGTTCCTGCAGTTTTTTCCCTCTCCACCCTTTTTGCATCGTCATTGGGCGGTGGGCGGAGTTTTTTTAAATTTTGGTGTTTGTTTTCGTCATTATGCCGACCACGGCCGCCGGAAGAAGTCCAAGTGAGTGCCCGTTCCCGCCCCCTCCCGCTGTCCGTGTCCGCCCCCCTCCCGCTGTCCGTGTCCGCCCCCCCTCCCGCTGTCCGTGTGCCCGTAGGTGCTTGTTTTGGGATAGCCAGTGTAGGCTGAAATTATACCCGTGCCAAGTACCAGGTCTACTGCGCATGTGCGCTCGAGAAATATTTTAACTTGTCACAAAGTGAAGCAAACCCCTCAATTCACCTGGCCGTTCCTTAGCGGTTGCTCCTCCATCTGTAAACGTGGGAATCCGACCTATGTGGGGCAAAAGAGAGCGTGAAAGGTTCTGGGCGCCTCGGATGGAAGAAAGGCTCGTGTGTGGAAGAGCTGAGCAGGCTGCGACTTGAACCCTCCCATGCCGCTCACTGGGACAGACCATGCGCGTTGAAGCACCATCTCCCAGAGCCACAGCCCTGCCTGGCTAAGGTGGGCAGAGCAATAAGAGGCCGAGGGAGCGCGGGCCGGGAGGGCTGTGTGGGGAGATTGCACAGGGTGTAGCCGGCACCAGGCTCTAGGGCGGGAAACCGCACAGTGGCGCAGCAGGTGTGGGCTGCAGAGCTTCCAATCCCGCAGGCAGGCTTTAATTCCTATTTAGGGCCTTAGGTTGCGTGCCTGACTGACTGACTGACTGCAGCGCCAGACGCAGGGCCGCGGCCCCTCCAAGACCGTGCACGTGCAAGAAAGAGGCTGTATACTTCAGGATTTACAGCACGGTAACGAGGGACACGAACAACGACTGCCATGGGCCACAGCCCATCCCCCCCCTGATTACACAGACTTTGGCTTCACAAAGACTCTGGCATCTCGCAAGCATGTTTTCTCACAGTCTGTGGCGTCGCATAAAGACTATACGCCGCCGCAGCGCTACACACACGGTTGTAGCATCACACTCTCCCTCTCGAGTTCAATGGACAGGCAGCGGCAACCAACACCATTCAGTCTGTACAGAAGCCCACTATCTGGAGCACGTCTCACTCTCAAACAAAAGCGCAAAGTCTACTGCTGTAGCATCATACACAGACGCCTCTCACCGTAGTATTATCACACAATGTCAAATTAGTTACAGACACACACGCAGAAAGTCCCACCGGCATCTCAAAGTACACCGTACAACATGGGGCATCAAACAAAGTGCTCGGCACTCGGACAAACACATGCGGCATATGGCACTAAGTCCATTGCATATCTCTCGCTCTACTCACTCACATAGTCCTGTTGTGTTATCATACGGTATCAAAGAAAACTCAATGACATTTGATGCACAGGCTGTGGAATGAGACAACCTTCAACATCCATCTCATTGCCAAGCAGTGTGCAGTGTCACCAAATGTGCTGCATCACAGGCAATCCAAGACACTAGACACACAGTCTAAGGCATGACACACATACTCAAGCAATATCTGCCGCATCTCACGCGTGGAATATCATACAGTATGTGTAGAATCACACCATTTCTCAGATGTGGATCAAAAAGTGTACACAAGAGTCTAGATGTAGCCACAGAACTGGGAACGTTATGGCCTGTGGCTGAGTCTCCTCAGCTCTGCTGGTCTTTAAAGGCACAGGCCTGCTTTCCCATTTGACTCAATTTATGAGCTAATGGGTGCTCAATTGGCAATCAACGGGCCTAAAACTGGTATAACTAAAGAAGCATAGAATGTGGAAGGAACCCCCAAACACAAGCAGTGGATAGAAAAAGCCTAAACACTTGTGTGAATGTGATAGCAGGACTATGCTTTATTTAGTTGTTATGCACCTATTCATGTAGACTGTAGCTTTGCTTGCCAAAGGCTGCACATTGTACATGGCCTCCGCTCTGGACATCAGCCTGCACGGCGTATATGAAGTTTCACCTATGCATGCACAATGTATAACTCTGGTCACCGAAGCTTGCACAGTAATGTATTATCACATATGCAAGGCTGTTTTATTGATTTACGATTTGGATCACAAACTAGGTCCACAGAATATGTTTGCAATTTTCCGTTACAAAATAAGAACAATTTACAAATAACATTTATACAAAAAAATGCATTTCATAACTGATCTAGAGTAACTGGGATATGGCCTTTAAAACTGCTGGTTTCAAAATGTCCCATACTTAAAGTGGAAAGCAGTGGAGGAACGAGATACAAAAATGTAATAAGCACAATTCCAATTAAACAAAAGGGAATTGCGATTACTAGGTTTTACAGCTTAGTAATTAATTAGGGGACTCATACCCGCAATTTCCCAACAATAAAAGATTTGAGACCTTCTAAAATATCTTTAACAAACATTTTAAAAATGTATATTCCATCCAAAAGCATTTCATTTACTGGTGTGGTGATCAGAGTGCCACTAACGAACGTACATTACGCTTACAAAAATAAAGGTCTCAGCTATATCTGTACATAGTCACTGTTTATGTGTTTAGCACATCTACCGCCTCCCTGTAGGTTTGCTCACCATCTTTACTTCTACCCCCGACAAGGTGAAATGAAATGAAATGAAATGAAAATGATTTTTATAGAGCGCACATAGTTGCCCTGAGGCGTCCAAGCGCTAAGACTAAGAGTGTTAACTGGGGGGACATATAATGGGGAAAGCTTTATTTATTAAATAAGAATGTTTTTAGTTGTTTCCGAAAAGATGTCAATTCCGGATTGGACCTAAGATGAAGAGGGAGATCGTTCCATAATTTAACAACATTGAAGGGAAAGGAACAACCTCCAGCTCTGGTTCTTCTGATCTTGGGAACTACAGCCAAAAAGCGTTGGATGAGTTTAATTGTCTTCTGGGATGGTATGGGGTGATTAAAGGGATGTTAATTACTGGGCCGTTCTCCCAGAAAGCCTGATGGGCAGTGCAGAGGGACTTGAAGCTAATTCTATCCTTAACGGGAAGCCAGTGCAGTTTCTTCAGGCCAGGTTTGGCAGACGTCCTGCGTGGGATTCACAGTAACGTGCGAGCAGAGCAATTTTGAATTATCTGCAGCTTTCGCAGAGTAAAGTCCGGAGCTCCTAAGTAGAGGGCATTTCCAAAATCCAAACGTGATTGGATCAAACCCTGAATCACCATTTGTCTGGCTATAAAAGGTAGAAGAGGAAGGATTTTCTTGAGAGTTCTGAGTAAGCCGAAACAGGTCGAGGCTAGCCTGGTGGCCTGGTAGTCAAATGTCAGGGGCTTATCAAGCCAGATACCCAGACTCTTGATGGCGACTTTAGGTACAGGTGGCGAGCCTAAGTTGGGAGGCCAAGTGGAACTGATAGATGCTGGGTGCACAGTGCTAGGGAGTGTAGAGTAACTAGGGAGTGCTATGGAGTTCTAGAGACTGCAGAGATTAAGCTAATAACAATGTAAGTGACAATGCCATTTATTTATCTGTTTTCTAAACCAACACATAAATTATCATTAACAATGCCAATAGCTCAAACTTTTCCAAAGGCGAAACCATTGCATTGAAAATGCTTGTTAATACTTGTTAGTCATCCCTAAGGTAGGCTCTAAAGGCTCCTGGGGGATGCATGCTGTTTCTAAAGTAGGACATTAGGGTTTAAAGTTTACATGTCCTAGCTGTGAAAAACTCCTAAATATGGGTCAGCGGAACTCATTGAGTTTCACTCCATAGAATTTCGAGGAATTACGTAAAAACTCAGAGAGATTCCATGGAGTACCACATGTGGCAGATTTCGACATGTTGAGCTGCTCCCGTTGATTTTTAGCACAGGAGCTTGTCCTGCATAGTAAAATCCATGCGCATTACACCACATGGCAGTCCTGAGGGCACTGCTTCATTTTGCCGCTCAAGTAGATCTTCTACTCTTGAGGCAGCTTTCGCAACACATGTAGCAGTTTTCTCAACGCGAACGGTATCGATCTGCCATGACTGCCTGCTTTGAGATCTCTCGCCAGGGGGTAGTCTAGTACTCGATATTCTCTCCTGTGCTCGCCAACTTAACGTTGGCTACCTGCATATGACAAAAAGTGTGACAGTTGGCAGAGTTTTTCCGAAATTCCCTGCTACAAGAGGAGTGCGTAGTGGGCAAAACTCAGCAAATTCCACTGGAGGAGTGGAGTTTACCACCCACCCCCACCCTTACTCCTAAATTATTTTTGCACTACTGCAAAGGTTGCCTCTACGAAAGAGTCACACTGGGTTGCCTTATTACATTTAATAAGTACTAGCTTCAGATTGGAAGCAGATAGAGATATGCTGTTTATACTCAAATGAATTCAGAGAATCGACTGACCTACTGACAGGAGGACTGCCCGGCTGCTTGAGGGACAGTCTTGCTATATGAAGAAGGAAGACTGGAAGACTGGACCTGTTTGCCTCATTTCTAGGCTTACTAAGTTTGACTTCAAGGGTTAGTTGGCTGACCTGCTGTGTGAGCTACAGGGGCTCAACAAGCTTCCAGAGGCCTTCTTTGCAACTGTCCAGCTGACAAGTACCAAGTGGACCTGCCTGGACCTGCCTGCGTCCTGCTGCTGGCCTTTTCTTGAGTGTCTCATGATCCTAAAGAGGTGCTCCCAGGTCCTGGGCCCTTGGTTAGCATCAGTGAGAGCTCCTCCACAACAGAAAAGTGAAAATCCTGAAGTTTGGGCTCTTGGCAACTGTGAACAGAACTGTTCTTGCAAAACTCTGCTGCCTGCAACGACTGCCAACGCAAAGCTCTGATGAGAACTACTCTTCACACCGACAGTGACCATCCCCAATAATGGGCAATGCGAAACCTGGACTTGATGCCAACAGTGACCACCCACGACAATCAATCAACACAAAGCTACAGCGACGATCAGCTCTTCGCACTACAGAAACAACCATCCATGACACCAGACCTGCTTTTTGCCCTGAAAGTCTCCTCCATGCGGCCTCCTCCAATGTGAATGGAACTCTTTGCACCAGACTATAGAAGGTAAATCCTCAGAGAGCAAAACTGGTCCCTCTATCCGACCTGCCCTGCATCGCATTCAGCCTCAACTTTCTTCTGGTCTAGCACAACAAAATAACCATTAGTGGTGCTTTCTTCTTCTTGGTGCTATTTCCAATAAAAACTTCAAAAAACGATATAGCCGGTTCTACTGCCTGGATGTTTGTCATTCTGGTATAATTTTAAGTATTAAAATGTACTCTATTTTTCAAATTTGGTTTGATATTTTTCTTGTGTTTCACTTTATACCTGTGCTGCATAGATTATTCACACATTGCCTCTAAGTTAAGCCTTGCTGCTGTGTACCATGATGACAGAGGTTTAAGCAAAGGGTAATTTAGTGGCTTTCTGTGGTTCACCATAACAAAGATTGTGGTTGTTGCTTCAGTGGGGTTTCCATTCCCCTAAACCAATAACCCATTTCTTACATTTCTGCTCCTCCAGGTTTTTGGAAATGTGAGACACAGGACTGTAGCTTTTATTGGTGCAGCAGGTGCAGTCACACCGAGGCCCAGAGGCCTTAGGGACCCACTGAACTCATTATTGCTGCATTTTATAATTCAGATAGCATTCAGATGGCCAATTTCCTTTCTTACACTAGGCCCCATAGCACACTGGCTACACTACTGGTGACACGTAAACCTTATTTTTGTTCGATATTATGTTTCAGTTTGATAAGTCCTATTAGATGACAAGCTTTGCATTGGTGACCCGATGAAATTTCAGCAAGTTGTTCTGTTATGTCTGTCTGGACACCTCTACCATTCTTGCCTTTTATGATTACCAGCCTTGGCCCTTCCATGTTCTTCGCACATGGAGTTATGGCGTTTTCACAAGTAAATAGAAATTCAGTTGCCAGTTGAGCAAATACCTTTGAATAAAACAACTTGTCCTAATAAACAAAATGGCCTAACCACACTTGTCTTTGGAACTGATTGTTTTCATGAATCATTCATTTTATTCAACGTGACGTTTGATGTATTTAAGGTCTGTATTGGATGCACATGCACAGAGTGAGCTCAACACTATTTCATTCATTTGTGATGTCAACAGATTTAGCGCTACTTGAAACTGGATTTAGGGCCAGGTCATTCAATGTTTCAAAGATTTGACTCTCTAAAGTGTTTAAACCAAGTGAGAAATTGTCTTGCTGATGGACTCTGCGCAGCAGAAATGGAAAAGCCACTGGGGGAATCATGTTAAATTGGCAAGCGACCATGTTTGAATGCTACCAAGAAATGTCCAAATTGTGCTACTTGGCAGTCCAATTTATGAAATAGATCACCCACCATATCTGAGTAATTTGCACATTAAATGCTGTTTACTCATGCATAGGTTTGGACTCAGCCACTTTTCTAGCTTAATTTATATCCCTCGAATAATTATTTCCGGTGAAATTGTTTGCATAGAGGCCTTCCTTGGGCTATTTATCCAATTCTGATTTTAATGATGACATAGAAAGAGAGCATGGATTGAAAAACGGCTTGAAAGAATTCTGAAAACTGAGCAACTGTTAGGAAGTATATTCCCAAAAGACAGAACCGCAAAAATGTTTTACACACGGCCTCCAAATACGATATCAGACAAAACATGAGAACCATGACATTTTCTTAAGATTCATGTCGAAATAGTCACCAGAACTATACATTTAAATAGCTTAAAACTCCACAGCATAGATTTAGGCACTCAAAGGCAATGCTGGGGTATGTCTTAAACAAAAGAATTGCTTTACCCTACCTCATTCATTATGAAACAAAATTAGGATCAGTTGACCCAACTTGTCACTCGGTAGCTGTGTCTAAGTTTGTTTAAAAAAAATTCTCCGATATCTATATGCAATGTTATTTTGTGCATGAAGGAAATATATGTTAATGTTTCAAGCTAAAGTGGTAGCTCGATGTTATGTTTTTTAACAAGTTTTTGTTGAGTGTCCATTGCCACTAATGGTTTTGCAGCACTGTCTTGGTGAAGCGTTGGGGTTGTGGCCATAAGTGTTGGAAGGGAGGTCCTGGAAGGGTACCACTTAGTGGTAGCTCCTCCGCTAAGGTGGAGGAACTTTGCCCTACTGCTTTTCACAGTGTAAAAAAATAAAAAATAAAATGATAATAACTTGAAGTTATTATAATTTTATTTGTTCCTACTTCAGCGTCTTGGCAGGGTGGGGCAGAGCAGGGGGGAAGAGTGGTAGGCACTGTGAGTGAGCAATGACTGACTGAATGGCCCTCTTGGGTCTGCCAAACAGTCATGCGTACGTAACATACGTAAGTAACTACGGTGCTCAGACCAATCACAACGCTGCACCGCAGCATTGAGCTTGGCTATGGGGAGCCTGGGAGCCCTGGTCCATTCTGCTTCTTGTTTGCATAGAAGGAGCTAGGAAGAGGACAAAGGAGAGGCGGTGGCCGGACAGCCAGTTGGCTAGCCGGCAGGTGACTGAATTTTTTTTAACCCCCCACCCTCTCTTCTCCTCTGCCTGCCCACTGCTAATTCCTGGGAGCAACCACCACTGGTGCCACCTCAGTTTGGACCCAGCCTCATACCCAGTCTCGGCTTGCATGTGCTCCGGTTCTGGTCTCGCAGTTCAGGCTGGACTGTTTCTAATGCAGCAGTGTCAAGACTAATTTGCATATGACTGGGCCCAAACTGAGGTGGCATGGTGGTCAAATGAATTGATTGATAGTGGTTAGACTTATTGAAAGGATTCCTCCCATCCCATTTTATATGTTTAATGTAAAGCCCTAAGTGGCCAAGGGTATTTCCAGACATAGGTTACTTGCTCACTGTACCACTGGAATCAAGCTGCATCCAAATGACAAGCCCAATCAGGGAGGAACTGATCTTGGGTTGCTTGTGTTCTGGTTCAGGAAGGACCTATCCTGGCTGTTTTGGCTGGACTCTTTCTATTGGAGCAGGGTCGAGTCAAGACTGATTTGAATATGGCTGGGTCTAAACAGGTGCCATGGTGGGCAAAAGAGTGAAGTATTGAAATACTACCCTACATTTTTGCCAGTCGTTAGATGTAATGCAAGGATTCCTCCTGTAACCTTTTGTGTGTTTGAGGTAACTGCTTACAGAAACCTCACATGGCAAATTATCATAGGACACAGAAACCTTCAACTCTTCCAGAGGAATTAACTATATAGCTAACACAAATGGTGATCAGTGAAAACAAGGAAAGGCTATTAAAATACAAGAACAACTTAGATTTATTTTTGTTTAGTAGTATGAGCCTCCCTAGCTTGCTGTAAACAAAAGAGAATAGAAATTCAGGAAAGTAGAGTCCGAAGAGAGAATACGGAATTATAGGCCCTTTACTGTTGTTCTAACACTTGGCCCACAAATAAAGTCCACAAATGGAAACGAAAGTAAACACTTGTGAATAGTGATACCAAGAGGAATCATACAATCAAAGGATTATGAGGAGCAGTCAGCCATGTTCTCAGTGTTTGGAGTTATGACGGGCCAAAGATTCCAATCTTGTGCCAACTGACAGAGGAAACAAACTAGTGGAAGAACATAGGTGTTGATTCACCAAGGTGTCATGGGTAGAGAAGGGGATATTACACCAATGTTTAGACTAGAATGGCATCACATAGTTGAATCTTTCCCAATAGTGCAGTTTCTTGTTAGTCACCTGTTTGCTGCTGAGAGAGGAGGAGACGGGCATCATGTAGAAATACAGAAAGTAAAGGATCTAAACTAGTTTGCAAGAGTCTGTTTTGCTTCCCTTTTTTCAAAACTGTCACCATGATCACTGAAATTAAGACTGGTGGTAAGGTAAGTAGCAAGGCTTTCAAAGTAAGAGACAGAGTAGACATTTGACTATCATGTGTTGCAGAATGTAAGTGATTTACCTTTTACATTTATGTTTGTTCTATGTTGTAGGACATGCTAAAGCATTCCTAATATTTAGGGGCCTATTTGAAAACTTCATTTTGTAGTACATTTAGGGACGGTTCTGATCTCGCTCGGAAGGGCACCGAATGCGAACCGGCCGGAAAAAGTATGATCTGTACGTGTGTTTTCCGCCCGACACGTTCAGCTGTGAGAGCGAGCCAGTACAATGCGAGCAACGCGAAATTCACCAACCAAATCGTTTCCGGGTAAAAAACGCTTTGTACGTCTCGTCCGTAAGCAAACCGCGCCGGCAATGGATGCGATTTACGACCGAGCCTCTACAATGCATGCGTCGGACAGCCGATTTGAGCCAAAGATTCCGGCTCGCAAAACGTCAGGGAAGTTGCATTTTGGTGTTTGCATTGGACCCCCTGTCAGCCGCAGCCTTACGACTCGGACACAGGGGGAGACCCAAGGGTCTCCCCATCACAGGCATGTATGGTGCGGATGGCACCAACGCGTATCCACTGTAGGGGGCGCCTTTGAGCAGGACATACACATTCAGTCAATGGGTGCCCATGAACGCGTCATACAACCAGCTCCCATTGACTTCTATGTATGGGAGTCGGACCGAACGAAGTCCGGCAGCATGCAGCCGCATGGTACTGCAGGAGTCCGGCTCGGTCAGAAAACAGTCCAGATCTGGCTCGGTCGGAGAACTTTCCGACCCAGATCGGAATCGGGCCCTTAGTAGTACTACGCGTGTACCACTAAAGTGTTACAAAATACTATTCATGAACCTAAAAGTGTAAATCTGCCCCTCCAACTCTCCTGTCTTCACTTTGGTTGACAAAATGCAAAACTTGGGGAACGTCTTCACATGTAAAAGTTTGCTATTTAGAAGTACGTGCGGGAGGTAGCACAAAAAGTGGCTGGAAAAAATGGCATACTTATTACTAGGAAAATTATAGAAATAGAGACTTAGAATAAAAAAAAAACATAGTTGGTACATGAATTTCTGTAAATGAAAGTCTGTCCATTGTACATAACATTATTTGAATGTCAGCAACAAAGGATCGCAGCAAATAGCATGTGCTGAGATACTCAGTGTCAACTTGCTTTTTTACAACACTAGGCACAATACTCACCACATGATTTTAATGGTAGAAAATCTAATTGTTATCCTGATAATGACTCAGGATTATTTACAAGCCTAATGCTATGCTGAAAAGTCACTTTTTTGATGTTCCCCCTGTACACTGGGCTTACACTCATCTGCAATGCCACATGAAGCAACCCTTCGTGGCTTTTCATGACCTTGTAGATATGTGTAAGGCAACGTAGCACTAGTCTCTGCATTGCCTGACACTGCCTCGGGGAGGTGTGCAATGGGCCTTGTGGTGGGTGTTCCTACTCAACACCAATGGGTTTTGACACATTCCCAGATTTACAACAAAAGTGTAAATCTGGGAACGTGTCAAAACCCTGTGACCCCCCCTGGTGGTGTAAGGGTTGTTTTTGTGAAGGAAGGTGTCCCTTCCTCCACAAAAGCAACGTGATCTAAATGCAGACATCTTTGTACTATGGAGCAAGGTTGCCTCTGTTGGTGCTCAGCTGCAGATTGTGCGACGGTGCTGGCTGAAAGGACAGGAATGCACTGTATCTTAAATGCGGTGCATTCCTGCCTTTTTGAATTGGCATAGGGCAGTGATGCAAAATGACTTGTCTAGTAAATTAGGCTTGTAGTGTTGCTGCCAGTGGGGTGTACCACTGCAGCACACGCCCCCTCCCACTGTTTCTGCATGTGTCGCCCCTCAGGTGTGGAAGGGCTTTGGTAGAGCCCGTACGTAAGCGTGGACACGTTCCCCTGTCAATAAAGAGCCCAGGGCCCTGGGCGTGGTCAGTTGGTTACTAGCCACTAAGCTTAACACGTGTGTCCTATGGTCCTGCTTTCTAGGCCCTAGGCCAGGACACCACATTGGCGACGAGGCGGTGGTCCCCTGCCCCCACCGCGTGCCCTACATCAGCGCGCCCTGTCATCGGCGCCCCCACTGCCCGGCAGCCCAACAACGAGCGGCCCTCCGACGGCTGCCCCGCTGCCCGGTTACTCCTCGACGTGCGGCCCTGCCCACGGCGCTCTGCCCCGGCATCCGGGATCACCTGCCCCGGCCGCGCCTTCAAGGACTCACCCAGTCTGCCCAGTAGCGGAAGAGACCAGCCTGCGGGCCTGCAGCGGCCCGCGCTGCCCTCCGGCATTCCCGCTCGGCTCCCGCCTGCCTCCTGAGCCGTCCAGCGGCCATCCTCCACGACGTGACCGGCGTGTCACTTGCAGGTACCTGCAGCGGCCAGCCCCGTTGACTCCTGCTACCCCTGGGCCCCCAGTTTTCGCCTACCACCGAAGGCGCCAGCCCAACGCGACATCCCCGGTAGTCCCGCGCATGCGCAGGAAGCGCCCAGCAACACGTCCCCGACGTGCACCGTGAAGTCTCACGCATCTCGCGTGTCCTCGGCCCATCGGACCCTGCCATCCCTCACACTTCCAGTGGAACAGGTGCATCTCCCAAGTGCACACTTCTTCCCACAGTGTTTGTGGAGGCCACACAGTCTTCCCCTGCCTGCTAGGAGCGCCCAGACGTCTCGCAGAGTCCTGCTCCAGCCGCCATGGCCAATGTACCGCCCCTGGAGCCTTTCTCCATCACGGGAACGCCCCCCTCGCAAGCAACATGGTGGCGCAAGTGGGTTGAACGGTTGGAGAACTATTTTATCGCAGCGGACATCGCGGTGGCGCGGCGTCGCGCCATGCTGTTGCACCTAGGAGGGGAGGCGATTCACGACATCTCCAAGGACATCACGGAAGGCGACCCACCACACACCTACGCCACCCTGCGAGACGCCATTACAAGATACTTTGAACCCTTCACTAGCGCGGATTATGAACGTTTCCTGCTCCGACAAGCTCGCCAGCTCCCGGAGGAGTCGGTTGATGTGTTCTACGCGCGTCTCAAGAAACTAGCCAGCACGTGCACGCTCCCGGACGCGGAAGACGAGATTCGCGCCCAAATTCATACAGGGGTGCTCCTCTCTGAAGCTGCGAGAGAGGGTGTTGGAAACGGACGCCATGCCCATGCGCGACATCCTCGCATTAGGACGCTCTAAAGAACTCTCCAAGGCTCGGGCAGCCCACATGGAGCCAGATCCAGCAGTCAAAGTTAAGCATGGGCGGAAAATCCGTTTCGCTCGCGGATTTTGCGGATTTTCGGTAAATTCGCAATCCGCGAGATTCGCGAATCTCCCGCAAAATCCGCAAATCCGCGAGCAGCGGATTTTGCTCGCACTGTTTGCGTGAGTTCGCGCCCCGCGAATAAGTGCAAAATTGCAGAAATACGATCTTAGCAAAACTGAAAGTAACTACTTACCAGGTTCAAAAGTTCAGGCTCATCATTAGTAGCCATTTCCTGTAGTGCTTCCTGAGGGGCCCCTCCAGAGTTCAGTTGCCAGTTGAAACTATTATGTGACCCTGCTCTGAACCTCAGAATAGTTACACATATGCCACAAAGGTCCTGAATTACAGCTAAGGGAGACAAGCAGGAGCCAGGCTGGAAGTTCAAATCCATTAATCAGCCCCTAATGCATTATTGTCAGTTGGGGCAGGGCAGGTGTTGTAACTAATTTTGCAACAATGAAAGCACTTAGCAAGTGCAAAAGATCACTAATCAGGAAGCACTAAGGAAGCAGGTGCCAGCTAAAAAAATATTCTGTGACACATTAATCAGCCCCAAATTAATTCAGGTCACTTGAGGCAGGGAAGGTATGCTTGCGTTGCCACAATAATGTACACTGACTGGACAACCAGAGGGTGCTGTGATGAAACAGAGGGTGGCATGGGTGGGCCAGAGGGTGGCATGAGTAGTCAGAGAGTGGCAGTGGTGACAGAGAGTGGCAGTGATGAAGAAGAGTGTCCCAAACAGGCTGGACACGTAGAAACAACAAGTTCGCGAAACTTGCGACCCGACAGGTAAGTTCGCAATTTGCGACATTGTAAAAAACCCTCGCAAACTGGCAGAAACCCGCGCAAACACAAAAAAAAATCCGCAAATTCGCGAGAATTCGCGGATTTTGCGGATTGCGAGTTCGCAAATCCGCAAAATTCGCGAACGCGAGATTCGCAAAATTCGCCCATGCTTAGTCAAAGTCAAGACAGAGCCTGTATGCGCGGTCAAGTCACAACGTCCAGACAACCGGACGAGGCCTCAGAGGAAAGACCAGCCACACCAGCCCAGTCCACCCGCAATCGAACCTGCATTTGGTGCGGGGGCGCCACCCCACACAAAGGGGCCTGCCCAGCCCAAGGTAAAATCTGCAGCGCGTGTGGGAAAGCCAACCACTTTGCAAGCGTCTGTTTATCGTCGCAGCGGAAGAAACAAAGTGGCCCGCCCAGGAGGGCGTGACAGGTAGCGCCACTACCGAACACGTCGAACAGCAGTGACATGGACGACGACGAGGAAGACGCCGCGTCGGTCCACGTGGTACGCATGCTCAACACCCTGGCGGCCACGTCATCAAACGAACCAATGTGCACCGTCCATGTCCATGGCCAAGCAGTCAGAGCCCTCATCGACACCGTCGCGACGATAAACCTCATGGCCGCCAGCATGTACCAGTGCCTGGATGACGCCCCCACGCTTCACCCCACCAGAGTGCAAGTGTTCGCCTATGGGACCCGGCGCCCATTGCGCCTGTGCGGAGTGTTCCGAACAACCGTGACTCACAATTCCATGCAGCTGCAGACAAAGATCTACGTATCTCAAGAAGGGTCAGGGTTCCTCCTTGGCTGCAAGACCGCATGTGAACTCGGACTCATTCACTTTGCCCTAACCGTGCAAGCTCAACGCCTGGATAATCTGGTCGCAGAACATTCCTCGTTGTTCGAAGGTATTGGGTGTCTACGAGGCCCTCCCGTTCGTCTCCACATTGACCGATCAGTGTCCCCAGTAGCCCTCCGGCACAGGCGGATTGCGTTCCACCTCCGGCCCAAAGTGGAAGCCGAACTGAAGATGTTAGAGCAAACCGGAATCATCGAACGGGTGACTGGACCCACCCCGTGGGTGTCCCCCATTGTCGTGGCCAAAAAGCCGAAGCAACCTGAAGCGGTAAGAATATGTGTGGATATGCGCCTCCCCAACCTGGCCATCAAAAGAGAACGTCATCTGACACCAACCATCGATGACATCATCGGAGAACTCGCAGGATCCAAGTGGTTCTCCAAGATGGACCTGAGATCGGGGTACCATCAGATCCCGCTTCACCCAGACTCGCGCCCAATCACGACCTTCTCCACACACGCCGGCCTGTGGAGGTACACGAGGCTCAATTTCGGCATCTCAAGCGCCGCCGAGGTGTTTCAAAATATCATCCACAACGTCCTCCAAGGCCTCGACGGAGTACTAAACGTGAGCGACGATATCCTGGTGCATGCCCCGACTCTGGAAAAACACATCAGACACCTCCAAGCTGTGTTCAACCGTCTAAAAGAGAGAGGACTGACGCTCCACAAAGACAAGTGCGAATTTTTGCGCAAAGACATTAGTTTCTTCGGATACAAGTTCTCCGATCAAGGAGTAGGCCCCGCCCCAGAAAAGGTGAAAGACATCCACAACGCGCCGGCACCCACCTCCATAACAGCAGTCCGCAGTTTCTTGGGCATGGTGACATACTGTGGACGTTTCATAAAGGACCTGTCCGACCTAACTGGACCACTCCGCGACCTCACGAAGTCGAATGCCACCTGGAAGTGGGGCCCGGAGCAACAAGAATCCTTCGTGAACACGAAAGCAGCCCTGTCAGCCGACACAACACTGGCATATTTCAACCCACAAAACGAGTCACAGCTGCTAGTGGATGCCAGTCCCACCGGTCTGGGAGCCGTCTTGTCACAACGGCAATCATGCGGAGAATGGGCCCCCGTAGCGTATGCCAGCCGTACCCTCACGCCTACCGAACAACGCTACTCCCAAATTGAGCGGGAGGCCATTGCTATTCTGTGGGGGTGTCGCCATTTCCACATTTACCTCTATGGCCACCCTTTTTCAGTAGTTACCGACCACAAGCCCCTCATACCACTCTTCCAAGGCTCTTCCTCCCGCCCACCCCAGAGGATTGAAAAGTGGGTGCTGCAGCTGCAAGAGTTCCAGTTCACTATAGAATACCGGCCCGGCACATGTAATCCTGCAGACTACCTGTCAAGGCACGCCCGACCTGTTACCGACGCGGAAGCCGCCGAAGCAGCGGCCACAGAAGAGTACGTCTGGCTAATCGTCGAAAGGTCAAGGCCACGTCCCATGTCCCTAGAAGAGGTTTCAAGAGCCACTAAGGACGATGACTGTCTCCAAATCGCGATCCATGCCGTAGAACGCGGAGACTGGAAGGCGCTCCAGAGCCCAGCATCCTTTCGCACCTCTGACGCCCAAGCCATCTTGAAAGCCCTGTACCAGATCCGACACGAACTGTCAGTTTCCACTAAAGGATGCCTCCTGAGAGGCCCCTGCCTGGTGCTACCCAGAAGCCTGACCCAACAAGCCGCTTTGCTGGCACACGGATCACACCAGGGGATCGTCAAGTCCAAAAACAGACTCCGGAGCAAGGTGTGGTTCCCCGGGCTCGACAGAGCAGTTGAAGAGGTGATCCATAGGTGTCCAGTGTGTCTCGCGACTAGCCTTCCAAACCCGCCGGCGCCCGTGGTAACCGAAGAAGGCCCCACGTCCCCGTGGGTGCGAGTGAGTGCAGACTTCGGCAGCCTCCCCGGAGGCAAGTACATGCTCGTGGTGGTGGATGATTTCTCTCGCTACCCGGAAGTAGAAATTGTATCGTCAACGGCAGCCGCGGAAGTAATACCAAAATTCGAAAAGATAATTGCCACCCACGGGCTCATGAAGGAAGTCCGCACTGACAACGGACCCCCATTCAACGGCAACGACTTCACGGAATATCTCCAGAGCCAGAGCATTAAACACAGACGGATCACGCCAAGGTGGCCTCAGGCCAATGGAGAGGTCGAGAGACTAATGAGAACATTGAACAAAACGATACAAATTGCAGTTGCTGACGGCCAGTGCCTGGAGCTAGCCATTTACCAATTCCTCCGAGAATACCGCCTGACCCGGCATTGCACTACAGGAGTCTCCCCAAGCCGACTCTCATTCAATCGAGTCATGGCGGACACCATCCCGCACCACCCAGCGTGGGAGCTCGCCCCAAACCCAAGGAACCGGTCCATGGAGCATCGCGCCAGGACCAACCAGGAAGCATCCCGACGGAGAAGAGCCACGGACAGCCCCATACAAGTCGGGGACACTGTTCTGGTGAAAGACCGCCACCCCGGAGGAAAGTTCCGTCTGCCCTTCGAACTAGACCCATGGACTGTGACAGAGATCAACGGAACCATGGTCACAGCTGTGAGGAATGGAGAATCTGTCACAAGAAACATCTCGTTCTTCAAGCAAGTGCCAGAAGGTAGTACAGACCCTGACCAGGAAGATTGGCACCCGACCCCCCAGCGCTGACCATCAGGACCGGAGAGGACAGACGCTGCAACGGATCGAGCGGAGGACACCACCCCGAGCGTCCACACCACGGAGAGACCTGGGGAAGAGTCCAACGTCAACGATACCATGGACACAGAAGAGTCACCCACAGCCACGGGGGAAGGCCAAAGCCAAGCAAGATACAGCCTGCGTCCGTGTCCAAAGCCTTCCCAGAGGTATCGTGACTTTGTGGCACAGTGCTGGCGTTGAGCTGATCGTGATGGCTGACCCCGCCGAGATTAAAGTAAGACTGTTCTGTTTTTCATGTTCGAAATGTTGTAAGATTCACCAGTTGAGCAGAGACTAAACCAGAGACAGTTGGCGAACTTTGTTTGTTTTCTACAACCAACTCTCACAGCATGTTTGCTGACCTGATAGACTATTGAGCATCTGTATGTTTGTTTTCAGTTTCATTTTTATCCCTAGGTAAAGGAGGAATGTAGTGTTGCTGCCAGTGGGGTGTACCACTGCAGCACACGCCCCCTCCCACTGTTTCTGCATGTGTCGCCCCTCAGGCGTGGAAGGGCTTTGGTAGAGCCCGTACGTAGGCGTGGACACGTTCCCCTGTCAATAAAGAGCCCAGGGCCCTGGGCGTGGTCAGTTGGTTACTAGCCACTAAGCTTAACACATGTGTCCTATAGTCCTGCTTTCTAGGCCCTAGGCCAGGACACCACAAGGCTCTCAATTTGTTTTTTTGGCACAAGAATTATGAAGGGATGTTCACTGGTGCAAGAACTATGAAAATGAATTGATCTCTTGATTTTGTATTGGTGTTACTTTTATATAATGCTTTATATCACTCACAATGTACTGATGTACTTTGCAGACACTACACCTACAGATTTACTTGGTTGGAAGGTTATTGGCTGTAGTCTACAGCGGAGGTGAAAGAAAATAAAACTCGTTACTGATCTCTTCTGTATTAAAATCTATGAATGCATAGTTATGGATACAATGTGTGCTCTCATTTCAATGTATTTCATTTATGAAAAATGAATAGCATTATCATTCATAAGCAATGCAAAAACGCACCATCTAAACTGGAAGAAAATAAACAAAAGCTTCAACTGTCATAACACGTTCTGTAACTACATAGCGTTCCATATCTGCTCAGGTGAGCGAAAGACCTTATAACCATTCAAAGATTTAAAATCAGATTTCCACAAGTACTCCATAGTATGAAGTGATTTTGCTCTAAACAGGCACTGTCATTTGCATAATAAATGAAATACATTATTTTTATCTTGTGCTAGGACGTCGAGATACACAAATTGAAAGTAAAGTTCTGCTCTGGTATTGAGAGGCGGAAGGATAAATTATTCAGCAGCAGTTAGTAATGTTGTTGAATTGAGAGCGAGCCCATCTCTCTCAGTCACGTAGGGGAGAGATTAGTTGGGACCCCCTGTACGTGGCTATAATAGGCTGGACTATTGTACGTCAGTCCAGCGTGAGCCAAGTAATAAAAAGCCCAGGGATCTGGGCATGGCTCAGTTATCTGGCACCACCTCACATACTGTGTCTGGCTGTTTATTACTTGCCCTGAGTTTAGGCCTAGAGTTGCCCAGCTCAACACCACACTGGCGATGAGGGTGGCTACGCCCCCATAGCCCCTGCAGGGTCACGCAGAGTCAAGGCCATTTTCACTGCATGTCCAGGCCTGTACCCCGGCTCCACCAGCTTTAAGTGTACCCCACAGTGCTTTAACCAACAACCCACCACACCGGCCCTCCACTCACCATCATGATGTCAGTCCTGCCACTGAAGCCGTTCACCATCACTGGTCCTCCCCTATTTCAAGCGGGCGCTAGAAGGCGTGAGTTGAGCACCTAGAGACTTACTTTGAGGCAACAGAAATTCCAGTACCACGTAGACACCCCATGCTCCTGTACCTGGGTGGAGCGGACATCTACGAAAACTCCAAGACAGTACGAAAGACCGGACCTCCAAGAAACTACACCACCATGCGTGATGCTATTACAGCACACTTTGAACCCTACATGAACCCTGACTATGAGCGGTTTCTCCTCAACCATGCGCAACAGCTACCGGATGAGTAGGTGGAAACCTTCTGCGAGTGGCTGAGAGAACTAGTGAGCACATGCACCCTCTCAGACGAGGACAACGAAGTCCAGGCACGGTTCATTCAAGGATGCACCTCATCCAAACTGCGTGAACGCGTCCTGCAGGAGCATAACATGCCCATGAAAGACAGCCTGATGCTGGGGCGTTCCAAAAAACTGTGCAAGGACAGAGCAGCCCACATGGACCAACCTCGCGACACCTATCAAGGAAGTACCCGTCAATGTCATACAAACCGAGGCGCGTGGAAACAGACCAAAGCTCACCAAACCAGCCACACAACCAGCCAAGCAAAGCCCGCAAAGTCACACATGTGGGTTGAGTGGAGGCCCATACATCCACAACGGAACCTGTCCTGGAAGTGGCTAATCCTGCAGTGCATGTGATAAGTAGAGCCACTCCACACAAAGAAGACGGCCCAAAGGCCCACCGAAGCAAGTGCGTGCAGTTGAACCGCACCAAGAGGACTCCTCCAGCAGCGACTTGGATGAAGATGACATAGCCACAGTCCACGTGGTGAGGACATTGGATACGATCAAGGATACGACAGCGCCGATTTACAAGATCAGAGTGCAAGACCACTCCATCACTGTGCTCATTGACACTGGAGCCACCATCAAACTCATGACCGCAAACATATACTACAGCCTACCTAATCCATCAGCATCAACGTGCAAGTATACGCATTTGGCAACCGTTCACCACTGAAGTTGTGTGGCTTCTTCCAAGAGGATCTCTCTCGTGCCACTACCCACTAACGTGCAAGGGTCTACGCCTTGCAGGAAGGATCAGGGTTCCTACTTAGTTGCTGCAATGCTCAAGACCTCAACGGTTCATCAAGAATCTGTCAGACCTAACTGGCCCACTCAGAGACCTGACCAAAGCCACCAGCCAACGGACATGGGGACCCAAGCAGGAAGAATCATTCCTACAAACCAAGGCGGCCCTGTATGCGGACACCACACTGGTGTACTTCGACCCCAAGAGAGAGTCTCAGCTCGTAGTGGATGCCAGCCCCACCGGCCTAAGAGCAGTTTAAGCTCAGCGGCAAGAGTGCGGCGAATGGGCTCCAGTGGCCTATGCCAGCCGAACACTCACACCAACAAGGCAGCGGTACTCACAAATCAAGAGGGAAGCGATCGCAATCCTGTGAGGCTGGGGACACTTCTACATATACCTGTATGGCCACCCATTTGCTGTCATCACCGATCACAAGCTTTGGTCCTGCTATTGCATGGATCCTCATCAAGTCCTCCCCGAGGATCAACAAATGGATTTTGCAACTGCAGGAATTTCAATTCACCATTGAGTACTGACCGGGCACCCGAAACCCTGCAGACTATCTACCAAGGTACACCCGACCTGTCACACTCCCGGAGACTGCAGAGCCTGCAGCCACAGAAGACTATGTGAGGATGATCGTAGAAAGATCCATGCAACTTCTGATCTCCCTGGAAGACATCATAGAGGCCACAAAAAAGAGGACTGCCTTCAAATTGCCATCCAAGCAGTCGCCTTGGGTGATTGGAAGATACTGCAAAATCCAACGCCACTCCGTACTGAGGCGGCTCGGTCAATCCTGAAAGCCCTTTATCAGGTTCGCCAGGAGCTATATATAACCACTGTCTGCCTCCTTAGGGGCATGCAACTTATACTACTCAAAGGCCTAATCCAGAAAGCTGCTCTCCCAGGCACAGAGCCCACCAAGGGATTGTCAAATCCAAAAACTGACTCCGAAGTAAGGTATGTTTTCCCGGCCTAGACCAAAAGATAGAAGCAGTTGTAAGGCACTGTCCTGTCTGCCTAGGGTCCATTCCACCAGATCAACCCACAGCAATCATCACTGAAGAAGCTCCCGGTGCCCCATGGGAAAAAGTAAGTGCAGATTTCAGCAGTCTCCCTGGAGGGAAACACGTGCTTATCATAGTGGATGACTTTTCACAGTACCCCAAGGTAGAAATCATATCAACATCATCTGTGGCTGAAGTAATCCTGAAGCTCGAAAAGCTCATTGCAACACGTGGATTCTTCAGAGAAATTCATACTGACAAAGGCCCGCCATTCACCAGTGCAGAGCTAATTGACTATTTAGCATCCCTCAATGTCAAACACCGCCGCATAACGTCTTGATGGCCCCAGGCCAATTGTGAAGTGGAGCACCTGATGAGAACCCTCAACAAAATGATCCAAATCGCCTTAGTAGAGAACCGCAAACTGGAGCAAGCCTTGTACCAATTCTTACAAGAATACTGGCTCACCCCGCACTGCACCACTGGCTTTTCTACGAGCAAGCTATGTGTTGGCTGAACTGTGATAGACGCTGTTAGACCTGTCAGCCCTAGGGTTATCTTTCCCTATTTTTTTCGCCCTTCCCTCATTTTTACCACCTTCTTTTTTGTTGGCCTTAGGTCTCTGCACACCTTCCCATTGCTAACCAGTGCTAAGGTGCAGGTGCTCTCTACTTCAAACATGGCTGCCATAAGCCCCTGCTAACGCAGTGTGGTCTTTTTGTGTAGCACCCTAGTTGCCAGGAGCTGGCTGGAACCCTTAAACATTGTTGCCATTCCAGCCTTCCTTGCCTGTCCATAGTTAGAGTAGGGAATCTCCTGGAACCTTCTAGAACAGGGGCGGGCCTGCTTTTGCCGCCTTAGAGAGTCGTCACCTGACCTGGGCATATATAAGAAAAGGAGGGAAAGTTTTCAGTCAGTTGGGGCATCACTGACCTGGGGGAACCCACGCACGAGACTTAGGTGGTAGGGCCTAGTCAGGAACCCTTTACCACTGGCGCTGCCCACCAAGCTGTGTGAGGAACACTGAACTAGCCCACTGATCTGGCCCGGCGGAGGGGAACCCAGGGACCACCTGCAGTGACCTGCTGAGGAATCCTGTCAGCAGCCTTCAACTCAACCCCCCCCCCAAGAAACCAAGCAACTACGTACCAAGGGCGCAAGAACCACCAAGCTCCGAGAAGCCCACCTTTCTGTGTCACCAGGACCACTGGGATCAACCAGGTACCAGTGCTGTATCCACTCTGCGCTCCCCTGCTCAACCTGTGCCCAGGTGTGACCCTGACCTGTTTTGACTGAACTGAGCTACCTTCTAAGGGCTCCCTACTTAGCGCTGGCACACTGATCTGCCACTGTCGTGTGGCCTGTCCTGCCTAATTGCCCCTCAAGCGCTCTCTTGTTTGCCACCTGCGAAGCGATAGTTTTGCCTCAAGCGCTCACCTGCTGGGTCCTGTGAAGTGCTGGTATTGACGAACCTGTGAGGAACTTCCAAGCGCTCCTATTCCCCGCGAGGTGCTGCTAAGACCGAGCAAAGTGTGCCCTGAGGACCGCCCCCCCCAGCTGTCATCTGCCCCCGGCGGCCCCCGATGCCAGGAGAGGGTCGCCGCCATGCTGCTGTGGGCCGCACCCAGCCCAGGAGAAAATTGGGGAAAGGCGCTGCCCTCCGGTGCACCTGGTGGGGGCCCCATCACCACCACAGCCCAGCCCGACCGAGAAAATTCCTTGCGGCAGCCCCTGAGGTAGTCAGAAAGCCGGACGCGAATTTAAAGGCAGGCCGCGCTAAGCCTTAGAGGCCGGGACACTCACCCCACGTGACGGGGCGACCGGCCGCGTCATTGGCCACGCCCCCGCCCTCAGCCGCACTGCCATTGGCTGCAACCAACGCGCCCTCCTGGCCTGCCCTGCGATTGGCCACAGAGGCCGTGCCCACCTCGCACCAGCCTCCTGATTGGTCCCCGGGCCTCTGATGCCATCGCAGGCCCGGGAACAGGAAGAGACACCGCCAGAGGGCTCCAAGGAGCGTAGGAGCCCTCTCTTGATGGGCCTGCACACCGCCCAAGCTGAGAATACCATTGAGGGGGCTCTGGAGTCTGCCTGAGCCCCCTCCTCCCTGCCAGAGCACTGGAACCTCCGCAAGGGCCCTGAGTGGGCAGAAGAAAATGGTAAACCGCCTCCGGGGAGGCCCGAGATCGCCCCTCCCAGTAGGAGACTGTTGTTGGCCCCTGTAGGCCCAGAAGAGTACTGTGGACTGGGCAAGAGTCTGGATTAAGCCCCTAGAAACTGGGGTGGTGTTCTTTACAGCTTGTTCTCAGCCCGGTTATGGTGCATATTGACCTGTGAGATTATAGGAACATCCATCCCTACTTGGTGAGGAGGTTATTCAGGAGGGATGAGATGGTTTGCCCATGCTCAATGAAATACTCATTTTACCTTAGGCACTGTTTATTTTTGCCTTAATGAAATGCTCTACATATGTTCAATGAAATGTTTTATCCTTGATTAATGAAATGGTTGCTTTTGCCTGAGGAGATGTTGGTCTCTGCCTAACGCAAGGTTGAAGTTAGGCCCACAGATAACCCTGGTCATGCTCCTTTAAGAAGATAGCTATTGAAACATGCTACATGGATTAATGAACTGCTCCCTTTGCTACCCTGATGAGATACCTTGATGAGTTATGGTTATTGTGATTATTGATTGCTCTAAATGAATTACCAGACATGACCTTGATCTAAATAAAATTTATTGATTTGAATCAAACTTACTGGTGTGGTCTCAGTCATTGTGTGCGTGTCATTGTCTCAGTGGATGTGTGTTCAGTCTGGTAACTTTACCCATAAGCTTTCGGGTGCCTACCCGCTCAAGCCAGGCTACCCCCGGGGAACTGGTGACCCCAGTTCCTACAGACGCCATCCTGCATCACCCTGTGTGGAAGGAAATACCCAAACCCCCAAATCACTCGGACTCCAGAATGACCCATAACAACGAGGAGGCCTCCTGGAAACAAAACGCTTGAGAATGCTCAGTACTAGTGGGGGAAAGTGTGTTGGTGCAAGACCGCCACCCAAGAGGAAAGTTTTGATTACCATTTGAGCTAGACCCGTGGATAGTAATGAAAGTCAAAGGCACCAAAGTAACCGCTCGAACATGCCAAGAGAGTGTAACCCGCAACATTTCTCAGTTCAGGAAAGTCCCGGAGGACAACACTGAAGAGTTCCCAGTGTCTGGCTCGCCTAGGGAAGCCTTCACAACAAACCCTCCAGCTACCGGTGGAGAACGCGACAAATTCCCAAATGTCACAACAGAGAACTTATGTGCAACACCCTCCCTCAGCACTTTACAAAGCTTGGAGCCAGAATTCCCTGCTATCAGAAGGCTAAAGTGCTGTAACCGGAAGGAGCAATGATCCGCCAGTGTCCTCGCCGACACCCTCAATGCAAAGCAGCCAAGGTCGGTACGAGTAGCGGTCACGCCCAAAGCCCTTCCAGAGGTACAAAGACTTTGTAGCCTGTTGACCCGGGATGACAGCTAAGCCAATTGCTGTTGGCGAGTACCTTCGTGACCTGCAACCAAGTAAGAGCGTTCTATGAACATTATGTTGTGAACTCTAAGTTGTCAAATGTCTAGTTCAATTTTGTTAAAGTTTGTTTTGGTTATTGCTATTTCGTGGCAAAGGAGGAATGTAGTATTGTTGAATTGAGGGCGAGTCTATCTCTCCCAGTCACAAAGGGGAGAGATTGGTAGGGACCCCCTGTACTAGCATATGCTAGCCTGAGTGAAGTAATAAAAAGCCCAGGGCTCCGGGTGTGGCTCAGTTTTCCAGCCACCATAAGACATACTGCCTAGAGTTGCCCAGCACAACACCAGACAGTTGAACAGGGTTGGTAATTGTGTGTGCCTGGGACTCCATGTTTAATAGGCTTTAGGAATATCATTAAACATTAATGGGGGTGTGTAATCTTATCCTAGATGGTGGGCACTACCAATGTGACTAAAAATAGAATTTCAAACGAAGACATCGGACAGGCCACAGGAAGTGAAAGTAAGTGGCACTTGGTGATTGCTGGCAGTGACTGAATAAAGATGTAATTAGAACCTGTGGTCAGTACCTAGCAATGTTGAGCATTGTTTTTTTTCTTTACGCTAAATTTGTCACCTGGTTTTTCACTTTGCCTGACCATATCTGTTTCTTATTATGTGTTCCTGAAATACTGGCTGATTTTCTTGTGGCCATCTTCATTTCTTTAGGAGAATCTCAGAGTTTGCTAAGATATGTGACTACTTCCATTAGTCTCCTCTGGGTTATCCATCCATATCATTGGAGGGTTAATTCACTATTTGCTTTCTGATGATTTCTGACAGAATGGTTTGACAACATAGTAGCCTCTACACTTGCTTTCTAGAAGCCAACGGAATTCCAAAAGATATAGACACTGGTCCCGATTCACAGAACTAATTTAAGACAAAATCCTAAACTTACTACCATTTTGGTATTCACAGAAGGCATGTACTCATTTTGGTATTTACAGAAGGCACTTACTCATTTTGGCAGTCACAGTAGGCACTTACTCATTGATGAGTAAGTGCCTTCTGTGACTACCAAAATGAGTAAGTGCCTACTGTGAATACTAAAATGAGTTAGTGGTAGTAAGTTTAGGATTTTGTCTTAAGTAAGTTCTGTGAATCGAGCCCATTGTGTCTCTTTCCTAATACTTCTTTGTTATATCTGCTTATTTTGGGTCAAGCTACTCAGGTTTATGCTTTATACAGATACCAGGAGGCCCTAGACACTAGGGGCGAGATCAGCAGTGTAGTCATGTGTTCAGTTGTGTTCCGGACAGTTGCCAGCCAACACATAATCGCTGCACCTGCCAATCTAATCACATCTTTGGGCCAGACCATTGGAGGGATTTATTCAAAGGGAATTTAAAGACGTCTAAGGCTGATAGAACCCTGCTGTTATTTAGAGCAAAACGAGTACAAAATCGGGTTCTACCTTTGATGAGTATTGAAAAATCTATTTTCGGTTCCGAGTTTCATTGAAAGAACAGCAGAGAGTACCATTTCACCCACCCTCCAGTTTAATGAGGATGTCCCACAAGAAAAGCTCTAGTATCGCCTGAGAAATTCACAGGGGGTCCCAGGGATTTTTCTTCTTCTTGAGGCACAAGCCAACCTATTTTCTTTGCATGAGCCCAGAATTTTTCACTAATACTTCTACAGTACCATTTATGATAGCATATTTTGCCAAAGTTGCCTTAACGTGGGCCATTAATCCTACCACAAGATCCATGCTTATCAAGATATGATGAGTTCATGACCTGCTTTTGAGCATTCTTTGAGGCAACACATATTGATCATAAAGGTCACAGAGTGTTGCTTTCACTCAAATGGATTTAAGCAAACTGGTGTCCTACACCACATATTTTCAGAGATTAGTTTCGAAAGCAGCTTTGAACTATTAAGTGCCAGCTGTAATTGTCTATTGCATTTTTTAGGAGGATACTAAAATATGGCGGTCTATTTATTCATTTGACAAACTTTTAATACGCACAGCTACTCCAAGGGATTTCCAGATGCAGGATAGTTGCAGACAGTGAAACCTCAGCCAATAGCTAAACGGGCCAAGTTTTCAGATTTTTGCGAAACGTCAGTAAGGTCTTACAGTTGCTAGGGGGGAAAGGTTATGCGGATCCTAGGCGTGATGAACAAAGCATGGCTGGCAGACCTCAATAAATGTGTAGGCTCATAAGGAGTCACCAATACCTGAATGTATGCAAGTGCGAGGCCATGTTTGACCTAAAACATATAGCAAAGTGCCTTAAATTGAAAGCGTTTCGAAATCTTTAGCCAGTACAATTCCTGGAGCAGAGGCGAGGCAGGGGCATGTCCCACTAGTCAAAAACGCCGGGCAGCCGCATTCTGAATGGTCTTGAGGAGTCTAATCAATGTCTTGTTAGCACCAAGGTACAACACATTGCCATAGTCCAATCCAGATGTGACCAGGGCCTGAATGACCTTTCTCAGTGCCCCCAAAGGTATTAGCCAGACGATCTTTTACAGCCATTTAAGGACTGTGAAACAGACATGCACGACTTTAGATACTTGTGGTTTCAAGGAAGGTTTGTCATCTATGATGAAACCAAGATTCATGACCTTAGTAGATGGAGAGGCTATGGGCACCAGAAAGTCTGGACAGTGGCTGGGTCCCTAGAGACCCAGATTGTTGCCCAAGACAAAGATCTCCGTTTTTCAGCATTTAAGTTTTAAGGCATTATTATTCATCCAAAAGGAAATTTTCCACAGGCCTACATGAAGCAGTGAAGGGTATTGTCAATGGGCATCAGATAACGAGAAGATGATCTGAGTGTCATCAGCGTAAGAAAACAAGGTGAGGCCACATTTCTCCATGACGTCTGCTAGAGGGCGAACCTTGGGCCCGATTCACAGAACTAACTTAAGACAAAATCCTAAACTTACTACCATTTTGCTATTCACAGAAGGCACTTACTCATTTTGGTATTCACAGAAGGCACTTTCTCATTTCAGTATTCACAGAAGTTAGGAGTCCTAAATTTAGGACTCCTAAATGCCTTCTGTGAATACCAAAAGTCTTAAAGTTCGGATTTTTCTCAGTATAGGAGTAGTAAAGTTAGGACTCCTAACTTTAGGACTCCTAAATGCCTTCTGTGAATACCGAAAGTCTTAAAGTTAGGATTTTTCTCAGTTTAGGAGTCCTAAAGTTAGGAGTCCTAACTTTACTACTCCCAAACTCGTGTCCCCCCGTTTTTTGTGACCTTTCTGCACCTTCTTGGGACCTTTCTGCCCTCTGTGACCCTCGTTCCCCTGTTTTTTCTGACCTTTCTGCCCTTTTCTGTGACCTTTGTGCCTTTGTGCCACTCGTTTCCCCCTGTTTTTAGTGACCTTTCTGCCATTTCTTGGGACCTTTCTGCCCTCTGTGCCACTCGTTTCCCCCCGTTTTTTTCTGCCCTTTCCTGTGACCTTTGTGCCTCTGTGCCACTCGTTTCCCCCGTTTTTTGTGATCTTTCTGCCCTTTCTTGGGACCTTTCTGCCCTCTGTGCCACTCGTTTCCCCCCATTTTTTGTGACCTTTCTGCCCTTTCTTGGGACCTTTGTGCTTCTGTGCCACTCGTTTCCCCCCATTTTCTGTGACCTTTTCTGCCCTTACTTGTGACCTTTGTGCCTCTGTGCCACTCGTTCCCCCTGTTTTTTCTGCCCTTTCTGCCCTTTCTAGGGACCTTTGTGCCTCTGTTACACTCGGTTCCCCCCGTTTTTTGTGACCTTTCTGCCCTTTCTTGGGACCTTTGTGCCTCTGTGCCACTCGTTTTCCCCCTGTATATTTGTGATCGTTTGCCCTTTTTTTTACCTTTAAGCCTTCTGTGCCACTCGTTTCCCCCTCAATTGTTGTGCCCTATTGCATTCTATTTCCTTCGTCGCCCCTCGCCGCTGCACCCTTTGCGGCACGCGCCCCTCACTGCCCATTCGCTGCCCCCACCTCCCGCCACCCAGCAGCTCCTCCCTCCCACTTCCCCATATGCCGGCTGCTGCGCGGTGAGGAGAGCGACCCTTGACCCTTCCAGGTGGGTCGCTCCCCCTCCGCACAACACTGCCTGTGTGTCTCTGCTCCAGATGCCGAGGAAGTTCGAGGCCCTCCTCCACCCACAGGCTACCACCTGCGCCTCATCCCTGGTGGCCAGTGGTAGACCGTAGGTTTGCTCATCCTCCATTGTATTGCCTGTGTTTTCTTTCATTGCTCCCATTGTAGTGACTGCATTTTCATTGTTGTGTCTGTGACTGCTGTTGTCTTCTCCCCTGCTGCCTGTACGTGGTCTGTGCCCGTTCTCTCCCTCTTTTCCCCTCGCTACCCAAATGTCTCTCTGCCCGGTTTTTCCTTCTGCTCTCCTCGTGGACCCCGTGTCTCTCTGCCCGTTTTTGCCTTCTGTTGCTTAGCTGCCCCTGCATTTCTGTGACCTTTTTGCCTTCTGTGCCACTCGTTTCCCCCGTTTTGTGTGACCTTTCTGCCCTTTTCTTGTGATCTTTTGCCTTCTGTGCCACTCGTTTCCCTGTTTTCTGTGACCTTTTGCCCTTTTGTGACCTTTCTGCTCTCTGTGCCACTTGTTTACCCTTCAACTGTTGTGCCCTTTGCCTTCTGTTTCCTTTGTTGCCTCTCACTGCCCCCGCAGCTGCATCTCCTGCGGCTCTGCCCCCCTGACTGCCCATTCGCTGCTCCCGCCTCCCAGCTGCTCCTCACTCCCACCTACCCATACATGCCGGCCGCTGCGCGGTCACGCTGCTGGCACTCGGGAAGCCCTTCTGCACCCGTCCGTGCCTGGACTGCGCCCAGCGCTAGCACCCCTTGCCCCCGCACCCGCCATGACGATGACCGCCACTATGACGCCCGCACTCTGCATGCTCTCAACCCTGGATGGACCCACAACTGCTTCTTGGCCGCCGCTAAACGCACACACGGTCCCTTCACCTGCCTGAACTGCAGCTACACCATCCACAGAGCCGACGAACCACCCCCAAAGAAAGACCTCAACCACCTCTGATGCATACTACTGAACACCCGATCTGCACGCAAACACGCCGTCGAGCTCTGGGACCTGCTCAACACAACCTCCCCGGATGTCGCCTTCCTGACAGAGACCTGGTTGAACAACTCCTCCACACCCGACATTGCCATAGCCATCCCAGACAAGATCACCCGCAGAGACCGCACCAAAGGAGTCGGAGGAGGAATCACCATCGTCCAAAAGAACAGCATCAGGGTCTCCACTAGCACAGATGATGCGCTCAGCACCGCCAAACACATGCATTTCTAGATCCACACAGACCTCAACTCTACCCTCAGAGTCACCCTCGTCTACCAACCCCCTGGACCCTGCCCCCAGTTCTGCGACACCATCGCCGACTTCATCAGCACGAACGCTCTGACCTCTACAGACTACATCCTCCTCAGATACCTGAACTTTCACCTTCAGAACAACAACGACAACAACTCTACAACCCTGATCGAAAACCTCACCAATCTCGGACTGAGACAACTCGTCCCAACGCCCACGCACTCCGCCGCCCACACGCTCGACCCGGTCTTCTCTTCAAGCCTGCATGGCTCCGTCAGCCACGCCACCGAACTCCTATTGACCGACCACCGCTGCATCCACTTCACCTTCCAGAATCCCACCACACACCACCACACCCAACAGTTCCCCCGCCACCGCTGGAGCAAAATGACCGAAGACCAACTACATGCGAACCTCGCTCCCAACCCACCCACTGAACCTTCCAACACCGACGTCGATGCCCAGAACTTCAGACACCCTCGCCCCGCTGAAGAAACCCCCCCACATGGACACCAGCAAGAGGGCCAGCTGGTTCACAGCAGAACTCCTAGATTCCAAGCAAGCCTGCCGGAAACTAGAGAAGAAATGGCACAGTAAATAAACTCTGGACAGCCACTCAGCACACAAGGACGCCGTCCGCAACCACCACCGCCTCATCAGGGCTGCCAAGAAGACCTCCTTTAAAGACCGCCTCAACAACAACGCATACGAAAGCAAGGAGCTCTTCAACATCGTGAAAGAACTTTCTAACCCCAGCTCCAACACCAACGACATCCCCCCGTCGCAAGTCCAGTGCAACTCCCTTTCCAACTTCTTCCACAGCAAGGTAGCAGACATCTACGACAGCTTCAACACCCAGACAGCCCCAAAAGACAGCAACACAATAGACCCTCTGCCCACCATCGACCACATCTCCTCACTAGCCTGGACCAGCGTGAGCGTTGATGACACCATCTAGACCATGATAATTAAACAACAGGGGGTGGTGATGGACAGAGTTTCTGAATTAAGCAGAATACTCTCACCCAGTCAAGAGATCAGGGCTTGATCCAACACCGTTTTTTAGCTCACTGCACCATCCCAGCTCAGAACCTGGCTATATGCAAATTAGTCTGTCCCTGGCCCAGTGCATCATGGGAACAGGGCAGACCAAACTACCAAGCCAATTCTTTCACTGGGAAGGAAACAAGCTTCCGGGGACCGGTTTCTGGCATTACAGCCGTCTTCGGCCCGGCTTGCTTGAATCCTGATGGTGCAATGAGCATCTAGACCATGAGCACAATCCACTCCAGCTCTCCGTCAGACCCATTCCTGCACCATCCCAGCTCAGAACCTGGCTATATGCAAATTAGTCTGTCCCTGGCCCAGTGCATCATGGGAACAGGGCAGACCAAACTACCAAGCCAATTCTTTCATTGGGAAGGAAACAAGCTTCCGGGGACTGGTTTCTGGCATTACAGCCGTCTTCGGCCCGGCTTGCTTGAATCCTGATGGTGCAATGAGCATCTAGAGCATGAGCACAATCCACTCCGGCTCTCCGTCAGACCCATTCCTGCACCACGTCTTCAACAAAGCAAGCAGCTCCATCGTACCCCACCTACGCAGCGCCATCAATCTCTCCCGTGAGACCGCGACCTTCCCAGAGAGCCGGAAACACGCCAAGATCAACACCCTACTCAAAAAACCCAAGGCAGACCCAAGAGACCTCAAGAACTTCCAACCCATCTCTCTGCTCCCCTTCCCGGCCAAGGTCATCAAGAAAATCGTTAACAGACAGCTAACTGGATTCCTCGAAGAGAACAGAATCCTGGACCCTTCCCAGTCAGGGTTCCGCAGAAACCACAGCACCAAGACCACCCTCATCACCGCTACCAACGACATCAGGACCCTGCTTGACAATGGGGAGACTGCAGCACTCATCCTCCTAGACCTCTCCGCCGCCTTCGACACTGTCTGCCACCCTTCACTATGCGCACGCCTCCATGCCGCAGGGATCCGAGACAAGGTTCTGGAATGGACCATTTCCTTCTTCTCAGGCAGAACCCAGAGCGTCCACCTCCCCCCGTTCTGTTCCAAAGTCTCCAAAATCATCTGTGGCGCACCCCAAGGATCCTCCCTCAGCCCGGCACTGTTCAACATTTACATAGCTCCGCTTGCACACGTCGTACGACATCACGACCTCAACATAATCTCCTACGCCAACGACACTCAACTGATCCTCTCCCTCAGCAAGAACCCCATTACCACCAAAGACAACCTCCATGAAGGAAGGAAGGCCTTCGCCGACTGGATGAAGATCAGCTGTCTGAAGCTGACCTCAGACAAGACGGAGGTCCTCATCCTCTGCTCCAACCCGTCAGCCTTGGACGACTCCTGGTGGCCAACAGCACTGGGGGCAGCCCTGACCCCCACCGACCACACACGCAACCTGGGAATCATCCTTGACTCAACGCTCTCAATGAGCAAGCAAGTCAACGCCGTCTCCTCCTCCTGCTTCAACACCCTACGCATGCTCCGCAAGATCTACAGATGGATCACAACTGATTCAAGAAAGACAGTCACCCAGGCCCTCGTCAGCAGCAGACTCGACTACGGAAACACCCTCTACGTAGGAGCCCCAACCAAGCTCATCAATTGACTACAACTCATCCAAAACTCCTCGGCACGACTGATCCTCTATGTACCACGACACGGCCACATCACCCCTACCTGAGAAACTTGCACTGGCTCCCCATCAACAAGAGGATATCCTTCAAGCTCCTCATCCACGCACACAAGGCACTCCACAAGACCAGCCCAGCCTACCTCAACAGACGGCTCTCCTTCTACACCCCCAACCGCCAGCTACGCTCCGCTGACCTCTCACTCGCCACCGTACCGCGCATCCGAAGAACAACCCCCAGCTGGAGATCCTTCTCCCACCTCTCCACCAAGACATGGAACACCCTCCCACTGAGCCTACGACAGACTCAAGACCTGCTGACCTTCACGAGGACACTAAAGACCTGGCTTTTCGATCAGTAGCAGCCCCCACCTCCCCCCACCCAGCACTTGAGACCCTCACGGGTATGTAGTGTGCTTAACAAATGACTGATTGATTGACAAATCCTAGCTTTAAGACTTTCGGTATTCACAGAAGGCATTTAGGAGTCCTAAAGTTAGGAGTCCTAACTTCTGTGACTACCAAAATGAGTAAGTGCCATCTGTGAATACCAAAATGAGTAAGTGCCTTCTGTGAATACCAAAATGGTAGTGAGTTTAGGATTTTGTCTAAAGTTAGTTCTGTGAATCGGGCTCCCTGATGTAAAATACCAAGAGGTTCAGGGTGGATCCCTGAGGGACTCCAGAGGTCAGGGCTAGAGTCTTAGATCTGTTATCGGCCAAAGAAATCTGGAAGGTGCAATTCTTTAAAATGGCGCACAACCATTCCAAGGACGGGCCTTTAATGCTCAAGGCCTCAAATATTGTGATCAGAATAGAGTGAGCCACTGTATTGAACACAGCACTCAAGTCAAGCAGAATGAGAGCAGCCGTACCACCAGAGTCCATTAGAGACATTCAGTCACCCCAAGAAGAGGGGACTCTGTGCTGTGAGCCGCCCTAAAGACAGACACCGGTGGATGGACAAGTCGGTGAGTCTCAATGGAAGTGAAAAGTTGTGAGCTGATATGCATTTCCAAAATTTTGGAGAAGACAGGAAGAAGATAAATAGGGTAAAAATTTGACCAGCAGGAGGGTTTCCAGGCCAACTTTTTCAAATTTCATAAACTGCACTTTCTAGTATATTTAGCAGTACTACAACAGTACTTCTAACAAAAGCTAAATGCTATTCACAAACCTACGCACTAATATCTCTGCATATGCCTTCCCTATTTTTTGTATGTACAGCTCTACATATGTTCTATAATTCTATGCAGAGGGCTACGCCATATGTGTGGAGATCTTCACACACGTCAGTATACATTTTAGTAGAAATATGGACGGAAAATGAGGAAGTGGCTTGGAAAATGAGAAATACTTACTACTAAATGGAAGGGAAGTAGGGAAAGGTAAGGAGGAGCTTACGGTGGGGTAAGGATGGGTTTAGGGTGGGACATCCAAAATTAATTGTAAACCTGCAAAAGGGTAGGCCCATTGGAATTCACAAACTGCACTTCCAAAGCTACTGCAGTCAAAAGGGACACAAAACAGTAGTGCATGTACTCCAGCCCTGCTTTTTAGTCAGTTCAGCTCAATACTTGCCACTCACGGGTACTGATATATTAATTGCGAATTTCGGGCACTCAATCTTTTACCCTGACAATTACGTTGAAACAAAATGCGTGCCTTCCAGGTCTGTCATACATAAACTAAATTGTCAATTACTGCCAAGAATTATGATTACTTGGACACCGGGAGCACAGCTGATTAATATATCAGCTAATTACATCTTGGACCCAATCAATTTTGGTACCCATATTTAAGAAGGGAAACAGAGAGGATGTGTCCTGTTACCGCCCGATCTCACTCCTGGATTCGCTGGGGAAAATACTGGGCAGAGTGGTCCTGCAGCGTCTACAGGAGTGGGCGGACGATACCGGGACACTTTCAGACATCCAGTTCGGTTTCCGAGAGGGCTTCGGGACAACAGAACAAGCCCTGAACCTGGCCCTAATGATGGGAAAGTATGTGTCGGCTAAGCGGGAAAAGCTGTACATGGTCTACATCGACCTATCCGCAGCTTTCGACTGCGTCTCTCATGCAAAATGTGGTCAGTTCTTACTAATATGGGAATAGATTCAGTCCTGGTAACCTTCCTTAGAGAATTATATTCCAATGCTTCCTCTAGGGTACGTTTTGGAGTGCGGGGTGAATTATCAGAGCCATTCACAGTAGAGCGCGGCGTCAGGCAGGGATGTGTGCTGGCCTCCTTTCTCTGCTCCCTATACACTAATGGTCTTGAGGTAGAGATGTTGGAGGGGGGCCTGGACTTACCCCGAGTGAAAGATCGCCTGGTGCCCGCGCTCCTATATGCAGATGATGCTGTGATACTAGCACGCACCCCAAGGGAGCTACAGAAAGCACTGAACAGATACGCAAAATTCATGGGCAACTTGGATCTCCACATAAATATAAAAAAGACATATGTTATGGTGGCAGGCCAAGGAAAGAAACATGGTAAGAGTATTTTTCTCGATAATGAAAAAATAGAACCAACTGTCCAATACCCTTACCTGGGGATTATGATGGATGATGAAGCTAAACTGGAAAGCGGCTATAGAAGCTCGCAAACACCAACTTTTGTGAGCAATTGCTGCCCTCATAACATTTGCACAAAAATTAGGAAAAAGGCCACCAGTAGAGCTACTCCGCATTACAAAGCAAAGTGTCATTCCATCGCACTCTATGGGGCGGGTCTGTGGGGACACAAAAACACAAAAGACCTACAGGTAGCAGAGAATACTTTTAATTCTTTTGGCGGTTCCTAAATGAGTATCTACTTTTGCCTGTCATGCAGAGCTGGGAATGCCCCATATTGAGGACCTGGCAAAGATCGAACCCATACTCCTCTGCCGTCGTATTTGGACGTCTACAAAAAAAACTTTTACAAAAGAGATTGTGGCAGACTGCATGTCATTGGACCATGTGGAAAAAATAGAATGGCTGAGATACGTAAAAAATCTTCTTGGGGATTTGGGGATGGCTGAATATTATTCCAACTCTGAAACAATTGTTCAAATCCCGAAGAAAGATCTAAAAAGAAGGGCTTTGAGTCATGTAGAAGAACTACGTACCAGCATAGAAATAAAGAAACCATCAGTCCAACATTCTTTGACAGTCATGACCACAAGAAATGGAACCATATTTAACATATGTTGACTCACATTTTGAGCGGTTTTTACTGGCAAGATTTAGGCTGAATATTTTCCACAGGGTTGTTGCCTTTCCTAACAGAAATAGCTGGGACGAAAGTTTAACGCTGTGCCTGTGTGACGAAATATCTGAACAGTCAACGATCCATACTGTAATGTTTTGTAAATATTACTCTGCACATCGTAAGCTATGGTTAACTCCCCTTCTGAGAACCATAGGCCTTAGAAGATGCCGTCCTGCTATGTTGTGGCTGCAATTTTTAAGCTCTGAATTGACTTGTAAAACTGTGAGCACCTTTTTAAAATGTATTTTTAAACATAGAGTAAATCTTTGATATGGTAATGTTTGACTACTTGGGGCAAAGAATAAGAGTACCCCTTTCTTTTTGTATATATATCAATTTTGCCCTAGCTTTGTTAAAATGAATTTTAAATGATGTAATGTACTGTGGAAACTCTTTTATGGTTTTTTTCATGTAAATTGAAACCGAATAAAGATTTACTTAATATATCAGTCAAAAACGTATTCATATATTTCTCATCATTTTCTGAATTTACAGATACAAATAATACAAATATAGAGACCAATCTTATATCCTAGAACACTAATATTAATAGTGCATAGACATATTAAATTACATTCAAAGCATTACAGTTACATACGACAACCCCTGAAGAAGGGAGTGCATCCAAAATGCATTGGGCAGTTTGTTATTAGCCAAACAGAAGGAAAGAAAAATACAATTGTTGTTATGCTTTGAATGTAATTTAATAGGACTTCACACTATTAATACTAGTGTTCTAGGATATAAGAAGGGTCTCTGTAACAGAGAAGTGTATATGATAAGTCGCATTATTTGCATCAGTAACTTCAGAAAATGGTGAAAAATATATGAATACGTTCGATTATTGACTGATATATTCTTCAGCTGTGCTCCCCGAGTCCAAGTAATCATAATTCTTGGCAGCAATTTACTCACGGGTACTAAAACACACTGCCATAGAAGCACACACACACAAATCACACCGGTAGTCTTTGCCTGGGTCTGTCAGGGTTTCCCCACACAATGAGAACCGATCCGCACCTCACAGTGAGGGTCATACATACCCACACATACACATGCTCACACACACATATTTAAGTGTTAAAAGTTATATTCAATTATGCAACTTAATAGTTTTTGTTTTGTTTTCAAATGTTTCAATACAAATTTTTAAACTTCTGATAAAAAGAATTACAATTATTTAAAATTAATTAAACAAGTAAGTTTGAAAAGGAATTACCAAATAGTAATTAAATATAAACATAATAACTGATGGGTGTTTTTTGAAAAAGTATTTCAAATAGTAATAATTATACATTAAATGAATATATTTTATTTATTTAATTATTATTTAATACACATTTAATAAATGATGAATTCATGTGCTGTAACATTTGTTCTTACAGTTCTAGGTTCATAATGATTATTACACGTTCTCATTTTCCCTATTATTTTCCATAGTGAGATCTCTGTCACAGTGGTAAAAGCCTCTGAATATGTGTGAGTATTAGGAGTAACTTTATACTTGTAAATCCTGTTCTAGCAGGCTTCATGCCCAGTTTTGATGGGGTAGAGACATGTAAGTCTGCCCTTAGTAGTAACTTTACAGTAGGAAATGGTGAATAGCAAAAGAGTGCAACTTTATTATGTAATGATAGTTGTAAAGTGCAACATTTACCAAAAAGATGCCCTGGCAATGTAAGAGTTTATTTTTTTTATTTTTTTTTAAATATATTTTTATTTTAAACTTTAGATAGAGCACACATTGAAAGAAAAAACAAATGATCTCTTACATTTGTTCAACTCACACTATAAAAGAGAATCATAAATCAAAAAACAAGATAAACTCTAAAGAAGGAAGCCAATACATCGACCCATCATGTTATAATATTTTGAAAACAAATACATAAATCATCAGTCATGTCTTATCAGCCTATTCCTGTTCTCCACTTCTCCAAGGGACCCCATATTTTGATACCTCGAGCCCTCCCCATCCTACCTTTTCTTGCATATATATGCTTCTCTAGATTATGTATAGCAATAAGATTTGATAACCATATTTGCATGGATGGGGGATTTTTATCTAACCACACTCTAGCTAACATTAATCTAAAAACAGCAGCTACCATAAACAAAAACATAGTATCACCCGAATCCATTTGGGCATTTCCCTCATCGACTCCCAACATGATTAAACTTACTGTGAGAGTTATCCTTATCCTTAGTGAATTAACTAAAAAGTACTCAATATCCTTAATTAATGTATGTAACTGGGGACATGTAGCGAACATGTGAACAATATCTGCCTCAGTAGAGTTACATCTGGGACAAGTAATACCCTCTGTACCGCCCCATTTCATTTCGCAATCCTAGCTGGAGTGTGATACAGCGAGAATAAAGTTTTGTAATGTTGGGATTGCAAGGGGGCAGAGCATAGCATAGACCGACCCAGTTCCAAGGATTCGTTAAAAGAGCCAGGAGTAGCCTCTATTCTCTCCTCCCATTTAACCCTATGCTTTTCCAGGTCGTCTGGTCTATTTTTTGCCAAGGCAGCATATATTGACCTAATAGAATATTCCTCCCCCATTGTTATCCCTTCCATCAAGTCATTAGGTGGAAATCCCAATGGCCCTCCTTGCTTGTTTCTTAAAAAACTCCTAATCTGAAGATATTTAAAAAAATCCCTTCTATTTATTTTATAAACATTCACCAAATCCTCAAATTGTACCATGGCCTCTGAAATTATTAAATCCCCAATTTGATGTATCCCTTTGACTTCCCAGTCTGCCATTACAGAATCGGCAAAAATATCTTCGGGGAAGGATTTATTTTTATAGACTTTAGTGTATCTATTGAATCTTCCCATGCCTGTCTTTTTCAGAAAGGAACTCCAGATTTTAAGTGCCGCACTAAGTTGTCTTGTACGTCTGTCTTCTAAGATAGCCCAAGTCCGTAAAATACAGAAAACAGTTCTCTGCATTCTGACCTAGTACCGCTGTGTAAGCTTCGATTGACATATTAATAGACTTTGATGACCCTCCGCCTCCTCCTATTAGTCCCTACATGTACTGGAGAGCAGCAGCCAAATAGTACAATCTGAAGTCTGGTGCACCCCAGCCCCCTCTATCCCTTGGCAAAGTGATAAATTTATAAGCCCTACGAGTTTTTCCTTGGGCCCAGATAAATCTGTTAGCTACTCTCTCCAACATATTGAACCATTTATTCTCAAAAGCTAAAGGTATTGCCCTAAATAGATACAAAAATTTGGGCAAAACCAACATTTTCAACACATTCGTGCATCCAACTAGAGAAAGGTGCAAGTTATTTATCCTTTCCCGGTCACTTTTTACCTTCGTTATCAGTGGTTCAATATTACGCTCGACTAACTCCTCCAAGTTTGCGGAGATATCGATCCCTAAATATATTGCACTATTAACCACTCTGTTATCCAGACTAGTTGCAAAGCTATTCATGATTATTTGGGTTTTTGTTTTGTTAAGGCTGTATCCTGAGACCAGCCCAAAGCCCTGCACCTCTGCTTCTACTCCCGCCATAGCTATATCCGGGTTCGGAGTCAGTATAGCCACGTCATCTGCATAGGCGAGAGTTTTCACAGAACAGCCGTTTAATGATATAGCCTGAATTTCAGAGTTTTCCTCAAGTTTGCGGAGTAGTGGCTCTATGTATAGGACGAAAAGCAATTGAGAAGACGGACAACTTTGTCGAGTCCCTCTCTGTATATTCACTAGGTCTGAGTGCTCTCCATTTACTCTGATTTTTGCTACCGGGTTTTTATATAAAGCTTGTATTGCCAGTATAAACCCAGGCCCGATACCACACCACTTCATAACTTCCCAAAGGTATTCCCAGGCGACCCTATCAAAGGCCTTCTCCGCGTCTAAAAAGAGAGCTGAGATAGGGACGCCTGCGACCTCTGCCGCATCAAACATAGTAATAACTGTCCTAGTATGCTGCGTAGTGCCCTTCCCGGGTATAAAACCATGTTGTAGAGGGCTCACCAGATGTTCAATACAGCCTGCTTATCTTTTTACCAACATCTTTGAATATACTTTAACATCTGCATTTATCAATGTGATTGGCCTATAAGAACCGGGGAGTGTTGGGGGCTTCCCTTTTTTAGCAATAACAATAATATCGGCCCCTGCCCATGACTCCGGTGCCTGCCCCCCTTTTTGTACATGCAACATAACCTCAAACATATAAATCAATAAACAACCACAAAATTCTTTATAAAACTCAACCGGGATTTGATCAGGACCAGATGCCTTTCCTGATGGTAGGCTGCTTAATGCATCAGTAAGTTCCTCCAGACCTAGAGTAGATTCTAACATTTCTCCTTCTTCTTTTGAGATAGATAAGGGGACTATATCTTTAAGATAGTTGCTAATTTCCACTATACCTCCTGTGTCTTCCTGTGTATACAATTTTTCATAAAATGATCTAAATACATCTCTAATCTTGTCCGGGTCTGCAACGATAACACGCAGTGGATCCATTATCTCTTTTATCTCTGCAGCTGCCCTCTGCTGTCTAACTTTAACCGCTAAGATATGACCCACTTTCTCACTACACACATAGGCCTCTTGTTTTTTAGCCATGTATTTTTCAGCAAGCTTTCTGGAAAAGTTTTCTACAGCTTCTGCCTTTAATGCTACCAATTTTTATAATATATGTTCCAAACTGGATTTAGATGCTACAGCAGCTGCTAACTTTCCTTCCTCTATATTCAACTTCAGCCTGATAGCTTCGATCCTTAACCTCTCTTTCCTGCGTCTTGTCACTACATAGCACAATGTTTCTCCTCTAACTCCAGCTTTGAAGCAATCCCAGGTCTGACCTATAGAGGCCGTACCATAGTTAATCTCCCAAAAGGACCTGATCCACCCCTCCATGTGCATCCTATATTCGGCGTCTTGGAGAAGGCTCCTCTCGAAAGTCCATGTTGACCTCTTATACTCTGATTGCGGAATCTTCACTGTTAATATTAAAGGGCTATGATCGGAAATAATCCTTGGTAGTTTTTCAATTAATGTCTCCGACACTAAAGACCTTGAAACTAAAAAATAGTCTAATCTTACCAACACCTGGTGTGGTGCCGAGAAAAAAGTACTGCTATCTAGCAGTGGATGTTGCATCACCCATGGGTCTACCAAGAGATTATTGTAAACCATGTTGGCAATAGCCCTATTTACCTTTCTCTTTCTACCACTGTACACCTCTCCTGTATTCATGAATGAACTTGAAGGGTCATGTAAATTAAAATCGCCACAACAAATTACTGGTTCAGGCCACTGTGCTAGTTCTGTATCTATAAACTGCCATATCTCCGGGTCATCCTCAGTGGAATCATATATGGTTACTAATGTTAACCTGAACCCTTTAAAGCATAGTTAGGCTATGGCCCATCTCCCCCATTGGTCCTCTTTCTTTCTTTTAACTATCACCTCTCTTCTTCTCCCCAAAATTGCAACTCCTCTTGTCCTAGATCCTTGCCTACTAGCTGCGAGAACATCAAAGCCCAATTGATTCATCAAATATATCTGTTTTTCCTCAATATGCATTTCTTGTAAGCATATCAGGTCTACTTGTAAAGTTCTAATATAGGCTGCTACATTTGCCCTTTTCCTTGGATCGTTTAATCCACATACATTTATAGAGACTACCTTACATGACATTGCGCTTTGTAGAAAAAAGCTATTTCTTTGGTCATCTTTCCCTCCATTCCCATCATTCTCCTCCCTTCTCTTCTCGAAAAAAATGTATACAACAAACTATAAATGCAAACAATGTGTGCTAAAGAACATAACCAAACTATACACCTCCGCTGGTTTTTTCAGCTACTCTCCCCGCCAGTCATTCATACAGTTTGTTTGTTTTCCGGAGCGTAGTTTGAATCTTCTTAAAGTCTTGTCTTGTTTTACGACTTGTAGATCTTGCTTCAGTTTGTATTTGTTTCAGCATATCGAAGACCATTCCTAGTGCATCATCTCGTCTTGGGCCTGTTTCTTGCTCTTCCTGATATGTCTGCGAGGTTGCCAAATAGTCCCAATCCAGTTTCCTCTCTGCACCTCTTGTGGGCGATCTTTCATGCCTGCAATGTCTTAGCTTTTTCTTTTTTTGTGTAGACTCTTTGCCTATATCAGTTCCTGAGGAGGTAGAGGCTGACCATGAATCCTCTTCATCCTCAACTTCGTCTTCATCCTCCTCCTTTTCCCCCTCTTCTTCTGTTATCTCCCCTTCTTGCTGCACAGAGTCAGAATCCTCATTAACTGAGAAAAAGTGATCCTCCTCCAACGAGCATACATCTTCCTTCTCCCTGGGGTAACCGACATCTGCTTTCTCAGCCACCAGGTTAACAGAACTCCCCCATGAGGGGTTAGGGGTTTTAGCCAGTATTTCTGCTTCCACCTGCATGATTGCGTGTAACATATCTGCATTTTCATTTTCTTTTTCTTGTTCTTGCCCCCTTGACTCCCCCTTACCGTTTTCTGTTTCCCCATCCACAATAGTTCCATCTGCGAGCACCATCTTCTGCAGAGTCCCCTTCTCTCTTTTCTTACCGGCACTTTGCACAACCCTCTGTCCCACATTCTCCACTGTTTTCTCCTCTGTGCCACTTTCAGCGTTCTGCTCAAGATTTGCCGCGAGCAGTTGCCTAGCAACCGTCGACTCAGCGTCTGTCACGTTTCCAGCTCCGATCATCGCTGCTGCTGCCGCTGCGTCCTCGAGGACGCTCCGATGGCTGACAGGCTCTGATTCTGCATTGCTGGGGGCTCCTGCTGCCAAGACCGCCAAGACCGCTGTCTCTGAGCTGGCTGGTCGGATAAACGATTCCGGTAAGGTGGGCTGTCTAAGGGGGGTCCCTTTATTCTTTCCGCTCACAGGTTTTTCAAACGTTTTAATGCGCCCTTTCGCCGTAGTGCTCTCCTCGCTGCCCAGCGGTTTCCCTTTTTGATCCAGCTTCTTTTTTACAGGAGGCACCACTACTTTCTTTATGGTGCCTGGGTTCTTCGCCGCCAGCTGTGTCCTCAGCGCGGCGGGAGTCTCTGGTTCCATGGGGGCTGATTTACTGCTCTCGCTCCCCTCTTTGGATTTCGATTTATCGGCTTTCGCAGATCTTGGGGGCATTGTTAATCTCAGCATGCAGCTTAACTCCTGGATTCCAAGTACTGAAAAGCTTTTTACTTGCCACAGCAGGCTGTTTGTAAGCCTTCTCAGTCTCTTTGAAATACTGCTGAAATCCGCCACTACCTTGTTTGTAAGCTGATTAATAGTTGGCTGTACGGAGCTACGAACAGTACATTTCCCGGCACCAAGTCCAATTATCATGCGATCAAGGTCAGTAGCCATCCGGAGGGTCTGGCACTATCATTATAAATCCAGATCTTTCATGATGTAGCAAACAGGTAGGAGAGAGGTTCGGTGCGACTGCTCACAACACCCCACCCGCGGCCATCTTGCCTCGATGTAAGAGTTTATTTGAATGAATACTGAGGTGCAGATGCAAAGAAAATGGAACAGAGGAAAGCATCAAACAGAAAAGAGACATGTTTGTAAGGTTTTTGTGAAATGGAAACAAATTATTTAATAATTGAAGCTGCAGAAAGAGAGAGTTCCAAATCTTGGTGTCATCACAGAAAATGCTGTAATGCCTGTTCTAGACTGAGGGATCCTTATGGGAAACCAAAGTGATGGAAGACCTAAACATTGAAAGACAGACACATAGGGGTCAATTCCGATGCTATCCTGTTGGAGTCGGACGAACCGCTGCAGCCACGTCAGAATCGATGCTCGGACTGACATATTACAATGCATGTGAATGCACTGAAATCCGACTGCTGCAGTCCATCCAACTCTGACAAGAAAACTGATTGTGAAGGTGCCTGAAAGGTTAATTAGAACTAATCATAGAGCCTAATAGCGAGCCGCCGGACCGCCCAATTAGGATGCATGTTTGCAACAAGGCTGCTGAGGTGGTCCAACCACATTGCTCAAATTGGAAGAAAAAGAGGCACACAAAGGCGCAAGGGACATCCACCCTACTTTCTGTGTTGTCATGGGTTCAGCAGTACAGGTCCTGCCGCTGCTGTACCTGCTCAATGACAATAAAAATTGGCAACATTATGCACACAACCACGGTGAGTGACTGATCGATCTTTCCACTGAGATCAGCTTTGTCAACCCATGGGCCCACATCCAAGAGCCAGAGTGCACTCTTATCAGCATGTTTGTTTGTATCACTAATATATGTCCCAGTTTTCATGCAGTGACACCTTGATAAGTAGTGATGGTGCATATGAGTGGGCAACAAGAATCCACCAATAGCTGGCAGGTGTTCCCTACAATGGTGGGGAGCACATTGTGTTTTTAAAATACCCCTCACACACCAAAAGGACCCTTGGTGTCATGCTTCATCATTGGCGTCTTCACACCCCTCTACAGGAGGCAGCGTGGTGAGCACTTATTTCAATGACTATGCGTGGTGCGTGGGAGGGTTGGATGTGAAGGAGTGGTGGGGTTATAAGTGAGTGATTAAGTTAAAAATTGCCTGGCTCGTGGGGTATACTCAAAAATGTTTTTAATGGGCCCCGGGCTGGTACTGTTAAGAAAAGTGAAATGCGAGGTGTCTATGTTACGTTATGTACATCACCACTTGTGTGCGTCAACATTCGGAGATCAACTCCTTCTGGGCAGCGGAGCCGCGTGTGGGGGCACAAGGATTTTTTCTCTCATTGAGATCGTAGTGTGTGAGGTATTTTAAAAACACAATGTGCTCCCCACCATTGCAGGGAACACCTGACAGCTATTGGTGGATTCTTGTTGTTTATACATACTTAGCCAGGGAGGACGAATCCACTTGATTAGACTCTCTCTCTCTTTTTGTTATTTTAAAGTATTTGAGTGGGCTTCAAGCCTGACACGAGGCCATGACATACAATGGTTCTTGTTAGATTGATATACAAAGAGCTCTCATGCCAGACACCACTATCTGGATTCACAATACTACGGAAGTCAGTACCACTCTAAATGACTTGTAATGTCACTTCCAGAGCCACGCCAGAAGACACCCATTGTGTCATTACCTAACATGAAAATAAACACTTCTAACATAGAAAGCTATTCCATATGTGGTAAAAATAATACTTCTGTTATGCTGCTGCTCAGCCTGGGTGACTGTGTGAGAGAATGTTGGTGAATGGAATGTTCATGTGTGTGGGAGTCAGTTGGTGATGGGCTGAGCAGCAATGAGGCTGCTCCTGGTGGCGCTCTCATCTTTTAACATCTTACCTGAATAAAGATACCTGAAGATACTACATGGACCAGTCTGCACTTTTGTTAACGGGTGTGTGCCACCTGTTGGCCTACAACTTACAAGCGTGCCATTCCCTACTGCATTTTTACCCTTCCAGTCCTGCTCCTTATTTCTGCCAATTTTCCCTTTCTCTCCCTCTGCTCCTTCACTCGTTTTCACTCGTTTTTCTACCCTTTCTATCTTTCACCTTTCTGTTCTTTTCTGCATCTCTGCTCTTTTGTGCCTTATTTCTGCTTATTTCCCTTTTTTCTTTATCCCCTCTTTCCTCCCTTTACCTTTCCCCGCCGCTGCTGCCCCCGCGGTCCCTCCCCCCCCAGTGCGACTGGCCCAATGCAGCTCCCCTCCCTGCTCCCGCCTCCCAGCTGTCCAGCCCTCCCCGAACCCTAATTATTGGCGGCCACTGCGCGGCCGCGGGCGCGCCGCTGGTGCATCGAAGGCGCATCAAAGGCAAGCACATTTGCGCCCGTCTGCGACGCGTCCACAACCAGCACCAGGAACCCTGGACCTCTGCCCCGCCAACGCGACGACCCAGCAGCACTCCACGCACTCAACCCAGGCTGCAACAACAACTGCAAGCTAGCATCACCAGCCGACACCCATGAACCCTTCAGCTGTCACCGCTGCCGGCACACCTGCAGCACCGCCAAGAACATGGATCCAGCACAACCCACCGACAAGAACACAACCGAACCGAAGACCCTGCAATGCATCCTCCTCAACGTCCGATCCCTCCACAAACATGCCACAGAAATCTGGGACCTCCTTGACAGCACCACCCCAGACGTAGCATTCTTCACCGAAACCAGGACCAACACCACCTCGGGACCGGACATCGCCATCGCCATGCCCCAGGATACAAGATCTCCAGGAAGGACCGCCCCACGCACCCAGGAGGAGGAATTGCCATCGTCCACAAATCCAGCCTCCGCCTGAGCAAGCTCCCTGATGAGTCCACAGAACTGATGGAACACCTTCACTTCAAGATACTGGCCAGCCCCACCGACCCCCTGGACCCCGCGGACCCTTCGCCAACTCCATCACGGACATTTTCTCCCAGCAGGCCATCGCATCCACCAACTACACCCTGCAGGGAGACCTCAACTTCCACCTCGACAATCAACTGGACCCCAACACCACATGCCTCCTGGACTACCTCCACAACATTGGACTCCGCCAGATCGTGACCGAGCCCACGCACTCAGCAGGACACACCCTCGACCCCCTCTTCACTACAGGAACCTCTATCACCTTCAGCCACACCACCGAACTCCCATGGACCGACCATCGTTGCGTCCACTTCACCTTCAGAACACCCACCATCCACAGACACCAGCACCTGCTTCCACAAAGAAACTGGACCAAAATCACCGATGACCAGCTCACCTCCTCACTCAACAACTCCACCCCAACCATCGCGGAAAACGACGACCCCAACACCGCAGCCCGAACCCTGCATAGATGGATCTCGGACAGCACCAACACCATTGCCCCCCTCAAGAAAAACAACAATACCCATGCCAAGAAAGCCAGATGGTTTCCCACCGAACTTCGAGAGTCCAGGCGCACATTCCGCCGCCTCGAAAAGGCCTGGAGAAACACCAAATCCACAGAAGCCCACTACAACTTCAAAGCCGCCACCAACGCCCACCATCAACTCATCAGAGAAACGAGGAAAAAAGCGATTGAAGACAGAATCTCCACCCACGCACACAACAGCAAGGAACTCTTCAGCATCATCAAGGAGTTCGCCCAACCCACCAGCGAGTCTACCGACATCCCTCCCTCACTGTTTGGATACAGCACGAGAGGGTGACTCCTACTCCTCCTGGAAAGATTTGCTGTGGCAGAAGCCGCAAGTTTGGTGTGTTTCACTGCGCATGTGAAGTGCAGTTTCCTCACCAGTCTGCCAGTTCTTCAGTTCCTTGATCGGTTTCCCAGTTCTTCTGATCCTCGTATGGAGGAGTTGGCGATCCTGTACCTTCTGCTTGAGTCTCTTATCCAGCTTCTAGTTCATTATGAGACTCCGGACTTTGGCAAGTTCTCAAAGGGAAATCTTCTGCTTGAGTCTTTTATCCCACTTTTAGTTTGTTATGAGACTCTGGACTTTGGCTAGTTCTCAATGAGAAATCTTCTAAATGAAGGTACTGGTTTTTTTTTACCTACCCTGCCTTCTGTCACAGCAAGTGTTACCATGATGCCAATCTGAGAGGGATCTAGTATGTTGTTATTTTCCAGAAATCCTGTCAAGATGGAATTAATGTAGGCCTTAGAGATGTTGGATACCTACAGAAGGAAAGATATGGGTTTCAAGTTCTCAGGTTTGGTTGTGTTCAAGGTGTTTTTTTAGCAGGAGGGCAACCCTTGTTTGTTTCCAAATCCCAGGGACGACTGCCATGGACAGGGACATATTGATCACCTGACCCAGAGGTGAGAGAAGCACAGGTAAAGATTTCATAAATTGCTCAGGCTTAAGGGGGTCAGCAGGTGAGCCTGATTTAACCATGCTACTTAGCATGCGCAGCTCATCATGGGAGATCGCTGGGAAGGCAGCGAGAGTGCGAGTAGGAAAGGGTCTGTTAACATGACCTGACACATTACAGATCGAGGAAAGGTTTTATAGATGTTCTCTACCTTCTTAACAAAGAAGGTGGCGAGAACCTCACATTGCTCGTCCGACGATACCAAAGGCGTTGTAGAAACCCCAGGCAATTTCACCTCTTCGATGCTCAACCTCCGGTGCTCATGACAAGCTCATTTCGTCATGGCCCGTGAAACGCTCAGGTGCGGGGAGAATTCCCCCGCTGTGCTGAACGTTCCACGGAGCCAATGCACCTGTGACGAGCTGAGCTCGTCATGAGCACAGGAGCACTGTAGCTCATGACGAGCTCAGCTCTTCATGAGCATGGTGGCGCTGTGCGCGCCCCCCTTGCCCCCCAGCACAGCGGGGGAATAACCCGCGCAGTGAAGGGGTTAAGATCTTTGAGGACCAATTGAATCATCTGACAAGCCGCAAGGTCTGCTAAAAAATTACTAGTTTCCGCGTAATAAGGGCAAACTAGATGCAGGTTCAAGTCACCAATATCACTGAAGTTGGCCGCTCTCATAGCAAAAAAACTGATTGAAGCAAGAGTGCTGCCCTACACTATTTTGATGGGCCTGGCGGGCGGTAAACCAGTACCCCAGACAGGGTGTAGCTAGCGTTTAAATAAATCCCAAAACGTGTGCACTCACAGCCCACCGAAATCTCTTTGACCAAGGTGCAGGTGTAACAGGATTTAAAAACAACTGCGATACCACCTCCTCTCAACTCTCTGTTTAGAGTCACAATGCTGAAGCCCTGGGGAAGCGTCAAACCTGGCTCATCCACCATATCAGCTGAAAGCCAAGACTCCGTTAAGAAAAGAACGTCGGGAGATTCATCCTGCATCAGATTGTTGACTTCAGAGAAGTGCTGAGCTAGCGACGATTCAGGCTGAAGTGTTTGATACTAAGCCTTGCAGGGAAACAGAAATTAGAAGGCGGTGTGATGGCACAGGAATTAAAGCCGCAGCTTTTACAACAGAACGGGCCCTGAGGCAAATTTCATAAAGGGTGACTGAAAAGGCTTACCAGTTTCCTAATAGCCAGAAGGTTGCCACTGGGGTAAATGAGCTTACCTTAGGCTGAACCGGCAGCATGTCTGGCGGTTGGTGACGTCCAGGGGCAGACAGGCACAGAAGGGCTTGCCTAAGGCATGCCTTCGGTGCGCCAGCAGTGCATCAGGGATCTCAACATATTAAGTAGGGGAGATAGGTGGAAAAGTACTGCCCCCACTAGCCCCGGAAATGCGTCACCTGTAGGGTCGTGAAGGTTACCGCCCTCCACACAAATGGCACACAGTCGCGGCGGAATGAAGCGAGGGACCCCAGCCACAGGTAAGGACGTCAAGTGCAAATGCAGCCCATCAGGGGCAGTCATACATGCCAACATTTGAGTGAGCACTCTGACCGCAGGGCACTCACACTGCTAATGTAGCTCTTTTCATGATTGGTCAAAGCTGCAACGGACAGCCGTGTAAAGACTCGGAGATAACTGCCAGCCTGGCCACAGGTCTCTCCGAGCGCTCCCTTCCTGCCACCGCAGCCCGAACCCTGCATAGATGGATCTCGGACAGCACCAACACCATTGCCCCCCTCAAGAAAAACAACAATACCCATGCCAAGAAAGCCAGATGGTTTCCCACCGAACTTCGAGAGTCCAGGCGCACATTCCGCCGCCTCGAAAAGGCCTGGAGAAACACCAAATCCACAGAAGCCCACTACAACTTCAGAGCCGCCACCAACGCCCACCATCAACTCATCAGAGAAACGAGGAAAAAAGCGATTGAAGACAGAATCTCCACCCACGCACACAACAGCAAGGAACTCTTCAGCATCATCAAGGAGTTCGCCCAACCCACCAGCGAGTCTACCGACATCCCTCCCTCACAAGCCCTCTGCAACAAACTCAGCATCTTTTTCCACCACAAAATCAAGAGCATCTACGACAACTTCGACGAAGACAACCAACACACTGAACCCTCACCAACCACCCCCGACACCCGGAAACCAGCGATTGATGACTGGACAGCCCTCACCACCGAAGACACACTGAAGACAATGAAGTCAATCCACTCAGAGGCCCTCAAGGACCCCTGCCCTCCCACATCTTCAACAGAGCCACCAACACCATCGCACCCATGCTCCGCCAAACCTAAAACCGCTCCCTGGCGACCGCCTCGTTCTCCGACGACTGGAAACACGCCGAGGTCACCCCCCCTCCTAAAGAAACCCTCAGCGGACCCCACCGACCTCAAAAACTAAAGACCCATCTCCCTGCTCCCGTTCCCAGCGAAAGTCATCGAGAAAGCCATCAACAGCCAACTTGCCACATTCATTGAAGAACACAACATCCTCGACTCCCCCCAATCCGGCTTCAGAAAAAACCACAGTACGGAAACCGCCCTCCTCGCCGCAACAGACGACATCCGCACCTTACTGGACAAAGGAGAAACAGTAGCCCTCATCCTCCTCGACCTATCAGCGGCATTCGACACAGTCTCCCACCGCACCCTAATACGCAGACTCCACGATGCAGGAATCCAGGACAAGGTCCTCGACTGGATCTGCTCCTTCCTCTCCGGCAGGACGCAGCGGGTCAGACTCCCCCCTTTCATCTCGGACCCCACACCTACCACCTGCGGAGTCCCCCAGGCCTCCTCCCTCAGCCCGACGCTCTTCAACGTCTACATGGCTCTACTTGCCCCCATCATCAGAACCTACAGACTCAACATCGTGTCATATGCAGACGACACCCAGCTCATCCTCTCCCTATCTAACGAGCCCAACACCGCCAGACGCAACTTTCAAGAAGGCATGGAAGCTGTTGCCAAATGGATGAAAAACAGCTGCCTACAGCTAAACACCAACAAAACAGAAGTACTCATCATGGGCCCAAACCCCGACGCCTGGAGCGACACCTGGTGGCCCACCGCCCTCGGAAACCTGCCAACTCCCACAGACCACGCACGCAACCTGGGAATCATCCTGTACTCCGAGCTCAAAATGGACCGCCAGATCAACTCTGTCTCATCTTCCTGCTTCCACACCCTCCGCCTCCTTGGTAGACCTTCAAATGGATCCCCCTCGAACACCAAAAGACAGTCACTCACGCCCTGGTCACCAGCAGACTCGACTACGGCAACGCACTCTACGCCGGAATAAACAAAAACCTCATCCGCAAGCTACAGAACATCCAGAACGCCGCCGCAAGACTGGTCCTCAACCTGCCAAAACACTGCCTCATCTCCCAGCACCTGCGCACACTCCACTGGCTCCCCGCCGAGGCGAGAATCACCTTTAAGATGCTCACCCACGCACACAAGGCCCTCCACGGCACCGGATCAGCATACCTGAACAGCCGACTCAAATTCCACGCACCCCAAAGGACCCTACGATCAGCCCAGCTTTCCTACGCCGTGGTCCCCCGCACCAGAAATACCAGATCGAGAGGCCGCTCCTTCTCCTTCCTCGCGGCCAAAGCATGGAACGCCCTTCCGCTCCCCCTCAGACAGACAACATCGCTCCCCATCTTCGCAGGAAACCTCAAAACCTGGCTCTTCGACAGACCCCCTCCTTGATGGAATGGAACCTGCAACCCCCCCGACCCCTAGCGCCTTCAGACCCTTAGGGGTGAGTAGTCGCGCTTTAACAAACTCCTGATTGATTGCCTGACAGTTTCTGTTGGACTTTCTTCCTTCCTCACTGTTGTGACCTAGAATAGGTGTCCTTCAAGAGGAGTTTAACTCCAAGGATTCTACCTGATATGGCTCACAACCCTGTGTGACAGTTCCTGTCCTGTCCTTCTCCCTGTCCAGCTACATTTGGAGAGTGCTTCCCATAAGTGGAATTTCCAAATGGAGTAACTGATTCCTGCCTCCTTGTGTTTGTTATTGCCAAGTTACCCAGAGACCTACTGCAACCTGCACCAGTACAGCTTTACAAAAGGTTTGCTGTTGAGGTTGCTACAAAATGGGGAACTGCAATTTGCAAGTGCCGAGTGAAATGGAAATCAGCTTCTAGGCGGGTGCTCAGGTCTGTAAAAAAATTGTTTGTAAGCACCTTTGTCAGGCTGCGGTGCAGTTTGGTGGCAGTTTGATTTGGCAGCGCGTGGGAGTCAAGAGAGGTGGGACACCTTTTCACTATGATTTCAGGAATCCGCTGAGACTTCACGTTTGTGGGTGTTTCTTAACTGCTGTGTTGCAGTTCGAAAACCTAAGCATGAGTTTCAACAGCATGTGCAATCCTATCTGCAATGCATAAAGACGTGCACAGCTCTGTTGGAGCTTGTGAAGCTTGTTCCTCTCTCAGCCTGCTCTGGGACGTTTTGGTGCATAAGCGCACCAAGAGCCACCCTACATCCACGTTGACGGCATGCCACCATCTTTAGGTTGGCTGTGGCTCATTCAATTTGTTGCTGCTCTGCTTTTATTTCGAAAACCAAGTTATGAGTTTGTTTGGATACAGCATGAGAGGGTGACTCCTGCTCCTCCTGGAAAGATTTGCTGTGGCAGAAGCCGCAAGTTTGGTGTGTTTCACTGCGCATGTGAAGTGCAGTTTCCTCACCAGTCTGCCAGTTCTTCAGTTCCTTGATCGGTTTCCCAGTTCTTCTGATCCTCGTATGGAGGAGTTGGCGATCCTGTACCTTCTGCTTGAGTCTCTTATCCAGCTTCTAGTTCATTATGAGACTCCGGACTTTGGCAAGTTCTCAAAGGGAATCTTCTGCTTGAGTCTTTTATACCACTTTTAGTTTGTTATGAGACTCTGGACTTTGGCTAGTTCTCAATGAGAAATCTTCTAAATGAAGGTACTGTTTTTTTTTACCTTCCCTGCCTTCTGTCACAGCAAGTGTTACCATGATGCCAATCTGAGAGGGATCTAGTATGTTGTTATTTTCCAGAAATCCTGTCAAGATGGAATTAATGTAGGCCTTGGAGATGTTGGATACCTACAGAAGGAAAGATATGGGTTGGAAGTTCTCAGGTTTGGTTGTGTTCAAGGTGTTTTTTTAGCAAGAGGGCAACCCTTGTTTGTTTCCAAATCCCAGGGATGACTGCCATGGACAGGGACATATTGATCACCTGACCCAGAGGTGAGAGAAGCACAGGTAAAGATTTCATAAATTGCTCAGGCTTAAGGGGGTCAGCAGGTGAGCCCGATTTAACCATGCTACTTAGCATGCGCAGCTCATCATGGGAGATCGCTGGGAAGGCAGCGAGAGTGCGAGTAGTAAAGGGTCTGTTAACATGACCTGACACATTACAGATCGAGGAAAGGTTTTATAGATGTTCTCTACCTTCTTAACAAAGAAGGTGGCGAGAACCTCACATTTCTCGTCCGACGATACCAAAGGCGTTGTAGAAACCCCAGGCAATTTCACCTCTTCGATGCTCAACCTCCGGTGCTCATGACAAGCTCATTTCGTCATGGCCCGTGAAACGCTCAGGTGCGGGGAGAATTCCCCCGCTGTGCTGAACGTTCCACGGAGCCAATGCACCTGTGACGAGCTGAGCTCGTCATGAGCACAGGAGCACTGTAGCTCATGACGAGCTCAGCTCGTCATGAGCATGGTGGCGCTGTGCGCGCCCCCCTTACCCCCCAGCACAGAGGGGGAATAACCCCCGCAGCGAAGGGGTTAAGATCTTTGAGGACCAATTGAATCATCTGACAAGCCGCAAGGTCTGCTAAAAAACTTACTAGTTTCCGCGTAATAAGGGCAAACTAGATGCAGGTTCAAGTCACCAATATCGCTGAAGTTGGCCGCTCTCATAGCAAAAAAACTGATTGAAGCAAGAGTGCTGCCCTACACTCTTTAGATGGTCCTGGCGGGCGGTAAACCAGTACCCCAGACAGGGTGTAGCTAGCGTTTAAATAAATCCCAAAACGTGTGCACTCACAGCCGACCGAAATCTCTTTGACAAAGGTGCAGGTGTAACAGGATTTTAAAACAACTGCGATACCACCTCCTCTCAACTCTCTGTTTAGAGTCACAATGCTGAAGCCCTGGGGAAGCGTCAAACCTGGCTCATCCACCATATCAGCTGAAAGCCAAGACTCCGTTAAGAAAAGAACGTCGGGAGATTCATCCTGCATCAGATTGTTGACTTCAGAGAAGTGCTGAGCTAGCGACGATTCAGGCTGAAGTGTTTGATACTTAGCCTTGCAGGGAAACAGAAATTAGAAGGCGGTGTGATGGCACAGGAATTAAAGCCGCAGCTTTTACAACAGAACGGGCCCTGAGGCAAATTTCATAAAGGGTGACTGAAAAGGCTTACCAGTTTCCTAATAGCCAGAAGGTTGCCACTGGGGTAAATGAGCTTACCTTAGGCTGAACCGGCAGCATGTCTGGCGGCTGGTGACGTCCAGGGGCAGACAGGCACGGAAGGGCTTGCCTTAGGCATGCCTTCGGTGCGCCAGCAGTGCATCAGGGATCTCAACATATTAAGTAGGGGAGATCGGTGGAACAGTACCGCCCCCACTAGCCCCGGAAATGCGTCACCTGTAGGGTCGTGAAGGTTACCGCCCTCCACACAAATGGCACACAGTCGCGGCGGAATGAAGCGAGGGACCCCAGCCACAGGTAAGGACGTCAAGTGCAAATGCAGCTCATCAGGGGCAGTCATACATGCAAACATTTGAGTGAGCACTCTGACCGCAGGGCACTCACACTGCTAATGTAGCTCTTTTCATGATTGGTCAGAGCTGCAACGGACAGCCGTGTGAAGCCTCGGATCTAGCTGCCAGCCCTGCCACGGGTCTCTCCCAGAGCTCCCTTCCTGCCAGTTTGCAGACACTCATGGCATTCTCCGGACAGTCCTGTCACATTCGGCTGGCTACTGCTGCGCAGGCTATGGCCTCTGCCTGTCATTGCCCGACATTAACTCTGTTTCACAGTGAGAGTCTCAGGCCACGCTGCAGTGCACTGCAACTGCTGCCCTTGGTTACCTTATACTAGCAGCTTTTACTCCACCCTGGCTCAGTGTGCGCAGCAGGTCAAGATGCTACAAATACGTGATAATGCTTTTTAATGCAGTGATGCGGACCACCACATTAAAATGCATTACTCTAATGCCTGATGCGTGGTACTTGCCAGGACTGGTGATGGTGCCAATGAAAGAAATGTGGACTCCACAAAACTGATGGAGCACTACAAATGATAGTTTGTTTACATTATGGCCACTATTCTGTTATTGGACCATATGTTGTCATGATTGTGTCAGATATTTCGGAAATGTGATGGTGGTGTATCCTATCAAAGGGTATGTCGGCCACATGAATATGTCAAATCTATGTGCCGGTTAATGCTGTGTTCAGACTGTGAGGGGCACCAACAACTATCAATTAGTCTGATATGTCGTCTGCACAAGGGCAGGTGACTCTCCCATTTACCTCATGGTACAGTTTGTAATGGTATACAACTGTTACAACGAAATTTTTACAATGCACTACCATTACAACGCAGGCATTACCACGCATACCATTACAACGCATTGCGCTGGGGGGCGCTCTAGGATAGGGAATAAGTATAATTTTATATCCAACACCTTCCCTAGTGTCCACGGGGACTGGAGTTGGAATATAAAATTATACTTACCACTATCCAGCACCTCTAAGCGCTATGCGTTGTAACGGTATTCGTTGTAAATACCGCGTTGTAATGGTATGCGTGGTAAAAGTATGCGTTGTAACGTCATACATCCTTTGTAATGTATGCTTACTCTCATACAGAAATGCCGTACATTAGTAACTAATGCACTGCAGGAAACTTCATAGTATTGTTGTCTGTAATCTGGTAAGTGTGAATCTGTATATTATGACCAACACAAATATGTGTTTCTATTCCTCACATTGGAACGCTGGCAGAGGCACTGGACAAAGTGCTCCAGTCCACCAGGTCACATTATCGAATCAGCCATGACACTCATGATAAATGATGCACTAAAAATCCTTGACCAACTGTGGCAATCAGAAGACGTGCTATTGCTAGACTCTGAAACACAAAATCTCTTTGTGGCACATCAAATTGCATTGCTACATCAAAACCTAATAGCATTAATGTAGAAGATAGCTTAACATTCCTCTCCAGTGTCTTTAGCATAAATGACTCAATTCCCATTTTTAACTCATCTAATTTAACACAAGAGTAGAACATATGTATCATGTCAGCTGGTCCAGTTTGACATCTTGGACAACTATCTGGCTCTCTTTTCCCACATTTATAAAACTTCGCTGGTGTGTAATATAAACTATAGATTGTTTTGTACTGTTGTGCTTTAAGATTAGATGACATAAATACATTTTGGCCTATTTCCAACACCTTGTCTATATCAACATCCCCATCATTTAATTTAGTTGACCAACTTGCTTCTGTTTTTTCTAAATCACTAGGCATATATTTGTGTAGTTCCTGATAAAAATCTTTTATTCTGCTTTTGGGATTGCCCATAAGGTAGAGTATTGGTATAGGGTCAAGGCTAATACTCTCTTTTGGAACATCTCTCATACAATTCCTAACTTGTAGATATTTAAAACATGAATCATTATGTAAATCATGTTTCTGTGCAATTTCTATAAATCTGCGTATTTCTGACTTTACATAAACATCTGTCAACATTACAATCCCATTTTTTTCCATTTTCTAGCCATATCATCATATATATTTATATGCAGGAGATCAGAATGCCAGAGTGATGAATATTTAGTAAATCTGTTAATCTTACAAGTCTTTACTATCCACCTCCAGTTTTTAATTGCACCGTTGATACATTTATATCCTTTCTTTGGATATTTTTCTCACGTCATCTTGATTCTGAAATTATCCAGCTGCGGCTTCCCCAATTGCCAATTCGTAAATAGTTGGTATTTCTCTCACATAATTTTGCATCTTCTTATGATAGTAGATAATACCCAGATTTTGCAGGGCCGAAGCCCAATAGTATAACTGTATATTAGGAGCGTTCCACCCACCCTGAGCAACCAACTGATTTAAATATTTATAAGCAAATAAAGTTAGATTTTCCGCATTTTTTTAGCCATTAGTTCTATGGGAATGGCCCACATTAAAGGAATAGATTTTATTTTTTGCTTATAGAGAAACTCAATGAAATGATAATGTTAAAAAGATACGTTTTTTTTTTCCTCTTCTGTTTAGTGTGTTTAATCTACCTATTGTATAACTTTACATTCTTAATGTCCTTCAAGGCATCGTGTCTGATTTCAATAAAGAAAAAAAATCCTTGACCAAAACTAAACCTGTTTACTAATCTTGCTTGACCTATCTTCGGCCTTTGACACAGTCAAACATGACAACTCGCTAGACCTCCTGAAACACAGAATGAGTTTATCCGGTTCTTTACTTACTTGGTTCACCTCCTTCCTCCAAAATAGATCACAAAGATTCAGGTCAATAATTCCTTATCCAAACCCGTCCTAGGGGCATATTAACAACGGCCAGCGATAATTATCGCTGGCCATGCTTAGCGATAATTATATTATCGCAGGCTATATCTGGAATGTATTGCCCTGGTAGCGCATTATTAACAATGCATTTTTCCAGGGCAATAAAAATTCCAGAGATAGCGAGGTTTTCGCCCGACGATAACATTGCAGGTACGACCCGGTGGTTGTATCAGCATAATCCACCCCAATGTTGGGGATAGGTAAGCCTGTATTTTAGCAGACGTTAGTTTTTGGAGAAAACAGCAGTTTTCTCCAAAAACTAACATGTGCTAAAATGCTGGAGCAGCCTTGTAAATATTGCGATGTGAACATCAGCGATATTTGCAAGGTTGTCCATCGGGGGTACGCCCAGTGACGCCAACTTTGCATCTCATTAGAGATGCAAAGGGAGGTGTTTGGAAAAAGGGTGCTAACATGCGTTTATGCATGTTAGCACCCTCTTGTAAACAGGGTGATAGTTTTATCTCCGCTTTTTTGGCTTTTTTAGCCAAAAAAGCTGAGATAAAGCCCTTGTAAATATGCCCCTTAGTCACTCTAGAAGTACTGCAAGGATCATGCCTCTCACCCACTCTTTTCAACCTCTTTATGGAACCACTCACCGAACTTCTCAACGCATCTAAGGTCCACTATCACATGTATGCAGATGATACGCAACTCTACATAAAGATACATTCACTTGAGGACATCAAATCCCTCAACATATCGCTGCAAAAAACTCAGTCCTGGCTGGCGGAAAAAACCCTTTCAAAATAAACACCCTCAAAAGTGAACTCGCTTTTTTACCTCTGAGACCTCAGCTAAGGAATACCTTAATTCTCTGGGTTGATAGGATGATGAAACCATGCACGATGATACACAAGATGAGTATATATGCGTATTTATTTAGGAATAAGCATATAGAGCAACTTTATGATTATGACTTGCTTCTCTTTTTTTTTTTTCATCTTTAGAAGCTATATAAAGTTATATGGATTAGATACGGGAATGTCCAATTACAGAGGATCTCTCACACTCATCTCAGGGTGATTGGCCCTATTGCCTTAGTTGTTTGGGAGGGCCACTTGGGTGGGGGATGGGGATGTGTGGGATGGGGGAGGGTTCCTGGGGAGGGCTCAGAGGGTGTAGGGGGGGTAGCTTTCTGGGTAAGGGTGTCAAGGGTTTAAAGGGAAAAAAGACAGTTCAAAGCATATGTTGTAAGACTGTTGGAGCAAGCTTATTCTTTATGTTATGTATTAAGGGCTTTTGTCAACTCAAGGCTCAGCTTAGGGTAAACGGTTAGTAATAGTTTACGCATATGTTCGTTTAATGTGTTTGGATTGAACAATGCTGATAAACGTAAACGCGTGATGCGGGAAGTGCGATTAATTAACCCTGATATTATATGCCTTCAGGAAACCCATGTGCAATGGGGGAATCGGAAGATATTAAGTGAATTGGGCTATACATTATTTGTTGCATCACGGCAGTCTACTATGAATCGTCGGGTTGCTATTCTGGGGCGGCAAACAATAGCCACTACAAGCAAAACTAAAGCTGATAGTTTAGGGCGTTGGGCAATTGTGGAGTGTATCATTGGGGGGGTTACTGTTACAATATGTTCGGTATATGGCTCAAACTTGGACGAAACTCAGACTCTTGAATTTCTGAATGTTGAACAGGATTTGTGGGGTACCCCCTTATTATTATTGGGGGATTTTAACATACATGGGGAGTCTTTTACTTGGGATTCGCAGTTTACTAGCTACGCTGGCCGTAAGCCGCATGTTTTTAGAGCATTGCAGCAATTATTGCTCCAGCATGGTTTAGTGGATGGTTGGCAGGCGGCTAACCCTGGTGACCCTGGGTATACTTTTTTTCTTCTTCGCATAAAAAACTGGTTCGCCTAGATTATATTTTTCTACCTAGGTCTTTCATGAGTGGTGCTCGCATGCAGGTAATGCCACGAATCACATCGGATCATGCCCTGACGTTCTAGACTTGCCTCCTTTTAAGATACAGCGGGTACAGCAATCATTTTCTTTTAATAAGATATTACTACTTGATGAAGAATATGTACGCCATTTTCAAGTTTGGGCTCATCAATTTCTTGACTGTAATAGAGGTACAGCATCCCAGGGGATGGTATGGGACAGCTTTAAGGCGGGGCTGCAGGGTGAAACCTGTAGTTATGGATGGTTTCAACAGCGGCAGCAGAAAACTGAAATGGATAAATTGTTGGTTTATTTAAAAAATGCAGAACAGCAACCTATTTCGGGTATTAGAGCACATCGTGATAGTGATCTGACACAGACTAATGTTGTAGGTCTTAAGGCAAAGATTATTGGTGCCTGGAGCATGCCAATATCAAGTTCATCGAGCAGAGAGATATAAGTATCGTGAGGCTGTTGGAAGATGCCTAGCCCAAAGACTTCGTGGGCAACAGACACTACAATGCATAGCGGCCTTAGAGAACCATCAGGGTGACTTGGTTGAGTCGATGGATGGTATACTGCAGGTTTTTCCTCATGATCAGATTGAGCAGTTTGTGGCTAGATTTGATTTATTTACAGTGGAGTCTACTATTAGAGAGGAGTTAGAAACATCAATAACCATGTTAGAGCTCGAGATGGCACTTAAGGACCTGGCGCTCGGGAAAGTCCGGATAAATTGCCTCTCGAGCTATATCGCTTGTTATTTTCTATTATTAAAGATGATATGATGGCTACGTTCCATCTTGGGATGATGCGAGTATAGTGGTCTTCAAAAAGAAAAACAAGCCCCTACATTTTCCGGGGTCTTACAGACCCATTTCTCTAATTAATGTTGATGCTAAGATTTATTCAAAAATTCCTGCTGGCCGTTTAATTCAAGCAGTACCATCATTGGTGTCTCATCATCAGCATGGTTTTCTTCCAGGCAGAAGCACAATTAATCACCTACATCGTGTGATTGCTGTTTTGGATTATACATCTGCGCTTCATAAAAATGTTGGTTTGGTGTTTTTAGATGCTGAAAAAGCACTTGACCGTGTGGCGTGGGCATTTTTATGGGCTATTATGGGTAAATGGGTTTTGGACCCCAATTTATATCTGCTCTACAAACTATGTATAAACGACCAAGGGCTAAGATCTGTCTGATGGGGCAGGAGTCATCATCCGTCAATATTACTCGTGCCCATGCTCGCTGCTATTGTTTGCTATTTATATCGAGCCACTGCTGCAGATGCTAGCGGCCTCTCAGCGTATACAATCAATGGTTGTGGGTGATAGCTATGTACGTGTGTTAGCCTATGCTGACGACATTGCGGTTATTACATCTGATCCTGAACAGGCCTTATCAGAAAATGAAAATATAACACAAGAATTTGGTAGAGTGTCTGGGTATAAACTGAACATTACTAAAACCCAAGTAGTATATACAGCCGGGCTATGCCTTAAAGATGCACGTGTTACCCAGGAGGCTAAATATCTAGGAATCAAAATTAGGTTATCGCTCCAAGAGTTAGTTACGGTTAATTGGACTGATATATTACAATCAGTTAAACATCAGCTGGAAAAGTTCGAATGTCTTCATTTATCACTAGTGGGGCGACGCAATGTTTTAACGATGTCTATCTTGCCTAAGGTACTTTATTATTTTCATACTGTGCCGCTGGAGTTGCCACGAGTACAATTGACGAAGTTGCAATCTATTGCTGATCGATTTTTATGGGGTTGGAAATCTCCTCGTCGGGCATCTAAATTTATGACACTCCCGCCTTTAAGAGGTGGATGGGGCGTTCCAAATTTAGCTCTTTACTATTTAGCTTGCCTTCTCCAGAATATTAAAATTATGGTGACTGGGGAGGAACCTCCAACATTTGAAAGCCCTAATATTTATTCGATGTTATTGGGTAGCCAATCTCGACAAATGCTGTTGCGTTTTATTGAACCAAGTTATTGCAAAAGAACTAGGTTCAAAGTTATATTAACAGCATTCAAAGGCTGGCCGTGGGTACATAACATTATTTCTCTTAAACGTATTAATTTTTATACCCCCTGTGACTCAATAGAACAACTCCCTCCTATATTTTGGGACAGCAAGATGTGGACATGGGCGGGTAAGGGCATTGTTTGTTTAGGCAGTATGTTTGATGCTGGCACTATGGTTACATTCGAAGATTTAAAAACAAAATATGCGGTTCCTCAGCATGATTTTTTCAAATATTTACAGCTCCGGGACTTTATCTTTAAACATCTAAATATAGTATCTTTAGGCACTAATGATCTTCTTGAAATTTTGAATAAAACTGTCAGGATTGGGACTTTATATAATAGCCTGTTGAGCACACAGAGCGATGATATTGAGGTACAAGAGCGGAAGTGGAGCACTAGACTTGGTATTTCTGATTTATTTGTTCAAGAATCAATCAATATGGCTGCTAAAATTATGTTGACCGCCAATTTACGTTCTCAACATTATAAAACTTTATTTAATTTATAAGATGATGAAGTGGGGTAATATCCATAATGCGAAATGCTATAGGTGTCAAGCTGATAACGCGGACATTCTGCATATATTTTTTGACTGTATTGTATTGAAATCTTTTTTGGTATCTATTGCACAATTTCTGTCAAATATTTCCAACTTTGAAGTGCTGTATATCCAGAGAGATGATGATATTTGGAGTATGTAAAGATATGGATACTCAGCCATTGTATTATTCAAATCGATATTTTTTTTATGGCTATGTCAGTTGCCCGCTTATGTATTGCCTCTATGTGGTTGAAGCCCGAAGCACCCTCATATGAGATGTGGCGGGCAAAGTTTTATAATTTGTTTTATTTAGAATATAATTTGTATCGTATTAAATCCTTGAGAAAAAAGCAATTTGGGATTAAAATCTGTCAGCCTATGATTGATCATTTGGGAAGCCTAGAATAGCTGCTCGATTTATTGTTCAATTATTTTTGGTTTGCTTTTTGATATATAAGCTTGCTCATATCGTTACTTTCTGTATCCTCAAACATGCTAGCCAATGGATTGATTTTTATAAGTGATTGTATTTGTTCTGTCTATGCTCTGAACTGAGTGACAATAAAAATAATTTAAAAAAAAACAAAAGTGAACTCCTCCTAATCGCTCCCCCCAACCATTCTACTATTTATTTATTTAATGTATTTATTTAATGGTTTTATAAAGCGCGTAGTAACTCCGAAGAGCATCCCAGCGCTGATCTGCTTCTCCAGGGGTTTTGGCCAACTAATGAGATTATATTTGCGGGAAAAGGAAGGTCTTTAAGGTCTTTCTGAACTGGAGATAGTTCAGTTCAGTCCTAAGTTTCCAGGGTAGCTGGTTCCATCTCTTCGTCGTGTGAACCGAGAAGCGACGGCCACCGGTCTTAGCTTTTCTCACTCTAGGGACTACAATGAGATTTTCAGAATTGGACCGGAGATCCCTCTCTGCTTTGTATGGAATTAAAAGTTCTCTCAGAAGGGGGGGACCGTTGTTGTTGAGTGTTTTGTGGGCCAGACAGAGGGCTTTGAACAAGACCCTTTCTCTGACTGGGAGCCAGTGGAGAGAGTTGAGGGCTGGCCTGGCGGAGGATCTTCCAGGTGTGCCCGTGAGTAGGCGGGCTGCGGCATTTTGGACTTTCTGCAGTGAATTCAGGGTGGCCTCAGGAGCTCCCAGGTATATAGCGTTACAGTAGTCTAATCTTGCCAGGATTAGACCCTGGATGAGGAGCCTCCTTGCGGTCTTTGGGAGCAGGGGAAAGATCTTCCTGCAGGCTCTAAGTAGTCCGAAGCATGTTCCAGCAGTTCTCTTTGCCTGGGTTCTGAAACTCATGTCCTTCTCAATCCACACACCCAGGCTCTTGACTTCTTCCTTAGGTGTGGGAGGATCCCCAAGGCACCTGGGCCAAAGGTGAGGTGGTAGGGAGGGCCCATTGTGGCCCATCAGGAGGATCTCAGTCTTGGACCCGTTCAATTTTAATGAGGAGAGGTTCATCCATCGGTGGACTTCAGAGAGGCAGCTATGGAGGTCGGATGAGGTGTGGTGAGGGTGGGAGAGGGTAACTACCAGCTGAGTGTCGTCGGCGTAGTTGATGACTGATACGCCGTACGAGCTGACCCTCTTCTCCAGTGGGGCCATGTACACGTTGAAAAGTGTAGGGCTCAAAGATGAGCCCTGTGGCACTCCACACCGGAGGGGGATGGTGGATGAGCAGCTGTCGTTTTCTCGCACCTGGAAGGAGCGTCCCGTCAAAAAGGATTCTAGCCATTTCAGGGCCAGACCCTTTAGTCCGATCTCTCCCAGTCGGTGGATTAGGGTGAGATGGTCTACAGTGTCGAAGGCCGCACTGAGGTCTAGGAGGATCACTGCCACTGATCCTCCCGTATCCAGAATGCTTCTGGCCCTCTCCACTGCTGTCAGGAGGGCGATGTCGGTGCCCTGACCTGGACGAAACCCTGTCTGGGAGGCCGCTAAGAGGTTGTTGCTTTCAAGGTAAAGCGATAGTTGTTTATTTACCAACTTCTCAGCGATCTTGCTGTTTCCAGGGAGAAGGGATATGGGCCTGTAGTTGGCGAGGTCCTGCGGGTCTAAAGAGGGTTTTTTCAGCAGACCTTTGACTGCTGCCGCCTTCCAGCTGGGGGGGACAATGCCCTCTGAGAAGGAGGAATTAATCAGGGCCGTGAGGGGGGGGATGATGGTGTTTGACACTTTTTTTAGGAAGCTGAGGGGGGCAGGATCAAGTGGAGAGCCACTTTTAATTACGGCCAGCATAGCTCCTACTTCTTCCGTTGTTACGGGCCCGAAGGTATCCAGGGAGGGTTGGGGGCTGGTGGCAGTGGAGGGTTGGCGGTAGTGACGGTAGGATCCGGCTGTGTGGGGTCCAGTTCGGGGGGGGGAATGGTTAGGAGAATGTTTTGAATCTTCTCATCGAAGAAAGTGGCAAATTTTTGGCATCTGGTTTCCGCTGCTTTGGGGTCAAGGGGTTTGAGTGGGGGGTCAGGGGCGTGGAGTAGTTCTTTTAGTACTGAGTAGGTTTCATGTGCCGAGCAGGCCGCGTTTTTAATTCTGTCCTCGTAGAAACTAGCTTTGATGCTACGGAGCTCTTTTTTATAGGATTTTACCGCAGCACGGAATGCTTCTTTCCGTTCCTCGGTTTTTTCCTTCCTCCAGTTACGCTCATGTCTTTTGCACGCCTTACGTAGCAGATTGAGTTCCGGGGTGTACCAGGGTGAGGGGTTGACTCTCTTGATATGTCTAAGAGAGTGGGTTTTGGGCAGGATGGCATCAAGCGATTGAGTGATCCAGGTACTGAATTTCTTATCCCCTTCTAAGGTGTTATTGGGAGGATGGGGAACGTTTTCTCGGAGTTTGGCTGCCCAGACATCTGGTTCCAATTTTTGCCATTGTCTGGAGTACGTTCTAATTTTTGGGAGTGGCGGGGGCATAGTAATAATGTCCCATACTAGGGGAACCAAAAAGTGGTCCGTCCAGGGAAGGGGGATATGGTCAAGGGATCTAAGATTGGGGATGTTGGAAAAAATAGGGTCGAGCAGTTGTCCTTTTTCGTGGGTGGCCTGTGGGTTTTTAAGATCTAGGCCCATTGAGGTAAGATCCTGGAGTAGTTCATTGGCCAGTTTGTCGTCTGGGTCCAGGAAATGTACATTGAGGTCTCCTAATAATAGGTAGTTAGTTGTAGACGTACATTTGACGGAGGTCTGGTCAGCAATTTTGGTCGGAAAGTCCACTAAATTGCCTGGTGGGCGATATATCAGCGTCCCTGATAGCGAGGTGACAGGGGAGGTTGTGATGGTATAGTGGCAACTTTCGTAGCCCTTGATGTTGCCATCAGACGTTCGACAGGTGAGAGTGTCTTTGAGGATTATTGCGAGTCCACCTCCCCGACCCTCTGGTCTGTTCTGTGAGCACATAACGTACCCGGGGGGGAGTGCTAGAACGGTGTCTGGGCCACTACTGGGGGTTAGCCAGGTTTCTGTTAAGAACAGAACATCTAGGCTATTGTTGGTAATTAGGAGGTTTACTTCTTGTGCGTGTTTCACAAGCGACCTACAGTTAAGTAGACCTAAAAGTAAACCCTTTGAAGCCACGGTTTGATAGACGGGGTTACAGCGGTCACAGCCGGAGAATTGTGTATCTCCGGTTAGGATGCGTGAGCAGGAGGGGTGTTTGCTGGTGTTCAAGGCTAGCAAGTCATCCCGGGTGTAGGTCAAGTTGGTGGGGGGTGCCACGGCCAGAGTGACTGGGCCTAAGGCCGGCTGGGCCCGGACGGGCCCAGACGGGCTTGCCTTTGGCGCGCCTTCGGCGCGCTGATGGCGCGCCTGCTGCGCGTCCGGTGATTACACATCTTTGTAGATGGGAAGGGGCCGGATGGGCGTGGCCTGAGAGTGGGCGTGGCCTCAGTTCCTCGCCGTGAATGGCGTCCAAATGTTTGGTTTGTTCTTGAATCGGTGCAGCGAAGGGGTCGCTGTTTGGCGTGTCTCAAGCCCGCTGTGGGGATTCTTGCCGGGTGAGTGCGCAGTTAAAAGTACAGGTTATTTTTGAAGTGACATAGAAATTACAGTTTTTAAAAATTTCAATCGTCTCCCGGCTTCCGCCTCAGGAGGTTTAGCAGTTCTGATTTTTAGCGCTGTTAATCGCGCTTTTATACTGTGGCGGGTGGGCGTGGCCTGAGAGTGGGCGTGGCCTCAGTTCCTCGCCGTGAATGGCGTCCAAATGTTTGGTTTGTTCTTGAATCGGTGCAGCGAAGGGGTCGCTGTTTGGCGTGTCTCAAGCCCGCTGTGGGGATTCTTGCCGGGTGAGTGCGCAGTTAAAAGTACAGGTTATTTTTAAAGTGACATAGAAATTACAGTTTTTAAAAATTTCAATCGTCTCCCGGCTTCCGCCTCAGGAGGTTTAGTAGTTCTGATTTTTAGCGCTGTTAATCGCGCTTTTATACTGTGTACTATCTGTGTACTATCATTCACAACTGGCTGAATCACCTAACAGCACTCAAAGGTCAACCACTCATTGACAATTCAACTAAATCACTGGGAATAACGCCGGACAGAACCCTAAACAAGCAGAAACACATCAGTGCCTCTACAAACTGAGCACATTTTCAAATAAACACCTTGAGAAAACAGAGACCCTTTGTGCCCGCATACGACTGCAAACAGGCAGTGCAAGCCTTAGTAATCCCAAGATTAGAATATGGGTGTGTCACCGTGTGCGGCATTCCCAGAACAACGACAGCCCCGCTAATAGCCACAATCAACACAGCGGCTAGACTAATCACAGGCTCCAAAAGAAACTGTCATATGTCTACGGACCTTAGAGCTCTCAACTGGCTACCCTTTGAGGTGAGAATTCATCTGAAAATCGCATGCATGATTCACAAGGCCCTACACCACAATATCTCAAGTTATCTAAAACAAAAACTGACACTCTTGTGTGGTAACAGATCCACCAGGAGCTCCAGGATTCTTATTCTGAAACCGCAAAGATTTGCTAAGAAAAAACATATAACCGATCCTTCTCAGGAATAGCCCCCAGGATCTGGAATGCCTGACCCCCAGAAACGAGACAGAACCCCTCTACTGACTTTTTAAAAAAAGAAGTGAAATCGATCTTCATGTCTAAGTTTACGTGAACTATTTTTATATCCGGGTTTTTAGCTAATACCCGGTATTTGACCTCTCTCAACAAGATGTGAACTATATTCTCAGGGACAATATTTTTTTGAAAATTATGTATATAACCTTATAATGTATATGTTATCTATTGTTAACTCTTTCTGTGTACTAGACTCAATCATGGATTTTTCTACTATATTTGTATCTGCCTACATCCTTCTTGTAAAGCGCTCTGATACCCGCATGGTTCTTATTCGCGCTTGAGGCGGGGTGGGAGAAATGGGGCGAAAACTGGGTCGGGGAAGATAGGGTTTTATTTTCTTCAATACACGCTTATTTCCACTTGTAAGTCTTTCAGCCGCAAACTTAGCCGGATCCGTGGTGGCGGTAAGGTCTCCTAAGACCCAGCCAGGCAGTCTTCGGGGTCTTCGATATCTCAGGTAAGGTATGGCAGCCGAAGAAAAACAAGAAATAAACAAAACAATACGTATGGGGTTGTTGTTCTGATACCACAAATGAATAGGACCGGGAGTGAGGGATACACCAGTTACAATCGTGACCTTTGTGCTCTAACTCAAGAAGGAGGTGGTGGGAGCGTAGTGCCAGTGCTTAAGGAAAGCTGGAGGAGGATACGGGAGTGGGTGGCGCAGGGTCCGTTTGTGCAAACTACTCGAACACGCACCCGCCTCCCTACCCAGCCCGTGAACCGGTCCCGTACCTGAAGAAGCCACGCACCTCCAGGGGCGTGGCTTGGGGATAAACGGGAACGTTGGCCTCCTGGCTCCGTGGATACTGAGTCTTCGGTCGTCTGCTGCTCCGTTCTGCTCTCGGGAGAACTCCTCCAAACGCATGAAACCGCCGTTGAGCCTCTTTTCTCCCTCGATACGTTGGTGACGTCGCACACCACGTCCTGTTCTTCGTGTTCTTTATCCAATGGGTCTCCTGTGACGTCCATAGGGGGCAAGGCTTCACTGCAGAAGTACGCCCTATTAAAGGCACCCTGTTCTTTTTCTTCGACGGCAGGAGGTTCTACCTCCCAGGTCCAATCATCCTGTTGGGGACGAAACAGAGATGGTGACGGGGGTAAGACAGTCCACCAGTCATTATCGTCATCGTGGGCCTCGGGCTGTAGGTCCACCCGATCACACCGCTATATAAAACTCTCAAAATAAATAAATAGCAGCCATTTCGAGACCGGATGACAACAGAAGAAAGAGATGTCATCAAGAAATTCTGTCTCAATAGGCTGTCAATTTTGGATCTATGTGGCCAGTTGGAGGCCGGCTTTTGTCTTTGTAGAAGCTATCCCACTGCTCTGACGCCAACTGTGAAAGAGAAGGCCACACTGCACTTCTTGGTGACTGGTTCCTTTCAATACACTGTGGCTATATCTGGTGGGATTTCAGAACCTGTGTGCAGTTTGGTGTATTGTGATGTGCTCTCTGCACTGCTGAGACACATGGTCAGCTACATAGAGTACCCCAGACATTAAGATGTGGCCACTGTGAATAGAGACTTTTCTGCTTTGGTTTACATTCCACATGTTGTTGGGGCAATAGATGGGACACATATTGGCCTTGTACCACCGCAAGTCTGTGAACCGGTGTATAGGAACCGGAAGAACTTCCATTCTATTATTGTGCAAGCGACCCGTCTATCTGAAGTAACCATCTCACATGCCAGTACCAAATTCCCAGGATCTGCCCATGACTCGTACATTATGCGGAACAGTGCCATACCCCAATTGATGCAAAAACAACAATAGATGGGCAGAATGCAGAACAATGCCATACATTCACCCCAGTACAGAGATCTGGGCCTAAATATATCGTTATTTTGCTCTCCATGACATTCCAGTTTGGACCCAGCCATATACAGGTCTGTCAGTAGAGATGGTCTGAACAAATGCACACATTGATAAGGTTGATTTGTGTAGTCTGAGTCTCTCCAGGTACCATGCACTACAGATATAGACTGTGATCATTTTCACGTTTGATTGGTGTACCTGATATATGAGTTTTATTCCTATTGTAGGTACCTTCGCCCTTTAATCATCATTTGGAAATTTCAGGGGTGTCATCAGCAGGGGTGGAATGCTGTTCTGCATTGCAAAATGCACACAGGATGTATCTGGGAAAGTTTTGCATAAAGTATGGGGGTAGGACTTCAATAGGGTGCGCAGACATAATATTGACTCCAAAATATCGATTGGACATAATATCGAGTTTTAAATATAGACTGGCCAAAATATCGACAGGACAGAATATAGATAACCAAAATATCATTTTTATGGTCATTGAAGTAATATCGACTGTTAAAAATATAGAAAGTTAAAATATCGAAGTATATAATATAGATAGTTAAAAATATTGATTTTTTCATAATATCTAATTTTTTATAGTGTATTTTTATGTTATAATATGTATGAAAAGTGTGTATTTATGTTATAATTAATTTTAATTAATGAATTTTGTTTTTATAATTATTGCGTAATTTAATTTTGTAGCGGGTCGTGGGTTTATAGGGGAATGGGGTGGGAAGTAATTTAATTATAATTAATTAAATATGTAAATTTATTTATTGATAGTAATTTTCTAATTAATTGTTAATTAATGTATATTTGTTAATTAATTAAATTTTAATTGGTAATTAATTTTAAATAATTGGAAATTATGTAAATTTTACTAATTTATTTTCTGTAGCGGGTTGTGGGTTTATAGGGGAATTGGATGGGAAGTAAATAAATTATAATTAATTAAATATGTTAAATTATTTATTGATATTTATTTAGAATTAATTATTAATTAAGTATTTATGGGTAATTATAAAAAATTTATTAGCCAATTAATTTAATATAATGGATTAATTGTTCATTATGTTAATTTTAATAATTTATTTTCTGTAGCGGGGTGTGGGTTTATAGGGGAATAGGGTGGGAAGTAATTTATTAACAATTAATTAAATAATTCAATTTATTTAAATTTATTTTATTGGATAAAATTGTTAAATAATTTTTAATTATTAAATAATTAATTGTTAATTTTTCATTAATCTGTATTAATAGGTGATCAATTGAAATAATTATTGTTAATTAGTAATTTTAATATATTAATTATTATATTATATACAATTTTTAAATAATTTTTAAATAATTATTAATAGATATTCATTTAAAAATGTTTTAATAATATATGAAGTATTTACTTTTCCTAATGTTGTATTCTCTGGAGTCGGAATAGTAATTTTAACCCTTACGCTATCCAAAGCTTTCCCTACCGTTGCACTCTTTGGAGTGGGAATAGTAATTTTAACCCCTACGCTATCCAACATTTTCCCTACTGTTGCACCCACTGGAGTGGGAATAGTAATTTTAACCCCTACGCTATCCAATGCTTTCCCTACTGTTGCACCCACTGGAGTGGGAATAGTAATTTTAACCCCTACGCTATCCAACGCTTTCCCTACTGTTGCACTCTTTGGAGTGGGAATAGTAATTTTAACCCCTACGCTATCCAACGCTTTACCTACTGTTGCACTCTTTGGAGTGGGAATAGTAATTTTAAACCCTACGCTATCCAATGCTTTCCCTACTGTTGCGCCCACTGGAGTGGGAATAGTAATTTTTACCCCTACGCTATCCAACGCTTTCCCTACTGTTGCACTCTTTGAAGTGGGAATAGTAATTTTAACCCTTACGCTATCCAACGCTTTCCCTACTGTTGCACCCACTGGAGTGGGAATAGTAATTTTTACCTCTACGCTATCCAACGCTTTCCCTACTGTTGCACCACCTGGAGTGGGAATAGTAATTTTAACCCCTACGCTATCCAACGCTTTGCCTACTGTTGCACTCTTTGGAGTGGGAATAGTCATTTTAATCCCTACGCTATCCAACGCTTTCCCTACTGTTGCACCCACTGGAGTAGGAATATTCATTTAAACCCCTACGCTATCCAACCCTTTCCCTACTGTTGCACTCACTGGAGTGGAAATAGTAATTTTAACCCCTACGCTATCCAACGCTTTCCCTACTGTTGCATTCTTTGGAGTGGGAATAGTAATTTTTACCTTTACGCTATCCAACGCTTTCCCTACTGTTGCACTCTTTGGAGTGGGAATAGTAATTTTTACCCTTACGCTATCCAACGCTTTCCTTACTGTTGCACCCACTGGAGTGGGAATATTAATTTTTCCCCCAACGCTATCCAACGCTTTCCCTACTGTTGCACCCACTGGAGTGGGAATAGTAATTTTAACTCCTACGCTATCCAATGCTTTCCCTACGCTTGCAATCTTTGGAGTGGGAATAGTAATTTTTACACTTTTGTTATTGTACGTTAATAATATTGGCTATTATTTAATTATATTTTGTTACTATATGTATATATATGTTTTAACAAAAATGAATTAAACATTTTTTTTAACTTTCATTAATTATTTAATTATTATAAGTTAATTTAAGTATTTTTAAGTATATTTTAGTAATTAATTTTTAATATTAATTTAATTTAACATTGTTTTTAGTAAAGTCGATATTTTTAAAACCTATATTTTAGTAAACTATATTTTTAACTCGATATTTTTGTACTTACCTGTTTGTAGATAGAAACTCAATATTTTGTCTGTCGATAATTTGTCAACGATATTTTGGCCACTCGATATAATGTCCGTCGATAATATTTCAGTGATCCCTTCAATAGCACAGCAGCTTGCACAGCAATGGGTCGGTAAGTTTCTCTTTTACAATGTGGTTTCTAACCTGTTGTGTGGTGTTCGTTTGCCCATATGCATTGCATTATGTGAAACTAAACAGTGTTTACATTTGACAAATACATGATCGGCTTTTTCCACACTGGCTTTGTCTTCTCTTTTTGAACTGGATGTGGGTGTAGAAGTCTGTCATCTGCATATGCCACTGAGCTTGGTGTACACCACTGTCTATCGTTTGTGACATTACACCAGATTCTGTTACACTTTCTTGATCTGTGCATGTGGTCAGTAGCTAATGAGATTCCATGTTGTGATATCTAGTGATTTCCGAAGAGGGATTTCAATTGTTGGTCAGTCTATGTGGTTGGAGCTGATTCCCTGAAACAATTTGTTAACATTTTATTGGTTCTGGCATTGTCTGATGTATTCTCTCCAAGCATGTTCTATTGGAACACTAAACATGACTTTTCTGGACACTAACCCTGGTCATTTTAGTGATAAATATTCAAACCCAGTGGACTAAGTTAGGAACTCCTAAGCTGTGTAGACTGTGTTAAATATGTGTTCCTCACAACAACTTGAATGTGGGTGTCATCTTTGAGGTACTTCAGTGTAAAAAGCCTTGGTTTGACAATTCCATAGATTAACCTGGTGGCACAAGGTACATTTGGTGATACACATGATGTTTGTTTGGTACATGGGAACGATTGAATATGGGCAATCAAATGTGCACAAAGTGTGCTTATGGTAGTGCTTTTACTGCTTATTTACAGGAAATTCACAGTGTGATAGTAAACACTAAGGGAAAACGTTGTCACTGTTGGTTGATGATTTAATTGTTGTTGCAGCCACAGTGTCTGAAGCCCAGAGTGCAACAAAATAACACCTTCCATGGTGAAATGCGGACAGGAAACTTAATAAAGTCAATGTGTAGCACACAAAGGAGACATCAGGGACAACTCTTCTTCCAGGGTTGGTTGGTGCCTTGCCAGGTAAATCTCCTGTTTGGGGGGCACCACTGCTGCAGGATCTGGGGTGTCTGAGTCCTCCGCCTTTGCCAGGGCCTCCATTCCTGTGGCAAGGGCTGAGGAGGATGGCCCAGATGTAGTTTGGCCACCGGATTAGGTAGATGGTTGGGGAAAGCCCTGCAGAGGGTGGTGTTTATTTCCCTCAAAACCCCAATGAGCTGGCCCAAATTTTCATTGTGGCTCTGTAGCCATTGATATATGGACCGCTGCAGCTGTTTCATTTCCCGGAGTTCTACCAGCACCTGGCCCATTTGTCCTTGATTTTCTTTGCAAGTATGATGACTCGGGTAATGTTAGCCTGGGCTTCAGTGGGACCAGTGGCCTCACTTTCCCGGCCAGAGTGACCCTTCCATGACCCATGGCCCGATGACCTTGTGGCCGGGGCTCAGGCAGCACCCTTCCACTTGCCCCTCCATCCTCAATGTGAGCGGTATCAGTGCCCACCTTTGGTGCTTGGCGTGGGGTGCAGATGATGTTGGTGCTGGTGCTCAGGGCACAGGTTGTTCCCGCAGAGGCCATCTGTGTTGATGTCGCTGAGGGGGGCCCAGTGGTACTCACTGGTATTGTTCGTTCAGACTGTCCAGAAGTGCCAGGTTTGTCCTCCGCGTCCGTGAGTGCAGGAGATTCATCATCACTAGAGTCTTGATCCTGGGGTTGAGCTGTAGTCTGGTCATCATCGTGCCCCGCAGCAGATGTTGTACGCAGTCCACCTGCATAAATAAAGTAGATTGTCTATGTTGGAAATCAGTTATGTTGAGTCCACATCCTTTGTTGTACAGTGATTAAAGACATTGATGTAACCGAAGGAAGTGAGGTACACAATATGGACTCTAGCTGTTATTTGTTACAAGGTTTCTTGATTTTGTTAAATTTTCCTTTACATGGAGGGAGTTTGGTATGACCAATAGGTAAAATATTACATTTCTTGTGGACAATATGGGTGGACATGGCATCTCATAATGAATTGTTGGAAGACCATTGCAGGTGACACATGAAAAAAGATTACATTGTTCTCATTGTTTTATCAAGGATGTACCTCTTGCCATATATATCACACCGTTTTCACTGGTTATTGTTTCTGTGTGCATCACCTATGGATCACCAGCCATGTAGGATATGTTTCCTTCACACATTGGTAATGTGGCTTACTATCTGCTTTGGGTGTTAATGTTTTACTTTTGATCTACTTTCATGGAGCCCTGGTGGAAGCCAGGCTGAGGAGGAGGACATGTGTATAAGCAGAGGTCTGTGTGTAAGTATGCAACACATTGCACATGGGAATATGTAGGATGATTGCTGCCGTGTGACTTTGACTTTGGGGAAGGGAGAGGTCGACATGGGGGGAGGTGCCGAGACCAGAGAGAGGATGATGGTGTTTGGAGCCCTGAGTCCTTCTCCCAGGCCACAATAGTGAAATACCTGTGAGCTGTAGCTAAGTGCAGGAGGACAGCTACCATGTGGCTATGGGGGAAGGAGAGGTGGAGAAGGAGGGGTGCAGAGACCAGACAGAAGATGATGATGTCTGGAATCCTGAGTCCTCTCCAAGCCCACACTAGTGAAATGGCTACCTACCTGTGAGCTGCAGCTGAGTGCAGGAGATGCTGCCATGTGGCTTTGGGGAAGGAGAGGTGGAGGAGTGTGGAGGTGCAGAGACCAGAGAGAGGAAATTGGTGTTTGGAGTCCTGAGTCCCTCTCCCAGCCCACATTAGTGAAATGGATCCCTACCTGTGAGCTGCAGCTGAGTGCAGGAGATGGCTGCCATGTGACTATGGTGACACTGTTACCTCTTTTTGGGTGTTCAGTGAACAGGGCATTATCGTAGTTGTGGTCTTGTCAGTTCTTCTATGACTACAATGGGAAACCTGCATTTTGTTATGTACTGGTTGACAAGATGGTGTTGAGTTGAATGCATACACTTGTACATTTTCACAAATAAGTCTCAGAATATGGGGTTTGTATGTTCACACACTTGCCAACAACATTCCCACTTGTGTGATGGTATGGGTGGGGAAATATTTGTGATGGTGTACAGGACTGATGACTGTGCCTGACAATGACACATCTCTGATATATTAGCTACTGTATATGTCACAATCTTATGTTGTGGACAGTGGCAAGGGTGGTTTTATTATACCCAGTAAATTGCAATGTGGGCCCACTTGGAGGGTTACTACTTCCTAGTCTACAGTCCCCTAGGTATGCCAGTCAAGCTCTCAGTGTGTATGATGGGAAGCACCTTCTCCTCCCATTCAGTGAGATCCAATGATGGTACGGGAGTCCCACCACAAGTCCTCTGAGTCTCCTTGTGGTGTCTGTTGACAAAGTTCTTTTCACTGACCTTTAGAACAAGCTACCTCTTTCTGATGTTCTCCTTTGTGCAGAGGATCGAACCTACAGCATTGACCTGGTTGACAACTCTGTCCAACATTTAGTTTTTGGTGGCAAGAGAAGTTTGTTTCGTCCACCATCCCTGACAACTCATTGTCAGAGAATCTCTGTCTTTATTTGCCGGCCATGTATGACAAGAGTGTAAAATGTGAGTGTGGTTGTGCGGGTGATAGGAAATGTTAGTGACTAGATTAGCCAAGTAAAGGTGTGTGAACAAACGTGTGTGTGGTGTGTATGTGTGCATGCATGGTGAAGTGATATCTGTCTTCTCACTCTCATGAACGCTTTCCCTACTGTTGCACCACCTGGAGTGGGAATAGTAATTTTAACCCCTACGCTATCCAACTCTTTGCCTACTGTTGCACTCTTTGGAGTGGGAATAGTCATTTTAACCCCTACGCTATCCAACGCTTTCCCTACTGTTGCACCCACTGGAGTAGGAATATTCATTTAAACCCCTACGCTATCCAACCCTTTCCCTACTGTTGCACTCACTGGAGTGGAAATAGTAATTTTAACCCCTACGCTATCCAACGCTTTCCCTACTGTTGCATTCTTTGGAGTGGGAATAGTAATTTTTACCCTTACGCTATCCAACGCTTTCCTTACTGTTGCACCCACTGGAGTGGGAATATTAATTTTTCCCCCAACGCTATCCAACGCTTTCCCTACTGTTGCACCCTGTGGAGTGGGAATAGTAATTTTAACTCCTAAGCTATCCAACGCTTTCCCTACGCTTGCAATCTTTGGAGTGGGAATAGTAATTTTTACACTTTTGTTATTGTACGTTAAAAATATTGGCTATTATTTAATTATATTTTGTTACTATATATATATATATATGTTTTAACAAAAATGAATTAAACATTTTTTTTTAACTTTCATTAATTATTTAATTATTATAAGTTAGTTTAAGTATTTTTAAGTATATTTTAGTAATTAATTTTTAATATTAATTTAATTTAACATTGTTTTTAGTAAAGTCGATATTTTTAAAACCTATATTTTAGTAAACGATATTTTTAACTCAATATTTTTGTACTTACCTGTTTGTAGATAGAAACTCGATATTTTGTCTGTCGATAATTTGTCAACAATATTTTGGCCACTCGATATAATGTCCGTCGATAATATTTCAGTGATCCCTTCAATAGCACAGCAGCTTGCACAGCAATGGGTCGGTAAGTTTCTCTTTTACAATGTGGTTTCTAACCTGTTGTGTGGTGTTCGTTTGCCCATATGCATGGCATTATGTGAAACTAAACAGTGTTTACATTTGACAAATACATGATCGGCTTTTTCCACACTGGCTCTGTCTTCTCTTTTCGAACTGGATGTGGGTGTAGAAGTCTGTCATCTGCATATGCCACTGAGCTTGGTGTACACCACTGTCTATCGTTTGTGACATTACACCAGATTCTGCTACACTTTCTTGATCTGTGCATGTGGTCAGTAGCTAATGAGATTCCATGTTGTGATATCTAGTGATTTCTGAAGAGGGATTTCAATTGTTGGTCAGTCTATGTGGTTGGAGCTGATTCCCTGAAACAATTTGTTAACATTTTATTGGTTCTGGCATTGTCTGATGTATTCTCTCCAAGCATGTTCTATTTGAACACTAAACATGACTTTTCTGGACACTAACCCTGGTCATTTTAGTGATAAATATTCAAACCCAGTGGACTAAGTTAGGAACTCCTAAGCTGTGTAGACTGTGTTAAATATGTGTTCCGCACAACAACTTGAATGTGAGTGTCATCTTTGAGGTACTTCAGTGTAAAAAGCCTTGGTTTGACAATTCCATAGATTAACCTGGTGGCACAAGGTACATTTGGTGATACACATGATGTTTGTTTGGTACATGGGAACGATTGAATATGGGCAATCAAATGTGCACAAAGTGTGCTTATGGTAGTCCTTTTACTGCTTATTTACAGGAAATTCACAGTGTGATAGTAAACACTAAGGGAAAACGTTGTCACTGTTGGTTGATGATTTAATTGTTGTTGCAGCCACAGTGTCTGAAGCCCAGAGTGCAACAAAATAACACCTTCCATGGTGAAATGCGGACAGGAAACTTAATAAAGTCAATGTGTAGCACACAAAGGAGACATCAGGGACAACTCTTCTTCCAGGGTTGGTTGGTGCCTTGCCAGGTAAATCTCCTGTTTGGGGGGCACCACTGCTGCAGGATCTGGGGTGTCCGAGTCCTCCGGCTTTGCCAGGGCCTCCATTCCTGTGGCAAGGGCTGAGGAGGATGGCCCAGATGTAGTTTGGCCACCGGATTAGGTAGATGGTTGGGGAAAGCCCTGCAGAGGGTGGTGTTTATTTCCCTCAAAACCCCAATGAGCTGGCCCAAATTTTCATTGTGGCTCTGTAGCCATTGATATATGGACCGCTGCAGCTGTTTCATTTCCCGGAGTTCTACCAGCACCTGGCCCATTTGTCCTTGATTTTCTTTGCAAGTATGATGACTCGGGTAATTTTAGCCTGGGCTTCAGTGGGACCAGTGGCCTCACTTTCCCGGCCAGAGTGACCCTTCCACGACCCATGGCCCGATGACCTTGTAGCCGGGGCTCAGGCAGCACCCTTCCACTTGCCACTCCATCCTCAATGTGAGCGGTATCAGTGCCCACCTTTGGTGCTTGGCGTGGGGTGCAGATGATGTTGGTGCTGGTGCTCAGGGCACAGGTTGTTCCCGCAGAGGCCATCTGTGTTGATGTCGCTGAGGGGGGCCCAGTGGTACTCACTGGTATTGTTCGTTCAGACTGTCCAGAAGTGCCAGGTTTGTCCTCCGTGTCCGTGAGTGCAGGAAATTCATCATCACTAGAGTCTTGATCCTGGGGTTGAGCTGTAGTCTGGTCATCATCGTGCCCCACAGCAGATGTTGTACGCAGTCCACCTGCATAAATAAAGTAGATTGTCTATGTTGGAAATCAGTTATGTTGAGTCCACATCCTTTGTTGTACAGTGATTAAAGACATTGATGTAACCGAAGGAAGTGAGGTACACAATATGGACTCTAGCTGTTATTTGTTACAAGGTTTCTTGATTTTGTTAAATTTTCCTTTACATGGAGGGTGTTTGGTATGACCAATAGGTAAAATATTACATTTCTTGTGGACAATATGGGTGGACATGGCATCTCATTATGAATTGTTGGAAGACCATTGCAGGTGACACATGAAAAAAGATTACATCGTTCTCATTGTTTTATCAAGGATGTACCTCTTGCCATATATATCACACCGTTTTCACTGGTTATTGTTTCTGTGTGCATCACCTATGGATCACCAGCCATGTAGGATATGTTTCCTTCACACATTGGTAATGTGGCTTACTATCTGCTTTGGTTGTTAATGTTTTACTTTTGATCTACTTTCATGGAGCCCTGGTGGAAGCCAGGCTGAGGAGGAGGACATGTGTATAATCAGAGGTCTGTGTGTAAGTGTGCAACACATTGCACATGGGAATATGTAGGATGATGGCTGCCGTGTGACTTTGACTTTGGGGAAGGGAGAGGTCGACATGGGGGGAGGTGCCGAGACCAGAGAGAGGATGATGGTGTTTGGAGCCCTGAGTCCTTCTCCCAGGCCACAATAGTGAAATACCTGTGAGCTGTAGCTAAGTGCAGGAGGACAGCTACCATGTGGCTATGGGGGAAGGAGAGGTGGAGAAGGAGGGGTGCAGAGACCAGACAGAAGATGATGATGTCTGGAATCCTGAGTCCTCTCCAAGCCCACACTAGTGAAATGGCTACCTACCTGTGAGCTGCAGCTGAGTGCAGGAGATGCTGCCATGTGGCTTTGGGGAAGGAGAGGTGGAGGAGTGTGGAGGTGCAGAGACCAGAGAGAGGAAATTGGTGTTTGGAGTCCTGAGTCCCTCTCCCAGCCCACATTAGTGAAATGGATCCCTACCTGTGAGCTGCAGCTGAGTGCAGGAGATGGCTGCCATGTGACTATGGTGACACTATTACCTCTTTTTGGGTGTTCAGTGAACAGGGCATTATCGTAGTTGTGGTCTTGTCAGTTCTTCTATGACTACAATGGGAAACCTGCATTTTGTTATGTACTGGTTGACAAGATGGTGTTGAGTTGAATGCATACACTTGTACATTTTCACAAATAAGGCTCAGAATATGGGGTTTGTATGTTCACACACTTGCGAACAACATTCCCACTTGTGTGATGGTATGGATGGGGAAATATTTGTGATGGTGTACAGGACTGATGACTGTGCCTGACAATGACACATCTCTGATACATTAGCTACTGTATATGTCACAATCTTATGTTGTGGACAGTGGCAAGGGTGGTTTTATTATACCCAGTAAATTGCAATGTGGGCCCACTTGGAGGGTTACTACTTCCTAGTCTACAGTCCCCTAGGTATGCCAGTCAAGCTCTCAGTGTGTATGATGGGAAGCACCTTCTCCCATTCAGTGAGATCCAATGGTGGTACGGGAGTCCCACCACAAGTCCTCTGAGTCTCCTTGTGGTGTCTGTTGACAAAGTTCTTTTCACTGACCTTTAGAACAAGCTACCTCTTTCTGATGTTCTCCTTTGTGCAGAGGATCGAACCTACAGCATTGACCTGGTTGACAACTCTGTCCAACATTTAGTTTTTGGTGGCAAGAGAAGTTTGTTTTGTCCACCATCCCTGACAACTCATTGTCAGAGAATCTCTGTCTTTATTTGCCGGCCATGTATGACAAGAGTGTAAAATGTGAGTGTGGTTGTGCGGGTGATAGGAAATGTTAGTGACTAGATTAGCCAAGTAAAGGTGTGTGAACAAACGTGTGTGTGGTGTGTATGTGTGCATGCATGGTGAAGTGATATCTGTCTTCTCACTCTCATGAACACTTGGGATTGTGTGGTCCTACACTGCAGAGTAGTGGGAAAGGATCATGGTCATGGAAGGGGTGGGGTTTCTAGTTTCAAATGTGGGCATGTTCACCTTTGTGATGTCCATCTGCTGTGTCCGTTTTGTTAACCCTCCATTGGACAATGTGGTGTTTATCAGCAGAAGTAGTGGTGCGGCCGCTGTGTACAGTAGTGTAACCGCAGAATCCAAATGCTGGTACATCGTTATCATCGTAATGTGCTGTTTGGTTTGACTGTAGTGTTATCGGCATCGGAAGGCCTATTGGTATTATTTCAGACCTCCGAGAACCATTCTGAGAGCATTCTGACAGGAACAGTCGGTAGAGAGCATTGCATGCATTGTAATTGGGCAGATGATACTTAGCGGTCTTGGGGGATGAAATATTCTGCAGCCACGGCAGTCGGATGCCCAGTCCGACCAGTATTGTAATCGACCCCATAGATTTGAAGATAACATGGTTTAGAGGTAGGAAGCCCATGTAATATGAATATAGTAGAAGAAGTAGTGGATCAGTATGAGAGTTGCAAGGCAAGTTGAACTGCAAAGTTCTGGAACACAGCAGGAATCCCCAAACATGAAATTGCAGTAATCAAAACAGGTTACAATAAGGGCCTGAATTTGTTTGGTAGTTGTGATCAGGTAAAACGGGAATCATTTTCCATAGAAGTTTCATCAAAGAGAAGCAAGTGGAGGATAGCTTACTGACATGAACTGAGAGGGAAAGCATATGGTACAAGAAAAAGCCAATATCATGCATGATAATTGCAGGATCAGGTGTGCAATCTTGTTCAAGGGGCTAGAGGTTTGAAGGAGATGGCCAATACAGATTAGAGCAAGACACAATTAAAACCTCTGTTTTGTCAGTGTTCAGTTTATTTGAATTATGGCCCAAGCAATCGGTCACCACGGTCATACAATTCTGAAAAATCGGCTGGTCATTGGTGTCAAGGGGTAAGCACAATTTCTGCAAAGCTCATAACCTTTAGGCCATATGATCAAATCAGTTGTGCAAAAGGACTGAAATGGAACAAGTTATACTGCCTGAGATCTATTAGAGAGAAACTCCTTAGTGAAAGCTAGAGTGGAGCCTTGAATTCTAGTTTCAGAAAGGTATACTAATAGACGGTCATGAGAGACAAGAATTAGGACCAGGACAGAGACTTTGCCATGGCCTGCCAGCCATCATAAATTGTCAAGAGATGTAACTATCATCGATTCTATGCTGTGCAAGGAATTGAACCTAGATTGAGTATTGTCCCAAAGAAAGCTGGTTTCAAGAAATTAAGTAAGCTGTTAGTTAATAGCTTTTTAAAGCAGCTTAATATGGAAAGGAATTAAACAAATGGATGGAAATTGCCCAAAATGGCAGAGTCAGTTGTAGTTTTTATTGGGATGGTAATAAAAAGGGCCTATTTCTAGGCTCCTTGAAACATGGATAAATTTATAGACTTATTAGGAAATTAAAGAAGAGGTTCATCAAGGATCAGAAATCCCATAAGCATATTCTGAGTTGGGCAGGAATCAAGAGAGAAGTCAGGAGAGACCAAAGACCAAGAATCTAGCTGTTCTGAAAAAGTGACTGGGGACTAGACAGGTAGGAGAGGGTGAAGTGTAAGTTGCCCTGGATGCTTGAGGTTACCTGGATCAGTCCTAGGACAAAGTAGCAAATAGAATTCATTTTGTTGAATAAGAAATAAGATAACTCATTACAGAGAGAATTTGAGGGTTCTGTGATGTGGAGGAACACTTGAGGTGGGATCGGGAGTTCAACATGTTTAATAACTATAATGTTATTCTACATAGGAATTTGCTTTAGTGATGTGGGCCTGCCATTTTTATTGTCTCAGAGCTGTCTTTAAAATTAGTTTATTTTTTGGAAGGCAAGTCACTTCTCCACACATGTTCCCACTTTTTACAGTTTGGCTGTCCTAAGGGTAGAGTTGTACCAGGCAGCTGAGGACCAAGTTCAATTAGGGGGATCCTGGAAAGTAGGAAGTGCCAAGTCCAGAGTATTGTTGACTAAAAAGCTAAAAGCCAAAATGTCAGAATCTAGGCAACATCTAGAACAGGACACAGTAGCAGATGCTAGAGCAGCCTTGAAGAAGTTAGGTGTGAGTTTGGACCACATTTATTACTTGAGTGGAGGCACAGAAGTGTGGAGTACGGTAAAACATGATTTGGGTGGTGAAATAGAGAAAGGCACAATCATTTTATAGGTCCAGACAGGTGATGTAGGTTGCCTACCATTGATAACACTGAAAGGACCAAATAGAAGATGAAAACAGTGTCTCCAATAGGTGCACTAGTAAGTTTACATGTGAGTACATGTACATGTGTAAATGTACCTTTGTGAGTAGAGTGCTTGGTTCCTCTTGTATTTCCGGATCCAAATACCACGGTTGCATTAGTCGAGTTAGTCAGATTCATCGAATAGCATCCTAACCAAATGAAACACTTTGAATTACAGAATATGTTATGATCCAAACATGTCTGGTGTGTCTACCTCAATTAATGCATCTTCATGCGAACCTTTGCAGATTATTAGCATCAGGATAATGCTGCCCACTCCAGAAAAGGAAAGAAGGAAGGAGGCTAACTCATGATTGTGTTGTAGAATGGCTGGTCCCTTCCAAAAACTGAAACAGTTGAGTACACTGTAATCATCACCTACTGTGGAACGTAGGCAGCAGTTGAGTACACTGTAATCATCACCTACTGTGGAACGTAGGCAGCAGTTGAGTACACTGTAATCATCATCTACTGTGGAACGTAGGCAGCAGTTGAGTACATTGCAATCATCACCTATTGCTGGACATGTGCATTTTTAAGTTCCTATGATGTTACTTCTTAGTCAGGGCCGATTACCTGTAATAGCAGTTCTATATTCCAGGGCATCCTCTATCTTTGTAGATTCACACTTTGCAAACACTGACAGAATACCTCCGTAAAAAAAAAAAAATCTGAGCCTATATTCAGATTTAATTGTTCTCCATTTATGTCAAGAAAAGTCACCCAATTGACAAGCCCTTAGTCCATGGCCATATTTTACGGGTCATGTGGAACAACTTCAATGTAATATAGCACATGTTTTTTCATTGATTCTAGGGATATAACCATACAATGGCACTTTCTCCTGTTTTTCCTATTTTAGTGCAAAAATCTGACTATTAGCCACCACCCTCCTTTCTATTAGACATTGTCTTATTTGATGTATTCGAATGGTAATGCACAGGCTTCACTGTTGACTCTAGAGGTGAAGAGATAACTTGCTGTAACTGTACCCTGATCATTCATGTTGTATAATCTGGTGGTATTGCCATTATGACAAATATTGTAAAACTACATAAACAGATTCCAACAAAAAAAATCTTGTTTTACTTTGCAGCTGTTGTGAGAATGAAGTGCTGCCAATTTTCAAGTGTGTTTACAATAAATGAATCTGATGTAACCAAGTCGATAATCGTTGTAGTAAGAGCTTTGCCTAAAAACTGCTTGAACAGAAACATCTTAATGCACGGGTAAATTGCATTAGCGCCCAATTACACCAATAGCCCACGCAGATCACAGCGAAATAAATACATTATATTTCATTTCCCAACATTCAATTATCTCAACTGGGTTCTGCCCTGTTATACAAGAAAAAGGTCTGGAAAGTTAATGGGCTTAAACATCGTGTGCGTATCCCATTTGTCATATTGTATTTGCTTGGTTTATTTCAACTAGTGCTTTTAATCCCGCGATTGTTTGAAAACTCGTATTTATAGTTTGATAATGTTTCAAATTGAAACATTTGGATCTAAAACTAAGTCATTGTGGTGGCTTTTAAAATGTGAAAAGGCTACAGAATAACTCATTTCTTATTACTAAACTGCTCTTGACAAGTTCACGTAGATTCGCACCATCTGTATATTACACTATTTAAACAATCTAAATCGATTACGTAAGGCAAAGTAAAAAAAAGAATTAGGAAGGTATTTTCCTCAATTATCCGTTGTTTGCACCAGTTCCATCCTTTTCATTACCTCCTCCTCTCTCTCCTCGTCCCATATCAGCACTCTCTAGTCGAGCATTTTTTTGTTTTTCATGGTCTCCTACCTATTCCCAACCCTTTTTACTTCCTTAAAGAGTCGTTGTGGCCTTTCCATATCCTTTTTTTCCTAATAGCATCGAACTTGTTTTCACTTTCTGTGTTCAACCAGAGGTTGTATCATGGTAAGCTGTAAAGACTAAGGGCCAGATGTAGGTAGCCCTTTACCGATCGGAATCGGCCGAAAATACCGATTTTCGGCCGTTTCCGATCGGTAAAGGGCTATCGAGATGTAGGGGCACATTTTCGGTATTTTTACCGAATCGGTATCATTACCGAATCGGTAAATTTACCGATTCGGTAACATGTCCCGAATCGGTAAAATAATTACCGATTCGGTAATATTTACCGATTCGGTAAAAATACCAAAAATGCAATGTAGGTAGCCAATTTACAATTGGCACATGGCTTACAGAATCGGTAACCCGCCTCCAAAGAAATCCCTCTCATGTCATGTTAATAATGTTTGTTAAAGGAAGGGGGGGGGGTCCCCGGCAGTCCCTGTATTTTACCATGGAATACAAATCCATGGTAAAATACCGATTCATGTGTACATGCACATCTGTGCATGTACACATGTGCCATGTGACAGACAGACGTGCCCTTAGGGCATGTCTGTGTGCCACATTGCACACATGCCCGTTTTGGGGGTGCTAGAGGGTGTCAAAGTGACACCCCCTGCACCCTTGACAAAATCGGTATTTACCGATTCAGTAAATACCGATTCGGTATTTGAATTGAATCCTATGGTCTTCAAAGGCCCATAGGATTCAATAGCAAATACCGATTTGGTATTTACCGAATCGGTAAATACCGAATTTGTAAGGAATCGGTAACGATTCCAAATGTTGGGACCTACATCCCATTTACCGATTTTGAAATACCGAATCGGTAGCATTCGGTATTTCAAAATCGGTAAATGGGATTTACCTACATCGGGCCCTAAGCACAGAGCCGAGCCCCTATTTTTTATGTGGGAGGGACAAGATTTGCTAACATTTTGCGGCCAGATTGCTTCACTTTCGTAATGCAAACCTGTCATCACAGAGGGCCCCATGTAGGTAGGCAAATACCGGTCGGTACCGTTACCGACCGGTATTTTGATTTTGTGATGTAGGGGCATGTTAAAATACAGATTCGGTCATTTTACCGATTCGGTAAAATACCGACTCTGTAAAATTACCGAATCTGTATTTTGACATGTAGGTTGCACTTAAATCAGTGCTACAGGGCTTTAAGAAGTCATTATTTACCACCAAGTAGAAGTTGGTGGTAAATAATGAAAATCCCTTAAAAATCTTTTTTTTGCTTTTTAAACAGTGCCATGTTGCAGACATACATGCCCTAATGGAATGTATGTCTGCAACATGTGCACCCATGCACAATTGAGGAGTGCAACAGGGTGTCAAAGTGACACCCTGCCACCCTTCAATGTTTCCTCCTATTACCGAATCGATATTTACCGATTCGGTAATTGACATTCATTCCTATGGGCTTACAGGCCCATAGGAATGAATGGCAATTACCGAATCGGTAAATACTGATTCGGTAATTACCGAATCATACCGATTCGGTAATGAAATCGGTAAAATTACCTAAATCCCGATTGCCAGTTCTTAAATACCGAATCGGTATGATTCGGTATTTAAGAATCGGTAATCTGGGATTACCTACATCGGGCCCTGTGTGGTATTGGTATTTAAATTCCCAAGTAAATCAGGATTTGCATTAGAAAGTTGTTCAAAGTGACACAAAGTAGCACTATGCACTACTTTGTGCCAAGGGGGCATTCCCTGGGTGGTTCAAGGGAGTTCCCATGAAAATGGAATTAGCTTAATCCCAAACATTTACAGAGTCCCTCTTACACAATGCTCCCTAGTTGAGGGATATTGTCACTCTGGCTAACTGCCAAATTGAACACTGAATATTGGCTGCCCTTGATGAAGTTGTGCATCGGGTAATAAAAATTCCAGGGTGCAGAATTTGGCACCTTGGTTTTACTGAATAATTTAGTTTAGCCAAAAAAGTGTGTAACCGCTTAGAATGCATCTGGAGGAAAGACCCTAGTAGTAGGGACAATTTTAAATCAGAGCTCAAAAAATATCACACTCTGATTTGGAGAACCATATGTAGCTTCTATACTGATAAAATAGAAACTGCGAGTAATTCATCCAAATAACTTTTCTCGATCCTCTTTTTTCTCTTCTAAAATAGCTAACATTTATGACACCTTCTTTCTACAAGCCCCATCAATCTCGTTGCCTTCCTAACTGAACCAGCCAAAGAGAATGGTCTTATGGAACTCATAGCTCCTAACCTGGAAGAGCTGAAGAAAATAGTGTCCAGCATCAAGTCAGGATCCCTGTCAGACCCTGCTCCACCTAAGGTACTGATTCAATGGGCTGGATATTGTTGCGTGTTTATCTAGGTTCCTGATCGATACTGTGACCTTATGCCCCTATTCGGCTATAAATCCCTTTATTCCCTATATTGGCATAACCGTTCAAGTGCGATTTTCTGAAAAGTCATCTCTGGCCTCACACGAACAGAGCCACATTCCAGCATAGTTCCCTCTGCCACTTCCTTTGCGACCAATTAGTGCAATGACAGAGCAGTAGTCACTATCTGATATTCCTAGATAACACTCCGAGTTCTTCAACAAGATAAAAACTCAGCAAACCTGGAAATCCCCGCTTGCTATGTTTTGATTAGTAATAGAACTCTAATGAGCAACTGATAACTATCACTTCCTAGTGACATCTTTAATTGACGTCTTATGTCCAGCAAACTTGCGTCAAACCCGGCACCTGTCAGGTATAAATATTACCAACGTTGCCTTAAGCAATGCCTGTTGTACGAGCTACTGAAGCCAGCTGCCTGCACGACCCCGTGTTAGTAAATCTAGCACTCTGTCGCTGCAGCCTGCTATCCTGTGGTGGTGAAGCTGCTGATATCATTATCGCCGCTACAGCGCGAACTATGGTGCAGTACGCTTAAGGAGCTGAACAGCTGTCCCTCTGCGAAGACATCCAGCAGATTCCAGCTGCCCGCGGACGCTGTCCCCCCTCCTTCCTCGACGCGCTGAAGAGAAGCCGCTGCCTTTCTCGTGCAGAGAAATCCAGTCCCGGCGCTTCCGGTTTACCCTCGCGGGTGACTGGGATATCGAGAGAGACCCCTGAAGGAGATACCAATCCTCCATCATTCTATTCAGAGGTATGGTGTTGACTAAACCCTTAAATGAGAATTCTTGAAACAAACCTTGGCAAAACCAACTTAACTTAAAGCTACTTACTTACTCCCCTTTTCACGTGTTAGGCTTAGGTCAGGCACACTGGGGTAGGCTTAGTTAGAAGCACCAGTTGAGTATGTTAGCCTAATGTATATATGACTGTATATATGTTTTATTACTTTTAAACCATTGTATGGCTAAGAAACCATATCAATGCTTTTACAGTTCTATTTCGCAATACTTATCTTACTGTACGTACTTTTTATAATAACAATTATTGCAATTGTGGCAATACATTTCTCTTGTACGAGAAGAAAGACTGTGCAATAAATGTTAACCCTTTATTGACAAACGCCCGTCTCTCTATTCTCTACATCTCGTGAAAGTAAACTGCACTAGACTGACTGAGTGAAATACATGTCTATTGTTTCACACGACCCTAGAGATCGACTCTTGATCTGAGGAGCAAAGTTGTCATGTTGCACGGTTGTTGGAAAACTGAATCCCTTCTTGTCTGTGCCAAGGAAGCTGATCACTTCCTATGCAGAGAAGAAAGTTTCCAGTGACCTCTGAGCTAGTTGGTAACACAACCCAATTAAGTTTAGCATAGTCAGTGGAGGCCTGGAATATCTGCAGTTCCACGTCGATACTACTGTTTATGTTATTCCAATGCGCAGGGCCTAGTGGGAAACTAGGAACTACACTACAATATTATCGCTCCTTATATCCAACAACTCCTCACACTCTCCTATGGCACTGAAAAGGTCCCCCGTAAAAGGGAGCAAGCAATTGTGTTACCACTTCAGAAAAAGCCTTCTTCTGATCACATGGCATTGAATAACCTGTGCCCCATTTCTCTACTACTGATATTTGGAAAAATATCAGAGAAAGTGGTAGTCAACTCACTTGATATATCACCACAAATGATCTTTACAATCCGACTCAGTCGGGCTTCAGAGCCTCGTATTCAACAGAATCTGCTCTCTTGCTAGCCACTGAAACCTTAAGGAGATGTGCAGATGCTGGACAAACTGCTGCTCTGGTTCTGCTAGACTTGAGCGCGGCCTTCAACACCGTCTCGCATAGCCTACTCCTTTATAGGCTTAGTCAATGCGTCATTGCAGAAACCGCGTTTTGATGGCTATGCTCTTTTCTCCACGAGCGAAGCTTTCAGGTCTCCCAGAACCATTTTCTATCAGAAAATCTGCCTCTACCACAAAGGGTTCCGCATGGATCTATCTTAAGCCCTACTCTGTTCCATCTTCATATTGGCCCCATGGTGGACAGTGTTGAAAGACATAATGTGACAATTGTGTACTATGCAGATGGAACACAGCTTATTGTCACACTACTGCAGGTTTCTTACACTTCGGCAATCAATTTCTCTTTTTGCCTAAAAGAGCTAGCTACGTGGATGGCCAACCATTGCCTTAAACTTAATGCCAATAAAATGGAGGTCATGATTGTAGGGAAGGAGCCCTCTATATGGACCTTTGCCTGGTGGTCTGATTCCCTGGGACAAACCCATGCCCCCAAAGCAGAAACTAAAAATCTTGGGGTTTGGTTCGATTCAGAACTCTTCATTGATCATCAAGTTTATAGGGTAGCATGTAAATGTTTTGGAATACTTAGGGCCTCATTTATGAAGGCCTTGCGCCACTGGTGCGTCACTTTTTCCCATTTTAAAAGTGACGCACCGGCGGCGCAAGACCTTCATTAATAAGGCCCTTAAAGTTTTAAGGAAACTTATAGATCTCCTCCTCAAAGCAGTCAGGAAGACTATAGTGCATGCCTTAGTTACGTCTCATCTGGATGATGGCAATGTTCTATATCTGGGGCAGCCAAGGGAAGTCTGACCAGGCTCCAACCCATTCAGAATGCTGCAGTGTGCCTGGTTCTTGGTCTCCGTAGAAGATCCTCGGCCTCTAAAGCTTTGAATGCTCTCCATTGGCTGCCTGTTGAGAAGAGAATTACTTACAAAGCAATGTGCTACTTCCATATAATCTGGTGGAATGGGAGCCCCAGTTACCTTTGACCCTTAATCATGCCTTATATTCCTTCCCGCACACTCAGATCGAGTGGAACCCTTCAGGCTAAGGTGAACCAAAATTCGGAAAGCGAGAATGTGTGCTCGCTCTTTTAGCTATCTGGCAGCAAAAATTTGGAACTCTCTACATTTGATGTTGCAATCTGACTTGGTGGAATATACCATCCTCAAACAATTGAAAACCTGGTTATTCAAGTTGTAACTTAGTATCCTTCCTGTACATTTCTTTACCCCATGAACCTGTTCTCCCTTCTCCTATGTGTGATTCTAGCGCAGGAACAAACTGTTGGCGTAACCAGGCTCTTTATAAATGGCATTTGATTTGATTTGAGTAGATATGGCACTGTTCTTCTCTCTCCCTTTCATCCAGTGTAGCATGGAAACTATGGTTGCCATGCTGCATTGCTTGAAAAGTTACGAAATAAGCCCCTAAGTGAGACTCTGCTACTGAAATATAGACTACAAAGCTCCCTACGCCACAAATATTCAAATCGCATAGCACTGATGAGATCTCTAGTTGGTGTTTCCAGTCAGAGTGCATATCGCAAAATTTGTTTTGGACTGCTCCTTCTGGGTATGGCTAGGACTGATTTACATATGTTTGGGTCGGTTTTTTTAATGTCACCTTTAAGAAATAACACCACAGAATGTGGTCCGAATAGTTGCTAACACTTAAGAATAAATAATTTATTTCCATCCATGACTTTTTGATTTTCTCAAAGAGCCATTCGAAATGCCACAGTTATACCTAGACATATGCTCTGCGGCATGGCTTGGCAGTTCGGGCTGGACTGTTCCCATGAGGCACAGGGTCAGACTGATTTGCATATAGCCATGTCTGAACCGGGGTGGCAGAGTGGGCTAAAGAACGATGATGGATTAAACCCAGATCAGTTGACTGGTTGTGAGTGTTTGATTGATTCAGATGCTCCGTCCATCACCACCCCCTTTTGTACTGTCTACCTTTCATGCAGCACAGCACATGAGCCTGGTTTGGGTTTGCTGCATTGAATGGCATAGAGTTTAGTAAACCTGCACCCTCGCATTCAAAGAAGAAGCTCTCTGTGAGAAGAGTGGCTCAATGATTAGAGCGGCAGACCCTGATGCAGAGGTCTAGCCCGGGACGAGGGTTCAATTCCCCGCCTCGGCGGGTCTTGGGCTCAAAAATTCCACGGACCTGATAATTCACGCCTCGGTGCCTATTCCAATCATGGAGTCCCACTCTGCAACTCTGGGCAATAGCTTGCTTAATCTCCACAACGGCCCCCACAACGCTAAGGATGCCTGGCCTCCACCTTGGGGGTGCCCAGGAGTGGACGCCTCTCAGGGAAAGCCAGGATGGGTTCCAAAGCTGTATTCGTACAAGCGCCTTGAGACCCTTGCAGTGAGTAGTGCGCGATGCAAGTATCAATTTACATTTACATTTCTGTGTTGTCCTGAGCCAGCGCGGCCTACCATGATATGGCTTCTGGAGAGATATATGTTTCTTTAAGAGAGCACTGGCCATTTTTATGTCAAAGTCTACCAGACAACGCAGCTGTCTTGTTGCTAAAGACTTGTTGGGACATTCTAAAAGCTGACCTAAGAATACGTTCCAACCATTGCTTTCCATTGGCTTTGTGGTTTGTAACTCACATATGCTTGCCTTCTATTTACTGGCTTAATTTATTGTTGGCTTTCCATTATGTCTTCATCTCTGCCATGGAGCATAACCTGTTTACTGTATTCTTCCACAACCACTCAATTTATGTAAAAAGGCCTTCACATTTTGTTCTTATCTTGTCACATTCGAGGGGCATTCAAAGATAGAGGTCCAATGTCAGGCTGCGTCTTCTGAGGGAGCTCTGCATTTATTTTATTTTCCTGAGATCAAAGTGAGAGTATGGATCTGAAAATCTGGGAGTGTGAAAGGAAAAGCTTTTTTCTAGCAGACTACACATCTTAAATGTCGTAAATATACTCTGCACATATTTTAGAATATATCAGAATTAAGAAACCACAAATGAAGCACATTTTTGTAATTCTGATACGCATTGGAAACAAATATTTTAATACGATCAAAACAAATCAGTAACTAGATGATGCCATTTCCAGACTTTATTGTTTGTGCACTGTATAGTTTTAGCACTTAAACTGTATATCTGTGCAAATGTAATGGCCATTTCAATTGAAAATGTGTTGTTTCTAATGGCAGTGTACTACCACTTAAACCAAAAGAGGAGGGAGCAGGGGCAGATAATAGTCCAGCATACAGGCCCCCACAAAGACCATATGAAAAATGGGAAATGAGTTCTTATCAGAAGGGGAGGTCAAAGGCTGCCAAGGAGGCAGATCAAGGGACCTGCTTCCTTAGGAGTAAGGTCCCTCCCACACCCCAAGGGATGTCATGCTTCATCATTGGGCAGCTCCTTCTTGGACTGGCACTGCAATGCCCAACGGGTCCCAGAGTTGTTTTGGTTTGCCGATGTGAAGGGGGAGGGGTGATGGTGTGAGTGAAGGGTGATTAGATTGGTCAACAAAATGTGAACTAGGAATAACTAAGAGGACCCAAAATAATATTTAATAACTGGGTTCTTTTGTTACAGGTAAAAATATATGATCTGGCTAGAGATAGATCTAATTATCTAATCGAGCACATGGTGATATTTTAAAAGAATGTCAACATGTTTCATGCCCTATTATTGTCATAAAGATCATGGCATTTTCATCAGGACCGATGTCCTAATCTACTTGTGTAAGGGTCAGAAACAAGTATATGTAATTAATACCGTCCCCTTAGACACATCACCCTAGTGTATAGTATACCTTCTGTAAAGAATACACCTAAAAGGAGAAGAAATGGCAAAAGAACAGAATATTAAATTCTGTATTAACCTGTGGCGCATTGTGAACAGAAGCATGCAAGTAGATGTCACTACCCTTGCGTAGTAGATGTGGGATGTCCCCCAAAGTTATGGGAAAACACATAACAAGCAAGACAGACACATAATGTACGGCGTATGACCTGAGATAGAACAAACAGTTTGGTAAGTGGTTTGGGCCCGGCCATTGAAACTTACCAAACCACAGTGGAAGTAGAGCCTAATCGTCATGCATGACAAATGCTCACTGGCGTACCAAAGGTCCTGATGGAGGACAAAAGAGGAGTAATACAACTGTAAACATGACAGAGCAGGAAACAACGGTCCAGTAGATATAGAAATAGGTCCTCTGAGGAAAGGAGAGAGTACTCACAAATGTTGGTGAGCACGTCTAGCGGCTGATCTACCCCTTGTCCAGCCAGTACGGTAGTGTCTTAGCCGGCAGACAAGCAGGTTTTTAAGGGTAGTCCCAATTAGTCAAAACAAGGCGGTGCACTTGCAGAATGCTGCAACATCTTGAACTGAAGCATCGCTGAGAAGGCGCCATCTTACTAGCAGTGCGATATACAAAAACTGGGCTTTTCTATTGAACGTGAAGTGGACCATCATAAATACGGTCCACTTGGGTGGTCATGGATATGTTCTCCTCAAGTAATGTCCTGAGGCTGCATCCATTTGTAGGAAGCGTGGACAGAGACTCAAAAAGCAACTCAATTCTAGATACAATGAGTCTGCCTGGTTGAGGATTGATGCACTTATGTATTTTGGGAAGAACATAAAAGTACAGGACCTTGGAGTTCGTGTTGACCAAGAACTCTACCTCGTTTTCACTTATCAGGCCTTGTGCCACAGCCAAGGTGACCAATTAAGTTATCTGTGTACTGTGTCTTTTGGTTGGCTACTGTGCAATGGCAGTGTAGTAATCAAGATTGGCCAACTGTCGTTTGCATTCATGGACATAGCCAACAGAAACCATGATCACAGTGGCTGCCCAATGTTGAAGCATGACACCCATTGGGGTGTGTGAGGGCCCCCTGCTCCTAATGGTGCCAATCCCTTGAACTGCTTACTTGGCATCCTTTGACCTCCCCTTCTGATAGGAACTGCACACCCTCTTTTAATATAGGGTACTACCACAGCATGCACACTTCGCTGTACACAACTGCACTCTATGCCACTCCACAACACTCTATGCCAGTCCACTCTATGCCATTCTATGCTCCTTCACTCTATGTCACTCCACAACATGCTATGCCACTCCACTCTATGCCACTCTTTGCCCCTCCACTCTAAGCCACTCTACTCTACACCACTCTCCACTACAACACTCCATGCCTGTCCATTCTACACCACTCCATGGCACACTACTCTATGCCACTCTACTCCACTTTATTACACTCTACTATACTCTACCCCTCTCTGCGCCACTCGACTCCATTTTACAATATTGTACTCCACTCCGCTCTACTCCTCACTGCTCCACTCTATGTCACTCCACTCCACTCTGCAACACACTACTCTACTCCTCTCTTTTCCACTCCCTGGCACTCCACTATATACCACTGAACTCCACAACACTCCATGCCACTTCACTCTACTACACTCCATACCACTCTTCAACACTCTATGCTACTCGACTCTACTATGCTCCATTTCACTTTATTCCACTCTATGACGCTCTACATTACTCTACTCTATGCCACTCTGCAACACTTCATGTCACTTTTTACGACACTGAACTCTATGCCACTCTACACCACTCCAATCTATGACACTTAACTCTATGCCACTCCACTCTATGATGCTCCACTCTATGCCCCTCCACTCTAGTATACTCCCCACTACTTTTCACCACTCTATGACACTTTACTCCACTCTACACTACGACACTCCATTTTACTCCACTTTACTCTACTTCACTCCATTGTACTCCACAACACTCTATACCACTCTACTGCACTCCATAGCACTTCGCTCCACTCTATACCCCTTGACTCCAGACTACAACACTTTACTCTGCTCTACACCACTCTGCTCTATTACACTCCACTCCTGTATGCCCCTCCATTCTACATCCCTCCACTCTACACCCCTCAGTTTAAGCCCTTCCATTATACAAACACTCCACTTTAAAACACTCCACTCTACTCCACTTCACTCCATGATACTCTATGACACGTTGCAGCACTCTATGCTACAACACTCCACTCTACTCTACTCTACTCTGTTTCACTCTCCTCTAAAACACTCCACTCTACTCCACTTCACTCCATGACACTCTGTGACATGTTACAGCACTCTATGCTCCACCACTCCACTCTACTCCACTCTACTCTGTTTCACTCTATGATACTCCACTCCACTCTATGCCACTCCACTCTAGGCCACTCCACTTTATGCTACTTTAAGCCCCTTCACTCTACACCACTTTACTCAACTCACCTATATGCCCCTCCACTGTACTCCCCTCCACTATACAGCCTTCCACTCTATGACACTCTACACCATTCCACTCTAGGCCACTTCACTCCACTCTATGTCACTCCACGACACTCCACTTTATGCCACTCTGCGGCACTCTGCGGTTATGTTATTTTAACTATGAGATATTGCGCATGAATAACCCCAACAGGGCATCTTGGCGCTATGGATAGACAATGAAGCAGGGCCAAAGGGCAGGATTAAAATGTGAAATTCTTAAATAGTTTTTTTTTTAATAAACAGTTTTTATTGAAGAAGAAAAAAGAAAATACAAAATGCAATGCAAGCAATAGCAGTGTCTACAGCATATAAACAACAGAGTACAGTGCAAGCAGATTTTGAAGAGGCCAGTAAACTCCACTCCTCAAGGAAACACAGCAAGAATTGTCCAGCACAGCCACCATGCGTTCATTACATGCTAGATATGATGGGTAAATCTGGCATGCACACCAATTGATAGTGAGTGATCGGGCAGCCAACTCACTCAGACCCAGGCGTCGGCACACAGTTGTGCTTGGGGAGCTCTAGCAATGCCTGCCGGGCACACTGCAATTCCACTGTAGGAGATAAACAAATTGTGCCTCTATAGCTATGCCACTTCCCCCATTTTTTGTGGTCCCATTTTTTAGGGCATCCCTTGTGCTTAAATACATTTTTCTCAGCAATCATTGCTCGATCCATGTCAAGTGCCCAATCCCGTCCGGTCGGAGCCACCGCCACCCCCCACTTCTGTGCAATATTACGTTTGGCAATGGCCCATCTCAGTGAGGCCCATGTTTTCTCCATTTGTGTTAAATCTGTGGCATCCCATACATTTAAAAGACACAACTATGGGGAGGCCTTCAGAGCCTTACACCCCAGCTCTCTCCATCTGCTCAGTAACTTATTCCCAATATTGTTGCACTGCTGGGCAATCCCATGGGATATGAAAAAAGGTTCCCAGTTGTCGGCATTGGTGGAAACACAGGGAGTCCACTATCCTGGCCATTTTAGCCAAGATCCTCAGATCTAAGTATACTTGGTGGAGGAACTTCAGTTGATCAGGCACAGTCTCATGGGAATGGCCACCTCTTTGGGAGAGGCCAAAGCATTGCGCCAGTCCTCCTCATCGAAATTCCCCAGGTCTGCCTCCCAGTGTCACCACAGGTGCAGCATAGGATCCGGGTGGTTATTTAACAGTTTTTTATATGCGAGGGATATGGCTTTTTTAGGCATAGCGTCTATTATCAACCTGTCCTCCAACGGAGAGGACTCGGGTAGAGGTACATCTTTGGGTAAAGCAGCTGTGAGACATGTAAGTACCTGAATGTCTCAGCTTGCACTAATTGATATTTGGTCTGCAAGTCCGCGAAAGTGGGCAATTTTTCCTTCACCCATATGTCCCCCACTGTTGAGATGGGTATCATGTCCCACCTGTCAATCCCATTTACTAAGCTGACCCAGTATGTCTGGTTCCCAGAGCGGTGTGGCTTTCATGAATTAATTATGCCAGCCCCATTTCTTGTCCACTGTGCGGGCTGTGGGGTCTGTGACGCGGAGCTTATGGGAGTTTGTGTAGAGTGCTCTGTTTTAAACCCCCCCTTCCCTAGTAGCCAACGGTCAGTATGAAAATTGGAGTCATCGTATTTCCCATGTACCCATTTGTTAATGGCAACTAATTGGGACGCCGGATAATATTAGCGCATGTTAGGTAGTGCGAAGCCACCATCATACCATCCCATAGTCAGTTTTCCCATGGCTATAAGTGGGGCCAGACCATCCCACAGCAGTTCCCTCACCACGCTGTCAATACTGGTAAATAGGTATCCGGAATCTCTTTGGGGTATTATGCAATACATAGAGAAAATGCGGTAGGGCCAACATCTTAACAGCTCCGCCCGTCCACGGAGAGTAAGGGGGAGGGAGAGCCAATGTTTTACATCGGACCGGAGTCGGGTCAGGGGTCCTAGTATGTTTGATTCATAAAATACGGTCGAGTTTGGTGTAACATATATACCGAGGTATTTAAATCCCTGGGAAGAGTCAGGTATGTTATACACCCTAGAGCTGTACAGAGGTGCTCCCCACAGCACATAAAGTTAGGAACTTAGTCCTATTCATCGCATATCCCGAATGGGCACCAAAAATATTAAATATATGAAGGACCCTTTGGAGGGACTGGAGAGCAAAGCCAAATATAGAAGAATATCGTAGGCATATAACAAAATACGGTATTCATGATCTTCCCTCCGTTTCAGGGTTTCTGGGTATACCCTGACCCAAACAGCCAATGGCTGCAGCACCAGGGCAAAAAGCAGGAGCAAAAGGGGACATCCCTGTCTAGTGCCCCTCTGTAGTGGGAATTTCCTAGAGACGTGGTTTGAGACGGGAGAGTGATCAGAGACTCCACGTGCAAGGCATCTGGAGTCGGTAAAAACCTGTATATCTTGGGCATGCGTGAACATGTGATCGATGCGCGATTGACTATTTTGAGCCCCAGAATGAAACGTAAACTGTGCAGCAGTGGGGTTAAGCCATCTCCAAATATCCACCAAACCCACAGCAGTCAGGAATTAGATAATTGAGACCCACGGAGGGGGTCCCTGTGAGGTTGAAGGCCCCCCAGCATCAACAGACCCAGGGGGAAATCAAGCTATAGCACTCCAAGGCCTTGCAGCGTGGGATGCTGCACCCAAGGTGGGACATAAACAGATACAACATTGAGAGTCCTCCCAGATGTCAGAGAGAACCACATATCTGCCCTGCTCATGCAACCAAGTCCGATGGATTATGTATGGACAACCCCTACACAGGAGCACACCAGCTCCACTTGAACCCTAGGTAAACCCTGAGTGAGCGACTAGCCGATACCCCCATCTATTCAATGCCAGACATGAGTTGCCAACCAAGTGCGTTTCCTGGAGGAGAACAATATCTGGCACTTCAAGTACTGGAGAACTACGCCCATTTGATTTTATCTCTCAGGCCATTACCGTTCCACGTGAGGAATGTAAGTGCTATGTGGGGCTCCATGTGTGCTGATGTAAGTAAGGAATGCAGAGACAATAAACAATTGGTAAGCTCATGGCGAAGCCGCAGGTGTAGGAACTGTACGTAGGCCAGCAGTGTATTAGGAAGGGAGACCGTGTGGCCATTGAGCATACAAATAGACCCAAGGACTGTCTCAAAAGTACTTCATGCCACGTCCATGGTGGTGCAGCAGAACCTTGAGTGTTGACCAACCCTGTCACAGAGGAGGTGAAGTGCTGAACAGTATGATGTGACCCATCAAAGACATAGACAATAAACGTTAGCAATGCATAAGAAAAAAAGGCAAAAAAACAGGGCCCAAATCCCTCTCCCCCAACACCAAATTCCCACCCCCCACCCTGCCTCCCTGCGTAATGGGTTCAAAACCACCCACCAGCCCCAACTTGCAGAGTGCCTGTCACCCACCCTCAACCGTATCAAGAACTTGATGCAACCCCAGTCCCTGGGGCATCGTTTTGTGAAAATCTCAGCATCCCCGGCAAACAGCCCCGCTTTTCCAGTCAGACTTGTTAAATAATATCCAGTAATAGTCAATAGAATACAGTGGAATAACTACAGGAAACCAACAACTACACAAAAACCCAGACTCATAGGCACTCCAGCACGCCAAAGGCTGTGCTATATATTCAGTAACTACAAGAATAGTATGTCCCCCTCAAATTGCAACTAAGGAAGTCATTGAGGCCAATAGAGAGGCTCATGAAGTTGATACCACCAACTGTTATCCAGTAGGGCTTTGCGTCATCACCTCACCGCCCGGCGGGGACCCTAGCTGCTGATGTTGTCTGCCAGCCATACCATTGTCACTTATAGGCTTATGGGGACGTTTACCAACAGTCCGCCAACCCTCAAGCCAGTTCCATGCGTCTGCGGGTCTAGTGAAGGACCATAGTTTCCCTTCCAATTCAACCCGCAGCTTGGCCATGATCAGCATAGCGTATTTGATTTCTTGTACTCTCATGGCGCGTTTCATTCCAGGAAGCTGCAACACTGTTTCTGGACTCGAAGGGTGAAGTCTGAAAAGAAGGTAACTTTGCTGTTATCATTCGTAAGCTGGGGGGCCTGGAGTATGACGTCCCTGTCATGAAAATTAAGCACCCTATCCAGGAGGGGTTGGGAGGCGCACCAAGGGCTCGGTGTGCTAGTTTGATAGAGAAACACTTGGAAAGGCCCCTAGCTTTTGGAGAAACAGATCCTCAACGAACAGGTCAGCTGAATGCCCCTCAGCCCATTCCAAGCGATACCAAAGGGGATGATGGACAGAGCATCTGAGCAAATCAAACACTCACCCTCAGCTAATTGATCTGGGTTCTATCCATCCTCATTCTTTATCTCACTCCACCACCCCAGTTCAGACATGGCCATATGCGAATCAGTCTGACCCTGACAGAGCAGTCCAGCCCGAACTGCAGGCCATGTCTTCCCTGGACCGGAATCAAGCATCCTGGGACTGGTTTCTGGCTAATCAGACGTCATCAGCCAGGCTAGTTTGAATCCAGTGGCAAAGAGAGCAAGGGACCCACGTCTGAGCATACCCTGCCAACTTAGGGCGAACAAAGCAATACCAAAGGGGATGATGGACGGAGCGTCTGAGCAAATCAAACACTCACCCCCAGTCAACTGATCTGGATTTAATCATCATCATTCTTTATCTCACTCCCTCAATCCATTCCTGCACCCCCAAAATGCGTACATTTTTACACCTCATGCAGCCTTTGTAGTCATCGAGTTGAAGGGCCCTGGCCTCTTGCGCGACTTGGAGGTCAGTCACATGGTGTTTCAGCAGTTGTGTGTCGTTCAACAATTCTTTGGTGTTGCTTTCAACAGCACCAATGCGGTCTGACATTTTCCTTACCAACTTACCAAAAGTAGTAAGTTTATTCTGTGAATGCCAAAAGTCATAAGTGCATTCTGTGAATACCAAAATAGTAGTAAGTTTAGGATTGAGTCTTAAGTTTATTCTGTGAATCGGGCCCTTTGTATTTTATGGAATAGTAACTATGCTGACAATCTTGTTTCTAATAATATGTCTGATTGTATTAGCTAAGGTGCTGTGCATGAGAACATGGCGTTAGAAATAAATATTTCAAACTTGCTTGTGTCTCTTTTTACGACCTGTTTTGGACTGGTATGGGAGTATAACGAAAGAGTGTTCATGTTTTCCACAGTTCCTGAGATAACCTAAGTTGCATGTTCTGGGTTGTCTAATCATTGGTATTTTGGAAGAGCCAATGTGACCCTGATGCTAGTCTGGTAGGGAATTTTGGGTACTAAGGTGAGTTTTGGCACATCCTAATTCACTGAGGTCCCAAGTCGCTGTGCACAGTTCTGTGTAGGAGCAACAGTCTAACAGCCCCCAACTGACAAGCTTGCCATTGTTATTAAAGCATGTCCCCAATTTATTCCTTTGCTTTGATTTCAGATGTAAACACCTGCGTACTGTTATTCCAGACCACCTTCAAGTGTGCATGAGAGGAGCTATGGCTAGTCAGTCCTTTTGGAAAGGTGGCAGATTAAGGATATCCTTAGGGCTGCTGATTGGCCTAATTCTAATACCTTTGCAAAACACTATTGCAAATCAATTGAGCACAAGTCAGATGTGGGTTTGCAGGACTACCAACATGCATAATGGTAGCCTCTGATATTTGAATGGAATTGTGATTCTCCTAACTAAATGCCAAGAGAACTTGGATTTAATTAAAAGACACTGAGGCTAACAATATCCCACCCTCCCAGGACAAGGATAGGGTTGGTTTGGTATATAAATAAATAAATAAATAACAAAAAATGTGGTGTTTAAAGTTTAAGGTAAAATAAGTTCTAGCTATGTGGAAGACATTTGTTCCTTGTTCTATAATTAATGTTTGTTACTAATACAGATTTGCCTGAAAATTGAGTATTTACACTTTTCTTTGTTTTCAGATACTACTCATTAATTCGGTCTTACTTCGGTGTATCTTCTTCTGGAAGTACTGCACGCGGGAAGGGCTCCTTTTCCATGGCTGAGCTAGGAAGTTTACTTACTGTTTTTGTACTCTTTATTTAAAAAAAAAGTACTTTTGATCGCATTTCAAAGAGATAGATTGTTCTTTGTGCATGCCTATTCTATGAGAAGAAGATTATTTTTCTGGAGTTGTTTCCTTTATGATGTATTACTTCTGAATGATGCGTGGAGTGACATTAAAGGAATAATGCATAATGTTAGCATTCTTGTCCTTAATGAAATCCAGATTCTCTTGGCATTTGGGGGCTCATTACAATGGCGGGTGGGCGTATCGGAAACGGGACCATCCGACATGCTGTCGGTGCCCGTAAGAGGCATTACAATGCGACCGCCAACACAGCGGTCGCAATGCCTAGGTTTTGCATTGCGCCAGGTGCTGCTGGCTGCAGCCCCCACTGCAATGCAAAATAGGGATACCTGACAGATCCTTGCACTACGTGGCAGGCACCATGCGGTGCCTGTCACATGGTGCAGGGATATGTAGGGGGCACCATAGATGCCCCTGGTGTGCATGTACCAGCCCATTGGGGTAAGGGGGCCTGCCTGTTTCTGCCAGCCGTTTCACAGCAGATTGACTGCTGCAGAATGACTGGCGGAAAGGATTATTGTAATCCCCACTGTGGTACCTGACAGCCACCGCCGCCATTCTAGGGATGGAGAGTGGTCTGCCAGGCAATCAGAATCATTCCAACGGACAGAGCTGTGGTGATCGGTCATTTCGACCACTACACATCTGCCGTCCATTGTAATATGGAAGGCGGTAAACTTGGTTACGCGGGCGGGGAGACCGCCACCGACAGCATTTCAGCAGAGGTCTTCCCGCCATCGTAATCAGGCCCTTAAACCAACTTTACTGCTAAAGAGGTGTTTAAACTACAATTTATTTTACACAAAACATGAAATATTTGCCTGTTCCGAATCAAAAGTTGCCACTTATTAAATGCAATAAGGCACCTGAATCCAACGGGAGAGGTATGCTTCACAGTAATGAAAAACGAATTTAGGGGATTTCACTAACAGGACATGTAAAATTAAAAGGTACAAGCCTATATGTATTAAAATGCACCCTGCCCTGTGGGCTACCTAAGGCCTACCTTAGGGTGAATTATATGTATAAAAAAGGGAGCTTACATTTTGGCAAGGGAATTTTTATCTGATTCGAATTGGCAGTTTAGACTGCATTCAGGCTACAATGGCATGTTTTAAGGGGCCGCTTTAGTGGGAAGAACTATAAGTGCTGCAGGCCCACTAGTATCATTTAATTTACAGGCCTTGCGTTCGTGCAGGACCACTTTTGCTAGGGACATTAAAGTAAATTAAAGTGCCAATTGGGTGTAAGCCAATTTTACATTGGTTAAGTGAGTGAGCACAAGCACTTTAGCACTGGTTAGCAGTTGTAAAGTGCACAAAGTCCTATGGCCCCTGCAGTTGATGGGTCAAACCATGGAAAAAGCTAATTCGGATAGAAAACAATTACAATACTGGTGGTTCTTTAGTAGCCTGCATACACTCACATAGCCATTCAAACAAAATAAAGCTGTCAAGTTCGGACTCAAAGTTTTATCAGTCAGGGTAAAACATGTCTGTGTGGGGGGTACATACCCAGAGGGCAAAGTGGGCTCTGTCCCAGGGCCCTAACCCTTCAGGAGTGCGGGGGCCTGATAGAGCCAGCTCTGGTTTGCAGAGTCTTGTCCTGGTGTCCTTGAATAATTCTTATACAGATGGTTCTAAATACTGCTATTCACTTAATTTGTTTGAATGTGGCAGAGACTATTACAGACATTTTGCAAAGAAATGTTGTTTATGTTTCATGCAACATCCATAAAAAAAGTTTCGTTTAGATTAAAGCAGTAGAGATATGGTGTCACAGAGATTATGTGCAGTAATGTTCTTGAGCTGCTGCTGTGTTACAATACTGGAAACACACATTGTGAACCCTGAATATTTAGATTTAAACACATTTATAATTTGGACCAATGTGCATGTGTACTGTCAGTGACCTGGCCAAAGAGGGCCTAAAAGTTCTAAAACTGGATTATGAATTCAAAAATGTGCTCCGAACAGGGGCCCCCAAAATCCCATTGCCCCCAAAATCCTGAAGATGTCTCTGTATATACTATTCCAGACAGTGTTACCAGTAAAATACCAAAGAAGGATAATAAAACTCATAGGGGCTTATTTATGAGCGTTGCGTCACTTTTGTGCCACCGGTGCATCACTTTTTGTGATGCACTAGCAGTGTACAAAATACACATGTTGCATCATATTTACAAAGTGACATCACTTTGTAAACCCCTGCACCACATTATACCTGCGCCAGGTATAATGTATGCAGGGTGGGAGTTTCGATGCAAGAAAGGGTCGTAGAAGTGACGCATAGATTTCACTGCTCCACTTCTAGGACGCAAATGCGTCAAAATCATGTGTAATAACCCACTGCTGGAGTTCTGTCAATTCTTGCAGAGGCCGCCGCACCCTCCCGTAAGGGTGGGGGAGGCTCGAAGGCCGGCGCCATAACCCTCGTGGTGCCACCAGCGGGGGTAAACTGGTTCTGGGCGCTTTGATGCGCCCAGGAACCAGCGGAAGCGGGGTGCGCACCAGCCACCCGACCGGAAGTGACCTGTTGACCTGAGCGCCCCCAAAGGGCGCCCAATGGTCAACCTGGCTTTGTTTGAACCCCCAATCAGGGGGACTCACCTGAGGCCTGCATGGAGGGCTCAGGAGGATTTAAGCGACGCTGCCTCCCAGCAGAAGCACAACGCCTTCGAGGAGCTGGGAGAACGGCGCGACAACAACAACGACTGAAGGAAAAGAGGCAACGCGGCGAAGGACGAAGCTGAAGAAGGCGAGGCCCCTGTTGGAGATCCAGGTCATCGTCGCCGAGGACGCCTCGTGGAGTACGGCGCGCCGTGCCAGCTCCCCCGAAGCGAATATCAGGTAAAGCGGCAGCAAGCTCAGAGCCCGGGGTAAGCACACGCAGTTAGCTGTGCCCCAGCCGACGGCCTGACGCAGACACGAGAAACCAAGAAGCCACACAAAAGTGCGCAGAGGCTCACGACATGTCGGAAGGCCAGCCAGACGAGATGGCAGAGGTACTGATGAAGATCCGCGAATTGTCGGCCATCCACGGTGACGACTGGCTCCACCCTCACTTGGGTAAAGGGAAGGAAAACAGACCGGTGGAACAGGCAGATGAAGAACCAGGGCCCTCCGCACCCAACAAGCTGAAAAACACGCCGATGAAGAGAACATCCAAGAGGAATCCTCTGAGGAAAGTACGGCAGAAATCTCTTCCGTCGAGACCGGAGGGCAGCGACCAGGGTGAGACGACCAGCAAAAAGGAAAAGGGTGAGCATATTAGCAACATCGTAAAGGAATGTTTGAAATCTCTAGCGCCAGGGCTACTTAATGGCACAGGGCAAGGAGTGGCAGGGCCTAGGGAGCAGCACGCAGAGGAAGTGGCAGGTCTCACGTGGCATATGGTCGATCCGGGGTGGGCCCGACAGACAAGAGCGCAAGAGCAGGTAGGCTTGTCCGCCCAAGGTGAACAAATTTCCCCGCTACCCGGGTGGGGTTACGGCCCCGTTTCGGGAAGCCCTCCTCCGAGCGGGGTAGTCAACGATCATTACATCAGGCCATCCCCCGGTCCGGCGTCCCTGACTACGAAAGCCACCGGCTTGGCATGTCTCATCCCTCTTGCGGTAAAAGAGAGGATATGGCGCAAGGAATTCATAGACATATTTTCGCTGCTGGAAATACAGATAGAGGGGCTCGATCTAACCACGTGCGACAGGAAGGAGGAGGACAGGAGAGAAAGGCGCGGGGCCAGAAAGGAGCACACTTTCGACAATTGGTTAGATGCGTTCAGAATCATGGCATGCATTATAGTTGAAAGGTTCCCCCATTGCGCTGCTGATTTGTGGCTATACGAAGCCAACATCCACCTAGCACAGAGGCAATTCCCTGGGGATGCCTGGTTAGAGTACGATAAAGGGTTTAGATTAAAAATGCAGAGGCACCCCGAAATGGAGTGGAATGAGGAGGATGTCTTGGGGTTCATCCACAAGATGCTTACAGCTAAGGAGGTTAGGGCCTGGGCGGGCAAAAGCGACCAGCCCTTTCGGAGCTCATACCAAAAGGGGAAGAGTGGTATATATCAGAGGCGGTCGAACGGGAGATCGTACTCCCCAACCGCAACTAAGGCGATCTGTTGGAGATACGAGGCGGGGGACTGCTCATGGGGCTCTTCTTGTAAGTTTCAACACGCATGCGCTAGCTGCGGGGGCAAGTACGCTACCGTTGCATGCAAAGGTTCCAAACACGAATCAAAAAGGGAAAAGAGAGAAAAGAGCAAGAAGCGTTAGCCCCAACGCAGGGAGAAAGGGGGGACAGGTGGACATTAGTAAGTGCCAGCTGGCCAGATCCCCCATTATTACACAGCAGCTGCGCAGATGGGCAAACAAATATCCGAACAGAACAGATGCCAGGTTACTGGTGGAGGGCTTCGAGCAAGGCTTTGTTATTCCATTCCGGGGCCCGCTCCCCTCGGCGGGGGCGAACAATTTGAAGTCGGCAAGGCAACACCCCGAGGTGGTTAGCGCTAAGATAGAGAAAGAATTGAACCTGGGTAGAGTTGAGGGCCCCCTCCCAAAGGAATTACAAGAAGGCATAGTCGTCTCCCCGCTAGGCATGGTCCCCAAGAAAGAAGAAGGTCAATTCAGGCTGATACACCACCTATCGTTCCCGGAAGGTTCCTCCGTGAACGACGGTATCGACCCCGAAGCTTGCTCAGTGGGCTACGCGTCAGTCGACGATGCAATTGAGCTGGTGAAGGCGGCAGGCATAGGAGCCCTCATGGCGAAAGCGGATATTGAATCAGCGTTCCGCCTATTGCCGGTCCACCCCTCCAGTTTCCACCTACTGGGTTTCCAATGGGGCGAGGAGGTGTTTATCGACAAAGCCATGCCCATGGGCTGCGCGATATCATGCGCATATTTTGAACAGTTCGCCACCTTCTTAGAATGGGCGCTTTATGACCGGCACCAGGAGGGTGGAAAACTGCACTACCTAGACGATTTCCTATGCACAGGCCCGGCAGGTTCCTCAGTGTGCGCTAGCGCATTGGCAGCCTTCGAGGATCTAGCCAGGTCCCTAGGGGTCCCCCTCGCAAGGGAAAAAACGACAAGCCCGACCACGAGACTCACGTTCTTGGGCATAGAATTGGATTCTATAGCAGGAACGGCCAGGCTGCCTCCAGACAAAGTAAAGGAATTTCGCGAGGAGGTATCGAAGCTACGGGGTCGGAAGAAAGCCACCCTGAGGGAGATCCAAGGAGTGATAGGTAGACTTAACTTCGCGGCTCGGGTAATCCCGCCCGCCAGGGTATTTTCAAGGCGCCTAACAGGGCTAACGGCCGGCGTCACCCACAAACACCACCACATCAGGTTGAGCGCAGGCGTGAAACAGGACCTGCAGGTGTGGGACGAGTTCCTACAAGAGTTCAATGGGGTGCGGATATGGAGAGAGGGGTGGGTGACGGCCGAACAGATAGCTCTTTACACAGACCCGGCCGGAAGCCTGGGTTTCGGCGCGGTCCTGGGGAACAGCTGGTGCGCCAGCCAGTGGCCGGAGGAGTGGCATGCGCAGGGGCTCACTAGGAACATCACGTTTCTTGAGCTGTTCCCGATAATTGTGGCACTGACCATCTGGAAAGAAAATATAAAAAACCTGAAACTCACGCTGTGGTCAGATAACATGGGAGTAGTGCAGGCCATTAACAGAGGCGCAGCGAGATGCCCTGACATGCTGAGGCTAATGCGGCGGTTAATTAAATTACAGCTGGTAGGGAATCTGGAGCTGAAGGCACGCCACGTGCCAGGGTCAGAGAACACGGCAGCAGATGCACTTTCCCGGTCCCAAATGAAGCGGTTCAGAGAACTGGTGCCCGGGGCGGACAGGGAGATGACCCCCTTTCCACCATCCCTCTGGGACCTGGGGGAGTAGACTTATCCTGGCTAGTAGGGCAATCACTTACCGCGGAGGCAAACAGAAGATACAGGACATACGCGAGCACGGTAATGAGAGTTGGGGGCCTAAAATCGCTGGAAGACAGGGCGGAAACTCGCACAGCAATTGAGAAATTCTTACAATGGGCATTCAACTCGAAACGAGATCGTGGGCCCAGGCGCACTTGTCCGCCATCGCCCACTTTGCCGGGCTTTATACAGGCGAAGACCCCACTACCTCGGCCTATCTAAAGACGGCCCTAAAAGGCTGGAGAAGGGTTGAAGGCAAAAAGAAGGACAACAGGCGTCCCATCGATTTCGCTAAGCTGGGGCAGCTCCTTGGAGCCCTCACAGGCCTAATATCAGACAAATATGAGCTGCTACTATTTAGGGCGGCATTCACCACGGCTTTCTTCGGAGCATTCCGAGTCAGCGAATTAGTAGCCCCTAGCAAGTCGGGCCCAGCGCAGCAATGCCTGCAGGCAAGAGACATTAAACCAATGGCGAAGGCAGTGGAATTAACGCTGAGACAGTCCAAAACGGACAAGGCGGGGAGGGGAACGACGATACGTCTCCATTGCATCCCAGAGGCTGGGCTCTGCGCGGTATGCTGGCTGTTTAGGTACATGTGTGCCCGACCAGCTGGTGAGGGTCCTCTCTTTATTCATAAGGATGGAAGGAACCTGAGTAAATTCCAGTTGACAGCTGTAATGCGCCATGGCCTTGGTAAAGCCGGGTATCCCGCGGCATCGTTTGCCTCCCATTCATTCAGGATCGGCGCAGTGACCTCGGCAGCGCAGCATGGCATGCCAGAGGACAGGATCCAGGCGGTGGGCAGATGGCGCTCCCGGGCGTACAAGTCGTACATACGCCCTCACCTCGTATAAAAAAAAAAAAGAGAGAGAAAGCCCCAAGGGGGGAGAAGGGGAGGTAGTCACTTTGGGATGCCGCACGGCAGGGTGATAGCCCCCCTTGTAACTACGCAGGGTGCGCAGAAGCCCACCTAACAGAATGCTTTCTCTCGACAGGGGGACGCCCGCGGCTGGTCTGGGTGGTGGGACACTCATTCGTGTCCCGAATGGAGTCGTGGTGGCGGCAAGGGGGCCACAACACAAGCAGGCCCAAATCGACGTACATCCGCTGGATAGGGCAGCCAGGTATGAGATGGGAGCAGCTACTGCCGACGCTGGACGGCCTCATGGCAGATTCGGCCTGGCTGCCCGACGTCCTGATCATCCACCTCGGGGGTAACGACCGGACCCGGCTAGGGCGTAAAGCAGTCGGGCAGGCCATCCAAAAGGATCTCACCAAGACAGCAGCGTGCCTGGGACCCACAACGGTTGTCTGGTCCGAAATGATCAGCAGGAAACATTGGAGAGGTGCTGACTCCAACAAGGCCGTCGATAACGCAAGGAGGAAATTAAATGTCGCGATGCACAAGTTTGGCCTCGCCAATGGCCTGGAATCAATCCGGCATGGCCTCATCCACCCGGGCCGCCCAGAACTCTACGGGCAAGACGGGGTGCACCTCTCCGAAAAGGGGATGAAGGTGTTCTGGGATAACTTGTGGGGTGCAATGACACTCGCAGGTTGCAATTAAAAAAAAAATATATATATATATACACAAATATGGAAAAGGTGGGAGCCACGAACCAGGTGCAGGGGGGGGAGCCGCAGTAAGACGTGAGCCTTGCTGCGGCGTGGCGGAAATCCTACACTGGTTGGCTAAGAAAACACACCGGCGGGCGGTGTGTAAGAGGATGGCCACTCACTTTTGAATGCCGCACGGCAGGGTGACGTGGCGGCATAAAGGAGGGGAGTAACAGGAGGAGACGGCACTCGCGGCCCAGACCCGGCCGGACGGCAGGGCGCAAATGGTAGCGAGCTGGGGACCTAACTCCCGACAGGAAAGCTCCCCTCCGCAACACGCAGAAGGCGTGGGCAACCAACCACTGGAGCACCAATAGACTGGCAACAAACTGGTTTGTGTACAAGCCCCATTTTTGAACTAAGGAGGGCACAAAAAGACTGACCCCTGTTATCACAAGATGGTGTTATAATTTGTATATGGCAATTATGATTGATGTTTACTGTTCGTAAAATGGAAGATTGCTTGAAACCAGTTTGTGTTATTAATATGTCTTTGGTTATTAATAAACTGCGGCCAACAACGACCACTACTAATACCAGTTATTGTTGGCTGACATTATTTCCCACCATTGGCAACAGCAGAATGCGGGGGCCGGTAAGTATGTATGCTTGGGTCTCCGCGGAATAGGCACATGCGAGGGTTATTGCAGAGGCCGCCGCACCCTCCCGTAAGGGTGGGGGAGGCTCGAAGGCCGGCGCCATAACCCTCGTGGTGCCACCAGCGGGGGTAAACTGGTTCTGGGCGCTTTGATGCGCCCAGGAACCAGCGGAAGCGGGGTGCGCACCAGCCACCCGACCAGAAGTGACCTGTTGACCTGAGCGCCCCCAAAGGGCGCCCAATGGTCAACCTGGCTTTGTTTGAACCCCCCAATCAGGGGGACTCACCTGAGGCCTGCATGGAGGGCTCAGGAGGATTTAAGCGACGCCGCCTCCCAGCAGAAGCACAACGCCTTCGAGGAGCTGGGAGAACGGCGCGACAACAACAACGACTGAAGCCCACCCACCCACACCTAAGGAACAGCAAAGTCGCAGTGCTGGATAAGGGAAGGGGCGTTAGCGGAAATCCTACACTGGTTGGCTAAGAAAACACACCGGCGGGCGGTGTGTAAGAGGATGGCCACTCACTTTTGAATGCCGCACGGCAGGGTGACGTGGCGGCATAAAGGAGGGGAGTAACAGGAGGAGACGGCACTCGCGGCCCAGACCCGGCCGGACGGCAGGGCGCAAATGGTAGCGAGCTGGGGACCTAACTCCCGACAGGAAAGCTCCCCTCCGCAACACGCAGAAGGCGTGGACAACCAACCACTGGAGCACCAATAGACTGGCAACAAACTGGTTTGTGTACAAGCCCCATTTTCGAACTAAGGAGGGCACAAAAAGACTGACCCCTGTTATCACAAGATGGTGTCATAATTTGTATATGGCAATTATGATTGATGTTTACTGTTCGTAAAATGGAAGATTGCTTGAAACCAGTTTGTGTTATTAATATGTCTTTGGTTATTAATAAACTGCGGCCAACAATGACCACTACTAATACCAGTTATTGTTGGCTGACATTATTTCCCACCATTGGCAACAGCAGAATGCGGGGGCCGGTAAGTATGTATGCTTGGGTCTCCGCGGAATAGGCACATGCGAGGGTTATGTGACTCACTCCAGCAATGCATCATTTTTGCGCCTAAAGGGACGTCAGAAATACTGACGAATCTGTAACTCCTTGCACCATGATGCGTAGTACTGTAAATATGACGCATCATTGGTGTCGCAAGGAGGGCGCAATGAAAAGTGAAGCATCCCTGATTTCTCGCAGCGATGCATCACTTTTCATAAATGAGCCCCACAGTTTCTATTCCTGCATTCTGACACCAGCACGCCCTCTAAGAGAAGAGTGACAAGGCAATGCAAGGGGTTGAAAAGGGTAAATAAAGAGTAGCAGATCCGACCCCTGCCAACCCCGAATGACGTCTGTGCTGTGATTACTCACTAACAAACATCAGTTTTCCCTTGACCAGCGACGGCTCGTGGAGGGAGTTACGGTGGGGCAGGAGGGCGGGGAGGGGAAGGGGCAGGGCGGAGGTTGCTAAAAACCGGCATATGGATAATTGCAGGTAAGTAAACAATTTAATTAATAAAACGAATTTCGTAATGCGCCTTGCATCGCAAAATGCAATGCAGTGCGAGCTACGAAATTCGTTTTATTAATTAAATTGTTTACTTACCTGCAATTATCCATATGCCGGTTTTTAGCAACCTCCGCCCTGCCCCTCCCCCTCCCCGCCCTCCTGCCCCACCGTAACTCCCTCCACGAGCCGTCGCTGCCCTTGACCCACTATATGTTAATACTGGCATACAATAATGCACCTACCAAACGGTGTTATATTCCGATGAAAACAGTACACTTTATTATCACCAAAAACATTTTTTTAGAGCTCATAGTACATTATACCAATGTTGTGTTTGTTGGTTTAAAGTACCTCATTTCCCTTGTCTATTTTAAGGGGTCCCTCTCTATTTGCTACTGTAATTACTCACTGCCTATGTGAAACAAACAAATATTTGTAAGTCCCAAGAGGCAATCTTGGGGAGGATGAAGATGCGTTATTAACATGATTGGCTAAAGGCTAAAGGAGCACGTGCAAATGTTGCCAAAATAACTGATGCAGCATTCGTGGCTGCCACGCCTTTTACGTGACACATTGACATGTTTTATAATTAAGCAGACGCTGAAACGGAGAAACCAGGAACTTGATATGTAATGGCCAAATATCCTTTTTCAAGAATCTTTGCTAGCCTGTTTCCAGAATGTCATGCTGACTGAGACATTTTTAAGATGACAGCCTTCAATTCACAGAAAACTGCAAGGAAATTGAATGCGGGTGTTGTAAAGAAGTTGCCATGGATATGACACCAGACCTCAAAGAAAAAAGGTTGAGTAGAAATAAGGCTTTCACCGTGAGCTGTTCCCTTTCAATGTACTAGACTTTCCGGGTGTTATTTTACAAGTTAAGATATCCCTGACTGCAAGAAATCTAATTTTATTAGGGGTAAGGTCAGCTTAAACAATAAAATCTTTGGCTAGACTGGTGAAACTTTATGATCGAATTCTGCTCATTTCCATCAATGACAAGCAAGCAATGACAGGCTTTGTGAGACCTGGTACAGAATGAAAAGCGCCTAGAGGCATTGAACTACACCGCATCCGCCAATAATGCATAAACTAAAACCTCTAACTCAAAACAGAACACAATATAAATAGGTGGACCGAGAGTTATGAATCAATTTTTAGGGTTCTTCCCATGTACAAAGGACGTCTGTAAAAATATTTTGAGTCATGAGTGTAGTATGGTGAGACGCAGTCTAGTGGTTGAGGGGTGGAGACAGAGGGAGGAGCAGGAACGGGAGGAGCCGGGGAATGGGAACCAAGGGGACAGTTAGAGTAGGGACAGGGACGAGGAAGGATGTGCAGTAATAAAGCTCTCCTAAACTATAAAGAAGTGTCGGTCGTTATTGCCACCACGACGCGACAACTGGCGACGAGGGTGGGATGTGCTTGAACCCCACTGACCCTCACGAGAGAGCCCTGTCCCCAGCGTGCCTCGAGGAGCAGGCGACGCTGACCAGAAGGACGAAATTGCAACCTGCCACGTGAGGCCAGTAGCAGGTGACCCTGTTCCCCCCCCCAGCAGTTGGGAGGGACTCAAGAGGGAGCCGAGGCACCAAGCGTCGCAACGCCCGAGGCAGAAGTGACCCCTTCGCGCTAAAATGCGACTTGCACGGTGTTGTGAAGTCAGCATACCAGTAGTTGGGAGTGGGCGGAGCTAGGGGGTCAGAGGAAGAGGAGGAGCGGACTTAGGAAAGGGGCAGTTAGAGTAGGGACGGGGAACTGAACACACGTGCTAATAAAGAGCTAAGAGATAAGTCGGTGTCCGTGTTTGATTGATGTAGGACACGACAGCTGGCGACGAGGGTGGGATACAGCAGCAAGCCCACCCAGACGAGCCCCGTCCCGCGGCGTGGAGCGTCCAGAGCTCCGCTGCAACTGCGACCCTGAGGCGTCATGGGAGAAGCCTAGGAGTGACCCAGCAGACCCTGGAAGCGGGAAGAGCCGAGAGGAGAAGAAAGCGCAATGTGAAAGCGCCGAAGCGCCAGAAGAAAAAGCGCAGAGTGAAAGCGCCCCTGAAGCTCCGTGGTTGTGGAGCTAGCGCGATTGCGCGCCAAGAAGGTATTCAAATCTCACCCCCTGAAGCGTGAGTCCTAGAGAGGAACAGAAGTGCCCATCGGGAGCTTACCCCGGCGGCAACTGGCCTGAAGCTCGCCCTGCGTGTGGGGCTGGAGCGTGGAGCTAAAAGCGCCTACCGAGTGCCCACCTCGGCGGCCGAAGCGCAAGTGAGAACGCCCACCGAGTGCCCACCTCGGCGGCGAACAGAGCGGAGCTCGCCCCTTGCCTGGAGGCTCGAGCGTGCCCACCGGAGCCCACCCGGCGGCAGTAGCCGTGAAGATCACCCCACGTGTGAGGGGTGGACAAGAAATAATCAAAAGCCAACCGGGAGCCCACTCCGGCGGCAAGGGACGAAGAAAAGAAGTCTCACCTGCAGCAGCTACTCTGGCGGTGGATCGCGGCTGAAAACGACGAGTGGTGAGTGGAAACTGCAGTCCCGAGTGAATGTGTGGCTCCGGTCGAAGGAACGAGCAGAGACGACCCAAATCTCGTTGAAAACGAGATTCCCGGCGGCCATCTTAGAGTCAGGCGTCTGAGAAGGACAACTCTGTGCAATACAACGGCGGCCATTTTAAAGTCAGGCACCGGGAAAGAAAACAAGCATTGGCAGAGTGGACCAAAATAAACATTGGCAACTGTAAGTGAAGCAAGCATTAGCGACCAACAAAACAAACATTGACACATGCAAACAAACATTGGCAAATGCAAGTGAAGAATAAATAAACATTGGCAACTGTAAGTGGAGCAAGCATTAGTGACTAACACAACAAACATTGACACATGCAAACAAACATTGGCAAATGCAAGTGAAGAATAAACAAACATTGGCAACTGTAAGTGAAGCAAGCATTGGTGACTGTGACAAAACAAACATTGACGCATGCAAACAAGCGTTGGCGAATGCAAGTGAAGAATAATAAAGCGCTGAAAAGACGACAAACAAGCCCATGCAAATGCAAGAAGCAATCTAAGAAGACAAGCATTGGTAAAGGAAAGTCAACAAGCATTGGTGCCTGTAAGGACAAGTATTGGCCAAGAGTGAACAAGCATTGATACATGCATACAAACAAGCAGTGGCACATGCAAGTAAACAAAAAAATGGATCCACACAAATCGTCAAGCACTGACGCATGCAAATCAACAAACGGAAACAAGCATTGGCAATGACCAAACAAACACTGGGGAAAACAAGTAAACAGGCACTGGTGCATGCAACTAATCACACGTTGGTACGCGCAAGTCAACAAGCCTTGGTATGTGCCACTACACAAGCGCTGGTAAATGCAAAGCAGTAAGCGTGGACAACGGCACGTGGACAACACTGCACAAGTCTTGGCAACCAAACAAAAAAAAAAGCACATGCTAACACGAGTGTATCAATTAACAAGCAGGAGCAACCACAAGAGTGACTCAACGAACAAGCATTGACAAAACAAAGGTCCGCACGGATGGAAATGCGAACAGTGAGATATGCAAGCGAATGTACAGTGGCGAATGTCATGAAGTAACGTGCGTCCATCAAACAGAGGAAGCAACGAACAAACATAAACAAAGACAAAGCATAAGTGACTACAACGGAATCAGCAACGAGCACGAGCCAATGCGCGTGTGGGGTAGCCAATGAACACACACAACAAGCAAGTGAAATCCAACATTGTCACCAACCATGGACAAGTTCAGGGGTGTAATGTTGACCGAACGCTGAAGGACCAGTGAGCAAGCTCAAGCTAGAACACAAACTGAAGCACCTGAAATCCGAGGAAAAGTGGACAGCACAAGGCCCCGCGTCTACGACCGATCAGGACCTCCTTCTCTCAGGGCGGGAGGAGACGTAACTCAATGTTTCAATCCACATCTTGAAGTATCGCCCCCAGTGGCACAGAGTGACGATTGGATTCAGGACCTCAAACGGCACTGGTGGCTGGAAGCATTGGACGATTTCTTGAAAGCCAACGGTGAGCAAAGAGAAAGAAAATGTCTAGTGTTACTCCTCCATCTGGTGGGTCCCGGGGGCCGATGCCCAATTAGAACATTTTCCAAGGAAGAAGCAGACACTTATGATAGACTCCAAGAGGAACTCTATGCCCATCTCAATGCACAGGCAGAGGTGGATCATAATCGCATGATCTTCAACACAGCACGGCAGGAACCAGGCGAACCTTTGCCGCATTTCATCATTCGGTTGCAAAGTCTGGTTCAAGGCTGCCATTTCAACACGTTTACGAATGAGGATGCTGTTCGGCTCCGAATAATTGAAGGCTGTGAAAACCCCGAAACAAGCCACAAGATACTTAGAGGACATTGGTCGCTAAAAGAAATCATCAAGAAAGCTGAAATTGGGATGCACGTCCAAACAAGAGGCAAATTGAGGGATGTGCATCTGAGTACAAAACTTCGAAATACCTGGGAAGAGAGAACCCAGAATTCCAACAACCACAAAAAGAGAGAGAGAAAAGGCAGACCAGAGAAAAGACAAAAAAGACAGCGGAGGAGGCACAGTGACAAGGAATGCTCAGAGTCAGACTACTCCGCGTCTGGCCACTCGGAGAGAACCAAAGAATACTCGGAGTCAACCATCCAAAGAACAACTCCCCGGAATCATCCATCCTCCAGGTGTCCCTCAAGAAGTCAGTCACCGCACAACACACGTCACTCAACCATCCAAAGAACAACTCCCCGGAATCATCCATCCTCCAGGAGTCCCTCAAGAAGTCAGTCACCGCATAACACACGTCACTCTGATAAAGAGGGAGCGTCCAGTGGGACAGATTGCACTCCTGGACAAAATTACATTCTGCACAACCAGTGGGGGAGAAAGACAAACAATAGGAGGAGCGGCAGTGATCAAGACAGGAAATCGACGCCGGAACATCAATCACCAAGGAGCGAAGATGAGCCCGAGGAAACAGCTGGCAGAAGGATGCACCACCAACAGATCAGAGACACGAGATCACCAAACAAATGGGGAGGAGAACCAGATCACACAAGATGGACTGGTCCCGCACAACAACAACAAGCAAGAAAAGATCCATACAGTCATGGGCCTCAAAGCATCCCTGGGCCCCGCGACAACGTAGAAACAGAGCGTGGATGGGTAACATCAGACGAGAAGAACGAAGAGGCAAACGCATGGGATCAAGCACAAGGAACAAGCACGGAATCTTCAAACAATCTCCCAAATGAGACAACAGTGAAGATGTTACGACACAGACACACGAAGAAGCCTTGCAAAGGCAATTCCGAGACGGAAAGCAGCTCGTCACGGACTACCCGGTTCCGAAGACCACCTGGTAAGACATTCCCAAAGGAACACTCACAGAGGAGACTAACGGAGCACCCCTCTGATTCAGAGAGCATGTCGGTCCGATCCTTTGAGTCAGGAGAATCGTGGTCCCGACAACGACCACACGCAACATTCTTAAAGAAACATTCTCAGCGGGAAGTGAGTGAGGACCCCTCTGACTCAGATAGCATCTCGGTCCGATCCGTTGAGTCGACAGAGTCGTGGTCCCGACAACGGCCATGGCGCCAAGCACCTGAACACATCAGCGAACCAAGGGACACTTTTCCCGTCAAGAACAACGTGTCTAACACCAATGACAATGCACACTCGATTACTCCACCAGACAACCTGCCACATCGAGCACAGGCGCATTGCGACGCAAAGACTACACCGTCACCCCGGGTAGGGGCAGCAAGGTTGACTCGAAGGTCCTGGTCCTGGTCCCACAAAATGGAAACAGATATCGTGGCCAGTAGCACTCAAATAAAGACGGACCAACCAGTCGATCCGCAAAGGAAGTCGGGCACGCCCGGAGAGCCAAGTCATCATCAGACAAGAACGAAACACACAACTACCCAGCCGGTTCCAAGGCTTGCCTGGATCAGGCGCGAGCAGGAGTGGGAGAAGCAACCCGAGGCAACCAATCAATCTCCGAGTCATACCAAGATGGCCTCCCCAGGTCATACTCCACCGGCTGGCATCCCAGACTCGAAACAGGAAGACAGTGTTGGTCTCGACCTGACAAGGCAAAATGAAGCAAAAACACATACAGACACTTGGAAGGGAACTAAAGTAACATCCCCGTGGAAAAGAGGCCGAGCGTCACGTGAGCAAGAGTCACAATGGGGGACAGACTGCCGATATCAAACTGAGCTCACAGTAGGCACCCCAGACACTGAAGGCCCCATCCCTCCAGACATCCGCAACAGAGCTTGTCTAGTCAAAGACGAACTATTGGCGAACACTCATCACGACATACGTCCACCCCAGAGACTGATAGTGGAGATGGACTGAGAAGTCAGTTTGTTTGTTTGTTTTGTTACAAAGGGGGGAGATGTTGTGAAGTCAGCATACCAGTAGTTGGGAGTGGGCGGAGCTAGGGGGTCAGAGGAAGAGGAGGAGCGGACTTAGGAAAGGGGCAGTTAGAGTAGGGACGGGGAACTGAACACACGTGCTAATAAAGAGCTAAGAGATAAGTCGGTGTCCGTGTTTGATTGATGTAGGACACGACACACGGTGTCCAGCCAGCGCTGCAGGAGCAGAAGCCAGGAGCCTACCCTGACTCTGCCAGACCCCAAGAGAAAAGAGAAAGTGCCCTCGCGTGGAGAACGGTGCCCCACGGAGACCGCCTGCCAAGCGGTGCTGACCGAGCGCTGTTCGCGCCAAAAGAAGCTGCAAGTGCCCGAGTGAGGTGAGGGCTGAAACGAGCCAAGCGAGGGATCGGGAGCCCAACCCCGATCTTGCTGTGCTGCCCGAGTGTGGGGAGCCCTGCTGAGTAAGGCGTGGACATCGCCTGGAAACGAGCGCTGCTGAGCGCTAAACAAATGCACCTGTGAAAAGCGCAGTCGAGCGCTAGCATCGGGAGCCCCGTGTGCAGAGGTGGGAGCGTCCCGCCTAAAGTGCCCAGAAGTGCCCACCGGGAGCCCACCCCGGCGGCAGAAGTCAAGACAAGTGACCCTACCTGAAGCATTGACTCCAGCGGTGGATCCTGGCTGCAACCGGCAAGTGGTGAGTGGAAGCGCTAAGAAAATACTGTGATTCCGGTGAAAAACGAAGAAAAACGGCCGAAATCCCGTCGAAAACGAGATTCCCGCGCGGCCATTTTGGAGTCAGGCAGCAGTGTCCAATCCCCTGCGAGGGATCATCGGCGGCCATTTTGAGGTCAGGCAGAAGACCTGAAATTGCAAATAAACATTGGCGAGTGCCACAGGGCCCGAAAACAAGCACTGGTAAGTGCAAAACAAACATTGGTAAAGACAAAAGAAAAACAAACATTGGCAAAGGGAAGTCAACAAGCATTGGTGCATACAAAGACAAATATTGGCTAAGAATAAACAAGCATTGGTAAAGGACAAACAAACATTGGCAAAGACCAAACAATCATTGGCAAGGGCAAGAGACATACAAACAAGCATTGGCGAATGCAAGTGAAGAGTAAACAAACATTGGCAACTGTAAGTGAAGCAAGCATTGGTGACTGTAACAAAACAAACATTGACGCATGCAAACAAGCATTGGCGAATGCAAGTGAAGAATAACAAAGCGCTGAAAAGACGACAAACAAGCCCATGCAAATGCAAGAAGCAATCTAAGAAGACAAACATTGATACATGCAAATCAACAAGCATTGGTACATGCAAAGACAAAGTACTGGCTAAGAGTAAACAAGCACTGGTACATGCAAATAAACAAGCAGTGATACATGCAACTAGACAAACATCGATACGTGCAAATCAACAAGCACTGGTACGTACAAAGGAACAAGCACTGATCCATGCACAAAGACACAAGCATCGATACACGCAGATCAACAAGCATTGGATAAATCGCAGCCAAGAAAGAAAACAAGTATCGCTGAAAACCAAACAAGCGCTGGCGAACATAACAGAATCCAGCATTAGCAAAGACCGAGCGAGCACTGGCGAAGGCCAAACAAGCGTTGCTAACGTCCCAGCGCATGACTAGACCGCAGGCTTCGACTACATACAGATCAATTACGAAGACGAGAAGACAAGTGAACAGCCGGTGCTCTGCGAACATGATCCATCAAAATCTTCCTCTTGTGGCGGGGGAAGAAATCGCACAACAGTTCAATCCCTGCTTTGAAGCACCACCCCCAGGGATGCAGACGGACACCTGGAGTCTGTGTCTCCAACGGAACCAATGGCTGGCCACATTGAGTGATTTCCTGGATGCCAATGGAGAACAAAGAGAGAGGAAATGCCTAACGCTGCTCCTCCATTTGGTGGGTCCAGAGGGCCGATGCCCAATCGAAACATTTTCCGAAGTAGACACAGACATCTATAAAAGACTCCAAGAGAAACTATGTGCCCGTCTCTCCGCACAAACGGAAGTGGATCGAGAGCGCATCATTTTCAACACAGCTCGGCAGGAACCAGGTGAACCACTGCCAACCTTCATCACTCGGCTAAAAAACCTGGTACAAGGCTGCCACTTCAACACCTTCACGAATGAAGACGCAGTCCGACTCCGGATAATTGAAGGCTGCGCAAACCCCGACACGAAACTCAAGATCTTGCGAGGAAAGTGGTCACTGGAAGAAATCATCAGGAAGGCTGAAATTGGACTGCACGTCAAGGTAAGAGACAAATCAAAGGCCCCGAATCTGAAAGCAAATTATCAAGACGCCCGGACAGATAACCCTCAGAACACAAACAGAACTGAAAGGAGAGAGAGGGAAGACAGACCAGCAAAAAGACAACGGGAAAGACACAGTGACAAAGAAAATAACACGGATTACCCAGAGTCAGATTTCTCAGCAGCCGACTACTCAAGGTCTACCAAGGACTGCTCGGAGTCAGATGACCCAGAGTCAACCATCCAAAAGACAATTCCAAAAAGTTATTCACCCCCCAGGAGTTCCTCAAAGAGTCATTCAAAGGAGGAAGAAAGAGCATCAAGTGGGACAGATCGCACTCCTGGTCAAGAAGGCATCCCGCACAACAAGTGGGAGAGAAAGACTAACCAGAGAAGAAGGGGTCGCACTGGCCAACACCGAAAGTCGGCGCAGGGACATCAGTCGACAAGCAGTGAAGACGAGTCCAAGGAAACATCTGGCCGGAGAACACACAAACCCCAAGTCAGAGATGCTGGAACATCAAGCAATTGGGAAGGAGAACCAGATCACACAAGACGGACTGGTCCATGCCATGATTCATGCCTTTATGGGCCCCAAAGCATCCATGGGCCCCGCGACAACGAAGGAACAGAGCGTAGATGGGTAACATCAGACGAGAAGGACGAAGAGGCAAAAGCTTGGGATCAAGCACGAGGAACAAGCACGGAATCTTCAAACAATCTCCCAAATGAGACAGCGTTGAAGATATTCCAACAAAGACACATGGAGAAGCTTTTCGAAAACAATTCCGAAGGGGAAAGCAGCTCGTCACGGACTACCCGGCTCCGAAGACCACCTAGTAGGACATTCCCAAATGAACACTCACAGAGGGAACTGACGGAGCACCCCTCTGATTCAGAAGGCACGTCGGTCCGGTCTTTTGATTCGGCAGAGTCATGGCCCCGACAACGACCACGTGCAACATTTTTAAAGAAACATTCTCAGAGGGAAGTGAGGGAGAACTCCTCTGATTCAGACAACACGTCGGTCCGATCTTTTGAGTCGGCAGAGCCATGGTCCCGACAACGACCACGTGCAACATTCTTAAAGAAACATTCTCAGAGGGAAGTGAGGGAGAACTCCTCTGATTCAGACAGCATGTCGGTCCGATCCTTTGAGTCGACAGAGTCGTGGTCCCGACACCGGCCATGGCGCCAAGCACCTGAACACATCAGCGAACCAAGGGACACTCTTCAAGCACCTGAACACATCAGCGAACCAAGGGACACTCTTCACGTCGAGAGCGACGTGTCCCACACCAATGTCAATGCACACTCGATCACTCCACCAGACAACCCGTCGCACCGAGCACATGTGCATCGTGACACTAATACCACACCGTCACCCCGGGTAGGGGCAGCCAGGTTGACTCGAAGGCCCTGGTCCTGGTCCTATAAAACGGAATCCGGCATCGTGACCAAAAGCACCCAAATAAAAACGGACCAACCAGTCAATCCGCAAAGGAAGCCAGACGTGTCAGGAGAACTAAGTCGTCATCGGGGGAGAACAAGACACACTAACATTCAGCCGACCCCAGAGTCTGCCTGTTCCAGGCGCGAGCAGGTGGGGGAGACACAACCCGAGACAGCAAATCAATCTCCAAGTCATACCAAGCTGACCTCCACCGTTCATACCTCAACGGCCGGCATCCCAGACTCGAAACAGGAAGACAGTATTGTTTTTGACCTGACGAAGCAAAAAGCAGCAAAGATAAAGGCGGTGAATGAATTACTGAACCAAGCCAAGACAGTCTCATCAGATAGCACCATACTGTCTGGCATACATAATCCTGAACTGGAGGACAGTGTTGCCTTCAACCGGATAATACAAACGGAAGCAGAAGTGGATACGGGCGCTCGGAAGAGGACCAGAACACTATCCACCCATGAAAGAGATCGAGCACCTAAGCCAACAGTAGTTACACCACGGGAAAGAGACATGCCGACTGCGGAATGTGAGGGCAGACAGTCCACACGCAACGTGATCAAGAATGCCCTGATTAAGACAACAGAACAATCGACCAAAGTCAAGCCCACCTCGGATTCAACACTACTGAGGCTCGAAGAGCAGGCTGTTCGCCAACCTGTGTGGCGGATTAAAGAACTGCGAACACTAAGGACATTAAGCTCATTTTGTTAAGAAAGGGGGAGATGTAGTATGGTGAGACGCAGTCTAGTGGTTGAGGGGTGGAGACAGAGGGAGGAGCAGGAACGGGAGGAGCCGGGGAATGGGAACCATGGGGACAGTTAGAGTAGGGACAGGGACGAGGAAGGATGTGCAGTAATAAAGCTCTCCTAAACTATAAAGAAGTGTCGGTCGTTATTGCCACCACGACGCGACAATGAGGGGGGATGTTCATTTTTGATCCAAAGCTTAGGTATATTTACTATGCACTTTGGACCTAGGAGTCTGATGAATACATTTAAACAATGGATAGTAAGTTATGTCATATATGTCAGTTGTGCGTTACTAAAATGTTAAAGATTTTTCCAATCTCAAAGCATGAGCTACAGAAATGGGCAGGTGCTGCAATTGGAAACTCACATTCCCAACTAAATAACATTGCGAATCACGGACGGCTTAGTGGTAGACAATGTCTACCTTGCCCCAAGAGCATTCATTGCCGACAACTGCAAAGAAAAACTCACCTCGGCAGACAGGAGGGCTACTAGAAGAAATAATTAAATTATGGTCGCACTGCCAGGCCTGCGCACAGTGCGGTGCCTCTGTCTCAGTCATCTGGGATGCAGGAAGTCACACGCATTTTCAAGTGCGCGAGGCCCAATGCGCATGCCCCACCGTGGGGGGAGAATTAAAGAGGGGCTTGCAGACACAGCCGGAGCCTGTGCGCTGCGCACAGTGCCACTGGCACATCCTCCTCATTATCGAATCTACCGGCTAGAGTCTGGGTCAGCACCAGGTCATGGACGGGGGTGCACCAGCGCAAATGCAGTTGTGTTTTTTACCCCTGCACCGCGAAGGTGAGACACGGACGGAGAGGAGTAGTAGTCTGCCTGACTACTGTGACTCTGACTCGCGTCATGGACCGAAAATCAGCCTCAGCCACAAAACCGGCCGCCTGTGAGCAAACCGGCCCCCACCCCATCCAGCCTATCGGGGGATTGCCCGGTGCCCGGACTTACCAGTCCTGCCCTGCTTTGTATCCCTCTCCCTTGCAACTCACCTGGAATTGTAGCAATTGTTTATGATTACTCTTCAGCCAAAAAAAAAACCCACATCAAAATAGGCAACTATATCCATTTGCAACGTGGAAACTGTCCTTAATAACAGTTTATGCTTTGCAAATGGTAGCGGCGTGTACAGGAAAACGCAAATGTCATTTCGTATTTTGCTAAAGGTTATTGCAGACGGAGTCCCTGTGCTTTAAAGGACATGAGTGTGAGAAGGTGGCCTGATATGCAGTGCTCACTATTCTAGTGAACACTATGTATCAGTCCAGCAACCCTTATTGATGATTGGTTGTAAGTCAACCTTATAGACCAGCTATCCTAGTAGCGTGGATACGAGCAGTCTAAGGCTAAAGACTCGAGAGGGCTGTTTACCACACATATACCCCTTGAACACCAAGTGAAAAGACACCACACAAGTGTTATGAAAATAAACAAGATATTTATTATAAATCACAACAGCCCTGTACTCTTTATGAGGACAGGGTACTAAGCACAAAACAAAACCTTTACGAAAATTTTTAAGTTAGCACAGTATATACAAATGCCCGAGGGGCACGGAAAACCATATACTCTGAAAGTGGAATGCGAAATTACTAGCAGGTAAGTACAGTACTAATAGGCTTTGGAATCGCTAGATCTTGACTATAGAATCTTCAGATTACTTCTAGGAGACCCAGGGGACTCGGGTGCAGAGTGTGCACTCTCACGCGTGATGCGGGACAAAGTCTATGGTAGCTAGTAAAGACAAAGTTAGTGTTCTCGGGCGAACCCGACCTGGTAGGAGGAAAACGAAAGTGGATTCTGACCCTTGGATAGTGAGGCTATGCTGGGGCACCGAAATGCCGAAGTTACCTAGCCCAGGGGCTGCAGCTGCATAGGACTCAAAGGACATCAGGAATCCTCGTAGACGGACCAGGAGCCTGGAAGAAAGAAGTTGCTGGCAGGCGACCAGTGAAGAAAGTTCGATGGATCCAAGCCTGGATCGAAGGAAGATGACACCTGAAAGCAGAGGGGACCAAGTTCGTGACTACTAGCCAGTAGTCAGGTGGCACCAGGAGGGCACCGGATGGTAGTCACCTCGACTAGGTGAGTGGGTGACGCTGTGCTCGCAGATCTCACGGACCAGGAGGCGTTGTCGGCGACCAGGATGGAGGAGCGAGCTGTCCCACGATGGATGAAGCTGTCGGCGTCGCTGGACCCAGGATTGGGCAACAAAGTCTTGGCAAATTCAAGCCCACGCGGTGGACTCAAAATGGCGTCTGGAGTGGACCAGGAGGGTCCGGGGTGCCTCTCTTGAAGAAGGAAGCAAGGGCCAGTCTGGAGCAACCAGACCAGCAGCAGTGATGTCGTCGGGCGTCGTGTAGAAGGCCATAAGCCAGCCGGCTAGTAGCCACACAGCGCGGTGAGCACGCAAAAGCAGAAGGGCCCCATACAGATCGTGGAGATGCTGGAGGGTTGATCTTCGGTGCTGGAGCTGCTCAGGGTTGGGGCTTCTCGGACCCCAAAGCACTCACCAGTGGAAGACTCGGTGGGCTTGTTGCAAAGAAGTCGTGCAGTCTTGGCGATCGTCGGTCCCTCGAGGTCTCGTCGCACTCACAGTTCTCAGCTTTGCTGTAGAGGTGAGTAGAGGTCAGAGGTGCCAGGGAAGCCGGGTCTCGTTGAGCTGGGTCGTCGGATTCGTGAAGAAGGACTTGCAGCAGACTGCAGTGTTTCTTAGGATGGTGCCCGCTTGATGCAGGGTGACTACTCCTTAGCCACAAGGGAGAATCTTGAAGAAGAAATCTTGATGTCCTTTCGAAGAAAGTCGTGTCTTGATTCCAAAGATGATCTAATTTGAACAGGGGGCCCGCTCCCATCTTTATACTAAAAAAGGGGGCTGACCCGGTGACTAGGTCCTGCCTATGGGTGGGACTAGGAGGGGGGTGGTTACACCCCTCTGCCATGCCGGACTTTCCCCAGGCCAGGGGCTGGTGTGCCCCTGGAACTGGTTCTGACCGGCCTATGCGTAGTGAGCACAGGGGTGCCACTCAGCAGTCACCTTCCTGAAAAGCCCTGCCTACCCAGGATACACAAAACCATGTCTGGGACGGTGCTAGCACCGCCCCTGACAGGAAACCCTTTGTCCAGGCTCCCCTCGCTGGAAGGACTCCCAGCTGCAGGGGGTCAGACTCGTGTCTGTGGTGGCAGCATCCATTTTGTGGAGCTGAGGCTTCAGTTAACTTTAACCGGGGTTCACAGTTACATACATGTCGTGTCCCTCTAGAAGGGTGGAATGCTAACCCCGTCGCCAGAATTGGCGAGGGGTTAGTATTCCAATTCGTATGACACCTTACTCGACATGTTTTGATAAAGCAATACCAAAGATAGCATTTAACCGCGAGGATTATAATGCACTTAAGAGTATATGGTATGCGATATCATGGAACAGCTATTCGGACTTGGTTCCGCAAGCTGCAGACAGGCTCAGCTCATGCCAGAGCACCATCTCACACGATTCCAAGCACTCTGCCTTCAGGATTGTTAAGGCCTGCCATAGGAGTGACTGATAGGAATCTGTGTGTCCATTTTAGGGTTAGATATAGGTATACTATATCTACAGCAAAGGGTGATTACACGACTTTGCCCCAGCTGTCATGCAGCCAGTTGTGTCAAATTTAGGAGGCCAGCCAGGGGTGGCATAATACATGCTGCAGCCCCTGGCAGCCCTGGGTACACCTATGCCCTGAGTTACAGGGTCTGATAAGGTGGCCCAGTACCAAGTGGTAAATGCACCTAGGGTACATGTTGTAATTTAGAGAGAGAACAGCCAGGCTGTGGGTCTGATTGGCAGGCCCACAGCCAGAGAAAGTCGTAAACCAGTGAAACAAAAGCAAAAAATCTGGGTGATCATAGGATTGCAGACCCTACTCTCCTACATGACCCCCCCCCCCAAACTTTGGGACAATAAGCTAACCTTGACCAGGTGAGTCTTCTTGTTCTAAGTGGAAATATCTGGAGAGCCCATCGGCATTGCCATGATCAGTACCAGGTCTATGTTCCACTGTAAAGTCCATCCCCTGTAGGGAAATGGACCACCTAAGCAGTTTGGGGTTTTCACCCTTCATCTGATTTAGCCACAAGAGGGGCTTATGGTCGGTCTGAATCTTGAAGTGAGTGCCAAACAAGTCTGGCCTCAGCTTCTTCAGGGCCCAAACCACAGCAAATGCCTCCCTCTCAATGGCTGACCAATTCTTCTCTCTGGGGGTCAGCCTTCTGCTTATAAAAGCAATGGGCTGGTCTTGACCATCAAAATTCAGTTGAGAAAGAACAGCTCCCACACCCAACTCAGAAGCATCTGTTTGGACAATGAATGGTTTGGAGTAGTCTGGACTCTTAAGGATAGGTGCTGTGCACATGGCCTGCTTTAGGTCATCGAATGCTTTTTGACAGCCTGCTGTCCACTGAACCTTTTTTGGCATTTTCTTACTTGTCAGTTCATTTAATGGTGTCACAATTGAACCATAGTTCCTGACAAACTTTCTGTAGTATCCAGTCAGGCCCAAGAAAGCTCGAACCTGAGTCTGGGTGGTTGGAGGAGCCCAGTCCCTGATTGACTGTATTTTGCTCTCCAGTGGTTGAACCTGGCCTCCACCTACAAGGTGACCCAGGTATACAACCTGTGTCTGCCCTATCTGGCACTTGGTGGCCTTGATAGTGAGGCCTGCTGCTTGCAGAGCCTCTAACACTTTCCTCAGGTGGACCAGGTGATCCTCCCAGGTGGAGCTAAAGACAGCAATATCATCTAGATATGCTGCACAGAAGTCATCCAGCCCAGTGAGGACTTGATTCACCAACCTTTGGAAGGTGGCAGGTGCATTTTTCAGACCAAAGGGCATCACCACAAATTGATAATGCCCACCAGGGGTTGAAAATGCTGTCTTGGGCTTGGCATCCTCAGCTAGCCTGATTTGCCAATACCCAGCTGTCAGGTCAAATGTACTTAAGTAGTTGGCAGAAGCCAATCTATCTATAAGTTCATCTGCCCTTGGTATTGGGTGGGCATCAGTCTTAGTGACTGCATTGAGACCCCTGTAGTCTACGCAGAACCTCATCTCTCTCTTACCATCTTGGGTGTGAGGTTTTGGCACTAGAACTACTGGACTAGCCCAAGGGCTATCTGAGGGTTCAATGACTCCCAACTCCAACATTTTCTGCACTTCAGTTTTTATGCAGTCTCTAACATGATCAGACTGCCTGTAGATTTTACTCTTGACTGGCAGGCTGTCACCAGTGTCAATCTCATGGGTGCACCAATTGGTCTGACTGGGTGTCAGAGAGAACATATGTCTGAAAGACTGAAGAACCTGTTTACAGTCTTTCTGTTGATGTTCAGAGAGGCTGCCACAAAAGACAACACCATCTACTGACCCATCATCAGGATTCTGAGTGAGCAGGTCTGGGAGAGGGTCACTCTCTTCCTCCTGTCCCTCATCTATGGCCATGAGCAAGCTCATGTCCTTCCTGTCGATATATGCTTTGAGCCTGTTGACATGGAGTACCCTGTGGGGGCTCCTGGGAGTTCCAAGGTCCACCAGGTAGGTGACCTCTCCCTTTTGCTCAAGAATTGTGTGGGGCCCAGACCATTTGTCTTTGAGTGCTGCTGGGGCCACTGGCTCCAACACCCACACCTTCTGTCCAGGCTGGTAAACAGTCAGGACAGCCTTTTGGTCATGCCAAGCTTTTTGAAGTTCTTGACTGGCCTTAAGGTTTTCAGATGCCTTCTCCATATACTCAGCCATCCTGGAGCGGAGACCAAGTACATAGTCCACTATGTTGGTTGCAGGCTTTTTGAGAGGTCTCTCCCATCCTTCCTTCACCAAACACAGGGGGCCTCTCACAGGATGCCCATACAAAAGTTCAAAAGGGCTGTAGCCAACCCCCTTTTGTGGGACCTCTCTGTAAGCAAACAGAAGGCAGGGAATCAGGACATCCCATCTTCGCCTGAGCTTTTCAGGTAGTCCATGAATCATCCCTTTTAGGGTCCTGTTGAACCTTTCAACAAGCCCATTGCATTGTGGATGATAGGGTGTAGTGAATTTGTAATTGACACCACTTTCCTTCCACATAGCAGTTAAGTAGCTTGACATGAAGTTTGCACCTCTGTCAGAGACAACCTCCTTAGGGAAGCCCACTCTGGAGAACACTCCAACTAGGGCTCTTGCCACCACAGGTGCTGTGGTGGTCCTAAGTGGAATAGCTTCAGGATACCTGGTGGCATGATCCACTACCACCAGTATAAACTTGTGCCCTGATGCTGTCTGGGGTTCCATTGGACCAACAATGTCAATCCCCACTCTTTCAAAGGGCACCCCCACCACAGGCATTGGTATAAGGGGGGCCTTTGTTGTGCCACCTGACTTACCACTGGCTTGGCAAGTGACACAGGAGCGACAAAACTCCTTGGTATCCTCATTCATGTGAGGCCAGTGAAAGTGTGAGACAAGCCTGTCCCAAGTCTTTGTCTGGCCTAAGCGACCTGCTAAGGAATCTCATGGGCCAAGGTAAGTAGGAAACCTCTCTGAGACAAGGGTACAACCAGCCTCCTGGTCATGCCAGGCTTGGGGTCTCTTGACTCAGTGTACAGGAGTCCATCTTCCCAGTATACCTTGTGGGTACCTGTGGCGTTCCCAGCAGCCTCAGCAGCAGCCTGCTGTCTGAGGGGTTCAAGAGAAGGGCAGTCTAGCTGGTCCTTCCCCAGGTCTTCCCTTGAGGGTCCCCCTGAACCCAAGAATTCAACTTGATCAAGTTCAAACTCTCTAGGCTCAGTTACCCTCAATTCCTGTAGGTCAGCCTCCTCTGAGACTTGATCCACAACCTGGGGCAAGGGGAAAGGCACAGCCTTAACCCTACTGCTCTTTTTCTTGGAAGGTGTCTGGTCCATTGTTCCAGGATCCAGCACCTGTTCAGTGAGGCATTTCCTGACCTGTGACCTGGTCACAGCAAACACATGTGCTGGCAAGCCTAACATTTCCATGTGAGTCCTCTGCTCCACTTCTGACCATTGTGATGACTCCAAATCATTGCCCAACAAACAATCCACTGGGAGGTCTGAACTAACTACAACCTTCTTTTGGCCAGTTACCCCTCCCCAGGAGAAAGCTACAATTGCCATACTGTGATTGGTAGTGACATTGCTTGCATTGGTCACCAGGAATTCTGTACCTGGCATGATCTGTCCAGGGTCCACAAAGTTAGGTGTCACCATTGTGACACTGGCACAAGTGTCCCTATAGGCCTGAGCCATTTTTCCATTAATGAAAGGTGTCTGTCTGTATTTGCCCAAAGTATTGGGACTTATATCAGGGGACATATCCACATCCCCTGTACAAACAAGGACAGCCTGAGTGAGGGTGCCAACTAAGTTGTCACTCCCCTCAGAACCCAGGGTTAACCCTACTAAACCCTTGGGAGGTGCACTACCACTGCTGACTGTACTAGGGGGCACAGGTGCCTTAGGGGCTGCAGTGGCAGGAGTCTGCCCTCCTCCTTTCTTGGTGCACTCACTAAACCAGTGAGTTTTACTTTTGCAGTATTGGCACCACCTTTTAGATTGGCCTTCTTTCTTCTTTTGGGGAGCCTGACCCCCACCCTCTTTGGGTTGTTGGGGACCTGTCGAAGACTTCTGGTCATTTTGTTCCCCCTTAGAATCTTTACCCTTCTGGTCTGCTTTCTTCTGACCACCTTGATTCTGGCCCTGGTTCTGTTTAACTCTTGTTCTAACCCATCTGTCTGCCTTCTTTCCCAATTCTTGGGGAGAGGTCAGATCTGAGTCAACAAGATGCTGATGAACAACTGGTTCTGAAAATTGTTTAAAATTTGTTCTCTCATCATCAAATTGTACAATCCTTTATAATCAGTAACCTTACTGCCCAGCAACCAGCCCTCAAAAGCCTTAGTGGCACAATCTACAAAGTCAGACCAATCTTGAGACTGAGTTTTCTGGGTATCCCTGAACAGCACTCTGTACTGCTCAGTGGTTAGGCCAAACCCTTCAACCAGTGTGTTTTTCAAGACTTGGTAATTGTTAGCATCCTCCACTCTTGTAGTGAGGAGCTTATCTCTACCTTTGCCTTCAAAGGAGAGCCACAAGATAGCTGCCCACTGACTCTGGGGAACACCCTGCACAGTGCAGGCCCTCTCCAGAGCAGTAATCCATTTGTGGATGTCATCCCCTTGTTTAAAGGGGGGCACTATCTTACCTAGGTGTTTTGTATCAAAACTCCTTTCCCTATTGCTAGGTACAATGCTGCCACCAGTGGGGACTACCCCACTTAACTGTTGCTCTCTAGCAAAGGCAAGCCTCTCTTTGGCCAGGGCAAGTTCTTCCCTTTCAATCCTCAGATTGGCTGCCCTTTCTTTAGCTTCATACACTCTCCTCTGAGGAGATGTCATCCCCTTCTGAGAGGAGTGTTGAGAGCCATTGGTTTGAAGGGATCTGCCAGAGCCTCTGGATGGAGACCTAGCTCGTCCATTCCCAATGTTAAGCTGACCTGAGAGTGGCCCCTGGGGTCCCCCAGTACTCATCTCATGTCTGCTTAAGTTGGACCTGGTTAGTCTGCTGACTTCTACCTGTCCCTTGTCTGCCTCATCCCCAGAGGGCTCCTCATCCTCCTCCCCCTCTTCAGTCTCAGCTGAGAGATGGATTAGGTCAGGGTCTCCTCTGGTTCCCTCAAGGGAAGGCATACCTCCATCTGGATTAGAAGAGCTAAGAAGTTTCTCAGCTTTTCTGGCATCATAAGTCTCTAAGAGACCAATCAGAAAGGAAGTTGTGGGGTTAGACCCCTGCTTAATCTTCCTAGAGGTACACACTTGTCGTAACTCATGGAAGCTAAGCACAGTATATCTGGAAGGGAGGACCTGTGGAGGGTCCACTGACACAAGGGGAGACTCAGAGTTTCCTCCTTTGTCTGACATATTGTTTCTAGTGTGGTGTAAGTGATGCACCTACCTACACTATGTGTTTGCCTACTGATCCCTTGCTAAGAGTTGCAGCCAAGGTGTGCTAAGCCTTGAGGAGCTGCAACAGCTGGTTCAGTAGAACTCAGAGTATTCTAAGCTTAGTTATATGTACTAACAGTACTTATGTGATCTTTCAACAAGATATTCTTAGGATACGTGTGGTAAAACAACAGCAAGCTCAAATCCCAACCGCTGCTCACCAATGTGAGAAGGTGGCCTGATATGCAGTGCTCACTATTCTAGTGAACACTTTGTATCAGTCCAGCAACCCTTATTGATGATTGGTTGTAAGTCAACCTTATAGACCAGCTATCCTAGTAGCGTGGATACGAGCAGTCTAAGGCTAAAGACTCGAGAGGGCGTGTTAAGCCAGCTGTTTACCACACATATACCCCTTGAACACCAAGTGAAAAGACACCACACAAGTGTTATGAAAATAAACAAGATATTTATTATAAATCACAACAGCCCTGTACTCTTTATGAGGACAGGGTACTAAGCACAAAACAAAACCTTTATGAAAATACCTAAGTTAGCACAGTATATACAAATGCCCGAGGGGCACGGAAAACCATATACTCTGAAAGTGGAATGCGAAATTACTAGCAGGTAAGTACAGTACTAATAGGCTTTGGAATCGCTAGATCTTGACTATAGAATCTTCAGATTACTTCTAGGAGACCCAGGGGACTCGGGTGCAGAGTGTGCACTCTCACGCGTGATGCGGGACAAAGTCTATGGTAGCTAGTAAAGACAAAGTTAGTGTTCTCGGGCGAACCCGACCTGGTAGGAGGAAAACGAAAGTGGATTCTGACCCTTGGATAGTGAGGCTATGCTGGGGCACCGAAATGCCGAAGTTACCTAGCCCAGGGGATGCAGCTGCATAGGACTCAAAGGACGTCGGGAATCCTCGTAGACGGACCAGGAGCCTGGAAGAAAGAAGTTGCTGGCAGGCGACCAGTGAAGAAAGTTCGATGGATCCAAGCCTGGATCGAAGGAAGATGACACCTGAAAGCAGAGGGGACCAAGTTCGTGACTACTAGCCAGTAGTCAGGTGGCACCAGGAGGGCACCGGATGGTAGTCACCTCGACTAGGTTAGTGGGTGACGCTGTGCTCGCAGATCTCACGGACCAGGAGGCGTTGTCGGCGACCAGGATGGAGGAGCGAGCTGTCCCACGATGGATGAAGCTGTCGGCGTCGCTGGACCCAGGATTGGGCAACAAAGTCTTGGCAAATTCAAGCCCACGCGGTGGACTCAAAATGGCGTCTGGAGTGGACCAGGAGGGTCCGGGGTGCCTCTCTTGAAGAAGGAAGCAAGGGCCAGTCTGGAGCAACCAGACCAGCAGCAGTGATGTCGTCGGGCGTCGTGTAGAAGGCCACAAGCCAGCCGGCTAGTAGCCACACAGCGCGGTGAGCACGCAAAAGCAGAAGGGCCCCACGCAGATTGTGGAGATGCTGGAGGGCTGATCTTCGGTGCTGGAGCTGCTCAGGGTTGGGGCTTCTCGGACCCCAAAGCACTCACCAGTGGAAGACTCGGTGGGCTTGTTGCAAAGAAGTCGTGCAGTCTTGGCGATCGTCGGTCCCTCGAGGTCTCGTCGCACTCACAGTTCTCAGCTTTGCTGTAGAGGTGAGTAGAGGTCAGAGGTGCCAGGGAAGCCGGGTCTCGTCGAGCTGGGTCGTCGTATTCGTGAAGAAGGACTTGCAGCAGACCGCAGTGTTTCTTAGGATGGTGCCCGCTTGATGCAGGGTGACTACTCCTTAGCCACAAGGGAGAATCTTGAAGAAGAAATCTTGATGTCCTTTCGAAGAAAGTCGTGTCTTGATTCCAAAGATGATCTAATTTGAACAGGGGGCCTGCTCCCATCTTTATACTAAAAAAGGGGGCTGACCCGGTGACTAGGTCCTGCCTATGGGTGGGACTAGGAGGGGGGTGGTTACACCCCTCTGCCATGCCAGACTTTTCCCAGGCCAGGGGCTGGTGTGCCCCTGGAACTGGTTCTGACCGGCCTATGCGTAGTGAACACCGGGGTGCCACTCAGCAGTCACCTTCCTGAAAAGCCCTGCCTACCCAGGATACACAAAACCATGTCTGGGACGGTGCTAGCACCGCCCCTGACAGGAAACCCTTTGTCCAGGCTCCCCTCGCTGGAAGGACTCCCAGCTGCAGGGGGTCAGACTCGTGTCTGTGGTGGCAGCATCCATTTTGTGGAACTGAGGCTTCAGTTAACTTTAACCGGGGTTCACAGTTACATACATGTCGTGTCCCTCTAGAAGGGTGGAATGCTAACCCCGTCGCCAGAATTGGCGAGGGGTTAGTATTCCAATTCGTATGACACCTTACTCGACATGTTTTGATAAAGCAATACCAAAGATAGCATTTAACCGCGAGGATTATAATGCACTTAAGAGTATATGGTATGCGATATCATGGAACAGCTATTCGGACTTGGTTCCGCAAGCTGCAGACAGGCTCAGCTCATGCCAGAGCACCATCTCACACGATTCCAAGCACTCTGCCTTCAGGATTGTTAAGGCCTGCCATAGGAGTGACAGATAGGAATCTGTGTGTCCATTTTAGGGTTAGATATAGGTATACTATATCTACAGCAAAGGGTGATTACACGACTTTGCCCCAGCTGTCATGCAGCCAGTTGTGTCAAATTTAGGAGGCCAGCCAGGGGTGGCATAATACATGCTGCAGCCCCTGGCAGCCCTGGGTACACCTATGCCCTGAGTTACAGGGTCTGATAAGGTGGCCCAGTACCAATTGGTAAATGCACCTAGGGTACATGTTGTAATTTAGAGAGAGAACAGCCAGGCTGTGGGTCTGATTGGCAGGCCCACAGCCAGAGAAAGTCGTAAACCAGTGAAACAAAAGCAAAAAATCTGGGTGATCATAGGATTGCAGACCCTACTCTCCTACATGAGCACTTAGGAATGCAAATGTTGAAATGTATTCATGTTTTTTAGAGTTTTTAGTGCTGCAAACTACAAAACTGTAGCTTCAAAGCTTTTGAGTCAGATACACCAGTACAATAATAAACAACCAGAACCAAGGCGTTGGGGCGTTGCCAATTAACTGTGCATTAATTTAGTCTGCCCGTGGCAGTCAGCCTTCAGCCGAACTGAGCGGCTCAGGCGGGTCCTAAATCAGTGCTGGCATTGAAGAACTTGGTTTTAGAACCCAGCGGCGCCGGGGGAAATGCCCGAAGTCTTTGAGTTCACCTGTCTTGGCATACAGAGACACGGGACACTTCTCAGTGACGTCAAAGATCAAATTTATTGGCTGCAACCAGGAACAGAGGTCTACGAAGCACGACACGGGTGGTTCGCTAGAGACTGCACAATTTCAGAGAGCGAGACATCGACTTTTATGCCGAAAATCACATTCCTGGCTAGCATCAATTATTTAAAAACTGTCCAATCACACAGTGACATTTCATAGGTATCGCATAACGACAAGCCCACTTTCAGTTGTCCAGCCCACCATAAATGACAAGGCAAAAACCAACATTCTTGCTTGGACAGGCCAAACGAACCCATAATAAAAAGACCTCAACCCCAAACCATAAATAGGTCATAAAGGAAGGAACAGAAACAGATGAGAAGTATAATAGAAGGGCGTGTACCATAAACTCAGCAATGTCCTGCTCTTTGATCTCTATCTGACCAGCTGCCTAACAAGGAACTGGCTCAACAAGGTTAGCCTCGGGCAAGGGAGTCAGTTCGTTCAGGTCACACAAAGGTCAGCTAAAGGTGTACGTGTCCCAAGGACTCGCTCGGCCGTAGTCATCGGCCTATGTGAGGGCAACCACAAAATGGCTGCCGTACACAAAATGGAACCCGAAGGTTCGAACGAAATCCCTGAATACACAGTGTATCCATCAATCGATCATGACGAAAACACTTGTACATGCCGCACTCGTTATTTGCGGTCCGCTGATACCAAAATTGTCTCAATACGACAACCTTTATTGAACGGGTTCAGAATTACGGAACCTCAGGCCCTCCTTTTGCCCGTACATAGGCAATAAACCCAAACTCACGTTAGTCTGAATCCAGGTCTATGTTCATCAGATCGTCAAGATGTTGCTGTAGCATCATCCTATTACTTAGTAACTCTCTCTGGACAGGTCTCCTTGCACACGAAGTAGCACAATGGCCACACATAGCAGGAGCACACTGTACGCAAAGACAGAACAGGAAAAGGATAGCTAAGATCATCCCAATGACCATCATAATCTTCCATCCCCAGGTGGATAACAATCCCCAAAACCATCCCATTAACGACCAATCTCCTTCGTCCACATATACAGACTCGGAGATCTTATGTAGCTTGGAAATGGCTTGGAAAACTGTTGGAGCGTTGTCTGGAATGAAAACGCAGCAGCTCGATTGAATCAATTTGCATACCCCTCCTCTATCTGCAAGTATGACATCTAACGCAACTCTGTTCTGAAGAGTCATAAGGTGATCCGACTGGAGCTCAGCAGTCAAGTTACTAAGGGCACCGGCAGTCTCAACTATGGTGGACTCAACCACTCTCGTCAATTGCCGTATGTTCCTGCTGTTAGCCATAGGTCTCCAAAACGGCAGAAAACCCTTCAAGAAATCTCCCAATTCTTGTCCTGCAGTATCTTCCTGACTGAAGACACCTGTAGCAACTCTCGTCTTGTGGTAATCTGCCGCAGCTGTATACGTAGGAGGCAACAGGAACGAGACAAAATATGTGCCCGAGAAATCAGGGGGAAATCATGTATACACTCTATCGTAACAGATGAAATAAGTACCCTTAGCTGCTAGAAACGATGGGGAAGTCTGGGACGCAAAAACATACGTCTCAGTGCAAACACTCTTCCCTAATTGAGCTCTCGGATTCTTGTCATTACCTTGCAGACAATATTGACCCTGATGGGGCACTATCCAAATCGGAGAGGATCTTTTCTCCATATCCAGTCACGTTCCATCCAATATACGCTAGCGTCTCATCTCTCTGGATAGTTTCATAGGAACTAATTCCTCTAATCATATCGACTATACCCTTAACTAGAGCACTATTCTTCGGACTATCCTTCACAGAACGTAGGGGGTAAACTTCACGAGCATAGATGAACATCGTTCTGTATGCCCACACTGAACCATTGTAGCTGAAAGGCAAAACCAGGTAAGAAATACCTTTATCAGTAGTATGGGGCATAAGACCACACACCCAACAATTAGTTGTGTTCACTACTAGCTGGTGTTGGTGCAGAAGCTGAACAAAGGAATTATTAATGAATTCCATTCTCCTAATGGGCTCATGTTCAGGCAAAGGGTGAAAAGAATGCAAGGAAGCAGTAGGAGGAGGCATAGGTCGTGCAGTAGGTGAAAATGTCACTTGAAAAGAGAATATAATATATCCCATCAAAAACATCATTAAACTAAACAACATCAACAGACATAATATTAAAAAACGCTTTCTGCTCATCACTGTACATATTTTGCTCTTGTAGCTCATTCTTTCAACAGGTCTCTCCATCTCGAAAAACTCCATCCTCTAATCGTGCTGTTTGTGGCGGTAGCGTGTTCCGTGCTAAGGAATGCATCTGTCAGTCCAGGGAACGCCCTTAGACCAACCAGAACCGTCGACCTAACGTCTTCGGCTTGCACTTCAAAGTCTTTGCACCATGACCTTACAGACGAACCCGGATGGATGTTCGAAAAACAAAAATCGGTCAAAACAGTTTCTCAGAGGAGAGCTTAACCTTAAAAAATAGCAAAGAAAGAATTTATTATTTTTTTAGTCCCACGACTCTTGGTCACAAATTATAACAGCCTTTACCAGGCAATGTCTGATCTTGAAACAAAAGTTCAGGTTCGGAAGTGTCCAAACGATTCGACAGGGGCACAGCTTCTTGCAGAAGATCGTTGCTTTCACGTTCAGTGTTCGTTCCAATCAAACGTGCATCGCTAAAAGGCAGAAAACGAGGCACGGTTTCAGTTTCAGAATCTGGAACACCTTACTGGACCCACTGGTCATACGGCAGAGGCAAAGGGGCCCTCTTACAATCTACGCCGTGGATCCAGTTCTTTTTACTGCGCACTTGCACTGCTGAACGCGTGGACAAAAGCACCAAGTAGGGTCCAATCCAGCGGGGCTGCTCGTTCTTGGTCCGCTGGAAGTTCTTTATTAGGATCCAGGAGCCAGGTTCGATAGCATGTCCTGGATCTTCAGATGCTTGTGGCAGTGTTTCATGAACCTGTTGGTGCAAAACACGCAATTTAGCCGTCAATTCGTAAAGGTAATCAAGCAATACAGGGTGTTCTATCTCGCTAAATTTTGTCGGCCGCAGCACTCCCCAAATATTTGCCGGGCGACCAAAAACCACTTCATACGGACTAAGTCCCATTCGTGAATGTACAGTCATCCTCGTTGACAAAAGTGCTAACGGCAAAGCATCAGGCCATTGTAGACCAGAGCTCGCCTGAATCTTGGCTAGTTTTAGCTTAAGGGTGCCATTGTAGCTTTCTACCAGAACAGCTGATTGGGGATGATTTGCAGCGTGAAATTTCTGCTGTATTCCTAAACCATCACACACTCTCTTCATCACTTGACCCACAAATTCACTCCCATTGTCACTCCAGACCATTCTCAGCAAACCATACCTAGGGAAGAATTCCTTGACAAGGGCTTTAGCTGTGGACAAGGCAGTGTTATCTTTCAGGGGATATGCTTCTCCCCATCTCGAAAAGGCACAAACAACAACAAGCACATACTTTAAGTTGTTGCACCTCTCCATGTGGATGAAATCTAGCTGCAAAACCTCGAACGGATACGTCGGAGGCGCAAAATGACCAGCTGGAGTCGGAGTTCCCTTACCAGGGTTGTACATCAAACAAACCATACCGTTCTTAACCAAATTCTCTGCACACTGAGGAATTCCTGCATTTTGCCATACTGGAGCTAACAACTTCCAAACCCCTTTCACACTGATATGAGCCATTCCATGAGCCATCGTAACCACTGGAAGCACATACGCATCCGGTAACAACCATCGCTGATGCTCTGACCACTCAACCCAACAACCATTCGAATCCAATTTACCCTTATTTCCTCTCCATTCATTCAACTCTTTCTCTGTAGCTTCAGCTTGAATGGACTTCACACTTCCAATCGTATCTTCACACATGTTTCTATCCAGAACCCATCTCGCCGGACCCGCAACATACATTCGACTCATTACATCTCTCGCAGTTTCTTTCGCGACTTCGTCTGCAAACGCATTACCACGACCAACATCATCAGTAATTTTCTTATGCGCACTGCATTTCACGATTGCAACTTGCAACGGCAAAGTAAGTGACTCAAGAAGTTCATTCACCAACTGACCATGCTGAATCTTAGTTCCATGCAAAGTCAGGAACCCACGTTCTTTCCACAAACCTCCAAAACTATGAGCCACATCAAACGCATACTGGCTATCAGTGTAAACAGTCACTCATTTCCCTTTCGACAACACACACGCCCTTGTCAATGCAATCAACTCTGCTGCTTGCGCTGAATTATGTGGGATATGTGCAGCTTCAACAATTGTATGCAAAGTCGTAACAGCATATGCCGCAGTCGTATCACCATTCGGAAGCTTAAAGCACGAACGATCAACCCATAAGGTACCATCACACTCTGCAAGAGGAGTATCCCTAAGGTCTATTCTCCCTTTCGTTTCTTCCTCTGTCCTAAGGAAGCAATCATGCTGTTCAACAACATCTGTCTCAACTAAAATCGGCAACAACATAGTTGGATTCAACGTGTTGCGTCTCTTTATATGCACATGACTCGCTGAGTGTCAATTCGTAACCCGACAAACGAGCACTAGTTAAGTGCTGTGTCTTGGAGCGATTCAACAAGGTATCCACTGCATGTGGAACCATCACAATCAATGTATTATCCATCACCAAACCAGCAGACTGTCGAATAGAGACAGCCTCTGCTGCTGTAGCTCTCAAACAACTCGGCAACGCTCTAGCTACCGGATCCAAAGTCGACGAAAAATACGCAAATGGACGTTGCTTATCGCCGAACTGCTGTGTCAAAACTAACAATGCACATCCCTCTCTTTCGTGGACATAGAGTGTAAAAGGCTTACTGTAGTCGGGAGTACCCAACACAGGAGCCGAACACAACGCATCGCGCAATTCTGAAAAGCTCTTCTGACATTCGTCAGTCCAAGGAATAGGATTTGGAGTATCCTTCACAGTAAGAGCTATCAAAGGTTTCGCAAGCAAAGAAAAATTAGGGATCCACTGTCTACAGTACAATGTAATACCCAGAAAAGCACGCCCTTCTCTCTGTGTCGTTGGCACACTCATTCTCGCAATAGCTTGAATTCTTTCTGGGGTCAACCTTCTTTCCTCCTTCTATAAGAGGTGACCTAAGTAGGTTACTTCTTGTCGACAATATTGCAACTTCAAAAGAGACACCTTATGTTGGAAATCAGACAAATGATGCAAAAACGACAAAGTAGCCTCTTTACAAATCTCTTCGTTATCAGCAGCAACTAACAAATCGTCAACATAGTGAATAAGGGCAGCACCATCAGGTAAGACAATCGAATCCAGCTGAGTTTTCAAAGCCTGACTATAGATAGATGGACTCTCACAATAGCCTTGAGGAGCGCGCTTAAACCGGAAACTTCGGCCTCCTAAAGAGAAGCCAAAAATATCCCTACTCTCCTCGGCAATCGGGATGCTGAAGAAAGCATTCTTCAAGTCAATCACCGAAAACCAGGTAGTAGAAGCTGGAATCAAAGTCAATAAAGTAGTGATATCTGGCACAACAGGAAATTGTGGAACAACAATCTTATTCACCTCGCGGAGATCGATCACAAACCTATATACAGGAGGTTGCAAAGAATCAGTACGTTTCAGAACAGACAAAACCGGACTATTGCACACATTACCTCTCGTTTCCTCAATCACACCTTTTTCAGTCAGACCATAGATGATCGCCAGAAGTGCTCTTTCACCATCACTAGAAATCCGATATTGGGGAATATGTGGCAATCTAGCATTCACTTTCAGCGTCACAACATACGGCGGGATCTCCAAAAGACCCACATCATTAGGACCAGTAGCCCTAAGAGAATCAGGGAGAGAAGACAATTCAGCTGGAAGACGATCTTTAGACAAATAAATTGGAGAGATCACTCTCTTATCCAATGTAAGCTGTACTCCTGAAGGAGAACAATGTAGCGTCGCATACAATCTTTTCAATAAGTCTAATCCCAACAAGTTCTCACCACAACCTGTCGTCAGAATAAGGGGTGCTTCTAATTCACAAGGTCCAACAGAAATAGACAAAGGACTAGAAATCGGATTACTAACCGGGGCGCCAGAAAAACCTACTAAAACATTTGTTAAGCCAAACAAAGGTGCGCCAGGGAGTTTAGAGTGCATAATAGAACTCTTCGCAGCACCAGAATGCAACAGAAAAGGCTCTGACACACCTGATGCAATCACTTTAACATAAGGTCCACTCTGATCTACTGGAACTGAAACAACTCCCTCTCTTTGTCTATGGCTGTCCTAGCAATCATTACCATCCATATTCTCACCTTCAACATAGTAATCGTCCGCATAGTACTGAGCCGTCCTACCAGATGCACCATTCTGCTGATCAAAGCTATTCATTGAATTCTGTGGAGGCAAGGGACGCGCATTCTGACCACGACCTCTACCTCTAGGAGCTTTCTGAACACCTCGACCTCTCACACCAGAAGCACCATTCGTACGCTGTAACAGAACCGGACAACTATTCTTGAAATGACCCTCTTCTTTACAATACGCACACTGATTAGGGCCTACAGGAAAACGCTGTTGAGAAGACTCGAACCTTTGCGAGTTTCTCTGACATTGCTGAGGTTGCTGATAATCACGCTGATTATTACAGGGCGGATACGCTTGCTGCAAAAGAACCTTCATCTTTAGCTCTTTAGTCTTCTTGTCCGCTCTATCTTTCTCATCCTTATCCCTATTTTCATAGTACTGTGCAGTAGCCAAAATCTGCGCTGACGAAGAAACGGCCCAAGAACTCTCAGAATCCTTCAATTTGGTGCACAAATCTGGAAGCAAATTATGCACGAACTTGTCAACGAACAACCGTTGACCACCTTCCGTACTCAGGTCCTGACCACTATGGTCGATAAACGTCTCTTCGAACCTAGTGAAAAAGTCAGACACACTTTCGGCTTTCTTCTGCTTACACGCAGACAATTTGTCCCAGTTGACACGCATAGCAGGCATCAAAGTCTTCATGTAATTAATAATCCTACCAGGGAGTTCTGCAACTAAAGGCTCAGGTTTAGCACCACCAACTTGTCGGCCATCTGAAGCACGAATATTAGCCCATGTATCACCTAACTCCTGCGCATGATCCGTATGGCGAATCAGTCCCCATAAAGGCTGTGGAACTACATTTCCAAACAACATGTCTATGTCGGCTAAATTCATAGTGCATGAGTCTGCAGTCTGAGATAATTCCTTATAGTACCCTGCAGGATTTTTACGTGGATCAGGCAAAGTCTGCTTAAGGGCTAAAACTTCAGCTCGCTTCCATGGAACATGTACCCAAACACGCTGAAAATGAGCCGGTGCAGCTACAATACCAGCATTAGCATTGGCCTGAACTGCTTCTTTCCACACCGGAGGAACCTCTCTCATTGTATATTGTCGCACTTTTCTCCGATCTGAAGGATCAGGCTCAAACAGTCGCTGAGAAGGAGACTCACTCCTAAACGACAACAATGTAGCAACTGCTCTTTCAACGTCAACACCAACTATAGTTCCCTTCGCAAACTCAGACTGTACACAGAACAACTCAGGCGGAGTCTGTCCCAAATCACCATCTTCCCATTCTTCACAAAGGAAAGTACACATTGTCCCAAAAACATATCTCTGCGTCGGTGCTTCCCATTGACGGAAAACATCCATAACACACTCAAAATTATACTTCAAAGGATAAGTAACCCATTTACGCGCTAAATGATCCAACACTGTCCGCTCATCGGGACCAGGCAATTGGCTACGCAATTGTTTACGCTCTGAAACAGGGGTCATACCCAATGACCCAAAGAGAGGAGAAAAGAGACCAGTAACAGTATCGGTCATTCTTTGTCGAACAGAAAGAGAAGGTGATGAAAGAACAGGAGGAAAAACGGGATGAGCAGAAGTATGCATAGGAGCAGTAGCAGGAGTAGACAATACAGGCATATGAGTAGGAGACGAAACAGGTAGCTAAGTCGGCGGCCCTTGAGAAGGCTGCGCCAAAGGAACAGAAGCCAACGAAACAAGAGCTGGCTGTTGCGGAACAACAGGTGGCAAAGCAACCGGAGGTTGCGCAATTATAGGTTGCGGAGGTGCTGTAGCACTCTGCACGTAAGGGGGTGGCGAACTCAATAGATGTGACATCAAAGGATCTTTTTCAAGGTCCTTCGCTGCATCCTGCTGATGAGATGGCAAAGCTGGATAGCACTTATCTATCACCATCTTACTTTGCCTGTGCAACTGTTCACTATCTTGTTCTTCTTCGTTATCCCTAAACTGTATAGCAGAATGTACCATCGAAATACCTCTTGCTCTCTTATTTCTCTTCGCTAACTTGATTTCTTTCTGTTTGGCTTCCTTTCGCCAAAGGCGGAAAGAGTCAAACATCGCCGGCCGGGCTTTCTTCTTGAACAGTTTAACTTCTAGATTATCTAAAATCTTCATGTCATAACTACCATGTTGGGGCCATTTTAGGACACCGTCCTTCCTAGTATATCTAATCCATACTTCATTATACCTGATGGGGCCCACGCCATGTTTTAAATAGAGCTCATAGGTCGGAGTTCTAATCGGAGGCACCGGACACGAGTCCTCCAATCGGGAATTCCTATTACAAACACAACAAAATATCTTTCCAAGTCTGCTAAGACCAGGCTTCTTCACTCACTAGTCTAGCTTCAAACTTCAAGGGAATATCGAAATACGATAGCCTCACGAATACACGAGTCCCTCGGCTTTGGAGCTTGCAAGTCCCAAATCAAAGATCCCAAGGGGATACCCAAAACAAAACTAAGGACTGGGAGACGCTCCACTCATACTTAACTGAAATATCGAATACGTCGCCAGAAGACCCGTCTATTGTCTCGCTTTACAAATCGTCAAAAGGCTTCCAAGACAGGGCGACAGTCAGGGCAGCAGTCCTTCGTAGCTGTTGGAAAACGGGGAACCTTGCAGCAAAGACTTTCGGACCACGACGATATACAGGGGTCGATGAAGTGGTAGGCCTTCCTCCAGAATTTTCACACGAAGCTCCTCACGATCGTCAGGCTTGGACCGGTACCGCTGAAGTCGCCCCACGTGGGCACCAACTGAAGAACCGGGTTTTAGAACCCAGCGGCACCAGGGGAAATGCCCGAAGTCTTCGAGTTCACCTGTCTTGGCATACAGAGACACGGGACACTTCTCGGTGACGTCAAAGATCAAATTTATTGGCTGCAACCAGGAACAGAGGCCTACGAAGCACGACACAGGTGGTTCGCTAGAGACTGCACAATTTCATAGAGCGAGACATCGTCTTTTATGCCAAAAATCACATTCCTGGCTAGCATCAATTATTTACAAACTGTCCAATCACACAGTGACATTTCATAGGTATCACATAACGACAAGCCCACTTTCAGTTGTCCAGCCCACCATAAATGACAAGGCAAAAACCAACATTTTTGCTCGGACATGCCGAACAAACCCATAATAAAAAGACCTCAACCCCAAACCATAAATAGGCCTTAAAGGAAGGAACAGAAACAGAAAGAAGGGTGTGTGCGTGTACCGTAAAACTCAGCAATGTCCTGCTCTTTGATCTCTATCTGACCAGCTGCCTAACAAGGAACTGGCTCAACAAGGTTATCCTCGGGCAAGGGAGTCAGTTCATTCAGGTCACACAAAGGTCAGCTAAAGGTGTACGTGTCCCAAGGACTCGCTCGGCCGTAGTCATCGGCCTATGTGAGGGAAACCACAAAATGGCTGCCGTACACAAAATGGACCCCGAAGGTTCGAACGAAATCCCTGAATACACAGTGTATCCATCAATCGATCATGACAAAAACACTCGTACATGCCGCACTCGTCATTTGCGGTCTGCTGATACCAAAATCGTCTTGATACGACGACCTTTATTGAACGGGTTCAGAATCACAGAACCTCAGCATGAGGGGGTGGGGCTTCACTCTCGTAGTCATCAGAGTTAGCACCTTTGGCCCAAGCAGTGCTTAATTTGAGTGGGTGGTTTCCGGTGCTTGGTAATTGTCAGACACTAATTTTCAGCACCAGGACTTTTGACAGTCTTCCACATGGTGGAGCTACATATATCTCATTTAGAGATCAGTACAAGTACAGTTGTTTCTTCATTCAATATAATGTTAACATGAATTAAAATGACTAATACCTGCTGCCCAAGCCATTCTTAGAGCATTTGGGGCATGGATCAGTCTGAATTGTCACACTTGCAGCAGTGTGATGGTTAGTAGTTAGGTTGGTACGGTTATTGACAGCACTGGCAAGGGCAATAGGTGTCGCAAGTTGCAGTTGCCTCCTGGTGAGGGCCATGACACTTATTATCTTACAAAGTTAAGCACTGGGCTCAAGTGCACATACCGGGTTAGGCGGCCAGCCTGACATGCACACAAAAAGCACCTCCACCTACACATTATTGAACCGGGGGTGACTCAAAGTTGCATCCCCCAGTCTCTGAAATGAACCAGAATCCGCCTGCCCCAGACAATCCTGGTGCTGCTATAACAGCAGGTTGTGTTACCAAAAATGGTATACCCAATGAAAGTCCTTGGGACCTGGGTGTCTAGTAGTACATAGAGAGAGGGTCCCAGTACAGATTCTTAAAGAATAAAACAATATTCAAAACATAACATTTGTGGAAGATACAAGGATTAACTGTTATTTAATCACAGTCAGTCAAAGGATTAAATCTTAAAAAGATTACATCTGTCATATAAAGTACATTATTTGTTCAAAAAACAACATACAAAGTGCTCCAGGGAAAGAGAGGGGAGAGGAAGCAAGGTCAGTGCAAAGTGGTGTAGAGGGTTCAGGGGAAATTCAGAGAAAGTGCCAAGTTAAACGACCCTCCATCTGGAAAACAAAAGCAAATATGTTGGCTTCCACACGGAGCCACAATCAGAACAACAAATTTTTAACAGTTTCTTAAATGTCTTGCGGCACGTAGACTTTCGCTACCACTAAGCACAACTTGTCGTGTTTTACTCAAACCAGCAGTTGTTTTTAATAGCCTGGATTTCTTTGTTTATTTTTCAGGTACTTTGACCTGCGCTGACCGAATTTCGACTGCTGCTAATCCCTTTCACATAAGACTAAGACCTTTCACACGACCAGTGAGTACGGACTGGTTAATGTTGTGTTAGACACTGTTTTGTACCATTAAAATGAGGTGTCCATGCCCGGTTTCTTTTTCTTGTTCCCTTAACATGTGTAGGGAATCCTGTTTGCCATGTCGAACCGTTATTGGAGCGTCTGCGCCCACATCACAAATTTGCATTTTTTTTTTTTGAATGTTCACAGCAACACATTAGTACAACATAAGAGTTAAAACCAACTTATTATAAAAGCAATATAAACAATAAAGCATAAATCAACCAAAGGCGGGTAGTCATATCCTTACTGTACATATGGCAAAAAGAACAATTAATGGTAAGTGTAAATCCAAATAATACCAAATATAATTCATACTTATATACATTCTCAATCTTCGTAATAATCTGAAAAAGGACCCCAAATATTCATACCCATTTTCTTTTTTCTCCTTGAACCACTAATTGAGAAAAGCCCCCACTCCAATTTATATAGACTGTACATTCTTGCTTGCCATTGTTGATAAGCAGGCGGCTTTTCCTGAAGCCACTCAGTGGCTATGCATAATCGTGCCACTGTCATGGAAAAAAAAATAAAGTGTCGATGAGATTACAAGCTCTACAAGGAGCTATTTATGGGTATTTTCCCCAAGAGCATCATAGCAGGGGTGATAGTTACTGGAATGTTGATAACTAAAGAAATTAACTTTTCAATTCCTCCTATAAAACCATCTAACCTAGGGCACGAGAAAAAAATATGAATGCTATCCGCATGGCCAGCTTTACATCGAAAACATTTACCATCAAATCCCTCACCCCACTTGGCCATACGTTCAGGTGTGTAATATAAATCAAACACAGATTAAAAAAATTTGGCTTTTAAATTCGCGGACATTAATGCCTCTTTAGACAGCAGAAGAAGATCTTCCACCACTATTTCTGTGTCTCCTAGAGTGTTAACCCACTTTGCCCTTACTTTCTCAAGGTCATCTGTTTTTCCCCTAATAATATCCGGTACAAAAACCCTATTTTAACCTGCTTATGAATCCCTTACATTACTTGATTAGTTTGCAAAATTAGTTTCTGTCTTACAAAAAAGTCCCGTATTTGCAGAAATTTAAAAAAATATGCTCTAGGGAAGGAAAACTGTTCTCTTAACTCCTCAAAAGATTTACACGTACCATCTTGCAAACAAATATCCCCCAACCACCTCACCCCTTTTCTCTGCCAATTTTGTGACATTCCATCAGAAAATATTGTGGGCAGTATCCTAGATGCTTTAAAAGGTGTGTGGTATGAAAATTTCCCTATAGCCATTGTTCTGGCTAACCATCTCCAGACCTTATATGCACCCAATAGCACCTTAAAGCGAGTGCGCTTGTAATAGCTGCCATCAATTTCAATAAATAAGTTCTGCTTCGCGCAAGACCCTAGCAAAATTTCAAAGATAGATGGGTGATTAGAGATATGATCAGCTGTCCCCCCCTGTTATCAACATCCTCATTTTTAATAGGAAGCAGACCACGTAGTAAAGGAAAAAATCCGGGACTGCTAGCCCCGCCCCCCTCTCTAATGGTAGCATCATATGCTTCATAGCTCTCCTTGGCCTTCCAGGTCTCCAGATAAATTTACCACATAAAGATTGCAGGGCCTGTATCCTACGTTTGGGAAATTCCAGAGGAATCGACCTAAACAAATATAGTACCCTAGGCAGGAGATTCATTTTAATAATGGTAGTACGGCCAATAATGGTAAAATACAGTCGTTCCACCTATCAAGAGACACCTTTATTTTAGCGTACACGTCATTCCATTTAGCATCAACCAGTTCCATCATATTAGCATTAATCAATATCCCCAAGTAAGTAACTTCTTTAACACCTTAGCTGCGTGTAAACATTTCTCCCCAGTGCTGCGCTGTCCATTAGAACTAGTGCTGAATGGACGTTCAATGGTCGTGCGCAGCACTGGGGAGGTAGCGCTGCTGACGACCATTGGCCGTCAGCAGCACTTAAGGGGTTAACCACCCTTTCATCTTCCCAAGGTAATGCTTCAGAACACAGGATCTGAGTCTTCGATTCATTAAGTTTGTAGCCTGTTACAATCCCAAACTCCTTAGCTAGCCTCTCAATCTCTACAATGGCGGTGCCCGGATTGACTGTTACAACAGCGATGTCATCCGCATACGGGAAAACAGAAAAGACATATTCAAAAACATCATACGGGGGAATAAGTATATTCTGATTTAATTGTTCTATGAAAGGATTAATGTACAGGGCAAACAATAACGGGGAACAGGGACAACCTTGGCGAGTCTCTCGAGTAATATTTGAAAATTCTGAGTAATCCCATGGCTGATATCCTAGCCTTTGGTGAAAAGTAAAGGGATTTAATTGATATAATAAATCTCTGTGCAAATCCCAGTTTAGCCATGAGCCTCCACAAATAGCCCCAATGCACCCGGTCAAACGCTTTTTCTTTGTCAAGCAAAAAAAGCGCTAATTCTTTATTATTCACAGCTGCGACGTCAAATAGCGTAATTACTTTATTTATGTGGTCTACCGTGCCTCTTTTAGGTATAAAACCATGCTGTAGCTGAGATACTAGAGGAGTTATAACTTCAGATAAGTGATTAGCCAAAATCTTTGAGTAAATTTTGTTATCGGCATTTAATAAAGATATAGGCCGGTAAGATCCCACCAAATCCGGGGCTTTGCCTTTCTTACAGAATACAGCAATGGTCGCCTCTGACCAAGTACTAGGAGGACTTCCCAACTGGGCCATCTGCATTACAGCCAGTAATTCATCTTTAATATTATTAAAAAATTGTCTATAAACCTCCGCAGGAATTCTGTCAGGGCCTGCCGCCTTGCCAATTGCCAGACTCTTAACTGCCAGTTCTAACTCAGACATCGTTATAGGCGAGTCCAATTGGTCAGCTAGCATAGGGTCTAGAGCCTTCAAGCCTACTTCCAACCTATCATTCCAATCTACCCCTGTACCAAACCCGCCTTCCTGCGTGTATAATTCAGAATAGAATTTCTGGAATATATTAAGAATCTGCTGCGGGTCCGAATGTAATACCCCCTCACTATCCCTCATTGCAGTAATATTCCTAGCTGACTCCTTCATCCCAATTTTTTCCCCAAACTCATGGCTTTGCATTTTAGATGTTAAGCATTTTCTTGCAATCTCAGTACTCCAGAATCCAAGAACATTAGTCCTAGCCTTTGCCACCTTATTCTCAAACTCCCATAGCTCTTTCCTACCACTAACTACTTCCCTCGTTAATAAGGTCTCTGCCTCCGCTAGCAGATCATATAGCGTGGCAATCTCTTTTTTGAATATCTTTTGCTGCCAAATTGAAAAACTCATACACTCACCACGGACTCCCACTTTAAATGTATTCCAAACTGTGCAAACATTGGCAGTCCCTTTATTGTAACTAAAAAAAGACTGAATCCAACTATCTATATGCACTTGAAATTTCTTGTTCAAACCCAACTTTCGATCATAAGTGAAATTAGAACGCTTTATATTCTTCACACTACACTGTATTTCCAAAACAATAGGAGAATGATCAGATGTAATCATAGGGTAAGTTTTAATTATAGCCCCACTCAGAATATTCTCTGGTACAAAAAAATAATCCAATCTAACCAGCTGCTTATGTAGATGTGAATAAAATGTAAACCCACTGTCATCCCCCCTGAGCCGCCCCCAAACATCCACTAAACCTTGATCTTTTAATAGATTAACAAGTGCTTTATACACTCTAGGTTTCCGGCCTGTATATTTGTATTGCACTATTCAGTAGATTTATATTCATATCCCCACAAACCCCTACCGGTTGTGGGAAGCTAGCTAGTTCAAAGTTTATTTCATTCAGGGCCGCCGGATCGTCCAAATTGGCTCTGTCGACTGTACAATGCGTTAACTGCCATCCGTTTTTATCCACTGATTCCCGTCCAATGTTTACATAATTTTGTTTGACAAGAATAGCTACTCCCCTTATCATGCTAGACTGGCCATACGCAGCCACTAAAGTAAACCCTAATTCCTTTAGCATTCCCCTTTTTGGCCAGGGAATATGAGTTTCCTGTATGCACACCACCAATTTGCTGTGCAACTCCTTGTCACGGTAAATTAATTACCTCCTGCCTTCCATTTTTTAGGCTTTGATATATTCTATTTATTCTTTTGAATTACAGTTGTGTTTAATCATCCTACCTTAGGTCCTTGGCCCCCCAAATCCCGCATCACCCCTTGTCCTGAGGAAGACCCCTCTTTAAGGCTACATAATTACGTATAATGCATTTGGGGTCGAAACTTCGACAACCTTTGAACCTGCCAGCACTAGCCTCAGTTTGGATATATTTACGATGGCTTTGAATACATGCATTTAACACCTTAGCTGCTGTGGGTTTTCCCGTCCTGCGCTGAATATCCAAAATCACCATAATTCATGACGAGCTGGCCTTGTCATCCGCGCACGACAGGTAAGCGCCATGACGAGCCCAGCTCGTCATTAGCTTCGAAGGGGTTAAGAAACTGTTAAACATCTCTTTCCCTGGGGCCTTTTGTTTGTCATGTTTTGAACAAATAATGTAACTTATACGACAGATTTAATCTTTTTAAGATTTAATCCTTTGATTGACTGTGATTAAATAACAGTTAATCCTCGTATGTTGTCTTTATATCTTCCACAAATGTTTTGTTTTGAATATTGTATTATTCTTTAGGAATCTGTACTGCGACCCTCTCTCTATGTTCTGCTGTAACAGCAGGAGCTTATACACGACATTACCATCTGCACATTTCTTTTATGTCTCAAGTTTGAGCACTACAAACCGATATCCATTGGGTTTGTAAGGTACACTTTATTCATACCTGTTTTATTTCATTATTTTTTCATTATTTTCGTTTTTTTCAATATCTAAGAAAAACACTGTACATATTTACACACAAATATACAATACAAATCATCATATATATTCAAAAAACCAACAATACATAGATACGATTTCTTCAACAAACATCAATTTCTGAGAGGTGTTCTATAGTAACAAAGCTATGTCACAATTCACTAGATATTTCCTCCATTACAAATTAATGCAGAAAAAATCAAAATAAAACGAAACGAAAATAATGAAAAAATAATGAAATAAAACAGGTATGAATAAAGTGTACCTTACAAACCCAAAGGATATCGGTTTGTAGTGCTCAAACTTGAGACATAAAAGAAATGTGCAGATGGTAATGTCATGTATAAGCATTTAATATTGGTCCAACCAACTGCATGCCCCAGGACCTAACTCCCCATTAGTAACAGCAGGAGCAGCACCAGGATTGACTTAGAGCTAGAGTGAGGTCATGCCAGCATGTTCGTGTGAGGCAGCGCGGGTGGCGTGTGAGGCAGCACGGGTGGCTGAAGGACGTAACCTCACCCCATCGAGCGGTAAGAACGAAGACGTTTTGGCAGGCTGCAAAAGTGGCATGGCAGCAGTGCTCACACTGCAGCATTGTGCTGCCTGTCCACCTCCCCTCCTCTCCCCAAGACAAACTTTCTGCCATCTGGAAAGGTACTGGGATAGTGGTAGCACATAAAGTCACTGACTGCGACCTTGTAAGGGGCTGACATCAGGCACTGATCAGAACTCTACATGTACATTGTGCAGAGCTGCTCAAAATTGTTTCTTGGTGTTAAGGTACAGATTTCTCATTAATGTCAAGGTAACCTACCCCTCACAATATAGTTTTGCTAGTGCTACTAGAAAGTATTTACAATAGCTCCGTCCATTTTCCAACTCGCCTGGGTACCACTAAAGTTCTTTGTGGGCGTGGTTTCACTTGTGTATACCCGTCAGCTCAGCTGTATTCTTCCATTACGTTCTGACCCCATGTTTCTCTGCACCCTTCTTCCACACCACCGCTCCTCTGACCAAATTGTCTCCCACTCACAGGCTGCTCTCCTTCTGGTTCGCCTGCTCAGCTTCTCCCCAAGCACTGCCCTTCCCACTCCGGTTTGCTTTCCTCTCAGCCCTCTGTAACCGTCTCTCTGCATCAGGACATGTCATGCAGCAGCCAGCGCTGGTGGAACACCCTAGCGTGGCAGAAGACGGCCTGCTTGTTGGTGAGCTTGGTGGCCTGTAATGATGTACTGCTGGTGCCACCCACCCTAATGTAGTCAATGTTTATAAACATAACCACTTGTTCTAACTCTTTGTGCTTTTTTTTGGTGCATTGCGCCTAGATGCCGGAACCTGGCGCTTGTTGTGCATTACAAATAATAGGCAATTATAATTGGGGATATAATAATTTGACAGAGCAGGGTGAAAAGGATTATTTTATTGATAATCTGTTTGCAGTGGTGGTGCTACAACCAGGCTGTTTTGGGCCAAACTGGTTAGAGGAGGAGTAGTGAGGTTGAAGCAGAACGAAGACTGTTTTGCTCCACCAGCATTGCCAGGCTGGTTACATTAAGATGGTGAGAGTGAGACAGAGCAGTGTGCAGCCACTGTTATTGTGAGTGTATTGCATTGCATATCTCAAACCCACATACAGTGTTTTTATGTACTTGTGTGTCATCTCCACCTCTCTGATTCTGGCTGTCTGTGGGCAGAGTGCATTGCCAAAACCAGTTGTTTCATTCTTTCTTCAAGGAATGGTAAAACTGCAGAACGTTCAAAAAGCTGCAGCAAGACTGGACCTCAACATCCCTCACCAAAGCCATATCACCGAACACCTTCATGAACTTCACTGGCTCACAGTCAACAAATCACCTTCAAGCTCCTCACTCAAGCCTACAAAGCCCTCCACAATATTGGACCAGCGTATCTGAACCATTCCTCGCATTCCACAAGCCGCCATACACCGCCACTCTGCCCGACTAGCTCATGCCTCCATCCCTCAGATCTGCAAGACAAGAACCGGAGGAAGATCCTTCTACCTCTCTGCCAAGACTTGGAAAACCCTGCCCCTCTATTTCAGGCAATCCTCATTGATGAGCCAATTTGAGAACGATCCTAAGGCCTTACTCTTTGACTGAACCCAGACGGATCAGCAGTCCGCCCCTCCACCGCTCCCTCAACCGCCTTAAGACCCTCACGAATTAGTAGATGCTCTATACAAACCCCTGATTGACTAATTGATGAACATGCCAGTTTACTGCGAATGTTTTTTCCCCGCATGCAATTACAACAAGGTCATTACAACGACCGCGTTGTAACAATGCATACCATTACGCAGCAAGTAGAAACAATTACTTGCTCTATCGGAGGCGCTGGATGTTGGAATAGTATCATTTACTATTCCAACTCCAGTATGTGCAACAGTAGTGAAAGTGTTGGATTTTAAATCCAACACCTTCTGCCCCCTCCGCAAGTTGTCGTTCCGACTTGCGGAGTAATTGTATGCATTGTTACAACACAGTCGTTGTAACAACCGCATTGTAATTGCCTGGGGGGAAAAGGATTAGTGGTAAACGATGTTTACCATATTAATCTATGAAGACACAAGTCGAAGGAAGAAAAACATACTTTATGGACATTAAAATATATTTTCTTGAAGGAAATATTAATTTGAAATCTAAGCACTTTGGGAATCTCTGTTTGAATAAATAAACTTAGGTTGTGGGGAAAGGTAACATAAACCACAAAGAGAGTGCCATGCTTTATCCCTGATGAGGTGGTGTGAAAAGAGGAATTGCGCTGGGCAAGCATCTGAGAGTTTTACGTTTCAAATTGGTACTTTTCTGGGGAGGGAGGAAGTGAGCAATTTACAGCAGCTTTCATTTGAGACACTTGTGAGTCACTTTGAAACCTAAAGCAAGGAGATAAAAAGCACCAAAGCGAGTTTTCATTTGACAGTGAAGGTGATTGGTAAGCCCTTAGACATAGAGCGATGCGGATTACTTGAGAAGTGAGAACTGTTGGTAGCAATCTACATTCCGACTTTAGTTTCATAGTTCTAATTTCATGACAATTGCTTATTTAATTTATTTGGAGTGAACCTTAGTTCAGGAGAAGAAAATGTGCACATGATTATGCAAAACAGTTGGTAACAATCTGCATTCCGATTTTAGTTTCATAGTTCTAATTTCATGACAATCGCTTATTTGATTTATTTGGAGTGAACCTTAGTTCAGAAGAAGAAAATGTACACATGATTATGACAAAACAGTTGAGCAGCAAGCAAGCCAAAAATTTGTGTATCTGACTAGGCAGGAATGTGTTGTTGTTTTGTGGTGTTTATGTTCAGTGAGGCTCAAAACTGGGTGGTAGTACGGGCCTAGGTGCGGATAGCCACAGGGAAGCACTGCTGCCAGTCTCATGTCCAGCTCCAGAGGGCTAACCCTCCCTCTCCAGTGCTTCCCGACCCTGTGCCTCGCCAGTGGCAATTTGAATAGGAAAGCATACACTGTGCTCTTGTGATCAGGCCAGGTAGTTAGCATAGCAGGTCTCTGATTATACTCAATAAGCAGCTACCAGCGACATTATCATTTGAAATATTTTTATTAATGTCATAACTACAATTTATTAAACACGCAAAAGGGAAGAGGGCCAAAATAGTTTATACTGCAATACCCCGAACCCCCTATATGAACCGTAATCACATACAAAATGGGTATATAGAGTTCACCAACATAATAAGGGGAAATTCCCAAATTAGAAAAAACTGCCCTCACTCACATACCGAAGTATGTGACATGCATCATCATAGGGCCTGCTACAAACGCCCTGGTGTAGTCACATCCAGGGCAGAGCATCAAGGAGGGGGAAAAAAATAATAAATTCCACGTTTACAAGACGTACAACATGATAAGTAAATACGTACAACGAATAACATACATGAGTGATACCATGTGCAGAGGAACACCTCGTGGATCTGATGTGAGTGCGACGAAAATTAGTGCAGTAAGGACGTGTGTTAAAACTGATTAGGGGTGCCAAAAGAAAGAAATACTTTATTAGAACCAATTGTGGTACCCTTATCAGGATTAAAAAATAAGAAAGGATGGGAAAAATGTCTTAGTGAGAAAATAAGGTTCCTCAAGACTTCCCTCCTACCCCTGCTTGAGTCAACATGTTTCGACCGCTTTCTTTGTGCCCCAAAAGGTCACTCCGGTCTTCTTCAGGACTGTCGCAGTCAAATCGACCAGTTACCCATGTCGTAATTTGATCATTGGGTTTCCCAACTAGATGTAGGTCTCAAGGATCTGTACTCTTCTGGGTGTGTCTCTAATTCAGTGGAGGAAATGTCCCCAAATATTAAGGGAGAGCATTCACTGGAAAGGAGTAAAGGAAATAGTAAGGAGAGAGTGAGTGCTGGTCCCTCCCAACACAGGGTTTAATCTAAAAGAAAACTCAATTCCATCCTGACATTAGTAGTATGCTCAGGTTTATCTCCACATTAGTGAGAGTTTCAACTGGGTTCCACACACACGCTCATTAGTATGTAAATGAAATCGGGATGGTCATAATAAACAACCCACAAAGTATACTTCAATTATTAATTATGAGGTATAGTAAATAGTAATATCTGATAGCACATTCACAAAACACTGTCCCAACCCGGGACTCCATTCATCCTATGACAACCTATCCATGACCTCACCCCATTTAGGGCAGATCGTGAAACATTATAAAAAGTTAAATTTCCAATGAAGTTGGTACATTTAATCAAGTAGACTCACCGAGTTTATGGAATTCACAAACTCGAACAGGTGGCCGCCCGGGAGGTTCTGCCCATGAACACAATCTACACGGAATAAAGTATAGGGTGAACATGGTGACTAACAATATCCATGTGGTCTCACAAGACGGCGTTCAATACTCTTGGTATAGCGCCAGGATGATTAGCATCTCACCCCGGTAGTCTTACCGTTCAGTCCGGCTAGACCCGCCTACATCTGCTCGGACGGAATGCCACCGCGTAGATGGAAGACGCGGTGTCCATTCCCCTATTTACCGATCGGTTCCATCTCTGGTGTATGACGTCACCGCCGTAGTGACGTTGCCACGTCAGCGTGGTAGTATGCAACGGACCTTCAGGAGTTGTGGTTTCAATTGGCCCGCGATGTCTCCCGCTAACCTACATGATCACCCATAACTATCTGATTGCTGAACCCAAATTGGGAAGTCCCTGGTGGAAACGGTTTGTTTCCACCTGGGACTTCCCAATTGTACTGGGAAAAATATATCTCACTTAACCGTTACCCCCAGTGATGGGGTGTTATTCATGTGGTATATTTTCGGCATAAACAAATGTTGAGCGCAGTGTCCCCACTGGAGCTGGTAGACAATCATGACGCTGAGATGTCTTAACCCAGCGTCAGTGTACAACAAAGCGATTGATTAACTTTCGGGCATAGCCTCCTTAGAAGTATAGACTTTATAAACACACTTGAAAAGAAGGGGATATCAAACCTAACGAGTGTTATATCATATTAGATGTTCTTGTGTGGATGTCAGAGGTAACACTCGTTTCTTTTTAAAAAAAGAAGAAAGGGAGTATGGTATATATCCCTCGTCACAATCTTACTTCACTTTGGCAGCATAATTGTTCCCAATATAGCGGGATGATATAATTCTAGATTGCCCTGTATTATGTGCTTTATTTTATTACGTTTTGTTTTTATTTTTAATATTTATTTTTGTTGTTGTTTTCTTGGTAAACTAATTGTAATGGAGCAGGGTAGTTAATGCGGGTAATTTAAGAATGACAGAGTACCCAAATGAATGCCTAGCTATCCCCCTCATGGTAGAAAATGCCTTAGTCCATGTCCATCCGTCAGGATGATAACTCTCTTGAACTATTGCATTTGTGTGATATCTAGTGTCCCACAGGTGTTCATTTCTCACTGGAATACAAATAGGAGTAAGTAAGAGAGTTTGGGATAGGGGATGACCATGACGCCATTATGGAGATCAATTCTTCATAGTTGTCTCCCTAGTGTTTGCCACGGGATTTCATCATTTAAACCTACTAAGTGGCTTCTCAAGCGATAAACCCATCGTTGTTCTCTTTGTAGTAAGACCCTTTGATCCTCCAAGTGATGTCTGCTCGGTTTTATCTTTTCAATCACAGTCCATCTGATGTCTTCAATGCTGTGTCCTTGCTCAGCGAAGTGTGACGTGAGTTTTGTATTGGTTTTACCACATCTTATGGTACTACGGTGCTCCGTGATTCTTGTCCACACTTTCCTGCTGGTCATCCCTACGTACATTTTTTGACAGGGGCAGGTCAGCAGATAGATCACTCCCTGGGAATTACAATTGGTGTGTGATCTCTGTTCCCAGGGAGTGTGGAGTCCTAAGTTGATGGAGGTAGAGTTACTCTTCAAGTGGCAGACACTACACGCACCACAACGTGTGTGACCCGTCACTTTAGGTAAGCCTGTTGCTGTGAGATTCTCTCTTGTTACTCCTGGATCCCTCGGTATGGTGTGTACCAGTAGATCCCTCAAGTTTTGGCTTTGTCTGAAGGAAAATAGGGGTGTCTCAATTTTCATACCCCCTGTATTCAGGATCTCCCAGTTTTTTAAGACCAATTTTCTGATCTGTTGGGATGAAGTGTTGAATGTAGAAACAAAAACCGGCTTCTTTGTCTGGGGTCTCCTGTTTATAGATAAGAGAGTTTCACGATTGGCATTGAATGCTCTCTTCCGTGCTTTCTTGATGACTCGGGTAGGGTACCCCCTCTGTTGCAGTTTCGAGGTCAGATGTTTAGCTTCCTCAGTGAAGTCATCTTTGTTAGAGCAATTCCGTCGAATGCGGAAGAATTGTCCCACTGGTAAATTCTCCCGTAAGGAGCGTGGGTGGAAGCTTTCAAAAGCCAAAAGGGCATTTTTGTCCGTTGGTTTATGGTGGACTTTTGTTTTTAGAAAGCCGCCGCTGGGTTCAATAATTAGGTCCAGAAAAGGCAAGTTGGTTTTGGTAACAGTAGAAGTGAAATGGAGGAACGTATTCTGGCCATTGAGCCACTCCAGGAAATGGTCAGCAGATGTTCTCTCGCCCCTCCATATCACTAAGACGTCGTCTATATAACGTCTTCATAGCCTCAGGTTGTTCGACCAAGGTCCGTTTGTGTCCAACACTGTGGTGTCTTCAAATTCCTCCACATAGAGTCCAGCAAGGCTGGGGGCAAAAACACTGCCCATGGAAGTGCCATGGGTTTGGAGGTAAATACCCCCTTCGAATTCGAAGAAGTTTTTAGTGAGGGCTATTTCGGCCAGATGTAAAATAAAGGCACGTGGGGTTTGAAAAGGCCAATCTCTTCCAAAAAGTAGGGACTCGAGGACCCTCAATGTCTCACGTTGAGGAATGTTTGTATAGAGGCCCTCTATATCTAGCCCTATCAGGAATTCATGGTCAGGGTCAAATGTGACGTCTTTCAACACATTTAAAATATCCAGAGTGTCCCTCAGATATGTCGGTAAGGCTTGAACCATCGGTTTAAGAAAAAAGTCGCAGAATTGCGAGAGAGGTTCAAGTAGAGACCCCATCCCGGAGACAATGGGTCTACCGGGAGGGGGCCTCACTGTCTTATGTATTTTCGGAAGACAGTAAAAATAGGGGATTTTAGGATGTTTGTTGACAAGAAACTCTGCTTCCTTTTCAGTAATCCAATCATTAGTCCTTGCATCTTCCACCATGCTAATGATTTCTCTTGAGATCTCTTCAGTAGGGTCATCTCTGAGTTTGTGATAAGTCCTGGGATCAGAAAGGAGGCGAGTGCATTCCTGGCGATAAGCAGCTATGTCCATATTCACTATCGCACCCCCTTTGTCCGCGGGTTTCAGGATGATTTCTCTGTTGTTACCTAGTGATCTCAATGTTGCCCTCTCACAGTTTGATAAGTTGGAGTAATGTCCGGAGTTATTCAAATCGGAGGTTTCCAGATCATGAACTACTGCTTCTTCAAAGGCCGCAATCTGTGGGGGAAGTAGCGTCAATTGTGGTGTAAACGTGTATTTTGGGCGGAAGGGGGTATCGCCAGTGTTGTTTTCATTGGAATTGCGGTTTTCGAAGAATACCTTCAATCTTAGATTCCGAAAGAAAACTGCCAGATCTTGTCGGAGTTTGAAGAGGTCTGGGTGGTAGGTAGGTACAAAACCGAATCCCTTGTTCAAGAGTTGGTCCTCCATGGGAGTAAGGAGATGTCCCGACAGGTTCACCACTAGACTTGTTCTCTGCTCGTGCTCGGGGTGGATCCCTGTGCCATGCTCCTGGTTACCCGTTGGGTGATTTCTTGGTCTTGGTCGGACCAATTCACCCGTGTTGGTGGTTTCTGTTTGCCACGTCCCTTGCCACGGCCTCTCCCTAAAAAAGGCCCCTGGAAGTTCTGAAATTGGGGGTTTTGAAATTCCGAATTTTGGAGTCCTTTGTTGTCAAACGCTTGATTTTGGAATGGGCCTGGGGGTTAGTAACCCATCATAGGCCAGTTGTAAGCCTGGTTAGGGTAAGGTTGGAAGGGCTGGTGGAAAAATGGTGGTCTAGGGCCTCGCCAATTACCCCGGCCTCGTCCTCTTCTCTTAGGTTGATGTTCATTGCCACTTTCCTCACTTGAGCTACTTGTGGTGTATGGGCGAGGGCGGCCCTGTTGGTTGCTCCTATTACCCTCTGCTGACATCTTTTGTTTAGCATATTCGTTGGGTGTATAGGGATAAACCTTTTCTCTTGAAAAATTCTTCAGATCTTTTTGAAGTTTTGAGATTTTAGAGTGGATCAAATGGTCTCTATATTCTCCTAGTTCAGTGTTGGTTTGTTCCAATTTCTGACTAAAGGATGTCATAACAATGTCAGTTTGTAGTCCGGCCTCTGTCGCCTGGATTTTGATTAAGAGGGCGTCTGCTAAGCGTTTGGCTGTCTGGATAATTAAGACCAGCCAATCTCTGGTACATTTCCAGGACACTAAATCCCAATCTCGTCGAAAATCCTCATCTAACTACAATTTCACAATTGCTTTATTTCATTCCATTTTCAAGCTTTAATTCGGTCATTATAGACCATAAAAGCAGAAAATAAAATACATACATCACTGGATTTGGGCAATAAAAACATCAGTAAACATTACAAAATAGGACCAGAGTGCAAATGAGCTAATCAAATTTCATAGCAGTTAAAAAGATATTCAAATGTAAAAAGAGGTTAAAGCAATGAGTTTATGAATGTTAAAACAGTAGAAAATACCAAAAGGACATTTAACATATGCGGGGGGAATTAAGAAACGTACAGCACCTATGCCACGTAGAATTGAGGAAACGGGACACAGCAAAAAAAATAAGAGGATTGGTGACAGTTTCTAAAACTCTAAAGGCCTCTAGACATTGCCTATACCCCAAATTCCTGCATAGTGGTAAGAGCCAATACATCCTGGCTGCATTATAGCCAGGACAAAAGAAGAAAACATGAATGGCTGACTCTTCTTGGCTGTTATAAGCAGAACATCCAATGGGAAAAGCTTTTGACCATTTGCTTGTAAATACATGAACCGGCAGGGAACCCAATCTGAACTGTATATATAGTTTCCTCGCCATGGATGGAGGAACAACATCAAGGAAAGACTCAAATAGATACTGGTCTTTAAAATTGAGTAAGTCAGATGTTAGGGTGCCTAGTTTTATGCTCCCCTGAATTTCAGCCAGTCTAAGCAGTTTGTAAGCTTCAACTAGTTCTAGGCGCGATGTTGTCGGGGACACTTCCTCATTGGTTTGGCCGACCTAATCTGGGGCACAGGTCTTTTACGTGTACAAACCAGGATAGTTTTCCCACCCCTGGGAGTCCCAGAATTGCCTTGAGTTCAGACTGGTAGGCTGTTAATTGGGGAGTCGCCCATAGTCTACACCAGAAAATAAAGGGTTTGCACTGCAGTCCAAACTCCTCCTCTATGGGTCTAATCCCAAAATCCATACGTAGGGGATGAGAGGGGTACTTAGCGGTAGACCCAAGAGCTGCCTCATAAACTTGTTCTCAGATTTAGCCAGTCCACCTGCAGGAAGATGATTCCAGAGTTCTGACCCATACATTTTTTTTTTTTTTTTTTTACATCTGTTTATTAGCATAGTTTTGTGAGCAGTGATAGCATACAATTACATACATATAATCACAGTGTAGATTCCGTTGGTACATGTATGCGGTTGCTCCAAGCATATATAGAAACATAGTGATATCGATTTTTTCCTTTTGTCGATGAACTAGAACAAACTAACAAACCCCATTCTCATCTGGTCCCGCCCTCCACCCCTTCGGAATCCCACCCGTCACTCTCTAATTAGGCACATAAATGTAATATCTACATGTGGGTCACACTTGACGTATTAATACAAAGTGCAAGGCTTATACACAGGTAAGGTGGGTAGCGTGAGAGATGGGTCGGGGGTACCCGTACCCCATCTCAGTGCACTGTGGGTAGTGGTGGTCGCGCATGGGAAGGGTGGGTCGGGGCACATTAATACCCTATGCGGTTAATCGCTATCCTCCTCTTCACCTTCGTCAGTGCCAGCCTCAAAAACTCCCAAGGTGTCAAACCATTCCAGCGAGATCGGTGTTTTCCGGAGGCCCCTGCTCTCCTCCCTTTGTAGTGCTTCGCCCTCCGCTTTCCCCCATCGCACCACCTCCGCCCGCCACATGTCTGGGTTGGGTGGTCTAGACGATTTCCATCGCATCGTGATGGCACGCTTCGCCAGCAACAAGACCAGATCAGAGAAGCGCGTCGCCACGGTTCTAGTGCGGGTCGAAGGCCCCAGCCCCAGTAGTGTACGTTCCAGTGTAGGTGTTCGAGGCAGTGTACCAGCTGTCGCGAGTGAGTCATGGACAGTGTTCCAGAAATACCCTAACTTGGGGCAGTGCCACAACATATGTAGTAGTGATGGGTCGTCCTCATCGCATCGGGGGCAGTTGTTCCTGGTCGCAGGGAACATCACATGCAGTCGGTGCGGTGTCAGGTAGGCTCTGTGCAATAACATCAATTGTATGAACTTGTACTTGGGATTCCTGGCCACCTTCCTGGGGAACTGGAGTATGCGCTCCCACTCCTTGTCTCGTAGCGGCCTTCCAATATCTACTTCCCAAGTCGCCCGTAGCGGTGACAGTGGAAGTGCCCTCCCCCTTTTAATGCTAGATGTGAGCCATCTGGTCAGGTGGCCACCCGTTCCCATAAGGTAGAGCATTGTAACAAGAGGGTTCGCGGTAGGCTCCCGCCCATCAGGCGACCATTTGCGTGAGATATAGTGTCGGAGTCCAGCGTACAGGAGAAAGGAGCCGCCGGGGACGCCCTGCGAAGTTCTTAAGTCTTCGAAAGATAGTAGGTGTCCCTCCGCAAACAGGTCACCCACATGTGTCACACCTATGTCATGCCAGGGCTCCAGCAGGGTCGTCGTGAGTGTGCCCGAACCAAGCGGTATGCCCAGTAGTGGAATTGTGGGGGCATATGGCGTCCCAGGGGACGTGTACCTCAGCGCTTTCCGCCAGTATGTGATCGCCAGCTTGAGAAGTGGCGGGGCGTTTCTAGGTAGATCTGAGCCGGGAAGAAGCAAGATGTGCACTATCCCCTTAGCGTGGTCGTCCCTCGATATATTAATCTCATGCAGATTACGGCCCGCCACCCAGTAAGCTAGCCATTGCAGCTGACATGCATAATTATAGGCCCTGAGGTCCGGTAAGCCCATGCCTCCAGAGTCGGAGGGGAGTTGCAACTTGGCCAGACCTATGCGCCTGCGGCCATGTCCCCACACAAGCTCGGTTAGTAGTGAGTCGAGGGTCTTAAATGTCGCCGCTGGGATCTGGAATGGCAGGTTGGTGAAGTAGTAGATAAGCCGGGGGAGCAGCACCATCTTGGAGATCGCCACCCTCCCGGGTATCGAGAGCGGTAATGTAAGCCAAAACTGAATTTGCGCCTTCAGCGCCCTAATGGCCTTTCCTAGATTTCCGTCAATCATCATGCTCACCTCTCTGTATATCTGGATCCCCAGGTATCGGAAGGTGGTGTCAGCTATCTGGAATTCATGAGGGGCAAAAGGCAGGGGGGTTGAACCATCTGTTACTGCAAAGGTGAACCCATAGGATTTAGTCTCGCTAATAGTTAGGCCAGAGATCTCTCTGAAATCCTCGAAAACCCGAGAAACCGGACTCAGATCACCTCTCAGGTCGCGGAGATATAATATAATATCATCCGCATAAGCAGATACAATGTGGTCCGTACCGTGTCGCCGTATGCCATAGAGGGGGGCCATCAACCGGAGTCTACAGAGTAGTGGTTCAAGGGCGAGGACAAAGAGGAGAGGGGAGAGCGGGCAGCCCTGTCTGGTGCCTCTGGCAATAGCCATAGGACCTGAGATTTGATTGGAGGTGCGCACTCTGGCCGTGGGGATGGTGTATAGCAATCTGACCCAAGCGAGAAATTCGGGCGGTATCCCGAATTTCAAAAGGGTGGCGAACACCTAGTCCCATCTCAAGGAATCAAAAGCTTGTTTTAAGTCTAGAGAAATGCATCCTTCGGAGCCCGTGTCAATATTGTCTCCGAGCATGAGCTGAGCCAATCGCCTAAGGTTCATGGCCGTATTGCGGCCCGTCACAAAACCGCACTGATCCGGGTGGACCAGCTGAGGCACGTATTGCATGAGCCTCGACGCCAGCACCTTGCTCAGTATTTTTGAATCAGTATTGAGAAGGGACAGGGGCCTGTAGTCGGCCAGGTGCAGACCATCTTTGGCCGGTTTCAAGAGGGACGTGATCAGGGCTTGCATTGATGATTGCGGCAGGGAGGTTGTGCGTAGGGCAGCCAAATAAACAGTATGTAACCGTGGGGCTAGCAGGTCTATATATGTGGCGTAGAACTCAGTCGGTAGGCCATCCGTTCCAGGTGCCTTGCCCTTCGGAAGGGCTCTGATCGCCTGTCTGATCTCCGCCACTGAAATAGCACGTTTCAAGTCCTTGTTCTGGCTGGCAGTAAGTTGTGGGAGAACCAGACCCTCCATGAAGGCCACAAGTGCAGGTTCTGATAGGGGCTGCGGAGGACTGTACAACGTGGTGTAGTAGTCCTTAAACGCCGTGTTGATCCCTATTTGGGTGGTAGCTGAGCGGCCATATTGGTCGAAAACCCTCAGAATGGGTTGGCTGATCGGGGAGTCCCTTAGGAGGCGGGCAAGTAGGGGTCCGGCGCGGTCAGCCTGTGTATGCTGCCTGTTCGTGTACTCCCTATAGTCTATAAGCCGCAGTTCTTCCAGGAGCTCCGCGTGTCTAATATGTGCCTCCTGTAGTGGTGTGAAGGGAACATTTGTGCCCGCCGCCTCATTTTCCAGGGATGCAAGTGAGCTCTCCACCTCTTTCAGTTCGCTGATCACCTCCCGTTTCCTTCCCACCCTAATAGCCATAGCAGCCCCCCTAAGACAGACCTTGAAAGTGTCCCATTCTATCTGCCGGGAGCTGGCCGTGTGTGCATTGGTGGAGAGGTAGGTATCTATAGTGTCGGACAGGGAGGATCGGAAGACCGAGTCCTCGAGGAGCTCAGGAGACAGCCGCCAAGTCGGGATGGGAGCCAGCTTCCTACCCCACTGCCACGTAATCTCCACGGGGCTGTGGTCCGATAGTGTTTTCCCCATGTGTTGGGCTTGGAAAATCTGTGCTGTGAGGGAACGGGAGCAGAAAACATGATCAATTCTGGTGTGAAGCTGGTGGGGAGGGGAGAAAAAGGTGTATTCCCTATCCAGAGGGTGTACGCTGCGCCACACATCCGCCATATCCCAGCCCGCAGCCCAACCTGCAAGCGCAGCAGCCTGTTTATTGCTCTCGGTAGCCTGTAAGGGGGGATGCGACCTATCTAGCATAACATCAAGTACAGCATTGAAATCACCCCCTATGATCCAGCGATGATCAGCCCAGTCTGCAAGTACCCTGTTGACATTAAACAAAAATTCCGATTGATTTGTGTTAGGTGAGTACACACAGCCAATGACTACCGCCTCCCCATCCAACAGCCCCCGTAGAAATACATAGCGTCCCTCCTGGTCAATCCGTTGCTCTAGCAGCTGGAAGGGTAGAGAGCCACGGAGCCAAATTGCTGCCCCCCTAGAGAATGCAGAATATGAGGTCGAAAAGAACTGCCCTCTCCATTTCTTGCGCAATTTCACCGCTTCGGCAGCGTTCAAATGTGTCTCTTGCAGGCAAGCAATCTGCGTCCCCCTTCTGTTGAGTTGTGCTAGGATTCTATGTCGTTTATGCACAGATCCCATGCCACGCACATTCCAGGTGCACAATTGGTAGTTATTAAGAGGTCCCATCTTCAACTGTGCGGCTCAACAATGTAATACAACTGGGTGACCCTACATGTTCTGCTGTGCTAAGAGGTGAGAGTGTCCCGCAAACAAGTAACCCCTGAACAAAAAGGTCCCTGAGCCAACGTACCCAGGAGCCAAACCATGGTGCCCAACGTGGGCACAAGTCAGTCAAGTTCTTGTGCATACCGGGGGTGGTAGGCCTCCGTCGGTTGGCACTGAACTGTCCGCGTGGGCATGATAGCCCCCAATACAATGAGCCCCTGCACATACAACCCACCATATGTGAAGGAGGGGATTAGTCATACGTTACCACCTGGAGAGGATCAATTGCGTCGTCGTTCAGAACTCCTCCGCCATCTGGGCTGTGATCTTCGGGAAGAGTTGCAAGCTGTTGTCTGAATCAGATACCTCAGTGTGGGTGTCGGTAGTGACGGAGAGTCTGTCTTTGGTTGCTTCCGCGTCGTGGGCGGCCAGTGCCTCCTCAGTTAGACGGTGATGTGGGGATGATGACGTTCGGTTCGCTGCCTGGCGTCCGGGTGGACGCGTCGTAGCCGGATCTCCGCGTGATGAATGATGTCCGGGGCTGTGAGTGTCGCTCCGTCTGCCTTGCGAGCCCTTGCGGGTGTCACTGCGGTGGTCTGCGAGCGGGTCCTGTGATGCCTGCGGGGTCAGTGTGACCTCCATCCACTCTGCCGCATCCTCGGGCGAATCGAAGAAATGGGATCTGTTGCCATGCAGGATTTTGAGCCGGGCAGGGAATAAAAGTGCATATTTCATGTTTCTGGCCCGTAAATTGCGTTTCACCCCCATGAAGTTGGACCTGGCCCGTTGCACAGTGGGTGTAAAGTCGGGGTATACCGATATATTCTTGTCCTCAAAGCGTATTGGCGCTTCCTCCCTGGCCGCCCGTAGGACGGTGTCTCGGTCCCTGAAGTGGAGGAGACGAGCGATCAGGGGGCGAGGAGGCTCCCCGGGTTGCGGGGGCCGCGATGGCATCCTGTGGGCTCTTTCCACACTGTAGAGGGCGGTGAGGTCTCTCTGGCCCACCAGTTTCCTCAGCCAATCTTCCACGAACTGCGTTGGATCCCTCCCCTCGCTTCTCTCCTGAATACCCAGGATGCGGACGTTGTTGCGGCGGGCACGTCCTTCCGCGTCGTCCACTCTACCCCACAGAAGTTTCAGTTGCTTCTCCACGTTTTCTAATTTCGTGGAGTGTTCCGTCTGCTGCGGTATGAGATCGTCCAGTGCTATTTTCTGTTCCGCCACTCGATCCGCCAACTTGTTGTGGTCAGCCTTGAGTAGGGACAGGCCAGTCGCCATATTGTCTATGCGCGATTCTAGCGCTTCGCGCGTCGCGCGTATTTCATTCAGGATGAGATCTAGTTTGGCGTCCTGCGATCCCTTACCGGTCGGCGGGACAATGTCCATGCTGGAGGAGGCCAGTGGGTCTTCAGAGCCCGTGGACTGTACTTCCGTTCGGGCGCCTTGATCCTGTGGCTTGCCCCTGTTCCTGCCCATGGTTCGTGTTAGCAGGGTGGCGTCGCAGCGGTCGCAGCAGCCCGCCGCTGTCCCTCCGAGTGGTCTGCAGTGGATGTGGACGGGCCAATGTTCACTGAGTAGGGGCTGTGGTAGTGGAGACCCCGGGGCCGGTAAGGGTAGCGTGGATTATCTTGGCGAGGTATCAATGCGGGGGTGGGTCGGTGCGCCACCAGTGTCCCCAGCTGTAGGTATATCCCCAGGTCCGCAGAGGTGGCGAGGGGGGAGAGGCGATGGATCCAGTCCACCACAAAGCCAGTGCGTCAAGGCTGGCGAGAGCGTGGAAAAGGTCCGGGCCGCAGCGTTGTAGAAAGGCGCCAAAGTGCGTGGTGCACTACCCCACTCCACTGTGGTCCGAGCGTCTGCAATGCGTGTCGCTGCACGTTGTGAGTCCGACCTTGGTCCCCAAGCAGGCAGCTCCGTGGTCCGCAAAGGTAAGACTGCTAGGGTCTGAGGCCTCCACCAGGCTCCGACGCGGTGACAAGATGGCGCCTAGACAATGACAGGGTCTGGCTGCACTGTGTTATGGCGCCGGTACCCTGTGCAGAGGGGAAGCTGGACCCGCGGTGCCTGCAGTAAATTATACACCTCGCCTGCTCCACCGCTCCCCACCCCCACCGGCGAGACGCCAGAGTCTCAGCAACCTCGTGGGTTAGCGTGGGGAAGGCACTGTGGTGGCCTCACGTCCCGTAGGGGCCGCGTTGCGGTGTGGCTTGGCCGTGGTGATGTGTCCAAGCGGGGCAGGCAGTGGGGCCACAGCAAGGGCAGGGGCTCTGTACCTCAATCCCCGGGTCCGGCTTGCAGAGTGTCGGGCGTCGGAAGACCAATCCCGGGTCCCGACTGGACCGCGAAGGAGGCGGGTGGTAGGCCGGCCAGGCCGATCACTTTAGGCCGGGGCTCCGTCTCGACCCACAGGCCGCAGCAGGCTCCGTCGTTAGAACTCGTCCAAGGAGCGGTTCCAGTGGGGCCACGAAGCAACGCTCCACGCCGCTGGCCCCCGGGGGCAATCTGTGTAGGGATCAGGTGGGTTGCAGGCAGGGGAGTGCAGGATAAATAGCTTATATTCAGGGCGTTGGACGGAGCTAGCAAGCTACACGTCCACCATCGACGGCTTCAGGCCAAGCCCCCCTTCCGACCCATACATTATAGCACTCCTAATTTGGACTTTATAAATCTCGGCCAGGGGGCCTCGCCTGTCTATATGATGAGTTCCTGAATGATTTTACTATTCCCCCAGCCATCTGTGCTAGCCTGAAGCCTGCCTTTTCTTGCTGCGGGCTCCATCCAAATGTTTCTGACAGTGTAACACCAAGGTAATCAAAGACAGCTACCGTCTCTAGCTGGGTGCCAGCCATTAAGGGAAGGTTTTGGGCGAGATGTTTTGCTTGGGTTAAAAACCATGTCCTTGGTTTTTGATGTGTTAATCTCCAACCCCCTGTCTTTGCAAAATAGGGAGAAGTTGTCAAGGATCCTTTGGATGCCCATGGGAGACTTTGATAGTAACAAGGTGTCATCCACAAACATCATTTCTGGCACCTTGTCACAGACCAGATTTGGGGCATTATTGTTAGTTACCACATTTAATTGGTCCACCAGAGTGTTAATAAAAAGACAGAACAGTGTGGTGGGCAGAGCACATCTCTGTCTTATACCTCTATTTACTGGGAAACGGGGGGTTCATTCCCCATATTTCCTGTATCTCACCTGGGCAACATTTCCAGTGTGCAGGCGCTTAATCAAAGAAAGCAAGTAGCGCAGGATGCCCATTTGCTCTAAAACCACTGACATTTTGTCTCAAGGTACCAAATCAAGGCTGATTTAAGATCAACGAAGATCAAATAGAGACTCCCACCCTCTATTGACACGGTCTTCCAATATAACAATTGGAGCCTGAAGATTTGGTCAATAGTGGAAATGTTTTTACAAAAACTAGCCTGGTACGCACTCAGAATTTCATGCTCGTCCACCCAGGACTGGAGACGCTCCAGGACAATCCTGGCAAACAACTTCAAGCTCGGCCTGTAATTATTGGTCAGAAGTGGTGAGCCCTTTTTATATACTGGAAACATTTCAGACCCTAGCCAAGTATCTGGGATTTTCATGCCATTTAAAATGGCGTTAAATATTACCCATAGATAGGGGCCCCAGATTTTGGCTTGTTCCCGAAATAAATCCCCAAGGATCTTATCTAAGCCAGGGGCCTTTCCAAGGGGAAGCTTCCCAAGTGTGCTCAGCACTTCAGTCAGAGTGAACCCTACATCATCTTCAAGGGGACTCCCTTCTGTAGTTGGCAAGGGACCCTCAGTGAACTCTAAAGTTTCCTGTGTGGATTACAGCGATTGGAAATGAAGTTTCCAGGGTTCTGTAGCAATGTTCGGCTCAATAGGTGACTTCTCTGTAGAGCTATCTGTACGAACCAGCATCCAAAACACCTTCATATCCCTTTTGGTGAGTGCCTGTTTGATTGCATCCCATCTTTCAAGCTCCTAGTTCTTTTTCACTAGCTTTATGCTATCACTATATAGAGCCCTCTTTGTTTTCATCAGGGGTCTGTCTTTGGATTGTATAGCATCGATAAGGGCACCATTTGCCATTCAGCAGAAATGATCAAACCAAGTCGATTTAGGGCTCTCCCTACCATGCAGTGCATCAGGGGATTGAAGATGTTGATCAAACTAGTGTTCAGATCCACATGTATAGCCGTGAGTTGAGCGATGGTATCAGGAGAATTGAGTGTCGGGGCAGCCTCCTCCATTGCCAATAAAGGTGAAATAATTAAAGAATAAAGGCAGCAGCCTTGCCTGGTGGCTGCTTCAGGGTTTTCCATCTAATTCTCCTTCTATTATTGGCTATTGTTAAATTGCTGCCAGAGGAGGAACTAGTAATTGAGGGACTGAAAAGATCCGGGAGCTTGAGGTCGAGCATTATGGTCACTGTCATGTCTCAGCAAGACAGCAAAGTCGAAAACCCAGTGCCATATGCTTGCTACCACTAGGATATAATCCAACTAGGATGATTTCCCTGGTCTATTAAAAGTAGACTTCCCTGGTTGGTCTGACTTAGTACGACCATTACATGCTCTCAGTGTGTGAGTTAGTGTTACTGCACTGATCCGGAGAACCAAGGGAGTCCAGGCCTTTACTGGAGGAATATGCGGTTCGGGAATTAACCAAAGCGAATCCTCATCAGTAAGGGAAGAGTCAGTAGGTAGGGCTAGGGGCTCAAATTGACAATTAAAATCTCCTTCTATAACCATTCTAGTATTCGGGGATATTAGTTCAATAAATGTGGGAAGCGTATCTATAGTTGAGTATTCTTGTGCATAAGCCACCGGGCGTGAATAGATGTTAATAAAGGCAATTTTAGTCCCGGTAGAAAAAGTAAGGAGGGTACACTGGATGTCATCAGATGAAGTGTTCAACTGTTCAACAGTACAGTTCAGATGTGTAGCAACCCACGTGTGTTGGCCCCCCGATGGTCTGCCTCTACCTCCCATAGTGGCTAGCACATTAAAAGTTACATAGGTCCTCATAACAATGTCCTCCCTTGCCCAAGAATCCTGGAACATTCACACGTCATAATCTTGCACAAATTATCTCCAGTCAGGATTCTGGAGTTTACTTTCAATACCAGCGATGTTCCAAGTCAAGACCTTCAGTTTGTGTACTAAGTTCAAAGTGGCAGCATATACTTTATGGCCAGAGGGAATGGGGGTTTGTGTAATCTGGCTCAGACCCGGGGACTGGAACATCCACTTCCGTTAAGGAGCTATTCCTAACCATGCTTCTTCAGACACACCAACAATACTCTGAGGCTGTATCCCAATGTTTTTCGGTTTAACCTTCCTTGACAATGACTCTGATCTGTGCCTCTAGTTCCACTATTAAATGCCTTACCCATGAAGGGCAGTCAGGATCTTTGTAGGAGTGGGAGGGTGGTTCTACTGATAGAGCGCGCAGTTCACCTGGGTCACTATTTTACCAAATTTTCCACGCACTGGGCCCTGGCGTGCACATGATGACTGAGTTTGCGTGAACCGGGTGATTTTCTTACACGCTACTATGAGTAATTCAGGGGGTGACTCTCTCACCACTTACTATTCATGTACCTGACTTACCACAGGCACATTACTCCTGATGGATTCAGGAGCTAGCAGTGGACAGGCAGTAAGATTCCTAAGAAGAGTAGAATACCTTACACATTTAATGACACTCTGGTGATATGTAATGACCACAGACACCTGATGGAGTTTTAAAAGTTTATATGAAGTTAGCTTTAGGAGGAATATGCCATAAGTAACAGGCAGATACAAATTAGAACATCAATAATCAAGAACAAAATCAAAATGTAGCTATGGATTAAGGCAAGCACCATAGAGTACTAATGAATACTACAGGGTGGGCATATTGGGAACATACTATATCAGTAAGAATTTTAAACTAAGGCAGAGTGAATGAATAGGGCTAATAAGGGCACTTAATATTCGTGTTCTAATTACTAACTCTAAGCTACCTTCACTAAGTTCACAGCAACCATACTAAAGGGAAGGGATAATGGAACAAGCTAAAATATGCAATCAGTTTTAATAATCTCCTATAGGGAGGGGGAAAAGTGGAACATCACTAATAAACAATTTCATAAAAATCACTTTCGAAAAGGTGATAGGAAAATATCACAGGCAAGAGTGCTTTATTAAGAAGAGGAAAAGTAAGAGGATAGTTTAGACGGACTCCCACATATATATTTACCTAGGACAGAATGAGGACTAACCCTGGCCACGGGTCAGTTTGGGAATAGGCGGGGACAAGGACCCTCAAGGATTCAGAATGCCAGTAGGCGAGCAGGTACAGCTCAGGACAGTCAGGACAGGATACCCCTCAGGTTTTGGGTCAGGACTGGGCTCATCAAAGGGCACGACCAACACCTGCAGCTTCGGATGCAACGCCTGCGTTACCCCCTCTCTGCACGGAATCCGCCAGTAACCCCGATTGGGTTTTCGAATCTCCCAGAAAAGTGCTTCGCCAGCACTTTTAAGACTATTTCCACCCCTTGGAGTTTGTGGAAAATATGGACAGAGTTCTCCACAGCACTCTGTATCAATCACCTATAGAGTTCGTAGGGTCAATGACAGGTCAGCTACTCGGACAAGTCGGACAATTTCTCTAAGCTAAACTAGGCTAGTTATACTGTTTTGGGACCCATAGACCACCCACAAATGTTGCAAGTGACAAGGTCCCCTCTTTCGATTGGTCAAGAGAGGTAGTTAGGTCATTGTTACCTCCTAAATTCTATGTTCCCATAATTAATATTTATTTTTCAGTACCCACCCCTTGCATTCCAGTTCCCAGGGTATGAGAAAGGTGCAAAACAATAGAACACACATAAAACTATACATTTGCATCAATTCTTGGTACAGCCGAATTCTCTTCCCAGTGCATGGAAGAAGTTCTCAGGCGCATCTCAGCTTCAGGAGCCAGCTGGCTTGGGTTTGCTTCTGCGCAGTTCGGCTTTTCCCTCATCACGTGACAGGGTTGTGGGAGGATTCAGAGATGGCGTCGCTCCCCACTCCCAGGCCCCAAATACGCGGTTCATGAAAAGTAAGCGAAAACAAATTAGAAACACAGAAAAAATGAATACACTGTCTACCATGAATAAGCTTCACTGCACCCCTTACTGTGTAATATCTATAGCATTGAGGGTTAATGCGGGAAAGACAGATATGCAAAAGCAGCAAGAGCTAGCAGAGAGCATGGTTAAAGACAAGCGGCCATATTTAGCAACAATGCGCATGAACGAAAACATCCCTCCAAAATGCGAGTGCGTCACATCACGTGAGTATGACCGACACATGCGCAGACTGGATTTCTGCGAAGCGGCCATTCCGTAGTGCAAGCATCATTACAATTAATAAACATAGATGCGAGCTTCTCTCGGGCACCCGCGTGTATTGGGAAAAAGTGAAAATTAAGACGGACAGGATTGGTTAATGCTTATTAAAGGTTAGACGAGGTTCATGAATGAGAGCAAGTCGCTTTACGTGCGAATCCTTGCTCCATCACTACCACTCCCCCAAGGCTGACTGGTTTATCCTAACTGGAAATGATTTCTGGACTAATCCTTTTCTTGGTTCCTATCCCGTTACCTGTTTTGCGCCTAACAGCCTTAGGTGGAGCAGTAGTAGTTATGCCTTTACGGGTTGCTGGCCTTACTGGGTAATTTTGCAAAAGTGGAAGCAATGTCTCACTTGGGCCAAGCAAGAATTCTGGTGGCCCAAAAATAGATTTGGGGCTAGATAGTTCAGAGATTGGTGGCTCAGAAGACTGAAGAAATGTGTCTGGGGTTAGGGATAACCACTTCTCTGTAAGCTCTATTTCATTCGAAACTACCCCTATAGCTCTCTGAAGCATCCTTTCAATCAAAGTATGAGGGAGTGGGGCCGGTATCAGCACCAGCGGATGTTTTTTAGCAACATTGCCTCGCTTCCCCATGTCCACAGCAAAAGAAAAAAAGGACCAATACCAGATTACACCAGGGTAAATCCAGAGAGATCAGGCAGCCCCAAAACACACGATCATAAAAACAGTAAAATAAGATACAGAAAAGAAATACAATCCCAAGGGTCAAATTAACAAATAGCCAGTCTATTGGTGGACAGCTGGATGACAGAGCTAATCAATAGCCGCAGAATGTTTCAGGTGTATCACCTGTTATCCCTAGTTCCACCAGCTGCTCCCAGTGAAGTTAAACGGTACTCAGAAAGTCCTACCAGCTTTGTTGGCCCTGAAACCCAAACTCAAGGGGGGTGGCCCTGCCCTGCCTCTTCCTGGCAATGAAGGGCCTGCCCCTGGCCCGGGCTTTGGCCGAGCACGGCCCGCGCATGTTCTGTGCTGCGGGATGTCAGTGGCGCTCTGAGCGCGATTTGCAGCTCCTCCCTCTCCTGGGGGACTGAAGAATTGTGGGCGATGTAGTAAACACCAGTAGCAGCAAAAAGAGGGAGCCACGCAGCGGGATGTCAGTGGCTCCTTTGAGCACGATTAGCGGCTCCTCCCCCCTCCTTGGGGACTGAAGAATTGTGGAAGATATAATCCCCACCAGCAGCAGCAGACAGAGGGACCCATGCTGCAGGATGTCAGTGGCGCTTTTGAGCATGATTTGCAGCTCCTCCTCCTCCTGGAGGACTGAAGAATTGGTGGCGATGTAGTCCCCACCAGCATCAGCAAACAGAGGGACCTGTGCCGCGGGATGTCAGTGGAGCTTTTGAGAGCGATTCGTGGCCCCTCCCCCTTTCTGGGGGACTGAAGAATTGTGGGCGATATAGTCCCCATCAGCAGCAGCAAACAGAGGGATCCACGCCACGGGATGTCAGTGGCGCTTTTGAGCATGATTTGCAGCTCCTCCCCCTGCTGGGGACTGAAGAATTGTGGGCGATGTAGACCCCACCAGCAACAGCAAACAGAGGGACCCTTCTTGCTATCTCAAATCCTGCTTACTCTAAGACCCTAGTAAATGATACCCTGGGTACATAGGTCGTGGGAGCTGAAGAGGGTCCCCTGGCACCCGCGCGTCACTGGGACCATGCCACTACCCCTGCAGCTTGCATGCCTCTGTGAGGCATGCCTCTGTGAGGCAATGACAAAGTTGCCATGACACCCTGCTGTCGGTGCCATGCCAGCCAGCACTGCCTGGAGGTATAGGTAATTCATTCACCCCTCTAGCATGCCTCACTTCCCTAAGGTAGTGGGCACTATACCACAGGTGAGGGCATATCTGCATGAGCAGACATGCCCCTACAATATTGGGGTCCATTTCTTAATATTGTAAGTGCTAGTGAACCCATGGAGAGTACATGGACTGGAAACTCGACAACTCGAGTTCCACAGCACCATAATGGCTTCACTGAACATGGGAGTGTTTGGTACCAAACTACTCCTCTCAATAAATCCACACTGATACCATGTACCCAGGGTTGCCCCCTGAAAATTTGCTAACCCTGCTGTGGTCTGTGACGGGCTGTAGGCAGCTAGCCGCCACCAAACATGTTTTTGGACCACTGAGTAGAGAGCCCCTGCTTTCTGGGATCAGAAACAATGAACATCCTGGGCAGAGGTGTCACACCCCCTCCCACAGGATGGGCCAGTGCTCAAAGAGGAAATAATCAAAGGCCTACCACTTTGGTAATGCGACTCCTAGCCTCCGCTGCTAGCAGCAGATGGCAGCCCATGGTTTGCACCAACAGTGCCCCTTGGATTCCCTACATCTCAACTTACCCTTGTTATCATTAGTCTTGCTACTGCAACCTCCGGTGCCATGCCTGCAGCCTGTTTGGCAAAATCAGAATTAAAAAGCATTGGGTGCCCAAAGCGAATTTGCAACCTGCTCCTGGCTGCCCTGTGCTGCGTTGGTGTATGGTTGGTGCTGCTTTGTGTGTCCCCCTGTGCCTAACCTAACCCCCAAAGCTTGGAACTTGCAACCGATGTACCCACTATCAATCAGTGTGGCTTCAGGGACCCCCAGTTTCCTTTAAAAAGCATTGGGCCAAACCCAGAATTTGACATCTGCACCTGACTGTCCCTGTGCCACTGGTGGCGCAGTTTTGGTGCTCACCTGACCCTCTGTCCTTGCTTACATTTGGGTCCAAAGACTGGATTTGTAAGCGCATTACTCACCTGTTAAACAGCAATATTGTTTACCTGATTGCGAAGATCTTGGTCTTAAAATAAAACATAAACAAACAATAATTTTATAAAATTGGTCTGGAACTCTTTGAGTCGTGTGTACATTATTGACCACTGTTGTGCAATAAATCACCTACACTCCTTTGTGTTAGGCCTAAGGCTGCTTGCCCACACTACCAATAATAGAGCACTTTGGGTTTAACATTGAACCCTGTACACTTTTGGTGAACCCCTGGACTCTGTGCATGGTATTACCACCTAGTTGCAATATCATAAAGGGCCAGCTTCCTACACCCCAGAACCCCTGTTATGAGAGTTGGGCTCACTCACTACGTTTGCTCACCACAGGGCACTCTTCATGAACCCCACCACTTTCAAATGCCACTGATGTGATGTTATGTGTATTTGAAAAGTTAACTTTCACTCACACGGGTATCCTGGCAGTGAGCAGGTGTGTGTGCCTAGCACTGGCCTGTAGTATATTGGTTCATTGAAAAGCCAGGTCTTCAGCCTCTCAAAGAATTCAATAAGAGTGAGGCCGGCCATTCCATGCTTTAGGAGCAATGGACTAGAATGCCCATCTCCTGATCTGGTTCTCTGCATGTGTGGGATTTGTGTGAGTAGGACACCTGCAGAGAGGAGGTGTCTGGGTGGTTGGGGGAAGGAGATGTGACTGGTCAGGTAGTTGGGCCTTTTTGTGTACTCCATTGAATGTGTGGGTGAAGAGTTTGAAAGGGGCATATTTGTGTATTGGAAACCAGTAGAGCTCCTTGAGGTGTGGGGAGATGTGAGATCTCTGTGAGAGGCTTAGAAAGAATCTGACTTCCGACTCCTGGATGGTTTGTAGTCTTTTGGTGAGTTGCTTGGTTATCCCAGCAAAGAGGGTGTTACAGAAGTCCAAAGTGCTGGTGTCTAGGGCCTGAGTGATGTTTTTTTTACTGTTGCTTGAGAACCATTTGAAGATATTTCTTAGCATCTTTAGGGTGTGGAAACAGGATGCAGTGAAGGTGTTGACTTGTACAATCATGTCACAGTTTCCTGTTGATGATGATTTCATGGTTCCTGGTGTAGGTCCTGGGTGTGGGTCCACACCCACTAATGACTATGTATCTTACTAACAAGATAGTGTAGACTAGAGTAAAGTTTACAAAGTCTTAGAATTGACCACAGAACACTGGCAGAAGCTGGTTTTAATTGTCTCATCAGCAAGCCTGGGTCAAGGCAGGAGACAGAAGCAAGTAGCATGTGAGAATGACTAGTTATAACTCTGCTTGAAAAGGTAAGATTTAACCACATTGCTGCTGCGGGGATTTTTGCGCTGTGCTGCAAATTGCTCTTTTGCTTCACTTATGACGAGCTCAGCTCGTCATCAGCACACGACACCCGTGGGTGATGACGAGCTGAGCTCGTCATCAGCAGCGAAAGGGTTAATAACCTTCTGAATCTGAAACAGTCCATTTCCAGTCTTCGGTGTATTGGGATTGAGTTACTTATAGCTCTAAATTTCTTGCAGAACAGCCACAAAATAGTTCGTTTTGGTTTACAGATCCTGTTATGTTAGGTGAAGGTAAGGTATGAACAATTTAGCCATGCAATGTAATGCTCTAAAGAAAATAAATGGCTATTTGAATTCAATCTTCCATTCACTGGGAGCCAGCAGAGGGACTTTAGCGCAGATGATTCTAGTCCTTCTGGAGTTTGGGGATAGGTTTCTCATGATTTTCAATAAAAGGCCTTCTTTTGTTTGCAGCCCTCTGTCACTGCATTCACAAGCATTTACAAGGATTTACAAAGGAAATAGGGCCTGATGAACATTAGTAGAGTAGATTGCCTATGGTTGTTAGCTACTGTCCTACTCTGCTGCACCAAAGTATTACAAGGAAACCACATTGTAGATACTGATCACATTTCTCAACATACATTTTCATAGATTCTACCTGAACTCATAATAAATTATTACCCAATTATCATCTTTATATACAATTTGGAAAGCAGGTTGTAAGTTACTGAATATACAAACATATTCTCATCTATTTTTATATTAAATCCATATTTTACATTTTGAATAACGTAAACCTAATTTCATCTAACTCTTGTTCTTTGCTCGAAAAGTACTATTTTTGTTCTAAAATTCCAACTTAACCTTTTTAGGAAATACATTTTTGGATCCCAAAGATCAGTTTATCATTTTGACTATTCGCATGTGCTACGGTTTGTGTACTGTTTCACCCTTACATAGCCATGTAAATTCATGAAAAATGGATGTCAATCTTATAACAGGGTTATTCAACATTTTAGCAGTCACAGTTCAAAGCACCACATTTAAGAATGCTCACAGATTGACCGTATTATAACAATCCTACCATAATGCCACAGATATCCACAATAGGTCAGGAATATGTCATCACCAACATTAAGTAAGCGGTAGGCATAGAAATAACAGAATTGTCACAGCTTAACAATAATGACTAGCATACATCAGTAATCTGATGCATAATAAACCATGTGTCAATAATGTGCCATACTAATTATCAGCTAGGTACATATTATGCCAGTGTATGAAATTGGGTTACAGGTCGAGGAGGGTGAAACCCTACTCAGGCAGCAACCACAGTTCTTGTCAGGGTGAAACACAAGGGAACCCCAAATTCCTCTTTGCTTCATCATCTGGTAGCTTAACCCAAAAGCAGATTTATGCAGCACATAAACAGCAATAAAGTGAAAACACAGTATAAGTAAAATCTCACACCAACTTAAAAAAAGAGTAAAATGTAATTAATTATTTGACACCAAAAAGACAAAAATCCATTCAGTAGAACTGGAGACATTCAAATGTGGAGCGACTGAGCTGCGATGTGAGATCATGTGTCAAGGGTGCATCATGCAGCGTTAGTTCTGGCGATCCATCATGCTGCTTGGACCACAGCTGGGCTGGCAGACCACCACAAGGTCAACTTCCAAAAGTTCAGAACTAGGTATCACCACTTGAGGGGGTAAACTTGTGGCCTACAGTTTCCAGGTGCTGGGTTCAAGGTGGTTGTAGCCTTTTCTGTACCCGAGGTTCTGATCAGGAGAATAACCAGCTATCCCTTGGGGCCACTCAGGTTTTTCTGGGTTCAATAGGCAGGCCCAGTCCTTCTTATTCATGCAGCAAGGCAGCAGGACAGCAGAGTAGCAGGGTAGCAGAGTAACAGTCCTTCTTGGAGCAGAGAAACACAGAAGTCCTTCTGAGTCTTCCACAGGTCGAGATGTGTACCGAAGTGTTGGGTCTGAGAATCCAATATTTATACTAGGGCCAGTTCTAAATTAGAAGACTCTTGAGGCATGCACCTCCAAAGTTGTTTAGAATTTCCTGCCTCCATGCCCTGGCCTTAGCTAATGTGAAAAGGTTTGTGAGTGGGCGGAGGCAGAGTGTCGTAGGAGACAGTTCCTTCCCCTGTCAAGTCAGAGATCGGCCATCCTGCCACACCTATTCCTCCTTTGTCTCAGTGTCTGGGAGTAGTACAAAAAGACAAACTGCCAGCTACACCTAGTCATGTGACCCAGGCTACAGACCGCAGGCACCAAATGGTTGGGACAAAAAAATGGCAACTTTCTAAAAGTAAAATTGTCAGAATTGTGACTTAAAATCCAACTTTACCATTAAAGAGTGTTTTTAATTTCAACAGCTGCAATAATTAAAAGAATGAAAAAGAAATGAGTGGCTGGAGCCGCTCATCAATTACTGACTCCTCCTTGCAAGGAACAACAAATAATGCCCTGCAATGGCTTTTAAAACATACTTTTTACAGGTTGGCGGTGATCCTAGAAGGGGTAAGGGCACCAAAAGCATTTTTTAATGTTGAGCAAGGCTGAAGGGAGTGTGGCAGCCCCCAGCAACATCAAAAAACAGCAAGTCTTCTGGGTCATTAAATTCATAACTTCAGGAGAGCTTACCATATTTTTTTAAGCACTCCTGGCTGGTGCTGTATGCTCTACAGAAGAATGTAAGAGGCTCCTTGAGGCTGGTCACAGCAAGGTTGTGCTTCCAACCCCATGCCATGCGCGGACAAAGCACCCGTTAGCAGCATAGGAGTTGGCTGCCTGAAGGTGGACGCATCTGTACATAGTTGGATGCAGGGTCTAAATGCAAGGCCAGGCTACAAGTCAGGTCTTGCAGCCAATCCTATGCCACTCACAGCTAAAGGTGGTTGTGTGCAGCATGTGGTTGGCATTACATTAAAAAACCCTAGAAATCCACAGAACATAACAAACGTGAAGTGATGTTATACTTTTAGGTGATAATGTCAGTTGAAACACACTGTTTTAAATTAAAAGAATCACTGAAATTCACAGTTAAAATGATTTCAAGTAACTATAACTCATGTCCTAAGGTAACTATAACTTGCACCCTTATTGTGCACTGCTAATTACTCCACATGTTACATCACTCATAACATGTTTTATGACATCACTGATAAAATTACAGTGACATCTGAAATGACATCATTGATAACAGCAGTGTGCATGTCCTGGGCACAAGTTATAGTTTCTTGACATAACTGGTGAATTACAGTGGTTTAATTAATTTATAACGGTATGTCTCAACTGACATTTTCACCTAGAAATAGCATCTTCTTAACCTGTGTTTTTTTCAATATATAAACATATATGTATATATATCGAATCCAACCTGTTGCCGGCGGCAGCCGTCAGCCAGCACACACAAGTACACAGACTACTCCAATAATCTCCGCAAGCCAGGCTTCGATTTCAAAAGATATTTATTTACCGATCAAATGGTAAAAGGTGGCGCCAGTCATCAGACGCGTTTCGGACTTACGTCCTTGCTCACTGATGAGCGAGTGAAATGGAGGTCCACAATATATACAAAGTAAGTGCAAATGTAATTCGCGCCAAAACCAGAAAGCAAAACATAGTTGGTGGACTAGAAAATAAAGTCATATACCAAGCCCTAAATGGTGGGCGCCATTTTGTAACGGTATCTGGTAGGGCTATACATGCATGCTTAGACCATCAAGTGCATTGGTATTCAACATTGTTGTAGTTACATCGAGTAAAGTAAATCATGTCATAAAAATTAATGAAAGAATATTAACATATGTACATGACAGAGGAGGGCATTGTGGCACATTTCCCTGATATGCGCGGGCAATGCTATATACAGTGTTTACTCAAATGCTCGTTATTTCAGCAATTTCATAAATGCCACATAGTATGTCAATTACACTTAGACAATACATTGTTGTTTTTATATATATCTCCTCAAAACTGGAACTCTACACCATGGAAAAAATATTTTTCCCATGTCGTGTTTAAATCCTTTTGCCCGATGCATAATGAAAATACCTTTGCATGTTATTAGAATAAAAAGACGAGAAACAATGTCCGTACAAATACGTATGACAAACTCAAAAACCTAATGTGTGACCGCATATTCATATGCCTATGAATTTCTTTGGCAATGAGTGTCTAAAAACTAATTCAGACAAAAAGATACAAGTTGCAATATAATTACATATATAAACCGTACCCCTTGGTACTCGCTATGTAAAGATGTATACACCAATATCCCAAACTGGAGTATCTTACATTGGAAGATCCCACATATGTGGCCAATGGTCCAAACAATAGCTAACCATTGTAATGAGTTGGTCATCACTAAATAAGTTTACCTCGTCTTGTATTATGCAGAGATGGTCATTGCATTAAATGTTGGACACTCCAAAAAAGTGAAGGCTTAAAAACGATACTACTCATATAAATATCATGAGAGCCGTATAAATGTGCATGTGAACTAATAAAGTGCTGAAGTGTAAATGTATGAAACAAACTTTGCAAAACAAATAAGATCTGAATGCCCCTAGGTACTATTACTGTACATTAGCTCAAAATTTCATATTAAATACAAAAAGGTAGTACTGGACATTTCTGATACATGTGACCTTTAGGAGAAATCCAAATGTCCGTAGACAAATTCAATGCGCAATAAACACACAGATCGAAACTCTAATGCAGCCATGCATATAATCACCACCCATTGTAGCTCAAAGTCTATGTCTACTTTGCTTAAATTGATTGTCATATAGGTGCCTTAGATAAGTAATGGCCTACAAGAAATTGCGCAGATCTTCCCCTGTATTCAAACCCCCAGGGTGTTTACTGTTGAGTAAAACTATATATTTTGACTCCAGTTGGCGTAGGCGTTTTTCATTATCACCTCCTCTCTTATTGGGGATTATCGCATCTATCACGAAATATTTTAGGTGATTTAGATTCTGTTTGTGGACCAGTTGAAAATGCCTAGCCACCGGATAGGTGGGATCTGCATTAACTATGGCCCGCAAATGTTGTAAGATGCGTAGATATACTGCCCCTTTGGTGCTCCCCACATATATCAGGTTGCAGCTGCATTGTAATACATATACTGCTAATTCAGTACGACAGGTGTAATGGGACTTGAGCATGATAGGTTGAATGTCGAATGGAGTTGGAAAGGATTTCATATTCACTCCAAATTTACATGCCCTGCAGCTTATGCAGCGAAAGAAACCTTTACGCGGGGATAGCCAATTATCAGATGGTGTTTCCGGGCTGCTCTTGACTAGGTTGTTGCGCATAGAAAAAGCCCTCTTAAAGGTGACAGTGGGGGATTCTGGTAAAATGTCTCTAAGGACATTGTCGGTCAAAACAATAGGCCATTCACGCTTAATGAGTTTGGTGATTGCTTTAGCTTGACGGCTGTACCCCGTAATTAAACGTATGGTATTGCTGTTTTGTGTTTCAGAATGGGTCACATTGATTTTCGGTCTAAGGGGGTCTAACAGTACCTGCCTATCCATTCTATTGGCTTTTACCATGCTGGATAGCAGTTTTTTATCATCATAACCCCTCATTAATAGACGCCGTCTACATTCCTCCTGATGGTAATCTCTTGCTTCTATGGTACTGCAGGATCGATGAATTCTCAGAAATTCACCATATGGGATGGCTGCTATAGTGTGTCCTGGATGGAAACTGTGTGCGTGGAGGATGGTGTTCCCTGAGGTGGTTTTTCTGAACAATATATATATATATAAATTGAAGGGAAGCACAACGTCCAGATGTCCCCCAACCCAGATGTGTATTCAGAGACAGGCGAAGGCACAGAATGGTTAAAGTAAGGAAATGCCAACTTTCTAAAAGTGTCATTTTCAGACTTACAATTTAAAATACGACTTTACCATAAGTTGTGATTTAAAATTGTGAGACCAGAGGCACCAAATTCCAAATCTCTATATTTTCCCAATTGGAAATTAAACTGAAAAGATGTTTTAAGGCAATCCCAATGTTTACCTATGTGAGAGACAGGCCTTGCAGTAGTGAAAAACTAATTAAGCAGTTTTCCACTACCAGGACACGTAAAATTCGAAGGTTCATGTTCCACTTTTTAAATACACTGCACCTTGCCCACAGACAGACATATAAGTCATCCCTAAGGTAGACCCTGGGCAGCCCTACCTTAGGGGTGCCTTATATATAATAAAAGGGAAGGTTTGGGCCTGGCAAGTAGGTTAACTTAGCAACATCACGAAATAAAATGATGGACGGAGTGTTGAAGCTTTTTAAACACTCACACTCACCAGCAGTCACAGATATGGGTTTATCCATCATTATTTTTCTCACCACGTCACCCCAGTGTGGACCCAGCCATATGCAAATTTGACTTCATCCTGCTCCGTATAGTGACAATCTAGCGCAAACTACCAGGCCAGGTTTCAACACTCCGTCCATCATTTTATTTTGTGATGGTGTTATGCTGTTAAGTACCTTAATATGCCAGGTCAAAATGGCAGTTTAAACTACATGCTGTGTCAGCCATGTTTAAAGGGCTATTGAAGTGGGTGGCACAAGCAGTGCTGCAGGCCCACTAGTAGCATTCAATTTACATGACCTGCGCACATTTAATGCACTTCACTAGGGACTTATAAGAAAATTAAATATGCCAATTGTGGATACACCAGAATAATCATATTTTAAATACAGAACATATGCAGTTTAACTCTGGTTCGCAGCAGTAAAGTGCCCAGAATCCTACAGCTAGCAAAAATTAAGTCAAAACAGGAGACCAAAAGGCAGAAAGTAAGGAGAAACTCAAGGATCTCAGGGCTAATAGCCACCATGGACGAAAATTGGCCTGGGGATGCAGGCTTAGGGATGGGGTCCCCAGGGCCTGAGGAGGCTCAGGGAGGGGGACCCCACAGCCCCCTCATCTTACATAAAAACAATGCCCTGGGGGATGGGGTCCCAAGGTTTTAAAGAAGCCAGTGGGTGACATGGTCCCTCTACCCTCTAATCAAAACAATTGCCCTGGGAGATGGGGTCTAAGTGGTCTAATAAGGCTTGCCCCCCTTGCTAAATAATCATCCTGCGGGATTGCGGTAATTAAGCTTTGAGAGGGGGGGAGCATTAGCTTGCCTCATCTTCACTAACGGCCCCACCAGACCGCCGGGGATGCCTGGTCTCACCCTGGAGATACCCATTAAGGGACCATCTCTCAGGGAAGCCAGGAAGGGTTTCGCAGCGGTCGAAGCGCCTTGGGACCCTCCGGGTAAGTAGTGCGCTATATAAATGCCTATACATTTACATTTACATTTACATTTACAATGTAGGTGGGACTATTCTGAGTCCCAATGGCCTTACAGATTCGGTATTTTACCACCCAATCCAATTGGGTGGTAAAATACTGAATACAGGTGTGCATGCACATGTGCCATGTGACAGACAGACATGCCCTCAGGGCATGTCTGTGTGCCACATGGCACACATGCCAGTATTTGGGGTGCTAGAGGGTGTCAAAGTGACATCCCCTGCACCCTTGCTGGAATCGGTATTTACCGAATCTGTAAATACCGATTCGGTAATGGCCATTGATACCTATGTGCTTCAATGCCCATAGGAATCAATGGACATTACCGAATCGGTATTTACTGATTCGGTAAATACCGATTGTTACAGAATCGGTAATTCAATTACCGATTTCACCTACATCTCCCCCCTTCTATTTTACCGATTCATAAATACCAAATCGGTAAAACTCGGTATTTATGAATCGGTAAAATAGCATTACCTACATCTGGCCCTTAATACCAGAGGTACCCGACTGTGAAAATTGGGGTAACGTATTCGCAGCAGTGTATGCGAAGTGCTTTGGCACACCTTCTATGATTGTCCTGCCCTCCGTGATCAAGCGTGTTCAGGATGAGCACAGTCCAGAGGCGACAGTTGAGTTGGGAATGAGGCTTGTCAGAGTGTTTGACATAGTTGTTGATCTCAGCCATGCAAATGTAAAGGGAGATGCGGTTAACGTTCAGGTGTCTAATGCTTTGTGCCTTGTCCCGGATGCCGCGAAACCCAGTGAGTTACCGTAATTATTGCAGAGGCATATAAAACTATTGGCCGCAATAGTTTGGGTTTAAGCCTTTTGCTAAAACAGCAGCACAACTCTTACAGCGCAGTCTAATAAGGACAACCGTCCAGTTTTTCCAAAAAAGAATAGGAAAAATAAAAAGCAGGAGAAGCAACAACAGAACATTCTTAGTCAGCAGCCTGTGCTATAGTGGCCGGTACCTTGGCGAATGGTAAATTCAAGTCCAATGTCGTGCACACCCAGGCATTAGGGGACTGTACCGCCCAACAGGCAGAGCTGCATGCTCTGGTGCTTGCACTGGAGTTTGCTGATCCACATATGACAACTTTGATTGTAAGTGACTCTTACTACTGTGTTCAGTCCTTCAACGGCAACTTATTCTTTTGGACTCAGAATGACTATTGTGATTCCAAAGGCAGCACAATCAAGGTTTGGGTTCGAGTTGCAGATCTTAAAGAACGTCTGCCTCTCATGCAAGTAATTCATACTCTTGGTCACCAGCGCGTAGGAGTACACGCCGTTGGCAACAGTTTGGCTGTCGAGGCAGCTAAAACAGCAGTAGCCACATACACAGTTGCAGCATTTACAAGGTCCGGGAGTAAGATTGATGATGACATTTTAGTAGCGATAGCAGCTACAAAGAAAGGAGGTAATTACCCAAAAGGTTTTCCTTCTGAATACTCTTATCATTTAAGTCCCAATAAAGTTCCCTATGTGAGAATAAATGACGTTGGTGACAGGTTGATTCCCAACGTGGAACACAGACTTTCATTGATAACATCCGCACATGACGGCATGGCCTCGGCTCATGCAGGTATTTTGGCGACTGTTTTTATCTTACAGCAACGTTACTGGTGGCGTGGGATGTATAAACAAACCTGTGATTATGTGCTTTCTTGTGACATCTGTCAGCAGTTTAAAGCTTCTTCTGCTGTACGGCCGCCAAAAACATCAACTGTACATTTCTAATAAACCATTGGGTTGTGTTTATTTAGATCACTACAGTCCACTTTCTTCAGATACTGCGTATAAGTTTATCTTAGTTGCAGTTGATTCGTGCACATGCTTTCTTTGGGTCTGGCCCCAATGTGGTGCTGACGCATGAACTGTCATCAGGGATTTGCGTGTCTTTGTGGGAATTTTTGCATGTGGCACCTTCCATTCTGACTAGTGTCCAACGATCGCCTCTAAGGCGTACAAGGAAGCCATGGGGTCATTGGGTATTCCGGTCAAATTTATGTCTCCATATGGGCCTGAGGCCAATTCAGTTGTGGAGCAAATGAACCGTAACTTAAAGCAATCCTTGACAGCTAGAGTTTTAGGTACTGGCAGAAACTGGTTCACCCTCTTGTACAGCATACAACGTGGACTTAATAATCTCCCTAGGAGATTTCTGGGTGGGCGGACCCCATACGAAATGCTGTTTGGCATAAAAATGTTTGTCCAGGACCTTGATGGTCTAGACATAGCGGCGACAGCCGCGGCCTTTGACGTAGATATTCATTCTGCTGTATTACAGAGCCTACAAGGGACTCGTGACATTCTTGCAAAGGAACACTTGGCCTCCGCCACAGAAGCTGCACTACAGATTCTGGTAGTTGGCTGGCTACCTAGAGTTGAAGACATGGTCCTTGAGAAGGTGGAGAACAAGAAAGAGTTTGACCCCTCTTATTGTGAGTTCCAGTTCCAGTGCTTGGTGTGAAGGGTACTCGTACAGTCATTTTACCACCACTTCCTGGTCTCAAGGATAACAGATACATCTCAGTGGACAATGTCAAATTACAGCGAATGGCCAAATCTTCTTAGTATGACTCCAGCTCTTTCCTCCCCAGCAATATTAAGGAATTCTGTCTTGGACTCATCAAACAACATCAGGCCTGACATTGCCATAGAGATGCCCACTGTTACTAATCTGTTGTTGAATCCTCCGGCTTGCAGTCCACATGAAGATACTGAGTATGCGTATCCCACTGATGTGTCATTGCCTGGTTTGCAAACAGATGCAGTTAACCAGTCATGTTTTTCTTTTAACACTGACCCCACAACATCGAGTTCCCCCTCTAAATTATTTTTGTCACCTTGTTTAAAGAAAATATTTTAGTTCCACCTGTTGCTTGGATTTGTGACATTCTTTTTCCATCTAATCAATGGTCACTACCTTACTGAACGCTCTGCTGTAAAGGTGATTGATGAGACTTTGGCACAAAACTCTTCATCGCACATCATGAAACGTGAATAGACTTTTGTCAACATCTCTGCCTGGCAAGTGTTGGATGCCTTATACCTCTATTTACTGGGAAATGGGGGGTAATTCCCCATATTTCCTGTATCTCACCTGGGCAAAATTTCCAATGTGCAGGTGGTTAATCAAAGACAGCAAGTAGCGCTAGATGCCCATTTGCTCTAAAACCACCGATAGTTTGTCTTGAGGTAGCAAATCAAAGGCTGATTTAAGATCAATGAAGATCAAATAGAGGCTCCCACCCTCTTTTGACACCGTCTTCCAATAAAACAATTGGAGCCTGAAGATTTGGTCAATGGTGGAAATGTTTTTACAATAACTAGCCTGGTACGCACTCAGAATTGCGCGTTCGTCCACCCAGGACTGGAGACGCTCCTGGACAATCCTGGCAAACAACTACTGAGTTACGTCAATCAGGCTGCTCGGCCTGTAATTATTGGACAGAATTGGTGAGCCCTTCTTATATACTGGAAACATTTCAGGCCCTAGCCAAGTATCTGGGATTTTCATACCATTTAAAATGGCGTTAAATATTACCCATAGATAGGGACCCCAGATATTGAGTTGTTCCCGAAATAAATTCCTAGGGATCTTTTCTAAGCCAGGGGCCTTTCCAAGGGGAAGCTTCCCAATTGTGCCCAGCACTTCGGTCAGAGTGAACCCTACATCATCTTCAAGGGGATTTCCTTCTGTAGTTGGCAAGGTTCCCTCAGTGAGCTCTAAAGTTTCCTGTGTGGAATACAGTGATTGGAAATTAAGTTTCCAGGGGTCTGCAGCAATGTTCGGCTCAATAGGTGACTTTTCTGTGGAGCTATCTGTACAAACCAGTATCCAAAACTCCTCCATATCCCTTTTGGTGAGTGCCTGTTGGATTGCATCCCATCTTTCAAGCTCCAAGTTCTTTTTCACTAGCTTTATACTATCACTATATAGAGCCCTCTTTATTTTCATCAGGGATCTGTCTTTGGATTGTATAGAGTCGATAAGGGCGCCCTTTGCCACTCAGCAGAAATTGTTAAACCAAGTAGATTTAGGGCTCTCCATACCATGGAGTGCATCAGGGGATTGAAGATGTTGGCCAAACTAGTGGTCAGATAAGAGGAGGGGAATTGTTTGGGATGCTGTAAAGTTTCGCATTCATGGAACCACAGAGGTGGTTAATGTCCCAAAAGTGTTTCGTGTTTCTATGGGGGATGTAGTGAAACAAAACAAATGCTCTGATGATTGGGACGTTCAAGCCGTACAATCTTTATTTTCTGATTTAAAGAATGACGCTGCTTTTGATGCTGAAGATTTGTAATTGAATTCTGTTATTTATGCTGATTTATTTTGCTTCCAGCATTAGGGCCATCATTTCCTGCATAAAGCTAATACACTTACAATGTGGTTAATTATACACAATGGGAACATTGCCTAGCTCCCATTGAAGGCAGTTAAATAACCCTTTTGAAAAAATGTACATACTTCACTGATTTTAATAAATCCAATCCTGATTCATTTTATTTTAAAATGAATTCTACATCCAATTCTAAAGTAAGGCTCACCCACACAAAATTACTATATTCCAAATATTTTATAGATCAATTGGCTATTGGTGGCTATGAGCTCTGGAAAGAAAATGTTGATCTTAAATCTGTTTGTTCATTCAGACCCTGGCAGGTACAGGGCACGGAAGCTTTACATCACGTGTGCCTAATCCCTAACCAAATGCTGTTTTTAAACAGTTCATTTGATCAGACAATCAATTTTGGGTTGGCCACTTCAAAACAAATGAATGCCCCTAAAATTCCTGACCTGTATGCCTACAACACATGGAAAAATCATACAGATATGACCCTTGATGAGTTGCAGTCATTGATTGCAAATGCTTCTTTAAATGTTTCTACCTTAGACCCCATGGGTTAGTTGGTTTGGCAAACAAATTCTGTCTGCTACCAACACCGTTTCCTGAGAAAGGCTCCTGGTTACAAACAGGATAGGCCTCATCTACGTTTTCCAAGCACCCATTCGGTAACAACCTATTCAGTAGGAAAATTATGTCAAAATTAGCTGAAACACTCTACCCTAACGTCAGTTAAACACCATGGGCCTCATTTATGAAAAGTGACGCATCGCTGCGAGAAAACAGGGATGCGTCACTTTTCATTGCGCCCTCCTTGCGACCCCAATGATGCGTCATATTTACAATATGACGCAACATTGCGCAAGGACTTACAGATACGTCAGTATTTCTGACGTATCTGTAAGAGCAAAAGTGACGCATTGCTGGAGTGTGTCACAAAAGTGACGCAACTCCAGCAATGAGTCCTTTCACATGGGGCAAGACCTATGTGAAAGGGCCCGCGTCAGTCTTACGCCTGCTGTGAGGCAAGCGCAAGATTTTGACGCAACGGTGTCCTAGAAGTGACGCAGTGAAATCTCATAGATTTCACTGCATCACTTCTACGACCTTTCTTGCGTCAATACGCCCCCCTTGCGTACATTATACTTGGAGCAGGTATAATGTGGCACAGGGGTTTACAAAGTGACGCATCTACCTAGATGCGTCACTTTGTAAATACGGCGCAACAAGGTGCATTTTTTACGCCACTGGTGCGTCACAAAAAGTGACGCACCGGCGGCGTAAAAGTGATGCACAGCCTCATAAATGAGGCCCCATTTGTCTTTATTAACTGAAGATGTTGATTTAACAGATTTTGTTAAAGGGCCCGCAGGTGCTAGAACAAAAGGTTTTCTGTATGCTATTTACAATGAAGTTTGGAAGCTGTCCCAAATTGAAGCAGCTACACGTCTAAGGGCAATAGACCGAGCCAATATTGAAAAAGTGCTTGCAGTCGTTGATAATAGCATTAACACGCTCTTCTCCCGCATTTAAACATTAGACAATATTGTTCCATCTGTTGTGGATATTGTTCAAGATGAAGTATCTGTTTTGTACCCTGATCAGAATCAATTGTATTCCATCATGCAGTTTGCTTTGACTTTACCAACACTTAAGATGGGTAAGGTTCCTTGGGACTATATGAACACATCATCTTTATTTTTTCCTTTAAACCTGACGGAAAAACAACAGTTTATGTCCATGAAGGATGCTACATACGGTATGTTACATATTGAAAAGTTAGAACCTTTACCCATTTCAGTAGATGAAACCGATTCTGCTGTCTGGCTTATCCATGGGGTGATAACTTTAATGTTTTCCCTTTTTAACTTTAGTTAATGTATGAAACATTATGCACCCAGGCGGTATGAACCCCTGGGTGGTGCACATCTCCATCAAGTGTGGTCTTTGCCTTTCACATACAGATGCCTCCGGGATGGCAAAGAAGTGTACTTGACTGGGGAATCGTGTGATTCCTCACCAGATCACTCTCTCTTGTGTAAGAATTTACAATTGCACAGCGTTTGTAATTCAAAGGTGTAAAATGTAGCTTGTATTTTAAAGGGTAATCCAGTGCCAGTTATCACACCTAGGTTCAAACTGCTTGCTAATGGTAGCTATATGCTTTTAAATAATGAAGCTTGCTGCGGCATGCTGGCTGGCATCCCTTACATTGTAACTGTCTTACAACGTGTAGTTTGCTGTAAAAATGTGCTTTTTCCACCTCCACATAGGGGGCTCGACATCTCAATTTGGTCTTCCATTCCGCCCTTGAAAGCAGAGTTCAATAAATAGAGCAGCATAAGAGCACTATTGTTACAGAAAGTAGTTGCACTCACATCTTCCTGTGAAACATTCGTCCTTCACGTGGCCAACACCCGCACAGAGGTGCAGGAGCTTTTAAATACTGATCTCCCACTTCATTTCGGTGCCTTGATCCATACCATTTTCAATGCCTCTACTACTACAGGCTTGGCCCAGTTTTTTTAAACGTGTGGGCTCCGGCCTTGTAACTTCATTCCAAACTATATTTGATGTGATACAGGCATTTTTTCATTCAATTTTTTCCAGCATCTTTGGCAGCTTCCCACTAATACTTGCCTTGGCTGCAGGGGTGATGCTGTTAATCTGCCTGCTTCGGAATGGCTGTTCTATCTGTGGTGCACAACAGCTGACACCGACAATGCTACGGTACTCTGCCCCTGGCCACTCTCAGCGTGGCTTATGGATTGTCTTTTCGATTTGCATACTTCACTTGCGTGCAACCTGTCTTCCACTGCCTGGAATGTTTTTTGAATGGGCAGTGGATTTATGTCTCTCCAACACGGTGTCTCCTGGCCCAGATTACGGAATGCTAATGAGTCCTCTAGTGGCACATGAGCTGGAGTGTTCGGTGTTGGGATTATGGCCTGCGCTGCTGTGCTTGGAGTGTTGGCGGAACGGGATGTCTGTGCTTCTGCACATGATTTCCTCCAACAAAGTTTCGTTGAAGAACACGCAAGTAGTCCTCTGATGGTGGGTAGAGGCTCCCTTTATTGAAGAACATGTATGTTCATTCTCTTTGCTTGATTGGATGGCCGCTCTCTTTTCTGAGAGCAACAATGACTTCTCTCTCTCTTTTCTTTTTTTATTTCCCTTTGAATGTACCCATTTGACATGGATGAACTTATTTCTTGCTCACTCAAACTTGAACTCTGCATTCTATTGACTCCTTTGTCCGTTGGCCCAATCAAGGAGAGGGTATAGTGAGGATACAGGATCAACTGCAGACATTGCTATGTTAGCATAAGTGAGGTATATGCTTAAATGCCATTTTGCTGCTTTTGGCGTTTTTGCACATGACACTACATGGCTCTCGTAAATAACCTGCTTGTGCTCTTTCACATGAGAACTGTCTCTTTTTCACATATCTAGGCGCGCTCGGTGCCCTCAGTCGGCACAGCGCGTCCAAGGTCGGATAACAATGTATGCTGTTAATTCATGTTGATCAGTCCCATGCACATTAGACATAACAGAAAGCGCAGCTGCTCAAACTCAAACTCGGGTGCGTTTAATATTTCAATGCATGCATGAGAAGGCCCTTTTAAGACAACCTTTCCAACATCGAAGAGCTGTTCTTGTCGTGGGATGTGATTCATTCCATCTGATCTTGGAGGTATGGGGTCCCCTGTCAAAGCCTAGAGGTCTTCTTCTATTATTAATTAAAACTAGCTCCGAGCATGGGGAGGGTGGCAACGGCACTATAATCCTGTTTCCACTGTCATTTATATTATGATTTCCCTTTTTGTGTTTTATGGAATTGTAACAAGGCGGATCGCATTATTCTTATGCATCTGTTTGTTAGTATTTGCGAAAATACTGCATCTTAGAGCACGTTAGTTAAAATAAACATTATAAACTATACTGTGTCTCTGATTACTCCCGTTGTGGACTGGTATGAGAGCTAAAATGAAAGAATGATCTTGATTCCCACTATTCCTGAGAGTTTACTAAGTCGCTTGTTCTAAGTTGTTTAATCATTGGTAGCTTTGCTGTAGTACGGAGATTAAATGAGACACTAATGGTAGTTGGATCGAGGTTCTGGGCACTGAGGTGGGTTTTTGGTACACCACAATACACAGAGGTCCTGGTTTCCTGTGCATATTTCTGTGCATGAGCAGAATCCCTGCAACATGGCGCACCTAACGTTTAGTCTGGTACTTACTTTTGGGAAACTTTAGTAGTGTTTATACTTGTCCACAATATCTTCACTCCTGTTTCCGGAACACAGTTGTGATGGCATAACCTACCTATATAGATGAGTTACAGGTTTATTCAAGCTTGAGATTTTAAAAAGGTTCACATTATTATATTGAATTGCTAACCCTTTTTGTGCTACTACACATATAAGTAGTTATCCTTTTCTTTGTTGTATGGCAGTCAAAATTGCACTGCATAGTCACTCGGGACTCCATCGTCATTTGACACATTGGCGCATAGTTCTGTGCATGAGCAGAATGCCTGCAACAGAGTGAGAGATTTAGACAAAGGTGACACTGCAAAGATATTCTCATGCTTTAAGGTAGCTATAACTCGCGTCCTTGCCATGCACTACTAAATACTCCACATTAGTCATGACATCTTCTATGATGTTACTAATAATATCACTGCAATATTCCCAATAAAATTATTGATAACTGTGCATGGCACGGAGTGAGTTATAGTTACCGTAGGGCACGAGCTTCAGTTTCTTGAGATAAGTAGAACTATAACTGCTGAATTTCTATTGTTTAGTATGTTTAAAATCTGAACCTAACTATCACGTCCCTGAAAACTTTTTTTTTTTTAAATATGCATTTCTAAAGATGTTCTATACATATGCAGTGCAGTTTCAACGATTTGGTTTCCATTTGAAAACGCTATTGAATCACATAGGATGGCATTCTGTTGGTCAGATCCGAATAACAATATATGGAGCATAAGGGACAGTTTAACATTGATTAATGAATTATAAGATTGAAATGCACTGTCCATTGAATCTCGAACTTTATTGAATGCTGTCAATATTAAAAACATGCGCTATATTTTCTGCATTATGAATTAATTCAAACTGTGATTTGCCTTCAGAGAATTGTTTCATATGTATTCGTTTATATTTCATGAATTTACATTGATTTCTTTTCAATCATAAATCCTTTGGCTATGGTAACGCAAAGTATGTTTTTCATGTTCATGAACACTGATTTCTATTTCTAAAGGAATTTGCTGTATAGGAGGTTACTCGAAAATGGCTACACGCCGAAATGCGCCGTCCTTGATCTTCGTGCACAATAAAATATTTGTGCAGTCTCCTGGTGTGCCGCTCCTTGTCTTCTGCATTTGGAGAATTGTTGAGGATCTCATGTTCATTGCACTCCTTGGTACTTGTGGTCACCTTCAAGTATTTTATGAAAGTGTCTTACTGTACGATAAGAACTGTCATTGTTTTTTATTTCTCCTAGATGCTGCAAGATACGGTTTTGTACTGGTAGAATGGTACTTCCCACATATGATTTGGGGCAGGGGCACACTCGGGTATACCCTGCATATTCCGTTTTGCAAGCCAGATTTTTCTTTATTCCAATGATTTTTTGAACTGGCGTCTTTAACTCTACCAGGTTTTTCTCATTCTCATATGCTTTGTACTTGGTGCATTTCTTAAAACCCGGTCTTGGTTTAAGCCAAGTATGTACAATTGAGGATACCTCACTTTTCACTAGAATGTCTCATTGATCTAGCTTTCCTGTATGTAACCTGAGGTTTGTTCAAGATATTGTTTCCTATAATAGGATCTTTCCTAATTAGGTGCCAATGTTTGGCTAATGACTTTCTAAGCATTACATGTTTTTCATTGTAGAGGGAAAGACAGTATTATAAACCTGCCTCATCAAAAATGTGATTCCAAGTAATGCTTCAGCTACAGAAGTAATGTACAATGTTGTTAAGGAAGAGAAGTCTATTTTTTGTTTGATGCCAACTCTTGGGGAGCCTAGACAACTAGACAATTCAATGAACAATAGTTGCAACTGGAAAAAGAATAGATTGTCAAAATTATAGCAAAAGAGAAAATGGAACATCAAGGAATTACAGTGCTACTAAAAGAAAAACTGCAATCGAAATTGGATAGTTTGGAAAAGTCTGTGTTGAAAACTGCAGGATTAGAAATCATCTGTAAAAATTGTCATGTAATCTTAGGTCATAATTTAAATGTTGAAGGGCTAGTAAATTGTGCAATGGGTAAAGTTATGACATTTGGTAATTATCCAAACAGAAATGATGTGGAATACCTAGCCATAAAATTTGATGAAACTGCAGAAGTTAAGCAGATTGGTAAATGCGTTGTGTTTCCTACTTGTAAAAGATTAATGTCGGGTAAAAGCAGTTCCCAGTGTCTTTATGTGTATGCAGTAACTATTCATATATCACACGGTTTAAGTGTAGATACAGGTCTTGTTCATATTGGTAGTAGTGTATTCAAAGAAGGTATGTCATATGTTCCTTTGTCCCAAATTAGAAAACTGTCCAGGTATAATTCTGATTAATTTTGATGAGACGAAAGCAAGTGCTGATGTGAGCTGTGTAACAGAGTATAATAGGTTAAGAGCTCAATATGCAACTCATTTAGGACAGTATCCTGTAGTTCAAAAAGCAATACTGTGTCCAAAGTGGAAAATATTCAAACAGTCTATCACAATTGAATAGAATGTGTAGTTTACTTAAAGAATTAAGAAGTGATAGAAGTAATATACATTTTGCAACTGGAATAAGAAAACTCACCGATGACTGTACAGGAATCAGATCAGTAGTGTTCTCTCAAAATCTTCAGCAGGATGCTCCAGAATTTCTAATGGTAATGCTACGACTATTAGTTGAAGAAGATGTGAATATCAAGGAATTATTAGGTTTAAGTTGTAAATGGACCCATAACTCGGGCTGCACATTTACCTCGTACCTATTGCCCGGTGCAGCTTACTCTTCAGATGCCTGGCCTTGATAGACCGAGACCAATTTGGAGGTTTCAACCAAAGGCACTGCTGGATTTGATATTCCGTACGGAACTAGGAGAGGAGATTAAGGATTTTTTTTTTAGAAATAAGGGGTCGGTGGACAGTATCAAAGTTTTCTGGGAGGCATTTAAGGTCACCATACGTGGCTACTGTATCTCTAAGAGTTTTGGAGTTCTGCTGGATATCCAACATGCATTGACAGCCTTAGAGCGTGAGCTAAAGGAGCTGGAGGACCGTATGGTGGGGGGGAGGAAGGGCACTAAAGGGGGTGTTTAGATATAAATTGTCTGCATATGAGGAGGAAGCTGACAGGGAAGCTTAGTTTAGTGGGAAACATTGGGTGGCACGAAGGTACGGAGAAGGGGGGCCCCCAGGAAAGGCTCTGGCGGAGGTTACTAGATGCCCTAGATTCACCAACACAGTCTCGGAGATATATGGCCTGGATACCCGACACCCCCTCCCAACACAATACCCAAGAATGGGAAGACGGATACAGTTCTTGAGCTTTTGGAAGGCGGGAGGGTGTTACCCTCCCGGCCGTATTTATTAAAATATGAAACAAAATTAAAACATTAAAATAACAGTTTCATATCATGTACAATTTCATTTATACATTACGATGTTTATTGGCTAACCTTAACATATCTCTAATACAAAGGTTCTCCTAGCCGATTCTAAAACATCCTGTAAATGCATTTCTCAAAATTCAAATTGTACATCCTAACATTACGGGCCAACGGCAAGGTCGTAACCGGTGTCAGATCCCTAATACCAGAACTCCCCCCCTTACTTGTGAGGGGCGGGCGCACAGAGGACTGTACCTCTGTGCCAACTTCCAATTTCCCTTGTCTTAACGGGGGCCCATATTTACTCGGCGCCATCTTGGTGGTCGTCCGAGGACTCGTGTGAGGTGTCTAGAAGGTAGCGTAGACCCCCCTCCCACCCCACACTGCTTACCACATCCGCCGTCGCGGATGTCCTGGCCCCGGGAAATTCCAAGGAGGGGACACGTAGCCCCACCTCCCCAGGGAGGGGTCTTGACCGCCTTCCCTTTCGGCGGTCCCATCCTTAGAAGGGTACCTCCTCCCCGTGTGAGGGGCCAATGGCCGCCTCCCCCCGGGCGCTCCCATCCATAATGGGTGGCGCCCCACCTCTAGGGATCTTCCAATTACTGCTCACCGATCATGACCTTACCGCCCGATCAAAAAATAAATACGACATTGTTTAATCTAATGAGAACGAAATAAACAGTTATACTAGCATTTCAAGTATAAACTTTTATCTCTACAATACACTTCTTTCATCACAGCTGCGATACTCGCCTGAGTTCATGCTAAAAGAGCAACCATTTATTGTATATCAAAACATCAAACTTTATTAGAAACAACCTGAAAAAGAGATAATATCATCATCAATCGACTTTATTGCAATACAAAACGCTGTCATCAGGGGCTGGTGGGTGGGTCAAAATTGGCTCTTGTTCCGTCAAGGGCTCACGTGCAACGAAGAGGTGCAGCTTCCAAGCACAGGAACAAGAGGATGCTTCCTTGGATTGCTGCTCCTTTTATTCTTCTCCGGGAGGGCGTGGACCCTCCTCCGACCGCCTACAGGGCATGGCCAACGGTGTAGTTGTCTAGGACAATCCCTCTTGGGCGGGAAAAGGCGCGCCCCGGCTACGCCGCTTCGGGAATACCAGCCGTGACACGCCTCCCGCCCAAAATGGTTTCCCGGGGGGATCGGGGCACCCGACCATACGTTCGGGGGGACCGAGTGGTCGCCCCTTTCCATATGGCCTGGATACCCGTCACCCCCTCCCAACACAATCCCCAAGAATGGGAAGACGGATACAGTTCTTGAGCTTTTGGAAGGCGAGAGGGAGTTACCCTCCCGGCCGTATTTATTAAAATATGAAACAAAATTAAAACATTAAAATAACAGTTTCATATCATGTACAATTTCATTTATACATTACGATGTTTATTGGCTAACCTTAACAGATCTCTAATACAAAGGTTCTCCTAGCCGATTCTAAAACATCCTGTAAATGCATTTCTCAAAATTCAAATTGTACATCCTAACATTACGGGCCAACGGCAAGGTCGTAACCGGTGTCAGATCCCTAATACCAGAACTCCCCCCCTTACTTGTGAGGGGCGGGCGCACAGAGGACTGTACCTCTGTGCCAACTTCCAATTTCCCTTGTCTTAACGGGGGCCCATATTTACTCGACGCCATCTTGGTGGTCGTCCGAGGACTCGTGTGAGGTGTCTAGAAGGTAGCGTAGACCCCCCTCCCACCCCACACTGCTTACCACATCCGCCGTCGCGGATGTCCTGGCCCCGGGAAATTCCAAGGAGGGGACCTGTAGCCCCTCCTCCCCAGGGAGGGGTCTTGACCGCCTTCCCTTTCGGCGGTCCCATCCTTAGAAGGGTACCTCCTCCCCGTGTGAGGGGCCAATGGCCGCCTCCCCCCGGGCGCTCCCATCCATAATGGGTGGCGCCCCACCTCTAGGGATCTTCCAATTACTGCTCACCGATCATGACCTTACCACCACAGGCCGGATAGTTGACCGGCTATCCGGACCCCCCACAAAGCTCCTACTAAAGGTCATGGTTACATAAACTCTTTAACCAAGCTAAGAAGTCTCCTATGAGTAAAACATTTCCCTCCCGGGACAAATGAACCCCATCCGCCAAATACATATGGTCCCCCCGTATACACCCGTGTGGAATACACTGCAATTTACCTGTACGGAACAACCTACTCAATTTGTTATTAACCTTCTTTACTGACTGGTTCAAAGCTGGCACAGAGAGGGCCCCCCGCCACACCTTCCGAGGAATCATGTGTGACCATGAGATTGTGCACCCCGAAACCCTTCTTGCCAACCAACTTACTTTGGACAAAATTAACTCGAGAAGCACTCGTCGACCAATGGTCACCAAATCATTGCCCCCAAGATGCACTATGATTACAGATGGCGGTGACCTCGTCCGCCCTAACAGTCCCTCAATGAAACTTTGAAACTGGTCAATACAGAGCCCGCCCCTTCCGTGGAAGGTCACCCTGTACCCGTATTCCCCAGCCACGTGAATCATGTCACCTGCTTTGAATACGTCTGCGGCGCGCCTCACGTATGAGTGGCCAACGACCCACACCACTCTTTCCTCAGCCGGTGATCTTTGACCGCTGGTCCCCAGGTGTCGGGTCAACTGCATAGTCCGCCCCGCAAAGCCTGCTCGCGAAACTGTAAACCAAACAGAAAACAAGAAGCGTGAGTGTATGACATTAGCTTCACAACATGTGCAAACGCACATACCTTTTATAACAGTTTGAGGACCAACACCCCAACCTCTCTATTTTTTAACACTCAGACCCCTGGCTGTAGCCTCTGTAGCAGCCCCTATCCGGAAGGAATGGGTCCCAAAATCGCTCGGGTTCAAGCCCGCCGCCGCGATTGCCATTGTTAACACCCGCTGAAACTGAAACCTAGTCAGTGGGGTGGCATCGGTGTGCCTCAGCAAGCTTCCCCCCCATGCTGCCGCCCTCAGCGCTAAGTACTCTTCAACGCATTTAACCGGGCACATGGGAGATCCCGGAATCCGCTGGACTACCACACTGTCCCCGATTGCTCCCTGATCGGCCTTGGACCTGGCTATCGAGATCACCATTGTCTCGTCCTTAATTTGAATGTGTTCTCGACACAGTCCTCCCCCCGTGTCCTGCTTGTTCCTCGCTACCAGTTCGCTTACCCGCATAGCCCCATGGAATGCTAATGCAAAAGCGGCCCGGAACAGCACCGTCTCAGATTGAGATGAACATGTCGCAGGAAGTACGGACATTAAAAGGGACAATCTTTCCAAACCTATCGGGTGCCTCTCATCCACTCTACGACCCTCAAGGCGTTGCCACCCACGCAGCGCCTTCTGTACCAGAAAGGACGATGTGGGGTCCTGGATGCCATGAGCCCGCGCCATGAAGGAAATGGCGGCCCGGTGCCTATTGGCCGTAGCCACTGATCTGCCTGCCTGATGTAGTGATACCAGAAATTTCAGGACATACTCCTCCTGCCCCCAGTGCTCCCCCCTAGCTGAACCCAAAAAGGACCAATAGGAACGGAACGCCCCTTCATATGCCTTCCTTGTCCTGGGTGCTAGACTCTCTCCCACGAGGTTTTGTAATCCGGGGCACCGAGAGACCAGAGAGCTTCGGGAAATGGTGCCGCCACCGAGTCCGCTGAGGGCAGAAAACCCCGGAAGGCCTGCATATGGGAACGAGAGAGTGCATCAGCTGCCTGGTTTAGTACCACTGGCATGTGTCTTGCCCTAAAGTGGACGTTTAGTCTCATACATAGCAGGACAATTTCCTTCAGCAATCTCAAAATCCATTTGCAGCGTGCTGCCTGATTATTGATACACTCAACCACGGTCATATTATCAGACCAGAACACCACAGAGCGATCACGAAACCCCTCTGGCCAAGTCTTCAAGGCCACCAGAATGGGGAACAGCTCCAGAAACCCAATGTTACCAGTGAGTCCATTATCGTGCCACCACACAGGCCAGGTTCGTGCCGACCATTGATTGCCAAATATGGCGCCAAAACCTACACTCCCTGCTGAGTCGGTCCACAACCCCAGTTCTTCCGAGGAAACTGGTGGATCGGTCCACACGACACGACCGTTGAAATCCGCCAGAAATGCCAGCCATATGCGCATATCCTGGCGAACTTCTGCTGACAGTCTTGTGCGGTGGTGCCCTTCCTTGAGGCCCACCATGGCTTGTGCGATAGAACGGGAAAAGGGGCGAGCCATCAGTATTACTCTCAGGGCAAAGTTAAGCTGACCCACAGCCTGTTGTAACTGATGGAGAGTTACTTTTCTCTCGCCGAGACACATTTCGAGCGAGGCCCTGAATTTCATTACCTTCTCTTTGGGCAAGCGGAAGCACCCCTCTACAGAATCGAGCTCAATTCCCAGAAACTCGAGTGTAGTAGATGGCCCTACTGTCTTACCTGGTGCCAGTGGCACGCCAAATTCCTTCATAAGATTACAGAATTCCCTCAAAGCCTGTGCACATTCCGTGTCCCCGGCTGCCCCCAGAAACAGAAAATCATCAAGGTAATGCATAACCTGTGTAAAGCCCGTGGCTCTTGTGAACGCCCATTGCAAAAAACTACTGAATTTCTCAAAATACGCACAAGAGATGGAGCAACCCATTGGCATACATTTATCCATGTAATAGCGTCCTTGAAACATAAAACCTAGGAGACGCTGATCATCTGGGTTTACCGGGAGCATCCGGAACGCTGACTCGATGTCTGATTTAGCCATCAGTGCTCCGGGCCCCAGGCGATTCAAAATGGCGACGGCCTCATCAAAGGAAGCGTACCGCACCGAACAAACTCCCGGGTCAATCGCATCGTTCACCGAAAGACCCCTAGGAGCTGACAAATTGTGTATTAACCTGAACTCACCTGGGTCCTTCTTGGGGACCACTCCAAACGGTGAACAAACAAAATCGCCAATTGGTGGCATGCCATATGGTCCAGCAACCCGACCTCGGGCCACTTCCTTCCCAATCTTTGCCTGCACCACCGCCGTATTTTGTTGAACCGATAGTTGGTTCTTACATTGTGCCTCCCCCCGAAAATCCCCCGCCGGGATGCGGAAACCATATGAGAAACCGTCTCGCAACACCCCGGCGGAGATATGATCAGGGTATTCGTTCAGCCAAGGGATCAGTGCCATGATATCAACAGGAGTAGGTAATGGTGCCCCTGGGTCGATTTTAGACCTGTTTGGCGCCTCCTCTACCTCCCGTATCACCATTCTTGGCTCTGCACGAACTTTCGGGGTGTGACGACTGTCCGCACCCTGCACACTCATGCCTGAACTTGCATGTCCCCTGTGGCCTAGTGCACTTGCCTCTGTTAAAGTTCCAACAGACCCCTTTCCTACCCGAGTTCCCATTATTCTTCGCGTTCTGATCACTGCTTGTGCCCGCTCGAAAGGGCGCCCCCAAAGAATGGCGGGAAGGCTCAACCCCGTTCCCGCCCAAAGAAGGCGACTTCGCCGTGTTCGACCTCTCAAGTTTCTGCCAGGAAATGGAGTCGAAACAATCCCACGTCAGGGATGAGTCGTGCTCCTTGGACTTACGAAATGTGCTATCATAACAACACCATTTATTGCCCCCGTACGATTCATAGAATTCCATGATGCGTGTCTGATAAACGGCTAGTTCCAACAATAATTCGGGCCTACGTTCCCCCATAATTGCAGTGAACATTCCAAACGCCCTGGCCCAATTGGCGATTGTTTCATCTACTCTGAAACCCGCCATCTTTGCACGCCATACACCAGGATGCAACAACTCTTTCTGATTTTTCACATGCTCAATCTCATAGTGATCGGTCAACAAGGAAAACATGTTCACATATTTATCTGCCCAAATCCTTTCTTTCACATCCATCGGGATATGTTGCACAACTTTTTCCCTCCTTGAGGGTAACGACCCCTCCCCCGCCATTGGCAATGGCTGCTTACCCGAACCTGTAGCTGTGACCGTTGTCGCTGCCGAACCAACGCCCGATACTGGTTGCTCCACGGGAACCTGCGGGGAAACAAGAGGACAAGGTGCCTTCGCAGCATCTTTCGATTGCCGCAACTGCTTCATTATCGACCTGGCTTCATCAGCCGTGGCCCCCTCGTTTTCTCTGCCCAACCATGCCGCCAACTGGGCAGCCAGCTCAGGAGGCATATCCCCCTCGTTCACAGGAGTGACCAACACAGGGATCGGTTGTCCCGCGTGCGGGACCGGAACTGGGGCCTCGATCGGAGTGACCGGGCTCGCTGGAGGTGATTCGGGAACCGGAGCCTCCCCACCTGATGCCCCCTTCCTGGCCCTTCTACCTCTCCCGTTAGGGATTACTCCCGGCAATGCTGGTCCGATGACTCTCTTTGGTCCACCCGCACCATTCATTGCCGCCATCTGCTTCTTCATGTCCGCCATATCCTTCACCAGCATACGAAGCATCTGGTCGGTTCCAACCTTCTTTCCGACCTTTTTGCCAGGCATCGTTCACGGATATTCCTCGAGGTCCTAGGTCAAGAAGCTTCGAAATCGCTGAAAGAAGAAACACAAAATTAAAAGTTCTCAAAATTGGCTCTTGTTCCGTCAAGGGCTCACGTGCAACGAAGAGGTGCAGCTTCCAAGCACAGGAACAAGAGGATGCTTCCTTGGATTGCTGCTCCTTTTATTCTTCTCCGGGAGGGCGTGGACCCTCCTCCGACCGCCTACAGGGCGTGGCCAACGGTGTAGGTGTCTAGGACAATCCCTCTTGGGCGGGAAAAGGAGCGCCCCGGCTACGCCGCTTCGGGCATACCAGCCGTGACACGTCTCTCGCCCAAAATGGTTTCCCGGGGGGATCGGGGCACCCGACCATACGTTCGGGGGGACCGAGTGGTCGCCCCTTTCCAGAATCACGGGAGGGCGGCATGACGCACGATACGGAAGGGATATTTGACGCATTTCAGATGCATTACGAAAATCTCTACACTACGTGCGGGACAGGGGAGGTTGACTTAGAGGATTGTCTAGGAGACGTGGTGCTATGCTGGCTAAGTGATGTTCATAGACAGTTCCTTGGTGCACCACTAGAGACAGATGAGATTCGGGAAGTGATAATATCCCTGCAAAACGGGAAAGCGCCGGGTCTAGATGGCATACCTGCCGGATTTTACAAATGCTATGTAGATATCATGGCGCTGGTGCTTCTCAAACTGTTTGAGGAAACTATGGAGGCAGGGGTCTTGCCCTCATCGATGAGAGAAGTGCTCATAACCTCGCTGTTGAAGCCTGGGAAGCCCCCTCAAAGGCCAGACTCATATATGCCTTTGTCGCTTATTAACTGCGATACTAACATTCTTGTGAAGGTATTGGCTACCTGATTGACATTATTGATGAATATCATAGTGCTCCCAGATCAATCAGGGTTTGTTCCGGGTTGGGCTACCACTCAAAATTTGCGTACCCTGTTCTACCTGATTCAGACGATAGCACCAGACTTCCCAGTAGCAGCGGTTTTCTTAGATGCCACAAAGGCTTTCGACTCTTTGGAGTGGGGCTATCTATTTCAAGTACTACTGAGAATGGGTTTCCCTCCCATATTTGTGACATGGATTAAACTGTTGTATTACAAGCCGACAGCTAAAATAACGATCAATGGTCACATGTCATCGGCAATGGAACTCACGAGGGGCACACACCAGGGGTGTCCTCTCTCGACTTTACTGTTCGCGATTGCGGTGAGCCATTATTGGCTAGGTTACGTCAGATTCACAATGATAAAGCTTTCCGTTGCTATCAGCGGCAACTGTTAATATCGCTCTATGCGGACGATATAACATTGTAAGTGAGAGACCCAGAACATAACCTCAATCCTCTCCTAAGAGAGTTCTTGGTGTTCGGGCAACTCTCGGAGATTAATATTAACTGGGGAAAATCACAATTCTTCCCCCTAACGGATGCAGTTGCCAAATTCACATTGGATTTTCTGTTGGAAGAGTGTAGTGCTGATCTACGGTATCTGGGAATACAGGTGTTGAGAGACCAAGAGGAGACGATACGCTTAAACTATGGAATTGCAATTGCGCAATTGGAGGCTAGAGTCACCCGTTGGATATCATTACCTCTGTCGCTGGTGGGCAGGGCGTCACTAGTAAAAATGGTAATTCTGCCCCAGATTTTATATTTGGTCCTTAATATACCGTACTACCCTGGAGCCCATTTCTTTAAGACCTTGCAGTCTGCGTTGATCCGCCTGGTGTGGGGTGGTAGACAACTGCGCCTCCGATGGATGATTCTTATACAACCATATAGTAAGGGTGGCTTTGATATTACTGACTTTGAGATTTACGCTTATCATTGGATGGCACCTACGCCATTCATGCCCCAGCTGGGGGTAGAGGATTGGGTGGCTCGCCGCTCCCACTCGGGGGGCGATCCTTGGCCCGCTGGATGCTGTGGAGACTCCCTTTACGACCGTCACTAGTACAGTGGATGCTTGGAAGCGTATAGCGCGCATCCTGGAGGTGCAATTGCTGTACTCGCCAGGATTGCCACTTGCATACCACCTCAAGCTGCTTATATTACAAGAGGCAGGTTTTCAGGCCTTATGTAAAAAGTTACGGATAGCTTCCTGGGGCGACCTCTTTGCTGATGGCCAGTTCCGAACGAGAGAGCACTTTTTTCAAGATCTTAACCCCATGCCCCTGGACCTTTTCTTATACATCCATCTTAGACAGGGGATGCGGATGTTACTCCCAGAATTCCCCTCGGAACCAGAGGCCCTGGCGCCGTTGCACCTCCTACTTGGCTCCCTGGATGGGAAACATCTAGTGGCCAAATTGTATAAACTGATCAGAGACTGTAGGATGGGTGTTGATAGCTCCACTCGTGCTAAGTTGTCGACAGACCTAGGGCAGGAGTTGATGGATGAGCAGTGGAAATATTGCTGCACCATCACGGAAAATATATCGGCGAGCTGCAGATTCAAAGTTATCCACTATAAATTCCTGCAACGTGTTTACTATACCCTTGCCAAGAAATATCGTTTTCAACTCAGACAATGACAGGTGTGAGAGGTGTCGGAGACCTGGGGCAGGGTTCCTACGTTTGGCATGGGAGTGTCATCTAAGCCGAAGGATATATTGGGCCCCTTACAAGAGTATTTGCTGAAGGCTGAGGAGAGAATGGGTGTAGAGGGTGCGGAGAATGGTACCCCCGGAGGGGAAGGCCCCCCTCATATAAGATGCTTACAAAGGTGGGTAGGAATCCTGTTTGGAGGCCTTCGTCAGTGCAGAATCCTGTGGTTGTACATTGTAGATTGGCCCTAATGTGTTGTGGATTCATTTAATGCTGATAGCGGACAGGTGGATGTTGTGAATGTTCCCTTTGCTGCATGGCAGTGCTCATGTTTAACAGAACAAAATGGAGGAGTACTACCCGATGAGGGTAGGTGAAGGCTCTTGTCTGAACTCAGGAAGAATTGTTCCTTTGTTAGGAAACCCCTCACTCACCACCTAGTGGTGACTTGCTTCATCATCGGGGCCCACCCAAGTGGCCTAGCGTCACTTGGGTGTGCTTCAACACCTGCAACTGCAGTGGAGCTGGTAGTGAAATGTGGGGTGCAAACAAAAAAGAATGTAAGTGTTAAAATTGTTTTGCTTTGCTTAAATGATTTTGCATGTTGTTTGGTTGCCTAATGTTCAAAATGAAATTCTAATAAAGCTTTGGGTGTTCCTATTTTGTCAAAGTGGTTGGAGATTGAGATATATTATGTGTGTCAAATCAGTAATCTAGTGTTATATTCATTTGAGTTACTACTCATGTACTCATCCCATCTTTCAGGCACAACAGTTGCATTTGTCCAATCATCCAGCCACTACCTAAGCATTCATCCAGTCACTCAGGTACTGCACTTGAATTATTATAATCTCCCAGCCACTACTAAGGTACTCATCATTCATCCAAACGGTACCCATGCACTACGCAAACACCCAGATACTATGTAAGCACTCATCCACTCACCGAGGCAATACTCATAGACTCATCCAGTCACCCAGGCATTACCCGTGCGATTATCCGATCACCTACGCACCATCCATGCACTTACCCAATCATGCAGACAGTATTCATACATTTACCCAATCACCAGGCACTATCCGTGTTCTCATTTATTGACCTAGGCCAGTGGTTCCCAAACTTTTGACTCCTGAGGACCCCCACTGAATCACTACTGGAAGCCGGGGACCCCCAAGCAGTTTGTACAATATACATAAAAAAAATTAAAACAGTAATTCGCAAAAAATGCACAAAACAGGAGACACCAAGCAAATACTCAAATTACTAAAGCGTTTATTATTTTATATTGAAAACATATGCAAAAATCGAAACATTTCAATGGGACGGATGGTGCTGCATCTCGGCAACTAACTTTTAATGTTTGGTTTTATTTCGGAAAGATGAATCCTCATGTCTAATTTTACGTTTTCCAAACGATTTCTATATTTATTTTTTAGATTCATAAGATCTGAGAAAGCTTTTTCACATAAATATGTGGTGGAGAAAGGAAGTAAAACCTTAACCTCAATACAGAGATCTGGGCCTAAATCCAATGTTTCTTTGCTCCCCATGCCATTCCAGTTTAGACCTGGCCATATGCAAATCAGTCCTGACTGTGCGCCCAATGGGAACCGTCCAGCTCGAACTGCCAAGCCAGGTCCACCCTGGTCTGGAAACAAGCATCCTAGGACCGGTTTCGTAGTTTCACCCTTCATAAGCCAGGGTGAAAGCTTGACAACAAATATAATTCACCCAAAGGCTTATGGAAAGTGGGCAAACGGACAACAGCGTGAAAACCCTACTGCTGATCCCAGCTGCATCTATTTTTACCTGCCTGACAAGTAACGGTAAATGACACTCTGTACATATGCCTTTCCCCCGCAGAAGCCATAGGCGCAAAAGAAAATTTAATTCAGCCCTGATGCGGCTTTTTCTTGCTGTAGGTGAGAAGCCATGCCAGCAATGACGCACCTTCATCTTCTTGAGATCAGACACTGATTTTGTGTAATGCAGCGTATTAAGTTATTTTAAGTGCATTTGTACACCCGTAAGTGAGCAAAATACAAGCAATACAGATTAGTAAACCGGATGACAGTTCTCCAGTCGTAACATGAGGGGGCATATTTACAATAAGTGGCGCATCCCTGCAAAACAGCAGGGATGCGCCACTTATTGTGCCGCCATGCCTACGCCAACATGGTTGCGCTGCATTTACAATGCGGCGCACCATGGGGCAAAAACGGCACAGATGCGTTTCTCATCTGTGCCGTAAAAGTGTCGCATTGCTGGAGTTGCGTCGCAAGCGCGACGCAGCTCCAGCAAAGCTCTGGGGGCCCTATCTTGTTAATGCTACGTCAATCCTTACGCCTGCTTCAAGCAGGCGCAGGGGTGTGACGCAGCAGGGGCACCAAAATGACTGAATGAAATCTTGTAGATTTCACTCAGCCACTTTCTTTCAGGGGGCATTACTGTGCCGGAACACCTCCCTGCCCCCCCCCACCCGCGCAGGAACGCCTCCTTCTTGCGCAGAGCTTTAAACCGTGACGCATCTGGAAGATGGTTGTAAATACCCCGCACCATGGCGCATCTTTTGCGCCGCCGCTGCGTCACAAAAGTGAGACACCGGCTGCGCAAAAGCGGCGCAAGAGGCTTGTAAATATGCCCCGAGGTACTTAATTCATTATGGCAGACAAAGCACTTGGCATTAGTGGCAGGCTTTTAGTTTCTCTCTATTCAAGGAGCAGCATTCATGTTTTTATTTAATGAACTATGAATGACAATTATTCAGGAAAGGCAAATCTACCTCAGTGACTGAGTCACCAATAGCGTTCAAAATAAAAAATATGCGCGCTGCCCTTTGAAGTCATGGGTTCCATTTAATGGGTGATAGGGCGGGGTGGAGCAGGAGGTAGATCGATAAGACCCTTTTAAGTGTGTTTATTAAGACGCACTTCTAGAAAAAGCAACTTGGATTTTTATAGCGTTGTTCACTTTCACTTTGATGAGGCGGATCACATAAAAATGAAACACTTTTTTAATGTGTGCGTTCGCTTTAAACTTATGCATATGTGATCAAGGCAGGTTTGTGTATCCTGCGAGGGAATGTACTTTAGTTTATGAAGGGATGACAATCACGCTGTAACTGCTTTGGGTAAATATGGTTTTCAGAATGGGGCATACACACAAAGATTGTATAATGTGCCATGAATAAACCGTGTTAAAATTCAATAATTTGGACTATACTTCTCGAGTACAGCTACACTTTACATGAAACCAACCCTGACGGCAGAAATGAACCTCACATATAACAAGCCGATCGCTCATCACATGTTTAGAATCAAACATATAACAAGGCTGCTGCTAATTCCCCTTGTGTAGCCGTAAAACACTCATGTGTTTATCTTTGATTTCCAGGGTGCCCTCCTGCCGGCCGAGGTGCCTAATGCTGCTCTGCCTTGTACTCTGCATTCAATGCAGAAAGTGGAGAGGGGACTTTGCGCTGCAAAACGCCCGGGGGCTAGTATAAACACAAGGGGACACGCACTGCTGTGTGAGCGCGACTGAAAGGCAGGCAGGCTGAATCAAATAATACATTAAGGCTAATCACCCTTCAGCTTGCGCCTAAAGCTGAAGGGTGATTGGCCAGATTTTTTTGTGGTCTTGCTGCGTCTGAGCTGTCATTCACAGCTCTTGTGCGTTTTGTTTTTCTATGACCGTATAAGGAAGGCACCCGAGTCCTGCGGACCCCCTGGGAATGTGTCACGGACCCCTGGGGGTCCGCGGACCACAGTTTGGGAAACGCTGACCTAGGCTGTACTTTTGCACTCATCCAATCACCCAGGCTCTACTATTGCCCTCATCGAGTCACCTATGTGCTACTCATACACTCTTACAATCAACCAGGCACTACTCATGCACTAATCAATTACCCAAGCAAGGCAGGCACTATCTATGCACTCTCACAATCACCTAGGCGCTCTCCATGCACTCATCCAATCACCCAGATACTGGCCTTGCACTACCCATGTACACATCCACTCATGCAGGCACTACTCATACAGTCTTCAAATAACCCAAGCACTATCCATGCTCTCACACAATCACCCAGGCACTATTCTTGCATTCATGAATTCAATCAGGCACTTCCCATGTACTCATCCATTTACTCAGGCATTATTCATAGAGTCATCCACTCAAAGAGTCACTACCCATGCCAACATGCAATCACCCTGGCACTACCATTGAACTCATGTACTACACTTGTATTCATCCATTCACTCACGTAGTACCCATGCACTCACCGGTTCACCCAGTCACTAACCATGCACATATTAAATCCCTCAGGTACTACCCATGCACTCTTGCAATCACCCCTGCACTATTCTTGAACTCATACATTCACTCAGACACTACTCGTGCATTATGCAATGACCCAGACACCAAACATGCACATATCAATCACTCAGTCACTACCCATACACTTTTCCATTGACTCTGGCACTACACATGCACTGATCCATTTACCCAAGCACTACCCATGCCCTAATCCAATTACCCTGGCGCTACCCTTGCACTCATCTATACACTCAGGCACTACACATGCACTCGTTTATTCACTCAGGGAATGCTTTGTTTTCCCTTTTTTTCCCTTTTCCTTTTTCTTCCTTTTTCTTCCCTTCTCTTTTTTCTTTTTTTTAGTCCTCATTACCACCATGGTATTAAATACCAGACCGAATAATCCTACGACCAGCTGTCTCAGTTTGTTAAGACTCGCAGGGATGGGAGCGAACTTAGTGGGGGCCAGGCATCCCTCAGCTGTTACGGGCTTCATCGTAGAGCATATAACACCGGTTACCTACCCAATGGTAACCATTGGTAGAAGTAACAGCCAACACAGGACCGGGCTAGGACCGGACAACGGCTATACAAATGGCGTGAGAAAAAGACCACCATAGTAAATTAATCATCGGACCCGGGGGAAAAAAAAAACCCGGGCACTTAATTGCGCCCATGATAACAGATGCCAATAAGTCCTTTTACTCTGGTTGCCAGACCTAGCGAGGTCTATATGTGCAATATGCAAGACGGAAGCCTGCCAGTCCCTGATGGAAGGAGGTGAGGGGTCCTTCCACTTCTTGCAGATCTCCCTTCTTGCCAACAGCACTGCATAAAACACTAAGCTTTTAGGTCCGCTCTGTACTCCTTCTAGAATCCCAAAAATCGCAAGAGGCAAGTCTATGGTAACCGGGACACCCAGTGATGTTGTAAGAGTGTTACTAATTGCTTCCCAAAATGAAGCTAAACGAGGGCATTCGAAGAACATATGGGTATCCGATGCTGCCACCAGCCCACACCTAGCACATGCAACTGAATTACCTATGGTAAATTTAGATAGTCTAAGGGGAGAGTAATACGCCCTATGCAGGGTATAGAGGTGATTTCTACGTAACCATGAAGGCTTCACAATGCACACTAAAAGCCCAAATGAAGCGAACCAAAGCTCTTGCAAGTTGTGACAAGTAATTAAAGGACCCCATAGTCGGTCCGGTAAACTGAATTCCCCGTCCGATTCCTCAAGTATAAGTTTGTACCACCGTGAGATCTCTTTTTTAGTCCGCCCGCTATTCACTAGATTAGTAATTATTAGGCTATAGCCTCCAAGTACAAACTTATTCCTTCTAGGGGGTAAAGTTTTATAAGCTTGAGTCCAGCTGGCCATTTTCAGGTATTTAAACCTTGATAGGTTGGGGCCGATCTCCTAGCCATGAAGGACTTTCCATAGTGGAGTTCTATCACCGAAATACCCCTGCTTAATAGACTTTGTTACTTCAGCCCACATTTTTGCCAGTCCTTGTAGGACCTTCAGTTTAATCTTTTTAAAAAATTTCGGGTTACCAAATTTAAATAGAAAGCCCGACTGACTGACGCCTTCCCCGTCCAACATGGCTGAAAACATTAAGCCGACCCCATAATGGGTGGGCATTTTCAACAACATACGGGTATGGGACAGCTTGAAAGCCCAGTCATGCAATTTTAAGTCCGGGGCAGCCAAGCCCCCCTTGTCCGTTCGTCATCTGAGTTTTTCCCAGGCTATTCTCGGCAGGTGGTTATTCCAAATAAAAGATGTGATGTCTGACTGTAATTTAGCTAAACAGGATTGGTCAAAATATAAGGGAATGGTGTTAAATAAGAAAGAAATTTTGGGCAGAATTGACATTTTGGTTAAATTGACCCTCCCAATTAAAGACAGTGGGAGTTGAGACCATGAATGCAATAACTTACGGCACTCCTTAGCTACGGCTGAGAGGTTAACTTGGGCAACTTTGTTAATATCTTTCACAATGTTTAAGCCCAGATACCGCATTGAAGAGCCTGCTTTTACCTCCATAGTATTCCCATCGTCATTCCAAACAAGCATCTCGGTCTTTGCAACATTGATCTCATACCCAGATATTCGACCAAATTCATGGGCAATTTCTAGAATTGCGGGGAGTGCGGTACTAACCTCTGACGTGGGGATAAGCACATCATCGGCATATAGAGCTACTTTCCTCTCCCACCCTCTAAAAGAAAAAGATTTGATAGTGACCTCATCCCTCAGTTGTTGCACGAAGGGTTCGATATAAAAATCGAATAGTAGGGGGGAGAGCGGGCAGCCCTGCCGTGTCCCCCTAGTAATGGTGAAGGGATCCGACAGGTCTCCATTAACCAACAAGGACGCCGTTGGATTACGATATAGTAGGCCGACCGCCCGGCGGAAACCCGCACCTATGCCAAACTTGGCCAAGGCCTCCGACAGGTATACCCAATTGACCCTGTCAAAGGCCTTCGTTGCGTCCAACGTGAGGGCGGCCAGCAGAAGGTCCTTGGCCAAAGCCATATCCATGGCGCCTATCAGATCGTAAGTTAACTCATATAGCTGTCGCCCCTTCACAAAGCCTTTTTGGTCAAGATGGAGGACCGAGGGCGCAGTCAAGGCCAGCCTAGAAGCAAGAACTGTGGTGAAGATCTTGTAGTCCACATTTAAGATTGATATTGGTCTTTAAGATCCGCAGGCGTCCTTTGGTTTTCCCGGTTTCAAAATGAGGGTAATGGAGGCGCTATCCCAAGATGTAGGAGGGGGAGGACCTTCAAGTAAGATTTGGTTAAAAAGCATAGTAAGAAAGGGGACTATTTCTATCTCTAAAGCTCTGTAGATTTCAGCCGGCAACCCATCGGGTCCCGCCGCCTTCCCCTTCTTACTTTTTTTTATGGCAGACCTTACCTTTTCTTCAGTGAAAGTACTGTCCAAAAATTGAGATTGCTCATAGGAAAGAGAAGGTAAATCAATATCCCTCAGCCAGCCCTCAGCAGACTCTGGTAACTCAGGTAAGGCATATGCATTCATCCAATGGCCTAGGCAATACCCTTGCACACATCCATTTACTCAGGTACTACCCATGTATTCAGCCATTCACCCAGGCACTACAGTTGCACTAATGCATTTACCCAGGAACTACATTTCTACTCATCCATTCACCCAGGCACTACCCATGCACTCATCGATTCACTCAGGCACTACCCATGCACTCCATTTACTCAGGCACTACCCTTGCACTCATCCACTCACTCAGCCACTGCCCATGCACTCATCCATTCACTCAGCCACTACCCATGCAATCATCCATTCACTGAGGTACTACTCATGCAGTCATCCAATCCCCCAAGCACTATTCATTCACTCATCCAATCACTCAGGCACTACTCATACATTCTTGTAAACCAACAGGCTCTATTCATGCACTCCCACAATCACCGAGGCACTACCCTTGCACTCATCCATTCACTCACACACTATGCATGCGTTCAGCCATTCACACAGGCACTACCCATGCACTCATCAATTCACCCTGGCACTATCTTTGCACTCATCCATTCACTGAGGCACTACCCATGCACCCCTCCATTCACCCAAACATTATCCATGCATTCATTTATTCAGTCAGGCACTACCATTGCACTCTTTCATTTACTCAGGCACTAAATATGCACTCATACATTCACCAAGGCACTACCCATGCACACATCTGATCACCCCATCACTACATTTGCACTCATCTATTCACTCAGACACTACTTACGCACTCATTGTAACATCCATGTAACAGTTGTGCACTCATTCAATTATCCATATACCAGTCAGACACTAATTCCAACATATATACATACCTTATCCCTTTTTAACTGTAAAAGTTGGTTCCAACAAGAACCTTTTTTTTTTAAAATGTAAGGTTTTTGTAAAGGTTTTTATTTTTTTATTTTTATTTTGCAATCCAAGAAAGATTACAGAGGTATGGCATTTTCAGCTACCACCCCCTCCCAACACCACAACTATAAACTAATGTTTCAAGGACACAGAGAGAAGAAAAGAAATGAATTAAAAAAGAAACCAAAATAATTAGCATTAAAGAAAAAAAGAAGAGAAAAAAAAGGTGTATTGGGTACATGATCACCAAGTCAGAAATGGTGCTATAGGAGAAGGAGGAAGGAGAGAAGAAGATGACGAGGGAACTTCCAAGTAACAGAAAGGAAGTAGTAGAAGCCAAAAGAAACCAAAAGGGAAGAGAGCGCGAGCTGGCCTAACCCGGGTTCTCCAACCATCTACTGAGAGGTTCCCAGACATCTAGCCCCTTCTTCTGCCCTTTGCGACCTTTCTTGGCATTAGCAGCTTTTTCTAGATGATAGGTCGCAACTAGCCTAGCCAGCCACCGGGAGAATGGTGGGGGATCGACATCCAACCACGCCGAAGCAACACAAATCCTCCACACTGCCATTGCGACAAAGATTAGTGCCCCACTTTTGTTCCGATTGGTTTCCATCTGAGTACCCAGCAAAATGACTGTGGGAGTTAGCACAGTGGCCTGAGAGGTGACTTTTTGCAGAAAATCCTGCACCTTAAGGAGAACTGGAGTGAGTTTAGGGCAAGTAGCAAACATGTGTACTGAGTCAGAGCCAAACTCTGAGCACCGAGGACACTGTGTCCCTTTGCCGGCTCCAAATTTAGCGATTTTGCTGGGGGTAATGTACAGAAAAAAGATGGTTTTGAAGTGTTGTGCCTGCAATTTGGCAGACAGCAAGATGTTTTGGGAAAGTTCTGGGGCATATTAGCAAGAAATAGCGATATTTATCGCTAAATGTGCTTAGCGCATTTTATTTATCATTGCCTATCGCTGGATATGTTTGCAGAGAAAACCTGCTATTAGCAACGTTTTTCTCCATTGTGCTAATATATCCAGCGATAGTGGCGAAATGCTTGAATATCGCTGCAAAATCCAGCGATATTCACGCATTAACGCCAATGGGTACTTAACCTGAGAATCCACCTCCCATTGTATAAACAGGTAAGTCATGTTTTTAGCAGGTGTTAGATTATTTTTTATCGCTATACCTGCCTTGATAAATATCGCTGACACGCAAAGCAGGCCCCAAACCGGTCGCTACCGCCTAAAAGCTGTCGCTAATAGGGTGACAAAAATATCGCTGTTTTAGTGGGCAAAAAGTTTCGCTAAAGCGGCGATATGGCCCTTGCTAACATGCCCCCTAGTGAGTTATAAAACGTGTTGTGCGGGGACTCTAGTTTAGTATACTACTTGTCCACTATTCTCGGTAGATCATCTGGAGTTTGGCTGTTTAGTGCAGTGTATATAAGACCTATCCGAGGAGTTGCAGAATACCACAGTGTATTAAGGAGTTCTATTTCTGTGAACCCTGCGGTACCCCAAACCTTTTTGGAGAGAAAGCACGTATAGAAAGGTATTTAAAGGCATCTTGCTTTTTCAGACTGTTAGACCTGGCATCTTTGGCGTGGTTTTTCCTATCTTTTTGCCTCTGCCTCCTGTATTTTTGATGCTGTGCTGGATTTTGTTTTTGCTGCTTTAGATGCTTTGGACACTCTGCCACTGCTGATCAGTGCCAGAGTGTAAGTGCTCCCTATGTAAATTGTTATCATGATTGGATATACATGATTGGCATATTTGGATCACCACGAAGTCCCTAGTAAAGTGCACTGGGTGTGCCAGGGCTGGTGATGACAAATGCTACCAGTGGGCCTGCAGCACTGACTGTGCCACTCACATGAGTAGCCCTAAAATGGTGTCTCGGGCCTGCCACTGCAGTGCCTGTGTGCAGTCTAGGAACTGCCGTGTCCTTCTGGTCAGTGTCCCCACTAACCAGGCCTAACCCTTCCCTTTTTTTGCACATTAGTCACCCCTATGGAAGGCCCAAGGTGCCCCCCTGGACAGGGTGCAGTGTACGTAAAAGGTAGAGCATGTACTAGTGCAGGTGACATGCTCTGATAGTGAATGGCAGACATTTTCGTTTTTCACTATTGTAAGGCTATCTTGCTCCATAGATTAACATGGGGGATGCTGGCTACAGTGGCTTCCAGCATTTCTTCTCATAGGACCTTTCTGTGTGCCTTGGCCTGTTTGTGGATTGACTGTCTGGTTTGAGAGTGACAGGGGCTGGGGATTCCCCAGGAGGCTGGCTGAGTCAGCCCTAGGTTGAATGACTGCATTTGCAACCTGAGTGGTGGGAGGAGTTAGCACCTGGGCCTGAATAGGGCTGTACCTGCCTGCCACAATGCTGGCTCCACCTCCTGCTGGGCAGCTGAAGACCCTGCCCCTCACTCTGAAAGGAAAGGAAAGGAGAAGCCAGGAAAACAAAGTACTCAAGTAACACCCAGAACTGGTTCAGACCGGGCTCAGGGCCCACATGCACAAAGAGAACAAAGACCTTTAGGGGTATAAGTACAGGACCCCTGACAACAGAAAATTAGATCATCCTGGAATCAAGAAGGAACCTCTGCCAAGGAGAAAGCTGAATCTGAAGAAGGAAGACTGTCCTGCTGTTGCTCTGCTGGACTGACCTATTGCTTTGCTGCCAAGGAGAGGGGAAGGAATTTGCTGTTGTGCTGTGTCCCCTGTCTTGAAGGAATCTCCAAGGGCCGAGAACAGCTGGCTCCCTGTTCTGAAGTCCCAGGAACAAAAGGACTTAACCCCCAACTTCCCTGAACTCTGCTGAGAGAGTTCTGTCCTTCCTAGAGTGCTTGATCCAGTTGTGGGGCCTCTGGAAGTTGTACCTGTGCTGGAAAGCTTGAAACTAAGCTTGAGAGACTTTTGCAATTGAAAAGTATCACATCGCTCGCTGCGGAGCGCATCCCCGACAGTGCGAGGAAATTCCAGCCGCTACGAAGGCCGAGATCATTGCAGCGCCTGTTCCCGCTGCCAGAGTCGTCGCATCCTTTGTTTTTGGGAAGCACCCGATCGGTGCGGGAAGCCTAACATCGCTGCGAATGTCGTCGCAGAGCCTGTCGTCGCTAGGTGAGATTGCCGCACTGCTTGCTTGCGGACCGCATCATGTCGCTGTGAGTGTCGTCGCAGAAGCCATCGCATCGAGGAGATGCGGGAGAGAAGATCACCGCTGGTTTGCGCATCGTCGCCCCAGAGATCGCCGCAACCTACGCACCGGAATCCATACAAGTGGCCTTCCTCCCCATACTGACCGGATTCGTCGCAACACGCCCGCTGCTGCAGCTGGGCTGTCGCACCGCCTCCCCAGGGTCTCAGGAGCAAAGCATTGCTTGTTTTCCACCGCACCAGCTTCTGCTTTTGGAACTTTGTCGCAACTGAAAGGTACTGTGAGTAAACGTGACGCAACTGTGAACTTTTCACGCATCTGTGGATTATTTTATCGCAACCTAAAGAACTTTTATTACAACCTTAAGAACTCTTTTGAAACTATATTCTTGAACTGTGCATGTTGGACTTTTGTCATTTTGGTCTTGTTTAGTTTAGATTAAATACCTTTATTTTTCTAAACTGTTTTGGAGTCAGTTTGTGGTGTTTTCACTGTGTTACTGTGAGTGTTGGTACGAAAACTTTACACATTGCCTCCTGAATAGCCTTGACTGCTCGTGCCAAGCTACCTAGAGGGTGAGCAGGGGTTATCTCAGAGGGTTTCCTCCTTACCCTAACTAGAAGCTAGGGTCCCTATTTGGACAGTGGTACCTACCTCTGCCAACTGAGACCCCCAGTTCTAATGTTGTTGGTCAGCGGTGGGGATTTGAACTTGCACTTGTACTAGACCCACAGTGATTGGTGTACATCACTAGTGAGTGCAGACCACTACGCCACCACATACTACTGGTTTTTGATTTTTTGATTCGATTTTTGAGTAACTCTTCAAAGCATCATGTCTATGAATGGAACGGTACCCAGTATGGAAGCAGAATTAGAGTTTCGCATTGAGGATCTGTATTCTTACAAAGTTACACAGCTTCAGCAATTCTGCAACAAGTTTGAGTGCCCCATAAAGAGCGGCTACAGGAAGGATGAGCTGCAAAGAATCTTGAAGGCCCATTGGGAGGCACAAGAGGGAAATGATGTTAGTGCAGGAAATGGTTTTCAAGTCACAGATCTGCCAGTGGGTAGGCTCAGGAGCTGGCAGCAACCCTTCCAGCAGGGGCCTCACCCCAGAAGAGTTACAAGAAAATCAGAGAGTAAGAGAATATGAGTTGGAAGTTCTGAAAATGAAAATGAAGCAATTGGAAATGGATAAAGAGAGAGAAAAGGGTCCGGAGGAGAGCAAAAGTGCCCGCGCCTTGGAGGAAAAGAAATTGCTTTTGGCTCATGAGTTGAGCATGAGAGAACTGGATCTTAAAGCCAAAGAGGTGGATGCCAGTTCAAATGGTGGCAGCGCACAGCCAGTGCATGGGGGTAAAGTATATATACCCAAAGACCTGGTACAGAATTACCATAGGAGTGAGGATATTTATGCCTGGTTCACTTCGTATGAAATTGCATTGAGAATGAATGGTGTGCCTGAAGAGAATTGGGGGGCGGGCCGTTGGAAACATTTTGAGGCTTCTGGGAGGAGTGCTCTAGAGCCTTTAGAGATGGCAGGTGCCATGACCTACCCCAATATGAAGGAGGCCTTATGCCTCAGGTATGGCCTTACTCCAGAGCAGTATAGGCTGCAGTTTAGAAACTCCAAGAAGAGAGAGTCTGAGACTTGGATAGAATGTGTGAATCAGTACTCACGTGCACTGGACGGTTGGATGAAGGGCAGTAAAGTATCTGATTTTAAGGGGTTGTTCCATTTAATCAGTTGGGAGCACTTGAGTAGTCTTTGTGTTCCAGAGCTGCGCCAGCATCTTTTAGACCTCAAGCTGACAGACCCCATTGAGCTTGCTAAGGAGGCGGACCGTCGGATCAGTATCAGCGTCCACAGAGAAATTGTGGGTACCACAGCCAAAGGTGGGTAGGGTCCCCAGCAGAAGAGTGGGGGGGACAAGGGTAACCAAAAGGAGTTCTCACAAGGGCCCCACAATAGTTCCTAGGGAAAGGAATCCAATCCCCCAAACCTAGACAGCCATGGCCCCCTAAGGGCAGGCAGAACAATAGAGACAGTAGAGATAACCAAGGTCCCCCTACCTGCTATCACTGCAATGAGGTGGGCCACATTGCTCCAAAATGTCCCAAGAAGAAGCTAGCACCCACTGGTTCTCCCGCCCCAGCGTTAGCAAGTGTAGTTTTGGGAGGGGATTTGGTTTCTAGTGACTGGGGGAGCTAGCAGTTATGACCCGTGTCTCCCTAGGAGACCAAGAGATGGTCCAGGAAACCTTACTGCCCTCTAACACTAAGAAGTATGGCCAGAAGGTGACCATCAATGGGAGGGAGGTTGAGGCTCTGAGAGACACAGGAGCAAGCGTGACATCTGTGAGGTGTCAGTGGGTGTCTGAAGAGCAAATCATCCCTGATGAGCTCAGCCCTGTAGTGGCAGCTGACAGCTCAGTGCGCCTCGGCAAGCTGGCGCTTGTTCCCTTTGAATGGAGGGGAGTCTCTGGTCTTTTGGAAGTTGTTGTCAGTGATGCCTTGCCTGTAGACTGTCTGCTAGGTAACGACCTGGAGAGTTCTCCATTGAAGGATGTAGAAGACAGAACTCACTTGGAGAGGTTGTGGTTGCCTGCGTGGATCTGTGTGACCACACATGCTAAGGCAGCCAGTAAGGGTGACTCAGCAGAACTGGAGCCTGAAACAGTTGCACAGAGACCTGCCAGGAGAGGAAGAGGCAGGGGGCGTGGAAACCCGCCCCAGCAGTTCCCATGGTCCAGGAAGGAGCAGAACCTGAGGGGGATGCCCTGGAACCTACAGGGGAACAGGTGGCCGAACTGGGAGACCTACCTGAGCTGACACATTGGCAGCAAGAAGGTGGTCCCTCCAGGGAGGAACTCTCCGGGCGCAGAAAGAATGCCCTTCCCTCATTGGTCTGCGGCAACAGGCGGCAGACCAGGCAGCAGGTGGAGCGTCCAGAGATCACTTTATCTACTGGGAAGATGACCTACTATACATCGAGCCTAAGTTTGCTGAGCCCGGTGCAGCCTGTGTGCTGGTGGTACCCGAGCGCTTCAAAAACTTCCTAATGGGTCTGGCTCATGACGTGCCTCTTGCAGGACATCTGGGGAAAGACAAGACCCTGAACCGGCTTGTCACCCACTTCCACTGGCCCCAGATGAGAAAGCACGTTGGTTCCTTTTGCAGATCTTGCCAAACCTGTCAAGCCGATGGCAAGACTGGAATGAAGTTGAAGGCACCCCTTCAACCCTTCCCAGTGGTGAGCACCCCTTTCGAGCGGGTTGGCATAGACATAGTAGGGCCCCTGGACCCCAAGACAGCTTTAGGCTCATCCTGGTCTTGGTGGACCATGCCGCCCGGTACCCGGAAGCAGTCCCTCTTAGGACAATCACAGCACCCGTGGTGAGCCGTGCATTGATGGGGACCTTTTCCCGTGTGAGGTTCCCCAGAGAGGTGGTCTCCGACTAGAGTACCAACTTCATCTCTAAGTACATGAAGTATTTGTGGGAGGAGTGTGGGGTAACTTATAAGTTCACCACTCCTTACCACCCTCAAGGAAATGGGTTGGTTGAATGGTTCAACCGGACCCTAAAAGGTATGATTATGGGCCTAGCAGAGCCCATGAGACGAAAGTGGGATGTCTTGTTACCATGCCTGTTGTTTGCCTACAGAGTGGTGCCTCAGAAGCCCTTAGGGTTCAGTCCCTTTGAGCTCCTGTATGGTCACCCTGTTAGAGGACCTCTCACACTGGTGACAGAGGGGTGGGAGAAATCCCATGGGAAAACCCCCCAGGATGTGTTCAGCTATGTGCTGGCCATTCGCAACCAGACACAACGCTTCAGGAAGCTCGCTCAGGAGAACCTGGAAGCTAGCCAGGAAGAAATGAAAAGATGGTACGACCAGAATACCACTCTTGTCGAATTTCAACCTGGGCAAGTGTGGGTGATGGTGCCAGTGGAGCCTTGTGCGCTCCAAGACAAGTGGACTGGGCCATATGAGGTAGTTGAAAGGAAAAGCGGGGTAACCTACCTGGTTAACCTGAGGACCTCCAGGCAACCCCTGAGAGTCTTGCATGTTAACCGCATCAAACCACACTTTGAGAGGTCTGAAGTGACAATGCTCATGGCTACAGATGCTGGAAGGGAAGAGGATAGTGATCCTCTCCCTGACCTCCTGGCAGTTAAGGAGGGAAGACGGATCAGTAGATGGTGTGGTCCTCTCGCCCACCCTGACCCCAGAACAGCAAAGAGACTGTCGCCAAGTGTTGGGTCAGTTCTCTTCTCTGTTCTCCCTGACCCCAGGTGTCACCAATTGGTGCGTCCATGATGTGGACACTGGAGATAGTCTGCCTGTGAAACAGAAATTTTACAGGGTAGCTGACAAGGTCAGGGCCAGCATCAAGGAAGAAGTTTCCAAGATGTTGGTGCTAGGGGTGATTGAGCCCTCCAGCAGCCTCTGGGCTAGCCCAGTGGTCTTGGTACCCAAAGCTGCTGCGCCCGGGGCCACTCCAGAACTCCGGTTTTGTGTGGACTACCTTGTGCTCAATGCGGTCAAGAAGACTGACACACACCCAATCCCCAGAGCTGATGAGCTTGTGGTTCTAATTCAGAGACTTTGTCCCTCACCACCCCTTGTTGTAAATATGTGGATCGGTTGGGAGCTGCCCAGTACCTCAGTACCTTTGATTTGACCTCTGGGTACTGGCAGATTGCCTTAACTGATGGGGCCAAAGAGAGGTCTGCATTCTCAACGCCAGAGGGGCACTTCCAGTTCCGAGTCATGCCCTTTGGGTTGAAGAATGCCCCTGCCACGTTCCAGAGACTGGTTAACTAGGTACTGTCCGGGCTGGAGGAATTCAGCACCGCATACTTGGAAGACATTGCTGTGTTCAGCTCCACGTGGGAGGAACACTTGCAACACCTCTGTGAAGTGTTGAAGGCTCTGCAAAGGGCAGGCCTCACTATCAAGGCCAGCAAGAGCCAGATAGGGCAGGGATCTGTGGTGTATTTGGGACACCAAGTGGGGAGCAGCCAGGTGGCGCCCCTACAGGCAAAGATTGATACCATTCCGGCTTGGGAGCCCCCCAAAACCTAGAGAGAGGTGAGAGCCTTTTTAGGTCTCACCGGGTATTACAGATGGTTTGTCAAGGGATATGGCACCATTGTTTCCCCCTTGACAGAGCTGACTTCTAGAAAGGAGCCCAAGAAAGTGAACTGGACCGAAGCCTGCCAAACTGCTTTTGAAACCCTGAAAACTGCCATGTGCACAGCACCGGTGCTCAAGGCACCTGATTTTTCCAGTGAGTTCATAGTGCAGACAGATGCTTCAGACCATGGTGTGGGAGCAGTATTCTCACAAATCACTGAGGAGGGAGGAGACCAGCCGGTAGTTTTCATTAGTAGGAGGCTACTCCCCAGGGAACAGAGGAGGAGTGCGATTGAGAGCGAAGCATTAGCTGTGGTCTGGGCTCTGAAGAAGCTGAGGCCTTACCTGTTTGGGACTCACTTCCGTGTTCAGACCGACCACAGGCCCATCAGATGGTTAATGCAAATGAGGGGTGAGAACCCAAAATTGTTGAGGTGGTCCATCTCCTAACAGGGAATGGACTTCACTGTGGAACGCCGCCCTGGCACAGAACACCCCAATGCTGATGGTCTATCCAGGTTTTTCCGCCTTAGTGAAGGGAACCCCCAAGAGGGGGGATAGTTCTCCCCACTTTCAGCTGGAGGGGACACGTGTTAGACCTGGCATCTTTGGCGTGGTTTTCCCCTATCTTTTTGCCACTGCCTCCTCTATTTTTGATGCTGTGCTGGATTTCGTTTTTGCAGGTTTAGATGCTTTGGACACTCTGCCACTGCTGATCAGTGCCAGAGTGTAAGTGCTCCCTATGTAAATTGTTATCATGATTGGATATACATGATTGGTCTATTTGGATCACCATGAAGTCCCTAGTAAAGTGCACTGGGTGTGCCAGGGCTGGTGATGACAAATGCTACCAGTGGGCCTGCAGCACTGACTGTGCCACTCACATAAGTAGCCCTAAAATGGTGTCTCGGGCCTGCCACTGCAGTGCCTGTGTGCAGTCTAGGAACTGCTGTGTCCTCCTGGTCAGTGTCTCCACTGACCAGGCCTAACCCTTCCCTTTTTCTGCACATTAGTCACCCCTATGAAAGGCCCAAGGTTCCCCCCTGGGCAGGGTGCAGTGTACGTAAAAGGTAGAGCATGTACTAGTGCAGGTGACATGCTCTGATAGTGAATGGCAGCCATTTTCGTTTTTCACTATTGTAAGGCTATCTTGCTCCATGATTAACATGGGGGATGCTGGCTACAGTGGCCTCCAGCATTTCTTCCCATAGGAACAAGATAGGACATAAGTATCTAGTATCCCTGAACTCAGAATTTAATAACACATCTTTTAGGAAAGGTTGTTTTTAAATCCTGTGTTTGAGAACAGCACTTTTAAAAAGTTGCTGTTCTCTTGTCTGACCTTTCTGTGTGCCTTGGCCTGTTTGTGGATTGACTGTCTGGTTTGAGAGTGACAGGGGCTGGGGATTCCCCAGGAGGCTAGCTGAGTCAGCCCTAGGCTGAATGACTGCATTTGCAACCTAATTGGTGGGAGGAGTTAGCACCTGGGGCTGAATAGGGCTGTACCTGCCTGCCACAATGCTGGCTCCACCTCCTGCTGGGCCGCTGACAACCCTGCCCCTCACTCTGAAAGGAAAGGAGAAGCCAGGAAAACAAAGTACTCAAGAAACACCCAGAACTGGTTCAGATCGGGCTCAGGGCCCACATGCACAAAGAGAACAAAGACTTTTATGGGTATAAGTACAGGACCCCTGACAACAGAAAATTAGATCATCCTGGAATCAAGAAGGAACCTCTGCCAAGGAGAAAGCTGAATCTGAAGAAGGAAGACTGTCCTGCTATTGCTCTGCTGGACTGACCTGTTGCTTTGCTGCCAAGGAGAAGGGAAGGACTTTGCTGTTGTGCTGTGTCCCCTGTCTTGAAGGAATCTCCAAGGGCCTGAGAAGAGCTGGCTCTCTGTTCCGAAGTACCAGGAGCAAAAGGACTTCACCCCCAACTTCCCTGAACTCTGCTGAGAAAGTTCTGTCCTTCCTAGAGTGCTTGATGCAGTTGTGGGGCCTCTGGAAGTTGTACCTGTGCTGGGAAGCTTGAAACTAAGCTTGAGAGACTTTTGCAATTGAAAAGTATTGCATCGCTCGCTGCAGAGCGCATCCCCAACAGTGCGAGGAAATTCCCGCCGCTACGGAGGACAAGATCGTCGCAGCGCCTGTTCCCGCTGGCAGAGCCGTCGCATCCTTCGTTTGCGGGATACACCCGATCGGTGCAGGAAGCATAACATCACTGCGAGTGACGTCGCAGAGCCTGTCGTCGCTGGGTGAGATCGCCTCACTGCTTGCTTGCGGACTGCATCACATCGCTGCGAGTGTCGTCACAGAAGCCATCGCATCGAGGAGCTGCGGGAGAGAAGATCACCGCTGGTTCACGCATCATTGCCCCAGAGATCGTCGCAACTCCAAAGATCGTCGCATCGTGCCTTTGCGAGAACAAACTTCCTACGGAACCTACTCACCGGAATCCATACAAGTGGCCTTCCTCCCCATACTGACCGGATTCATCGCAACACGCCCGCTGCTGCAGCGGGGCTGTCGCACCGCCTCCCCTGGGTCTCAGGAGCAACGCATCGCTTGTTTTCCACCGCACCAGCTTCTGCTTTTGGAACTTATCGCAACTGAAAGGTACTGTGAGTAAAAGTGACGCAACTGTGAACTTTTCATGCATCTGTGGATGATTTTATCGCAACCCATAGAACTTTTATTACAACCTTAAGAACTCTTTTGAAACCATATTCTTGAACTGTGTATGTTGGATTTTTGTCGTTTTGGTCATGTGTAGTTTAGATTAAATACCTTTATTTTTCTAAACTGTTGTGGAGTCAGTTTGTGGTGTTTTCATTGTGTTACTATGAGTGTTGGTACAAATACTTTACACATTGCCTCCTGAATAGCCTTGACTGCTCGTGCCAAGCTACCTAGAGGGTGAGCAGGGGTTATCTCAGAGGGTTTCCTCCTTACCCTGGCTAGAAGCAAGGGTCCCTATTTGGACAGTGGTACCTACCTCTGTCAACTAGAGACCCCAGTTCTAACACAGACCATGTTTGTTTTGTAGGTCTGTAAAGGATTTAACTCCTTCACTGGTGATTAGGTCTCCCAGCTTCGTGATACCAGCCTTATACAAGTCTAAAAGATAGGACCTACCAAAGTTGGCGGGGAGGTTACAATTTGCGCTGATAGGAGAGTAATAATTAAATCTCCCCAGCCCAAATATTCTGCGGATATTACGGAAGACCTTAAAACAGTTCAGTAGTGTCTTTAAATCTCACACGTTTGTAATATCCAAAGGATACCTGCCTGTAAAGGCAGCCGCAATACTCTTCGCCCAGTAAGAGCTGAAATGGTGAAGAAAGCACGGATAGAGGGGAGGGGGAGTGTTCCTTCAACAGTTTGGTACTGTATTGCAGGACTGAAGCCCAGTAGTACAGCACAATGTTGGGGAAAGCCCAATCACCCCTCACCCTAGGGAGAGACAATTGCTTTAGAGCCCGCCTAGGTTGTGAGTAGGCCCAAATAAACTGCGAAAATATTTGCTGAAATTTCTGTAAGTTAGCTTTGCTGAATTCAAGTGGTATGGTATGGAAGAAGTAGAGCAGTTTTGGGAAGTAGGTTATTTTAATTATGTTGCACCTACCAACAAGAGTCAGGTGCAGGTTGTCAATTTGTTTAAGGGCTTTCATTGTTTCTGCTGCAAGAGGGGATAGGCTCTAAGTTACAATTTCATCAATATTAGCAGTTATGAATACCCCCAAGTATTTTGCATTCGGGACTACCCGGCTATCGGTCCAGGGAATTTCTTTCTTTAATATTATTTGAGTTTTCATTTTATTCAGTGCATACCCCAAGATTTTTCCAAATTTTTGTGACTCCGTTTCCAGTGCCCGAATGGCGCTCTCGGGCTCAGGGGAAGCTATGGCCAGGTCATCGGCGTAGGCCATGATTTTGGTGTTGCTACCCTGCATGCTTGCTTCATTATTAGCGGGGTTCCTTTCGATTTTCTTAATGAATGGGTCGATATAGAGGGCAAAAAGCAGGGGGAGCAAGGACAACCCTGCTTGGTACCCCAGGAGATGTTGAATTGCTCTGTAAGCCTCCCGTTGATAGACACACAGGATGTCGGATTTTGATATATAGTCAGTACAGCCTGTGTAAGTTTTGGCCCAAAACCCATCCAACTCGTTACGCCCCACAGGAACCACCAGGAGACCCGGTCAACTGCTTTTTCGACATCTAGTAGTATTAATGACATCGGGTCTCCTGCTACCTGTGCTGCGTCAAATAAGGTGATGGCCCGCCTGACATGTTCCGTGGTGCCTTTCTTTGGAATGAAGCTGTGTTGCCATTCTGAGACTAGGGACTCAACTACAGAGGATATTCTAATTGTTAAAATTTTAGAATAGACTTTAGAGTCACAGTTCATTAGTGTAATTAGTCTATATTAGCCCATTTTTAGCTGTGATTTATCTTTTTTGGGTAATATGGATATTTTGGCGTTAGACCAGGACGCAGGAGGGGGAACACCATGAAAAATGGTGGTCACTACGTCAGTAAGAATGGATTTTATTTGAGGAGCAAAGGTTTTATAAAACTCCACTGGAATGCCGTCCATTCCTGCGGCTTTCCCGTCTGGTAGGCTGGCTAGAGCTTCCGTGCTATCATCCCAGGTTGGGGTGACATCCAGCTGCTCACTGCTATCAGGGCTAAGCTGTTTTAGGTCTACCTCATTCATATAGCTGATTATCTTGTTTTTTACTGAACCAGCTTCCCTGTTGTTCTCTTCTGTATATAGTTTAGAGTAGAATTCTTGAAATCCCTTATGTATTGCAATAGGATCATTGGTCTCTTTCCCTGTTGTCAGTTTAATTACATGTATTTTGCTACTTGTGGACTGCTGCCTGGTTTTAATGGCAAGATGATGACTACTGCAGTCGCTACACTCATATTTTTTTTCCCGCATTGTCACCCATTTAGCTGCGTTTTTTTTTTGCGAATACTGCCCCTATTTGCGCCTTTGTAAAAATTACTTCTTTTTGAACATTCTCAGTATCCAATCCAGTATTAACCATTTGGACAAGTTTTATTTCTGCTTCCTTTAGTTTTTCCTGCAGATCCCAAATTAGCAACTTTTCCTTCCTGTTTTTCCTAATTGAAAACCTAGGAGTCTCACCCCGAATACCTGCTTTTAATGTGTCCCACACAATCATAGTTGGGGATGTTCCAGTGTTTATTTCCAGGAACTCTTGTACCCAACCTTCCATATGTAACCGATAGCCCGCATCTTGCAACAGGGCTTTCTCAAAGCTCCACCTTGGAGCTTCCTTCCAGTTCCCAAGTCCCTTGACGTTTAATATAAGTGGGTTATAGTCTGACATGAAGCGAGGTGCGATGTCTATGGTGCATTTGCTAAGTAAGGACGATCAGATTAAAAGTAGTCTAACCTAGCAAATGTCGGGTGTGGGGCAGAAAAATAGGTGTAGCCAGGTTGAGCGGGGTTTAGACTTGATCAAGTGTCGCTGAGCCCGTGAATTTGAGCTTGGTTAATTAGTGCTTGGTATACTAGGGGCTTTCTACCTCTATTTGTTGTCCATTTTCCAGTCACTGGGTAGTGTAGGCTGTGTAGGCCAGTGAGTGAGCTCTCCTGAAACCAGGTTGATGATTCCTGGGTCATCTGTATTGCTTCCGTATATCGAGTGTTAGAACCGGCTGTCTCTAGCTGGCAGAGGTATACACTTATGACAAATAGGGACACACCTTTTCTAGTCAGGGCAAGGGGATCACACACTTAGATAACCCCTGCTCACCCCCTTGGTAGCTTGGCAAAGCAGACAGGCTTATCTCAGAGGCAGTGCGTTAAGCATTTATGACCACATACAGTAATAAAGTGAATACACTACAAATGGACACGACACAGTAGTATTATAAAAATAAGGATTTTTATATAAGGCTTAGCACAAGACCAAATAACGACAAAAATATGCACAATCTTAATAAATACTCTTGGAAGGGAAAATAATAGTTCAAATGTAGTTTCTTCTTAGCACAAAAGTTTTTGGTATCAAAAGCAACTCTTCTTCTTTAAAACACAGTTCTTGGCAACAATGTAACCCACACGGGAGTCACACGACGTCGAGGCAAAGTTAATGCAAAGGGTTCGGCGTCGACCGCGAGGAGCGCTACGTCGAGCCCGGAGTCGAGCAGACCCCAACAACACAGTACCTTGGAAAAGCGAAGCACACGATGATCAGCGGCGTCGAGATGTCCGGCGTCGCGTCTTCGGCGTCGATCCGGCCTTGGAGTCAGGGCGACCTGCAGCGGCATCGATCGATGTCGGGCAGGAGCAGCGCTCATGAGGCGAAGCAGGATACGGCGTCGTCGTCGATGTCGATGAAGTTGCAAGAGTGAGCAGCACTCACGGCGTCGAGAGGGCTCGGAGTCGATGCGATCAGCAGCGGTGCAGACACAAAGTCACTTGGAGCTGGAGCCGAACTCGCTACTCACTGGCGTTGCTGCTGGCGTCGATCGGGCCCGGCGGCCGGCGTCGAGGAAGCGGGACACTGGAGCCGTTACTCACGATGTTGAGCTGGATTCGGCGACGTCCGTCGGCGTCGAGATTGCTGGATTCTTTCAGAGGTGCTGGATTCACAAGTTCCAGAAACAAGCACTTTTAGCAAATGGTGAAGTCCTTTAGCCCTGTGACTTCAGCAGGAGACTGGCACTCTTCCAGTCCTTGGAGATTTTCTTAGCAAGTGTGAGAGTACACACACAGTTCCTCTCTCCTGGTTCCTTGGCAAAAATAAAGAAGCACATGCAGGATTCCCCCCAGCAAACAGCACACTGGCAGAAGGGGTAGGAAAGTCCTTGGATCAGCAGGCTTCTTGTCCTTGGTTTCAGGGTTCCTTGTCAGAAGTGATCTAAAGTCTTGGTTCAGGGGTCCTTCTCTTATACCCCTTTTTGGCTTTGATCCCTTTGTCCATGCAGGGGAATTTCCCAACATCCTGGGTCTGTTGTGGGTGTAGCCAGGCAGAAGCACCTGGCCTATTCACTGAGCAGGGCAGAGTCCTCAGCCGCCCAGTAGGAGGTGGAGCCAGTATTGTCACTGGCAGGAGCAGAGCTATCAGCCTCCCGGCAGGAGGTGGGGCCAGGATCGTCCCTGGCAGGCACAGAGCCATCAGTCGCCTGGCAGGAGGTGGAGCCAGCATTGTATCAGGCAGGGCAGGCTATCAGAAGCTACTCTCCCCCTACTCTCAATGCAAATGTCCCATTCACCCCACTCTGACTCAGCAGATCTCTGGAGCCACCCAGCTCCTGTCACACACACACCAAACCAGCAGAAACCAGAAATAGTTAGACAAGAAAATAGCCACTTTCTAAAAGTGCTATTTTCAAACCCAGAGTCCAAAAACCATCCCCACCAATGGATGCGTAATTAAACCCCGAGTTCAGGGATACCAAACTCGAAATTGCACCATGCACCCCGAGCCATCTAGGATTATAGCATTAATAACCCAGGCAGCCCATTCTAACTAATGGAGAGCAGGTTACCTTACAATAGTGAAAAACTAATATGGCTGTAATTCACTATTAGGACATGCCAACTTGGTCAGGCCTGTCCTACCTTATACTTACAATGCACCCTGCTCTCAGGCCTACCATAGGGGTGACTAACATGAAGTTAAGGGAAGGTTTGGGGACTGGCAAGTAGGTGTACTTGCGCAGTCAGCGTGACAGTACCAGGCTGCACGTAGGTCTAGCAATGGCAGACCTTCAGACATACTTTTACTAGGCCGCTCTTGTGGGTGGCACAACATGTGCTGCAGGCCCACGAGCAGCATTTGTATTTACAAGCCCTGGCATTCCTGGTGCACTCGACTAGGGACTTACAGTAAACCAAATAAGCCAAACATGGAATTCAATCAATACAGTAATTTACCATAGGGAGCACTGATCAGCAGTGGCACAGTGCCCAAAGCAGTATACCAGCAAAAACATCGTAAACAGTGGCGGCAAACAGAAAAAATGGAGGAGAGACTCAAGCCAATGATGTCAGGTCTAACACGTGTCCCCTCCAGCTGAAATGTGGGGAGAACTACCCTTCCCCTGGGGAGTTCTCATCACTAAGGCGGAAAAATCTGGACAGACCATCAGCATTGGCGTGATCTGTGCCAGGGCGGTGTTCCACCGTAAAGTCCATCCCCTGTAGAGAAATGGACCACCTCAACAGTTTTGGGTTCTCACCCCTCATCTGCATCAACCATCTGAGGGGCCTGTGGTCTGTCTGAACCCGGAAGTGAGTCCCAAACAGGTAGGGTCTTAGCTTCTTCAGCGCCCAGACCACAGCAATGCTTCTCGCTCTATCGCACTCCACCTCTGTTCCCTGGGAAGTAACCTCCTACTGATGAAGGCTACAGGTAAGTCTCGGCCCTCGTCATTCACCTGAGCTAGAACAGCTCCCATGCCATGCTCTGAAGCGTCCGTCTGGACAACAAATTCTTTAGAAAAGTCGGGTGCCTGGAGAATGGGTGCTGTACACATTGCAGTTTTCAGGGTGTCAAAGGCCGTTTGACAGGCGTCAGTCCAGATCACATTTCGTGGCTGCTTCCTGGAAGTTAGCGACGTCAAGGGGTGCACAATGTTACCATAATCCTTGACGAACCTCCTGTAGTAACCTGTGAGACCTAAGAAGGCTCTCACCTGAGTTTGGGTTTTGGGCGGTGCCCAAGCCAGGATGGTATCAATCTTGGGTTGCGGGGGGGCCACCTTGCCGCCCTACTTGGTGCCCCAAGTACACCACAGAACCATGCCCAATCTGGCACTTACTGGCTTTGATTATGAGGCCTGCTCTGCGCAGGGCCAACAACACTTCCTGGAGGTGGCGCAAGTGTTCCTCCCAGCTGGCGCCGAACACTGCAATGTCGTCCAGGTAGGCGGCACTGAAATCCTCCAGTCCAGCCAAGACCTGGTTGACCAACCTCTGGAAGGTGGCAGGGGCATTCTTCATCCCAAAGGGCATCACCCGGAACTGGTAGAGCCCATCTGGTGTGGAGAATGCTGACCTCTCTTTTGCCCCATCAGTTAAGGCGATCTGCCAGTACCCAGACGTTAAATCAAACGTACTGAGGTACCGGGCAGCCCCCAACCGATCTATGAGCTCATCAGCTCTGGGGATGGGGTGCGCGTCAGTCTTGGTGACTGAATTGAGTCCTCGGTAATCCACACAGAACCAAAGTTCTGGTGAAGCACCAGGCGCTGCAGCCTTCGGGACCAAGACCACTGGGCTGGCCCAAGGACTGCTAGAGGACTCAACCACCCCTAAGGCAAACATTTTGGAGACCTCCTCCTTAATGTATGCTCTGACCTTGTCAGTCACCCTGTAAGCCTTGTGCTTGACAGGAGTGCTGTCTCCGGTGTCCACATCATGGACACACCAATGAGTGACACCAGGAACCATGGAAAACAGATCAGGGAACTGTCCCAACAGTTGGCGACAATCTTGCTGCTGTTCAAGGGTCAGTGTGTCAGAGAGGACCACACCATCCACTGACCCATCTTGGTCTTTTGCAGACAGGAGGTCAGGAAGAGGTTCACTCTCCTCCTCCATTCCAGCATCTGTAGCTAGGAGCATGCCCACTTCGGACCTTTCTAAGTGGGGCTTTAAACGGTTGACATGCAGGACCTTCAAGGGGTTCCTGGGAGATTTCAAGTCCACCAAGTAGGTGACATCATTCTTCTCCACAACCTTAAATGGTCCAGTCCACCTGTCCTTGAGCGCACAAGGTTCCACAGGTGACATGACCCAAACTTCCTGTCCAGGCTGAAGCTCAAGCAGAGTGGCATTCCGGTCGTACCACCGCTTCATCTCTTCCTGGCTGGCCTCCAGATTTGCCTGAGCAAGATCTCTGAAGTGCCTAGTCTGGTTCCTAAAGGCCAGCATGTAATTGTATACATCCTGGGGAGGTTTCCTGGGAGATTGCTCCCAGCCTTCTTTGACCAGACTCAAAGGTCCTCTTACCGGGTGCCCATACAAAAGCTCAAAGGGGCTGAACCCTAGAGACTTCTGTGGCACCTCACGGTAAGCAAACAACAGGCATAGCAAGAGGACGTCCCATTTCCGCCTCATTGGTTCTTCAAGACCCATGATCATGCCTTTAAGGGTACGGTTGAATCTCTCAACCAACCCATTACCTTGAGGATGGTAAGGAGTGGTGAACTTGTAGGTTACCCCACACTCCTTCCACAGAGACTTCATATAGTTAGAAATGAAGTTGGTGCCCCGGTCTGACACCACCTCTCTGGGGAACCCCATCCGGGAGAAAACACCCATCAGTGCCCGTCCCACCACGGGGGCCGTCACTGTTCTGAGAGGGATGGCTTCCGGGTACCGTGTGGCATGGTCCACCAAGACCAGGATGAACCTGTTAGCCAGGGCTGTCTTGGGGTGCAGGGGCCCAACAATGTCAATCCCCACCCGGTCAAAGGGGGTACTGACCACTGGAAAAGGTTGGAGGGGAGCCTTCTGCTTCCTTCGGCTTTTCCCACTTGCCTGGCAAGTGTTACAAGTCTTACAATGGATGTCTACATCCCTTCGCATCTGAGGCCAATAAAAATGGGTGACAAGCCTGTCATAGGTCTTGTCCTGCCCCAGATGTCCAGCTAAAGGAACGTCATGAGCCAAACCCAGTAGGAAGGCTCTGAAGCGCTGGGGTACCACCAGCACACGGGCTGACCCAGGCTCAGCAGCCTTAGGCTCGCTATACAGGAGGTCGTTCTCCCAGTAAACAAAATGTGACCCTGACTGATCACCTGAGGTTTGGGGCGAGGCCTGCTGCCTTATACCCACAAGAGAAGGGCACACTTTCTGTTCGGCACAGAATTCTTCCCTGGGCACTCACATAAAGGGTTTGTAAGTAATCTTTTGAGTCCCAGACAAGCTGGAGCCAGGACAGGAAGGAAGGAAATGCCTGACACCTCTGAGGCGTGGAAGCCTCTACAAAAGTCTGCTAATTCAAACTGGGCACCAGGTGTAACTATTGGACCTCTGATCCCTACTCTACATTACACACCTAAACCTGTGTAAGACACAGAACAAGGACTGCTGTGCTGCTTTGCTGCAAAAAGGACTGCTACTCTGCTGCCCTGCTGCCCTGTTTTCCGCCTTTCTGTATGACAAGGATTGGACCTGCATCTTGAACCTACAGTCTCCAGAGTGACTACAAGTGCTTGTTTGTTGGCCTCCTGATCCGAAGCCACAGGGATACATCAGGCTTCCTCCATCTTAACCCCAGCACCTGGACTCTTCCATCGGTGCATCCAGCTCTCCCAAGTGGTGCCACTCCAATCCTGGACCCCTGGAAGATGGCCTGAAAATGCTCTGCCAGCCCAATGGTTGTGCCAGCAGTAAGGACGCATCTCAACACATCTTCTTCCAAAGACTCTGCATCAAAGCTGCTGCATCGTGCATTGCCTCACCAAACTCTGCATTGTGACCGATACAGGATGCATTCCTGGTGCAGGACATCCCATTGCCTCCCACAGCCTCCCAGGAACCACTGCTGCGCGATGCATCCTCAAAGCAGGACTTCACTTTGAAGGCACCTTCATTGACTGCATCCTCAACGATGATGCAGGACTTCACATCCCAGCCTTGCAGCTCCTACGAACCACTGCTGTACAAAGCATCCTCGACTTGGGACTCCGCATTGCTCCACATCAAGGATTTAAGGTTCTTTGGTTAGAAGGCCTAACTTGGATCCCTGTAGCCGGCCTGTGCTCCTTTGTGGTCGGCCTAAACTTGTGACTTTTTCCTGGTCTGACAAGACCAGCTAGCAATAGTTTGCACTTTATGCTTTTTGGTGCTATTTTCCCCTAGATCTTTAAAATTGTACATCTTTGGTTCTATTGATTTCTGTCATTGTGGTCTGCAGGCTATGGCCTCAAAATTAGCCCTGAGTTAGGTTGCTCCAACCAATCCTGGACCTGCTCTCAAACTGAAAACAGCATGAGAGCAGCTTCAGGAATGGTTGGATTCCCTTTGGCATTTGGCAGGAAGTCAACCCTCTTCCTTCCCTTTCCTGCTCTTCACCCTCTGGACCCTGCCAGGAGAGGATGTACACCTGACAGAGGGCCAGTGGCATCTCAGTAAGTTTTTCAGCATTGTGCTACTACCAACCGCCCCTGGCATCCACTGAATCGTTGTAATATAATCTTTGTTTTGTATTTTAGAGAAAAATTCCATTTGGTTGTGTCATCAATTGTTTTTGTTATATTAGGGGTCATTGTTCTTGTACTAGCTATCCAGTGAATTATGTCACAGTACATATTGTATATCTGAAACCCCCCTGCTGACATCATCCAACAAAGCAACATTCTAGAATGCTTATTGTGGTGACAGCTAAAGATACAGGACTGGGAAAGGAGAATTCGTTTTCCGCTATACTGGAGTCCCCGTTCCATTTCCAATCTGTTTTCACTGTCATTCCCATGCACTGACTGCCAAGAACCGCAGCCAACAGTGTCTATGTATTGTCATAAAACATATTTAATGTGCGTTCTCCGGGGAACGTCAATAGCAACAGATCTGTTATGTATACATTTGTCATATATTTTTAGAGTTTGAAAGCTCTATTGCTCAACAATAGTCCTGCCACAGAAAGATGTTTCAAGAAATCCTAGCATTGCCTTGTCTCCCTTCCCACTTTGAACAGCTGAGCCATGTCCAAGAATTTTATGCGGTTCAGCGAGATCTTTTGGAACATTTCCTTCAACTTTGTACAGCATGTTGAGCGCAATAAATGACATTTAACAAATAAAAGTATTCGTATAAACATCTGACCCAATTACAATTTGTCAGATGAACTGAAGACTTCCTTATCAACTGCTTTGTTCAAAGTCGAATATTCATGCTATCAAGACAAAAAAAGACAGCAGGAAAACTGCATCAGGCAAAGAATTTTCATAGTGCACTCTTTTTAAATTGCAGACACGGAGCGAAAGGTGGAAATACTTTACTGAACCGAAAAGGAGCTTAAATCCAAAACTCCTGTCATCTGTAAACATGCGTGGGCACAGAAGGCAAGCGGCAGTCAAAATATAAACACAACTGCGCAGAGTCGCAGGAAACAAGCTGCCAGCTGCATGTAAACTGATCACTGGCATAACATCAGTGCTTAATTTGTAAAAGTATGTCTGCAGGAATGCAGGGATTTGCCTTGGGAGCGGAGCTGGTGGTGCTGATTGCTGAAGTAGATCAAGGCTAGTCTTGATGCCCCTGTAATAAACTTGCTTCCTGTCTTTTCATAGCACGTGTGCAGGTTCTTTTTCATCCCTGCTTTTTCCTTTTGTCTCTGTTTTCCTATCAATATTTTCTTTGGTCATCATTGCTCATAGAAAACATCCCACACTTCTTTTTGAGGCTAGAATATTCATGGTCATGCACTGGCAGGTAAGAAAAGAAATGAAACAACCACCACCTCACAACAACACTGTGCTCAAGAAACTCAGGGCAATATTCACAAGAATGTGAAGAGTAGGGTAAAGCAACTTTCAACATCGCAGCCTATCGCGGGAAAATAACCACTGTGTCAACTCGAAAACACTCAATTCCTCAATTTAAAGAAGAAACAAGAATCAAACAGGTCCTTCTCAACCGCCTTTTCCCTTAGAATTAATCAGTTTTATTTGTACAAATTTAGAGCTAATACATTCAGTAAAACATTAAACAAAACTTTCTTGTCATCACTAAATCCGGACAATTACAATAACCCCCACACTGACATACTCATCCTTCCAAATCTTTTTAATGCTCCTCTTTCGAAACCTCACAACTGCAATCTCTCATCTCATTCATACTCTCAATACATACTTCATATTCATACTCAACTAGTTGCCACACTCATCCTCACATACTATGCATTCACACTCATCCCACCCTGGGAAACGTGAACAAAATCCTTTTTGAAAGACAAACAATCTATTCTTGAAAAACACTAACAATACCAAATTGTAAATAAGACCATCAACATTTTTTACAACAATCCAAAAAATCTAGAAAAATTGAATCTGTTGTTTGGCCTAGAAATGACGTAGTCGACGCGTTTCGAATCTCTTTCTTTGGAGAGATTCTCCTCTGGACCAATAATTTCTTACTAAATGCTTGAATCACAACAGAAACCACTCTCATATGTTATTTGTTTAATAGCGGCACACCAGGCCTAAATTGTTGGCCATGCTCTAAACTTTTTAGAAATCCACATTCAGTTGACCATAGAGTTAGCGTCCTCCGATTTTAGCTACGGGAGAGCTGCTACGGAAAAGAAAAATGGATTTGGTTTCTACTAGTAACAGCTGAGCAAACTTGTTTCCCCTGCAAGAGCACAACTTGAAAAAACAGAGAGTGTGACCTACAAGGCATTTTCTCTAAAAAGTGTCAGTGTGCAGGTGGGATAGGCATAGGTTGTAATAGCCCAGCAGGAGGAACATGAAGGGATTTGGAATGTAGACAGATTGAACAGGTTTCGACGTAATTTTCCACAAAAGATGACAATGTGGGCCACCAGAAATCTCTTTGACACAATTCCACTGCTTTCTTATTTCCTGGATGACCAGCCAGTGTGGTGTCATGATACCAATGCAAAACAGTATCACGTAACTCTGGTGTGGGAGCATATAACCGATCATCATACTAAAAGTCTCCTGCTTTTACTGCATTGGGGGTATGGACTCTTTTCGCTTTTCTGAGAAATCTTTGGGAGCACATAAGGCGACGATTTTATGTTCTGGGATAATAGTAGTAGGTGTGTCACTGTCCTTATCTGGTGCTGGGAAATTTAACTGAGAGAGTGTGTCAGGTTTCTTCTGCTCTTTCATAAGTCTGTATGTGATTACAAAATTGAATTCATTAAAAAACAAAAGCCAACACAGTTGTTTTGGGGTTAGTACCTTGACATTCTGGTAAAATTGCAAATTACGTTGGGCAGAGTAAATGGTAATTGTGTGATGAGCTCCTAACAAATGGTGTCGCCACTCCTGAAAAGTGAGTTTGATGGCTAGGAGTTCTCGCTCAGCCACCGTATAATTTTGCTCGGCAGGTAGAAGCTTCTCTGTAAAATAAGCTACTGGATTTAACTGCCCAGATTTAGGATCTCTCTGGGACAAAATACCTCCCACAGCAACTTGAGGAGCATTGGCTTCTACGTAAAAGGATTTTGAAGAATGTTGCTGGTCTAACAGTGGGGCTTTGGAAAAGGGTTGCTTGAGTTTCTGGAAAGTTTCTTCTGCTACTGAGGTCCAATGAAATGTAACTTCCTGTATGAGAAGCTGAGTAATAAGTGCTACAACAGAAGAGAACTGAGGAATAAATTGCCAATAAAAATTGGCAAACTCAGAAACCTCTGATATCTTTTATGGATCCTGGCATTTCCCATTTCAAGATAGCCTGAACCTTGGAATCATCCATAGCTATAACATTAGGAGAAATTACGTAACCCAAAACTCAATGCGGGAAGCATGACAAATGCATTTCTCCAATTTAACAAAAATCAGATGCTCTCTAAGCCGTTGTAAAACAGTGCAAACATGCCCTGCATGCTCTTCCATTGTGGAAGAAAAAATCAGACTATCATTTATATAGACTATTAGAAAGACGTCCAGGAACTCCTGCAGCACATCATTGATGAAATATTGAAATGCTGCAGGAGCATTACACAAACCAAAGGGCATCACAATATATTCAAACAGACCAAATTTTTTCCTAAATGCGGTCTTCCACTCGTCCCCATCTTTTACCCTAATCAGGTGGTAAGCACCTCTCAGGTCTAACTTGGTAAAGATGGTGGTGTGCCGTTCTTGATCCAATAATACCGGTATCAATGGGAGTGGATAGCGTTTCTTTACCGACACCTTATTTAAGGCGAGGTAGTCTATGCAGGCTCAAAGTTCTTTATTCTTTTTCGGAATGAAAAATAGTGGCGAAATAACAGGGGATGTAGAATGTCTAATAAAGCCTTTCAACAACAGGTCATTCAAATATTCGCGCAAATACTGAGTCTCAGATTCAGACATGGCGTACACACGACTGCAAGGGTGAGTGGCTCCAGAGAGAAAGTAAATACGGCAGTCATATGACCGATGGGGTGGTAACTAGGTTCCTTATTGCTCGGAGAACACATCATGAAAGTCAGTGTATTGTTTCGGCTGAATGGTGGCGGACTCTTCTCCGTGTACCAAAGCTGATTTCTCAAACACAGAAGCACAGTGCAAAGGTGTTACAGTATGTTGATTATTTGAATAGCATTTCAGCCAACAATATGCAGAATCCATCGTTACAGTGCGTTTGCACCAGTCTATCTTAATATTGTGTAATTGGAGCGATGGTATGCCCAAAATGGCCCCAAACACCGGGGTGTCAATAAGATCAAAGTGAATCTGTTCTGTGTGTCCATCAGCAGAAGTCATGGTTACAGGAGAGGTCTGGGAGTGTTTTAACACTGAAGATAGCTCCAAGCCATCTACGGCACGCACAGGTTCAGGGACCTCTTTTTCAATGGTTGGAACATTGAAAGTTTTAGCTAAGCCTATGCCTCCCGAATAAAATAAGATGGGAATCCCTTTTCTAGTCTGGGTAGAAAAAAGCAAGCTGATAATCAAAGTTAAATGACGGGGGTCTGTTGTTATAGCGTTTCCTAAGTAATGGTGAGAGGCCAAATCGTTGTCTATGCTCGATAAGGGGGCCCCTCTCCTTATTGGGCCTGGGAGTTTTCTGACTGTTTAAATTCAGCGGAGGGAAGAGAGGTGTCAAGTACTGCGACTGCCTTTTTGGTCAAACAATACCGGGCGAAATGCCCAAACTTCCCGCAATACAAACAAAGGTTTTAGGCGGCGTCTCCTATCCTTCTCCTCCTTGGACAAAGGTCCCCTGATTCCCCCAATCTACATGGGTTCTCAATGATCGGCAGAAACATTAGGATTATGTACCTCTTTTTTCTCATATTTAACTACAACAACTCTGGGCATATCACCACGCGTCCTTTCACTCTTTCTTTCACCCAGACAATGATCCAACCGGACCACTAAATCAATAAATTCTTCACAATCAGACGGTAAATCGACGATTTGCGTCAATACATCCTACAAGTCATCCCAGAGGACACGATAAAAAGTGATGTTCTTTTTTCCTCTGCCCAGTGTGTCTCCGCAAACAACCTATTAAAGGATGTGATGTAAGACAATAAATCCTTATTGCCCTGCCATAGGTTCAGAAGCTCATTGTCACTGCCTTGTATGAACTGATGTCTCGCAAAGAGCTTCTGCATTGTCTCCTAAAAACTGCAAAAGTTATGCAAGATCGGGTCATCCCTTCCTACAAAGGGTATAGACCATGTGGCCATCGTGCCACCTAGATCAGATAAAATGAAAGCCACCTTAGAGGCATCATCTGGAAAAGCTGCAGGTTTACAGAAGAAGTGTAAGTGACACTGATTCGTAAAAATGCTGAACTTTGTCTCGTCGCCAAAGACCCGTTCAGGGGAAGCAAAAGGACCTGGAGTAGGAGTTCTAACACTGACATTTACAGGCTGAGTTGCAGCTGCTCCCTCTGTAGCTGATGGGTTGGAAAGAAAGCCCTGTGGTTGGACCACTGGTTACGTTTTAACTGGGGTGGCATCCCAAGGATTTTCTCTGGATTTATAGCGATGTAACTCGCAATGTAAAGTGTGATTTTCTTGTTTTAGTGTGGTGACTTTCTGTTGCAATCCCAACACTAACCTAGTTAACACTTGCACGTTCATGGTGCTCTCTCCTGTGGGGGTATCCATCGTTCAGGCAGACTATGGGGCATATTACCAAACAATAGCGATAATTATAGCTATTGCTTGGTTAGAGACAAAAATTTACTGCTGAGCTGCGGCGATTTTTATCACAGATAAACCTTGGTATTACCAAGGTTTATCGCAAATGCGATAAAAATCGGCCGCAATGCATGAATATCGCTAAAAAGTCAGCGATATTCATGCATTACCGAGCTAATGCTCTTAGCCATGTTATCCACCCCCATTGGATAACATGGCTAAGAACTGCTCAGGGCTGGTGTTAGCTTTTGGAGATATTCGCGCTTAGCGCGAATATCTCCAAAAGTTAGTAATAGGAGATAGCGATGTTAGCGACTGTTTCCAGTCGCTAACATCTTGGCACGCCCACTTTGCATATCATTAGTGATAAATATCACTGATATGCAAAGTGGGGCCCAAGATGGTCGCTATCTCCTACTAGCTGTCGCTAACTGGTGTTAGCGACAGCTAGGTAATAGGGAGATAATTTAATCTCCGCTTTCTTGGCTTTTAAAGCCAAAAAAGCGGAGATAAACCCCCTTGATAATATGCCCCTATATTTTTTGCGGATTGGCTTTATGTTAAGTGTGAGTCCAGCCACTCACCTAAAAACCAGGTCCATCTGCAGGAACGATGCTTGTTCCACAACCATCCCTGAACACCTCTCATTGCTGCTGACCAAAACAGGATCCCTGGCAGGTGCCCAAAAAGGGAAGGGGGTTTGAGAGGAGAGACAAAGAAGAAAAGAGACTGCTGCGTTTTGCACTTCACCAAGAAGTGGGTGTACGGTCTGGACCAGCCAGGTTCTTTAAAGTTGACACGGCAAACCACCTATGTGTATCCTAAAATATACAAAGAATATATATTTATATATATATACATATATCAAACAATGTTCCTGTTCGTCAGTGCACGACGAAAAGAGATCAGGTGCAGACCTCACATTCACCGTCCGCGCTCGAAGAATTCAGAGCACAAAGATATAAATCCTCGGAAAGGTAGCAGAGTGATACATTTATTTACAAACAAATAAAAGGACTGATGTCCATCCAAGACGCATTTCGCTTCACAAGGGAGCTTGGTCACATGATGCGCGCCGGAAAACATTGCCAATATATAGTAAACATAGAGATAGGAAAAAAAGTGTTGTACACTCCCATAACGTGAGTAAAATAAAAATAAATAACGGACTTTACAGGGAAATCTGTTTGTAACAAAAACAGCATAGTGCTGGTTAAAGATAGAAAACATCATTGAATTGAATCTGGCCAATTGCAGTGGATGGAACCTCAAAAAAATACGTGTAATTACCAACATATTGTCAAGACAAGTGTCAGAAATAGATAAATGGGAGAATAATCAAAAATATCCGCATGAATGGCAACAGTTACATGAAACGGGTACAAAAAAATAATAATACATCCTAATAATGACGTAAATATGTAAGTACATCTCAGCTTCATAAACTGATAAAAATAACGAGGAATGTCATAAATAGTAAACCATTATTAAATGCGTTTAGCGGTTAATTGTCCAGATTACAATGATTATTATATACACCAATGGGGCTATTCATATTGCAAGGCCATAAGAAGAAAAAACTTTCAGGATTGTCCACGATGTCGACTTTGGCCGTAAAAAGTGCAAACGTGCTATGAAAGTTGGTACAATTATTCATGGTACAAACATTGTGTAAAAATAAAAAATATAAAAAATAATGCAAATATTTACAGCTATTAAGGCAGTTTGAGAGCAGACTTAAATCAAATGGTCTTATAGTTATATCTACAGATTTAGATACAGACTGAATATGTTTTCTCACTAATTCATACTGAACAGAAAAGTGCATGTAATGTGGCAATTAGTCCTATTTCATTCAGAATAAACACATAAATAAATGCAATGTTCTCCAATTGATAAGATAATTAGACAAACTCACCATGCAGAGCAGACAGAATTCCTTGCAAACCCAGCCTATGTTCATTCAATCGATGGTTACATGATTGAATACGTTTCTTTATGGCTGTAAGGCTTGGATTTGAATATGAAAGATGCAACAAGATAAATAGATGGTCAAAGGAAGTTATATAAATATTCTGTTAAATTTAATCCATTGGGAGCCCTGGGATCTAAAGATAAAATAAAGTGTGATTCTTTCTGTCTTAACAGTTTCTCACGATCCCCACCCCGACCGGGCTGAGGAACAGAACATAAGACAGTGTATTCCAGGTCTTTTCGTTGATTGTTATGCACAGACCTGAAATGTCTCGCCACAGGGTAATTGCTATCAAAGTTGACAATAGCCCTTGTGTGCTGCAAAATTCGTTTATGCACAGGGAGATTAGTGCTCCCTATGTATTCTAGATTGCAGGTACATTTGAGTTTGTACACCACAAACTCGGACCTGCAAGTTAAATATTCTTTAATTGGAATTTTCACCTCACTAAAAGCTGTTACATAGTGGGTACTATTTCTTACAAAGGTGCAAGCACGGCAAGATGTGCATTTAAAGAATCCCATTTTACTAAGTCAGGACTTTTTAGGGAGAACCTCAGGCATGGGTCTATCTAGGGCATCACGCATAGACGGTGCCCCTCTGAATGTTATGGCTGGTAAGCTGGGCATAATTGGGCCCAAAATGATATCAGTTAAGATGATAGGCCACTCCGCACAGATGATATGGCGGATTTTCCTTTCTTGAGCACAGAAAGTGGTGATTATTCTAACTGAGCATTCAGTAGTGTTAGGAGTAGGATCTTTGGAACCAAGTAGAGATTCACAATCGCGTGACTTGGCCTTAATTAGGGCCTGATCCAGAATTCTTTGGGAATAACCTCTATTAAGAAAACGTTGTACTGATTTTGTTAAACAGGCATCCAACAAGGCAGGTGCCCAAAAAGGGAAGGGGGTTTGGGAGGAGAGACAAAGAAGAAAAGAGACTGCTGCGTTTTGCACTTCACCAAGAAGTGGGTGCACGGTCTGGACCAGCCAGGTTCTGTAAAGTTGACACGGCAAACCACCTACGTGTATCCTAAAATATACAAAGAATATATATTTATACATATACATATATAAATATATATATATATATATATATTACCTACTGGCGGTCGCCAGTAGGTAGTTATGAGTTAGGATTTTTTTCAATGCAAAATCTCAACATTCTATTAGGAATAACTTTGGTGCCGGTTGAGGAATCTGCCTGAAAATTTCCTCTAATTTGCCTCGCGGCGGTCCGATCCTTTCCCGAAAGATTGGGGGGGATTCGTTAAGCGGGGGCCGAGATAAAAGGGGGGTTCCAAAAAGTGTTTTCCCCATGTTAATTTCCATAGAGCGGTCGACCTCACTTTTAGCCCGAACGGCTGAATGGATTTCCACCAAACTTGGCAAAATTGTAGGGACTGGTAGCCCGATGTGCCTTTGTTATGTCTCAAGATATGTGCTCCAGTGGTTTTTGAGTAATTTAGGTTCAAAAAACATATATATACCTATAGACACACCCCGGCACGCGGACCGGGGAGCGCACCGGGCGTGCTACGCGACTTGCGCGCGGGAAGCTGATTGAATCTCGGGTGACTGAAAACATTCAAAACAGTCCGGAGCGGCCACCATCTTGTGTCTCGGTAAGATCGAGACACAAGAGGGGGCAAAAACAAAGGGGGAAATGACCATAACGGGGCAGAGTAGACCCCCCCCCTGACCCCCTAGGTTTGATGTGGGGGCTATAAAAGGGCCCCACGGGAAAAAAATATATATTTTTTCGATTTGCGCGGGGGGAGCGCCAGGTACGCGCACCGGGGAATGGACCGGGGAGCGTAGCATGGGGAAAACCAAGTTCAATTACTTCATCATCTCTAGGACCCTTTCTTGCGTCGATACGCCCCTTTTGCATGCATTACACCTGACTACGGTATAATGTGGAGCAGGGGTTTACAAAATGACGCATCTACCTAGATGCGTCACTTTGTAAATATAACTCAATAAGGTGCATGTTTTACGCTGCTGATGCGTCACAAAAACTGATGTACCGGTGGCATAAACGTGACCCATGGCCTTATAAATGAGGCCTTCAGTCTTCTACTCATACGTCATATTAAATATATGACGTATTATGTCACAAGTACTTACAGATACGTCAGTATTTCAGACATATCTGTAAGCGCAAAAGTAATGCATTGCTGGAGTGTGTCACAAAAATGATGCAACTCCAGCAATGCATCCTTTTACATGGGGCCAGGCCCCATGTGAAAGGGCCTGCATCAGTCTTACGCCTGCTGTGAAACAGGCATAAGATTTGGACGCAATAGCGTCATAAAAGAGACGCACTGATATCTCATGGATTTCACTGCGTCCCCTCTACGACCCTTTCTTGTGTAAATACGTCCCTTTTGCATTCATTACACCTGACGTAGGTATAATGTGGCGCAGGGGTTTACAAAGTGACGCATCTACCTAGATGCGTCACTTTGTAAATATGACTCAATAAGGTGCATTTTTTACAGCACTCGTGCGTCACAAAAAGTGATGTACCGGTGGCGTAAAAGTGTCGCATGGCCTTAGAAATTAAGCCTTCAGTCTTCTAGTCATGCGTCATATTAAATATATGATGTATTATGTCGCAAGTACTTACAGATACGTCAGTATTTCAGACGTATCTGTAAGCGCAAAAGTGATGCATTGCTGGAGTGTGTCACAAAAATGATGCAACTCCAGCAATGCATCCTTTCACATGGGGCCAGGCCCATGTGAAAGGGCCTGCATCAGTCTTACGCCTGCTGTGAAACAGGCGTAAGATTTGGACGCAACAGCGTCATAAAAGTGACGCAGTGATATCTCATAGATTTCACTGCGTCACCTCTACGACCCTTTCTTGTGTAAATACGTCCCTTTTGCATTCATTACACCTGACGTAGGTATAATGTGGCGCAGGGGTTTACAAAGTGACGCATCTACCTAGATGCGTCACTTTGTAAATATGACTGAATAAGGTGCATTTTTTACAGCACTGGTGAGTCACAAAAAGTGACGCACCGGTGGCGTAAAAGTGACGCATGGCCTCATAAATGAGGCCTTCAGTCTTCTAGTCATGCGTCATATTAAATATATGATGTATTATGTCGTAAGTACTTACAGATACGTCAGTATTTCAGACGTATCTGTAAGCGCAAAAGTGATGCATTGCTGGAGTGTGTCACAAAAATGATGCAACTCCAGCAATGCATCTTTTCTTACCCTTCCACACCCCCGTTCCTTTTCATCATTTTCTTTGAATATCCACATTCCCCATGTTCACTCTCCTTCTCCTTACTTTCCTTACCAACACTCACCTTCTTTTAGCCCCCCTACTTCACTTCCTTTCTCCTCTCATACCTTTCTGTTCTTTCTTACTCATTTTCCTTTCCATTATCAATGCAATCCACTTCACTTACTCTTTTTCTTTTTTTTAAGAATGTAGCTCTTTGATGAGAATTGGAGGTAGTTCTGAAAAGAACTTTTTTTCTTCTTCTTTTTTCTTTTTTTAGAACAAAAACAAAAACAGGGAATGGAAACTGCTCAACAGGAGAAAAAAAAACAAAAAAAATAGGGCTGGGAACGGCAGCGATGGTTCTCCAATGCTCGAACCATGAGCAGAACACTTTGCTCCCCAAAGGAAAGTAGCTCATCACAGTATCTGCATTTCAGGACGCCTTTGTTAAATGCAGGCTGAATGTTTGGAATCAGCTCTTGTGATCTCTCCCTCACCGATGTTGTTGGTCCTCCAGTTGATGTAGAGGCCCCATCACTGGGAACCTCTTGTGCCAGAGCCCTGACACTTTCCTGGGCAAAATTCTGGGGGTGCCTCCTCTCCACATGGCGAAGCATTGTGTAGTTCCCAAAAGAATATTTCTTAGTGGGGTCACCCCGTGATAGGACTGTGTGACAGATCCTGCACTCCACTTTTGGAGCATTTACCTTCTTCTGGTCATCAGGTATGGAAAAAAATTCCAGATGAAATGTTCTTTGACCTTCGGCTGAGGAGGCTCTTCATCAATGAATTCATTGGAGCCATCTTCACTGCTGGATGGTCTGGCAGCCATGATTATCCAAGATATGCAACAAAGAACCGAGAGCAAAAAGGCAGGTCTTTCAGTGACAAAAGTGAAAGAAGAAGTGAAGGAAATGGGTGGGGATTTCATTCTTTGTAAAAAAAACTGTTAGCAACCAATGAAAAGTGTTATTTTAAGGTCACATGACTTGACGCGCAGACGCTGCGCGCACCGAAGCGCTTCCGGGGGCGCTCACGCGGCGCGAACGTAGGCGAATTAGGGGGCGCATACGCGGCGCGAGCAAAGGCGCTTCCGGGGGCGCTTATGCGGCGCGCCTAAGTGACGTTTTGATAGTTTCACAAAAATGCAAAATCATTTTCATTTCCTTATTCAAAAAAACTGCTTTTATATGTATGGTACTAAATGTCTTGCGTTATTATTTACTTTTCATTCATATTTTTTTCACGAACGCAAGTAGCGCTCTGGGTGCGCTTTCCGGAGAGCGTACCGGTGCGCACACTCAGAGCGCCCCAGGAAAAAATGATAATATATATATATGTTATAAAAAATAAAAAATAATAATTAATACTTACACAAAACAGCAAATTTATAAAAAAAATCTTAGGTTTGAAACTCGATATAGAAAGGAATTAGCTTTTAAAAAACCTTTGAAATTCACTGAAAAAACCATAGGTTTCACACCAGTTATAGTTAGGAATTAGCATTTTAAAAACCTATGAAATTCACTGAAAAAACCATAGGTTTCACACCAGTTATAGTTAGGAATTAGCATTTAAAAAAAACTATTACATTCACTGAAAAAAACATAGGTTTCACACCAGTTATAGTTAGCTGGAAATTTTACTGTCATAAAACCATTGAAATTCCCACGTTATAGTTAGTTGGACTCACTATAACTTGCGCGCCTGCAATGCACTGCTGATGACGTCACATATTACATCACTCATGACATGGTCAGTGGCATCACTCATGACATCACTGATGACACCATCCAGTGAGTGCATGTCTTTCTGAAAAATAAATATGTTTTATATATGTATATGTAAAGGTCGATGGAAGAATAAATGTTTAAATAAGTTTCTAAATGGATGTTTAAAAAAAAAAATATATATATATATATATATATATATATATTCACTGAAAAAACCATAGGTTATAGTCCATATATAGTTAGGAATTAGCATTTACAAAACCTTATTTTACTCACACAAAACCATTGAAATTCGCATATATAGTTAGTTGCACTAACTATATATCGCGCACCCGCAATCCACTGCTGATCATGTCACATATTACATCATTCATGACATGGTCAGTGACATCACTGATGACATCACTGATGACATCTCAAATGACATCACTGATGACAACATCCAGTAACTGTATGTTTCTGTAAAGTTAAAATATGTCTTACATATTGAAGAATGAGTGGATGTATAAGTGTCTGGATGAAGGATTTAGTAGGTGCATGACTGACTGTATGAGTGAGTGATTAAATGTGTCTCACTGAGTGCATGGGTTAGGGACTAAACTGTCTTAATTTGTGCATCATTATGTCTGTTGTTCTGTAAACTGCTGCATGTGTTGATCAGTAGCTATATGAGTAACTATATGGGTTATTGATTGGTTGCCCAAGTATTTGTATGGGAGACTGAGTGTGTGTGTGGGTGGCTGGGAGGTGTATGACTCTGTGCATAGATGTGTGAGTGTGATATGTAACACCACGAGTTGCCCCCAAAGGAGATGTCACACATCAACGAGTTACCGCACTCACATCCGTGGCGATGACAAAGCAGCTGCTCTCGTTCCCCTCCCTCAAATCACCAATCGCGTTTCGGGCGGTAAGCCCTTGATCACTGGTCTTGATTGAGACACGGAGGCAGCAGCTACGTAAGGAACTTGAATTTATTGAATATTTGAGTCCCCGCCCCAGTGGGCGTAAACAAGCACAGCATTGTGGTAGATGCAGTCCATGAGCTTGAAGAGATGTGAGTGCGGCAACTCGTGGTGTTACATATATATATATACATATATATATATATACCATAGAAAACCCTCCCAACCTGGAGTTAAAAGCAATACTACACCATATTTTTACATTCAAATGATCTTGGTGTTAGGATACTTCATGTAAATTGTCTCTCATAAACATTAAAGGCATTAAACTTTAGTTTTTTCTATAAACATAAACAAGGATTATATTAGACCTCGTATTCTGTTTTATGCAAATTCACTTAGAATATTTGTTATCTCCAAAACATTATAATCTCACCTTATTGTGCGTTACAATGTCTCTTCAAAAATAACCTCATAACACCTTGCTCAACTGTGCCTAAGTTCCCCATACTCTGGCAAAGTGGAAATTCAAATAAAGTCTGACGTGGTTTTAAATGCTTCCAATAGGGCCAGTAGCACCCAACATGATATGCGTTAAAATATAAAACAATTCTTATTACACAAGATATCGTTGGCCACACGCTGCCAAATATGCGTGTTCCAAACTGTTAGTGTTTTAAAAGTTCCTGGAATACTGATTACTTTTTTACTGCTCAAAGCGCGAAGAACAAGTGCCTGCAAAAAACAAAAGCATCATAATAATTTTTGCTATTTCGAACAAACAAAGCAACTATTGACAGATTACCCAAAGATCTATGATTTTAAAACACATAAGCTTTTCGAGTTCTTTTGAGTTCTTTCTGATATGGCAAATAAACCAAATGAATTAGCGAGACAAGAACACTAGGGCCTAGATGTATCAAGCCTTTTGCGATTCGTTAAGGCCGAAATTCGCAGAATTTCGGCCTTAACGAATCGCAAACGGACATTTTGCATCTTTTGGGATGTATGAGAAATTAGCAAAATAAGGAATCGCAAAAAATTGCGATTCCTTATTTTGCTTAAGCATTTAAGGAATCGCAATTTTGCGATTCCTTAAATGCCATGTATGAAGCACTTTCAATTTGCGAATTCAGGTTAAGAAATCGCAAATTAACACCAATTTGAGGTTGGTGTTAATTTGCGAATTCCTTTCAAAATTCACAATTAAGCAATTTTGAAGGTGGCATGTGACACACATACATGCCCATAGGGCATGTATGTGAGCCATATGCACACACATGTAAGTTTCAGGGGTGCAGCAGGGTGTCCATGAGACACCCCTGCACCCTTGCAATAATTCTCAAATTGCGATTAGCAAATTGCAAATTCGCAATTTGAGAATTATTTCGCAATCATTCCCATGGGCCTCCTGGCCCATAGGAATGAATGGGAAATTATTCCTTATTTGCGAATTCGCAACTTGCGAATTCGCAAATAAGGAATAATAAGGAATGGCAAAAAAATAGCAATTTTAAACATACATCCCATTTTGCGATTTCTTAATAGCGATTCGGTACAAATCGCTATTAAGAAATCGCAAATAGGAACAATGATACATCTAGGCCTTAGCTCTTTCACTCGATGTCCGATTTGCCCTGCATGAGTGATCTGGTTTTTTAAAAGGTCCTGCACTCCGTCTGAGGCGGCTCGAAGACGGAGAGCTTTTCCTGAAGACGTGGTCAAGTGACGTTGACACGGTGAGGCTATAATCCTTCATGATGCTCTCCTTGACGACACACAGAGGGGAATCCTTCTTTGACGGAAAAAACAGAAAGCAAAGCAACGAGTGACAGAGACCCTGGGCTATTTATAGTCAGGATCTTGGGCATCGCCGGGCGTGTGATCATGTTCTCAACCTTTAAGAGCCCTCATTTTAATACAAGTGTCATTGCTTAATAAAACACAACAAACATTGATACATGCACTTCAAGAGCATTGCCAAGGGATTCCTATAAACAATAAACATTGGCCAATACAAATAGAAAACAGAAGCATAACAAAGGACACAGGTTTCCATGAAGGCAATTCTTGTTGGAGTATTGCAATATAATTACGTTTTCCACCATACAGGTGTTTGAAAATAACGCAGGACAAACCATGATTTGTGTGACGGGAATTCCTGACACCACTGGCCCCCAATTCACTCAGATACATTAACCTTGGACAACGACATGGACTGCCACATCCTGTTTGATGACCAATGATACAGCGAGCAGACTGCGGACAGCACCCCTCCTCTTCTGCAATACTTGTCTTCCATGGATGGGCTCTGGCTGGCCCTTCACGGGCCCATAAAGTGTAGTGTATTCAGCAGTGCCCTGTACCGCTCCAGCTGCGGCACTGCACAGGATGTGCAATAAGCAGCCAATGACACACTGCTGTGTCATGTCTTTCATCATTCATGTATGTATGTGTGACTGAATGTAGGGACTGTGACTGGGGTTGGACAGGGTTTGAGGCACATGCTGAATTACAGCCGGCACAGGCAACCCACCACGGGACGGTGACTTTGGGTGCACCGAGTCATAGGCACTGTGAGCTATTGAGCAGGTGTGCAGCCTGCGATGATGCCCCGTCCTGGCAGTCCGGACTGCTCAGGATGTGTGTGCCTTGCTGGACCGCAGTGTAGGCTGTGCCAGCGGGCTGTGCAGGCCTACCGCCACATGGGCTTGCTTCCGGGATCACATAGTTAGTGGCACGCTTTGGGGTGAGCGGCTGTGCAGGCTGCGATAATACCAGGCGACCTGATATGTCCCATCCCATGGTGTAATCAAGACCCAGCACCTTACGTGAGACCTGGTGGCATGCGCAGCATGGCTGATTGGTGTGGAGGGTGCCATGTCCGGGGGCCCCGGGCTTGTGGCTTGCAACGGCACATGGTGGGACCTGCAGTCGACACACCGGTGGCAGAAGGTGAGCAGTGAGGCCCCGGTGTGCATGGGCGGGTATGCTCCGATGGGCGGGAGGAGGGGCTGGGATGCCTCTGCCTGCGTGGGTGGGTGATGATGTCTTGTGCAAGTGTGTGTACTGTGCCAGTCATGTCTCTGATGATGGCTCTGTCTCAGATGTGTGACCTGGTGTACTGCTATACGTACCGGAAAGTGGTTGGAGACACACCAGTGGCAGCAGGTGAGCAGTGTGACCTGGATGCGCAGGTTCGGCTCTCTCTCCCTCTCCTCTCCTCTCCTCTCCTCTCCTCTTCTCTCTCTCTCTCTCTCTCTCTCTCTCTCGCTCTCTCTCTCTCTCTCTCTCTCCCCCTATCCTCTTCTCTCTCTCTCTCCCCCCTCTTCTTCTCTCTCTCTCCCCCTCTCTTCTTCTCTCTCTCTCTCTCCCCCTCTCTTCTTTGCTCTCTCTCTCTGTCCTTTGATGTGCGCAGGACACACCTTTTCATCATGTTTTTTGTCTTGCAGGCTGTGACCGACGGATTGTATTGAGGGGATCTTCCATGTGTCTTCATTTAATGTCTGTGTTAATTTCAATAAAGTCCCATTGTTTGCTTCGAAAGTGAATGTGTGATGCTCATTTCTGTGACCACACATGCATGTCACCAGTTATGATTGTGCGACATCAGGCAAACTATTTCGTACATGTTTCGGTGTAGTTGATGTGGCATGTCCTTGGTCGGGGGTGCCAGGGAAGGGTGGTCCTGTTTGAGGTGTCGGTGGGTGTTGTGGCTCTCTTGGGCGTCCGTGCTGCATGTTCAGTTGCTCCATGGCATCTGTTTGTTTTCAAGTGTGGTTGTGCTCCCTTTTGTGGTGCAGGCTGTGGTCCGTCTTTACACCAGGTCAGCGCAGGTGTTAATTTCCTGCTGCTAACGCACCTTATAGCGTGTTATGTGTTCTTATCGCAGATCTGGCTGGTCATTGTGAAGGTTGAGGTATGGTGTTGTTGCCGCTTTTTGCACAGGAACGCCTACTCAGCATCTCTTAGCGATAATTGCGGGGGTCCTCTGTGGCGATGTTTTTTGCGGCAGCTATCGCGGGGAAACTGGTGCTGTGGGCTTTTAGCACCAGCTCGTGAATGGTGGGGTAAATTTATCACAACTTTGGCTGCGATAAAGTGCTGGTAATTCGGTGATAGCTCCTTGTGAATATGCCCCTCAGTGTTGCCTGAAGTCCCTAGGCTAAACGTAGGGGAAGAAGAGTAGGCTGTACTCTCTCTGTCTTGGCCCCAAATAAATGGAAGGACTTTCCTCTTTACTTAGGAATCGTTTAACTCCAACCACCTTCTGTAAGAAACTAAAAGCTTATATTCTCTTTTCGAGAAGTAGCGAGTCTGAATGCTTATACATCACCACTTCTGCCCATCATTTTAGTTTATTCAGCACCAAGATGGTCCTTATGGCAGTGTTTCTTAAAATTGTGACTTTTGAGGACTCCCACTGAATAACTACCTGATCAATTTCTTCGACTTAAACCTTGAAAAGAACACAAAAATACAGATGCAAGTATACATCAAACAAGATCACAAAATCTGAAATATTTTATTTAGTTAATAATCAATATTTAAATGTTAATGGGAAGATTGGAGCGTTTAAAACTTGTTTTTATTTCGAAAAGATGAAGTGATATGCTAGACTTTAGGAAATTAGTTTGCCTTTCTTTTTTTGTTCTAATACATGCTCTGTTTTTATCGGGGCATACCAGTGCTTCAAAAGAGGGCACCAACCTTCCCTAGTAAATTCTGTTTGCTTTATTTGCGCTGCTCCCATGATTAATGATAATGATACCAACTTACATGTTAGCTTCCAATTTCACATCTACACATATATAGAGTGTTTCGAGCTGTTAATGTTACCTTTATTTATGTATATATAATGTATTACTCTGCTACTATTTAATTTTAAAATTTGTTGTAGAATTACTGAGTTGCCGACCTCCAGGGTCCACGGACCACAGGTAAAGAACCACTGCCTTTGGGTGTATTTGTGTCCTTCAAATGAAATAAAATAAATACACGTGAGTTCGTTGGAACATCCCTTATTACCACTAGAATGAACATCCTTTCATTTCAAGGAAGATCAGCCTTGAAGTAAGCATAGTCATTGATGCACAGATAACTATAGCCAGGTTTTACTTGCAGTACCTTTCTATCTGTATGGATTAAAAAAGACATGTATTTTTCACTCTATCTTCACTTGTCAGTGAGAAAAACAACTTGTGCGGGAACAGTAGCAGAACTGTTTGTGATTCAAATGAAGGTAGAACATTGGTAATGAAAGATTGTATAAGAGGGACTGATGTGAAGTCAGCTAGTAAGAAGAAAGCATCCAATTTCAGAAGAAGGTATAGAACCCACGCAAACATTACTGCGATAAAACTCACCATCCTCTGTGTTTCACTCAGGGGATGGTAGAAGACAAGGCTTGAACCCGAACCTGATTGGTTTTGTTGTTGTTATGCAACAATGATGCTGAGCCACTACACCCCACACCTGTATAATCATGCCCCACAATGATGGTGGGTAGAATACACAAACAAGGCTGGCAAAGGAGAATGGGATGATAGAGAATAGAGTTTGAGTAGGCTAAGTCACTGAAAATTACAATTGTCACTCTACTAGTGTCATCATGTTGTCTTTTAGTACTCATGCAAGGTTTGGTGTATAGTGGTCAGATATAGGAACTGGCAGCATAAAAGTAACATGGCACAACTGAATGCAGAAGTACTAGGGTAATCGTGATCACATAAGGGTATTTACTAGATTTACTATTAGAAATTTGGGGGCAGATGTATCAAGCCTTTTGCGACTCGCAAAGGTCTTTTTGCATGTTTTGGCATGCTTCAACAATTCGCAAAATAAGAAATAGCAAAAATTTGCGATTCCTTATTTTGCCATAGCATTTAAGGAATCGCAATTTTGCGATTCCTTAAATGCTATGTATGTAGCATTTTTGAATTGCGATTTTTGTTTAAGAATTCGCAAATTACCACCAAGTTGTAGTTGATGGTAATTTGCGAAATCTTTAAAAAATGCACAATGTAGCATTTTTGATGGTGACATGTGACGCACACACATGCCCATAGGGCATGTATGTGCGCCATATGCACACACATGTACATTTCAGGGGTGCAGCAGGGTGTCTTTGAGACACCCCTGCACCCTTGAAATAATTCTCAAATTGCGATTAGCAAATTGCGAATTCGCAATTTGAGAATTACTTCACAATCATTCCTGAAGGCATGAGTAAGTATTCCTTATTTGCGAATTCGCAAAATGCGAATTCGCAAATAAGGAAGATTAAGGAATCGCAAAAAAATAGCGATTTTTTTAATACATTCCATTTTGCGAATTCTAAATAGCGATTCCTTAAAAATCGCTATTTAGGAATCGCAAAATGGAATCTTGATACATCAGCCCCTTGGTCTTTAGTTGGCAGAGGTATGTACCCTGTCCCAGTAGGTAGCACAATCCTAGTCTGGGTAAGCTAGATGCAGCTAAAAGGTAACCTATGCTCACCCTCAGGTAGCTTGGCACAGAGCAGTCAGGCATATCTAAAGAGGCAATGTGTAAAGTATTGGTGCAACACACACAGAGTAACACAACAAATACACCACAAAAAGACTACACAGGAGGTTTAGAAAAATTGAGAATATTTATCTGCATACATCAAGGCTAAAACAACAAACATTCAATAAGTAGCACTGGAGTTATGACATTTTAAAGAATAAACCAAAAATTTTGCTTAGAAATCAATAACGCTGAAAGGATACTTGAGGTCGCGAAAGACCGGGGTAAATCCAAAGCTCAGGCCAACCGCGATGGAGGACAGGCTGGCTACAGGACTCAGACAGGTCCCGCTAACAAAGTTCCTTGGATGGAGCAAAGCGTCGATGTCGAAGACTCAAGGTGAGGAGTCAAGGAGAAGCCACATCCTCATCGACCTGTGGATGGAGGCGAGCATCAGCGCAGATCCGTACTACTGATGGAGCTTCACTGAAGAAACCCCTGTACGAAGCATGCACTGTCTCGTTGTCCAGCCATGCAAACCGCCATCATCAAGCTGCACTGCCTGAAGAACCCCTGTTACCGGGCAACCGCTGCATCAGCGTCGAAGGGCAATGCTAGTCTATAAGAGGAGTAGACCTGATAGTAGTGAAAAACAAAGCTAATGTAGCTGTTTATCACTAACAGAACATGTAAAACATAAAGGTACAAGTCCTACCTTTTAGTTATACAGCACCCTGCCCTTAGGGCTGCCTAGGGCCTACCTTATGGAGGACTAATGTGTCATTAAAGGGGAGTTTGAGGCTTGGCAAGTGGTTGTAAATGCCAAGTCGAAGAGCAGTAAAGTGCACACACAGGTTTTGCAATGGCAGGTCTGAGGCAGGTTTGAAAGGCTACTTGTGTGTGTGGCACAACCAGTTCTGCAGGCCCACCAGTAACGTTTAGATCAGAGGCCCTGAGTATATGGTATACCACTTTACGAGGGACTTATAAGTAAACTAAATCTATCAAACAGTTGAAAACCCACTATACCATGTTTAGAGGAGAGAGCACATGCACTTTAGCACTGGTTAGCGGTGGTAAAGTGCTCAGAGTCATAAAGCCAACAAAAATAATCAGCAAAAAGAGGAGGAGGAAGGTTAAAAGTTTGGGGTGATCCTCCAGAGTGGGCCATTTTCCAGCAATTGCCAATAGCCCTTGCTCATGCACTGAATGCTTTGTATGCTTGAATTGCAATGTAATAGCCTGCGAATACACCATACAAAAAGGCAAGTGTTTCTCACTTAAAATGTCATTCAGTCCTAGCTCTGATCCTATTTAACATTACAGCACATCATGCTTGGGGACTGCTGTAACTATGCCTTAATAAGTCCCACATTACATCACTATTGGTTACTGCTTGGTTGTTTTTAAGGTTTACCCCCATTAGTTGTGCATCACTAGCCCACTTTCACGTATATTTTTCCACACGTGCCCCCAAATCGCAGTAGAGTTGGGATTCTGTTTGTGTGGGTAAGGGGATTCAAATAAATTTGTCCGGTGCTCCACCTACATTTCCAAAGTATCTTTTTTCTCTCATTACAATTTCCTAGGTTTTGATTGTTCTCGTGCAGTATCTGTGATATGTGGTAACCATGAAACATGCATGATTCATAGACCCCACCAATCATGGATATTAATTCTGTATTATATTCTGGAAAGTGAATTATTAGTTGGCTGGACTCTATGTCCAGTAAAGGTTTCAGTGATATTAACATGAGCTCGCCCCCTGGTAGTTTATTCACTGAGCAGACTGGCTTAACTTAAGCAAATGTTTAAAGCATTTAGAAGTACCAAACTCCAAAACTTAAAAAAGGGACCTAGGGATATATTTTTTTTAAATTTTAAATAAAAATAGTGGCAAAAAGCATTAAGGTTCAACTGTGGGTCATCTGGTTGCTCCTGTCTGGGACATGGGTAAGGTTTAAGGCTGAAAGAGATGGAGTGCTGGTTGGATACAAGGACCAGGTTTGCTCCAGTGGTAGAGTTACCTCCTTTAGTCAGAAGACTTCACCAACACCAGGTCGTGGGCTGTTGGCAACATAAGCGGAAATCGAAATCGGTGGATTGTGGTTTCTAGAAGGAGCCTCAGCAAAACTGTTGGTTTAGGAGGTCTCTATTCTTTGATGGTTGCACCAATGAAACTGTGGCTGGGGACCGAGGTGGGTTTGATGTTGACAGATTATGACATTGGGAGAATATAGTGGGAGGTAAGGCACAGACCCCGGCGACAATGTACCTTCAGTGGATCGGTTGGCAGGTTGATCCTGGTCCTTGAACAATTCACCAGGCAAAAAGTTAGCAACAAGGTTTTTAAGTCCCAGGTTATTTTTGGTTCAGGCAGGAGGAGTACACCCAAACACCAGTACAGGGTTCCAGGACCACAAGAACAGTACTTGGGAGGCAGGACTCATTCCAACAATAGTCACCAACAGAGTCCGGAGCAGGAACAGTTCTGGTCAGCTGAGATCTTCCAGAAAGGGGATCTCTTGTACCTTTTGTGTACCTGTAACTCTACAGGAGGTCAACCAAATGACCCTTGGAGTCCACAACTTTGTCTTGGATATAAGTGGGAGCAGGTCCCGCTCTTCTGGTCTCCTTACATGTCTCAATATAAGGTGAAGTCATTGTTCTGTGTTCCATATGTCTAGTAGTGTTCTGAAGGGGATGTACAGACAGGGATGCCAAAATTATGCCTGGTATTAGCCTGTGGGTGGGGGTTACTTTTGGCCCCTCCCTGACCAGTAGGGTGAAGGTTTCCAGGGGTAACTGTACCCTAATTTACAGGAGTTCTTGTGTGCCTGACTGAAGACAATCCCACAGTGCCAACATGGCAGAACCTTTCTTCCCCTGTGTGGAGATCCTGTGCCTACCATAGAGGTGTGGCCAGGGAATTGAGCAACCGCTCCTCTGTGGTTTATTTATTTATTTATTTATTTATTTATGCAATTTTATATAGCGCGGACCTTACCCGAAGGTGTCAGAGCCCTTCACAAAAGGACCAAAAATGACATACAGGAACAAAATACAAATGCAGACAATAGGTTACATGGATCAAAAGTGACACTAGTGAGCAACCAAGATACATGAGGTAGCAATCGGTGCATTACAGAAGAAAGAAAGTGAAATTGGTGCAAGTTACAAAAATGTACAAAATACAAATAGAAATATAAAATTGCAATAAAAGGCAGACATTCCATCACAAGAACAAACGTTACGTAGGCAATGGAGGCACTTGTGCAAGTAACTAGGATAAACAAAATGTGTGAGGTAGCAAACAGTGTGTTACAAACAAAAGTGACGTGTGCAAGTTCCAAAAGGGTACCATACACAGGTATTGGGATAATGCTAGACATTTAAATTACCAGAACACACTGGGGAGGAAGTACCATAAACCTGGCCAATAGACTTTCCAGTAATGGGAGGTCTTCCTTCAAGCAAGGGCAAGGGTGCGAGTTAGACTTGGAGGTGTCTTTGGAGGAGAAGAGTTTTAAGGTCCCGTTTGAAGGCCTGAGAGGAGGAGGTAGTCCGGAGCTGAGGCGGGAGAGAGTTCCAGATTCTCACTGCGTTGCCTGAGAAAGATTGGGCCATTGATCTTTCCTTCTTGAAAGTGGGGGGTTCAAGCAGCAGATTTTCAGCATTCCGAGATGGTCTAGAGCCTCCAGAGAGTTTCAGTTTATTCGACAGGTAGCGGGGAGAGGAGGCGTGCAAGGCTTTGTGGGTGATACAGGCAGTCTTGTAGATAGCTCTAGCCTCGATGGGAAGCCAACGCAGGGAGGATAGCAGCGGTGAGATGTGGCCGCTTCTTTTAGCCCCATAGATGAAACGGGCTGCTGAGTGTAGGACCGATTTCAGGGGGGACAGGTGGGATTTGGGGAGGCCAGTAAGAAGAGAATTGCAGTAGTCCAGTCTGGAGAGGACCAGCGATTGCACCAGTGTTTTAAGGTCATGCTCAGGAAAAAAGCGACGAATACCCCAAAGAAGGCGCAGTTGGTATCGTGCAGACTTTGCAATGGAATTGATGTGAGGGATTAGATTGAGATGCTTGTCGAGTAGGACACCAAGGGATTTTGCGCTTTCAACAATGATAGGCTTATTGTTGAGTAGATTTGTCTGATCCATCCAAGATTGAACCGGGGGAGGGGAGAGTGAGGAGGAGAGGAGGAGGAATTCAGTTTTGGAGGGATTCAGAATCAGTTGATGATTTGACATCCAGTTTTGAATGGAGTCGAGGGTTGAGCTAAGGATAGTGAGATCGTGGGTGGAGGCAACTTTGAGGTAGATTTGAGTGTCATCTGCGTAGAGGTGATAGTTGATCCCAGATTTACTTAGGAGATTTCCCAGGGGTTCTAGGTAGAGGTTGAACAAAGTAGGTGCAAGTATAGAGCCTTGATGAACACCTTGACCTACCGCCAGAGGAGATGACAGGCTGTTCGCTATTTTGATCATTTGGGATCTATCTGAGAGGAAGGAAGCAAACCATTTAAGCACAGTACCCTCCATGCCCATTCTCTGTTGCAGAGTGTTGAGGAGAGTGTCGTGGTTGACAGTGTCAAAGGCTGCAGAGAGGTCAAGGAGAATAAGGAGACAGGACCCCCCGAATCGAGTATCCTCATCGCATCATCAATCACTTGCAATAGGGCTGTTTCAGTGCTGCAGTTTTGGATAAAGCCGGACTGACAATTGTCAAGAAGATCATTGTCCCTGATATAGCGAGAGAGTTGTTTCGCTACACATCTTTCTGTGATCTTCGCAAGAAAGGGAAGGTTAGTGATGGGGCGGTAGTTATTCAGGTCATTCGCATCAGCAGAGGGTTTTTTAAGCAGAGGGGTGACCTGCCCTGTTTTGAAGGAGACAGGAAGGGAGCCTTGGCAGAGGGAGAGGTTGACCAGAGTGGTCCAATAGGACAGTGAATGGGAATAGAAGTGTATAGCAATGGCACTAGGGATGGGGTCAAGAGAGTGGTTGGAGGGCTTTGTTTCTAGGATGCATTTGAGGAGGTCATCTTCAGAGATGAGGTCAAAGTTCTGCCAAACGGCTAAGGATTTGCGCTCCTCAGGAGGGGTAGGGTGAGCTACTTGAGCCACGAGGGATTTCACCTTTTCGTCAAAGAATAGAGCAAAGTCCGTTGCTTTCTTGGTAGAGTCCTCCAGCTTGGAGGATGTGGGAGAATGGTTAGGAATCTTGATGAGATCGAAAAGTTTTTTAGGTCTATTTTTGGCAGAGTCTAGGAGAGTTCTGAAGTGCGACGCTTTTCCAAGGAAGATGTTCTTATGGTATTTGGATCTTGCGGAACGAAGCGTGGCTAAGTTATCAGTGGAGGGCGCTTGCCTCCATTGTTTCTCCAGGTATCTTAGCTGTTTCCTTTCTTCATAGAGGGATTTGTTGTACCAAGGCGCTGAAGGAGTGGGCCTAACTTTTTTGCTTTGGAGAGGAGCGACCTTATTGATTTCGACTGCAAGGACTGAGAGGCATTGGGAGGTGAGTACGTCAACATCTAGGTTCGGGTCAAGCTTTGGAAGTGATAACAAGGATGATTCACAGAGGGAACCAATGTCAATATTTTTAACATCACGGAACCACGTGGTAGCCCTCTTAGGTTGGCCAAGAGTTATAGAGTGTGAAAGGTGAAGAGAGAATGGGATGAGGAGGTGGTCAGACCAGTCAACATGAATAGGGGTAGTGATAGAAAGCCTGTCTGCTTTGGAAATAACAAGGTCCAGGATTGAGCCCTTAGAGTGTGTTGACTGTGTGCAGTGTTGTATAAGATCATTTGCAGAGAGGAAGGAAGCAAGCAAGAGGAGTCTTGCGGTGAGCCCCAATGGTGATTGAAGTCCCCCACAAAGGTCTGATTGTCACTTTCCGAGAATTGGTCGCTGATGAAGTCAGTGAATTCTTCTAAAAACGAAGGGTCGCTACCCGGTGGACGGTAAATGACATGGAATCTGAGGGGTGAGCGATGGTGCAATTGGAGCTCCAGAGAAAGGCCTTCGAAAGTGCGGAAAGAGCTGAAAGGAAGAGCCTTCAGTTGAAGGGAGTTTCTAAAGATGACTGCAACACCACCCCCAAGGCCGTCGGCTCTGTCTTTCTTGAGTATAGAGTAGCCTGTGGGTAGTAGGAGATCAAAGATAGCGTGTGAGGTGTCGTTGAACCAGGTCTCTGTGAGGAAGAGCATGTCAACCTTGTGAAGGGTGATGGTATCGGAGATTTGAAGTTTATGTCTTACTGCTGATCTGCAATTGTGGAGCAGACAGCGCAGCTCTGTCAAGACTGTTTTGATGATGGGGGTACTTGGGCTCTGCAGGGTGATTGGGATGTTAAACCTGTACAGGGGTGCTCGGGAGGGTTTAGGTGGAAACTTAGTTCTGACAGAGGAGATGGTCGGAATAGAGTAGACAATAGGGTAATCGGGAGGTGCAGGTTGAATAAGGGTGGCATTCGAATGCTTGTGTGAGATAACCAAGTTTGCCGATGAGGGGTTGGGCTTAGTTATAGTGGGGTGAGGGGGCGAGGTGCAACTCGTGGGATGGTGCGGGTTATCCACAGGAAAGGGGGTGTATGGAAAGGAGGGAAACTTGGAGCTTAAAAGTGAGATGGCACTTACAAGCTGGGAAATCAAGGTGATCAGGGAGTCTAGCTTATTTTCAAGGGAGAGTAGGGTGAAGCATGGGTTGTTGGGTGGTTGTAGGGAGACTGGAGGGGGTGGCATTGGAGGGGGAGGGCCGGGAGGGGTTGCGGTGGGGGAGTGCAGTAGGGGTGTAGGATTCATGAGTGGGGAAAGGTGGGGGTTGATAGTTGGATTCAAAAGTGGGGAAAGGTGGAGGTTGAGAGTAGGAGTAGGTGCGTCAGAGGCGGAGGGGGAGTTGTCAATGTTGGAGTTGCAGGAAGGAAAGGAATTAAGGACAGATTTAGGAGAAGATTGGTACGGATACGGACGGTATGGTAGAAGGAGAGGGGATGATTGAGTGGAGTTATGGGAATGTGGGAGGTTAGGGAGGAAAGGAGGGGAAGTGGTCAAAGGGGTCCTGTCATCGATAGGAGGTGGCTGTAGGGGAATGGGCATCTGGTTGGGAGAAAGGGAAATTGGGGAAGGGGAGTGGTTCTGCTGTGCACGAGGGAGGGACATGGATAGGAATACCAAGGGGGGAAAGGGGGTAGCACAGCATAGCTGGAGGAGAGGGTGGGTGGAGAGAGATGCGATGGGTAAGAGGGGAAATCGGGGCGAAGACCGTGGGGAGGAGGGGGAAGAGGAGAGGGGGGGATGGGGGAATAAGCTGTGCGTGGTGAGGGTTAGCCTGGGTAGAGGGTTGGAGAAGAGGTGTACTCACAAGGGGGGTGACGGATAGGAATATGGGTGAGGTGAGGAGATTGGGGAATCGTGAAGGTGTAGCTTGGGCACGGCGCGTATTAGTTAAAGGTAAGGCTGAAGTGAAGAATGAGGGGGCAAACTGTGAAGGGGGAGGAATAGATGGGGGGGTGAAGGGAAGGGGGCCTGCCTGTGATTCTCGAGGGTGCATCGTAATGGTGTGTAGGGGAGTCAGGGGAGGAGAGAGTGAGTAGTGGGTGTAGCTAGGTGAGGAGTTAGGAGAAAACCCAGTCACAGAGGAGGGGAGTAGGGAGGGGAAGAGGTGGTCAAAGAGCGAGAGACAGGAGTCTTTGCCTTGTATCATAATAGTACCGTTGTTATAAAGTGAGATAGTGAGGTGGCCATCGAAACGCGCAGAAGGGGAAATTTTTAGTTGTTTGCCTTGAGGGATGGAGGAGGAGGAGGTGACGTTAAGAGAATGATAAAAGCTTGTGGACCAAGAGGGGGTGTCGCGAGTGAAGAAGATGAAGTCGTTGTTGAGCCTCCCAAGATGACCATTATAAAATTGATCAACAAAAAGGGAATCAGGGAAACGTTCAATAGTGTTATGTTTCAATCGTTTTGTTGAGGCTTTAGTCTGGCCGGGAGGATAAACGATTTTATAGCAGTTAATTCCAGCCTTAACTCGAGTAGTGGCCATGTTGGGAAAATGTAAATTTCAATGGGGTACACCCTAAGAAATCTCTGACCCGGGTCAGTATAGGTAGTTACACTAGAAATGGTCAGAGTCTATCGATTCATTGGAACAATAAATGTTAAGCAAGCAATTAATCAAGTATGGAACAAAGCAATGTTATATCCAAAGTGTGCTTATGCTATTTATTCATTAATTCAGCATAATAAAAATCAGGTACCTGGTTCAATTCCATGGGTACCTAGACACAAGAAGTATCATTACATGCAGACACAGGAAATACAATATTCAATTACGTCATTGAATCATATGTACGCCAGTAGGTATTATTCTCATATTGAATACACCACTTATGAGCTTCATATAGAAAAACAAACATTTTACGCCAATTATTTACATGAATATCGCGCTCAAAGTGATAGAAATAGGGAAACAGTTAGGTGGGATAGGTGTGATGGGGAACACGTGAGGACTGGGTAAAGGTGGTTGTGACTAGAAACAATCACAGTGGGATAAAATAAACCCTTTACAGTCTGTAGTTCGATCTGAAGTTCCAATATACACATATACATAGGATTCGTGTTACTCTGTTGATTAATCCTATGATTGGAGATTGGTTGTGATCTGGTCTACGTTTCGACCCCCTGGTTTAAAGGGTAGGTTTGATCCTCATATTGGGGTCTTCATCAGGACAGGGAGGGAGTGGCGATGGGGGCAGCATTCGCCCCGGACCTAGCCATTATATATATGAGTGAATTTGAGCAGAATTACATCCTCTCACCTCATAATCCGTTTGCCAACAAAATCAAGGAATACCGCAGGTATATCGACGATATCCTGATGGTCTGGAATGGACAGGAGGAGGAGCTTGATGAATTTATCCGATGGTTGAATACCCAATCACAAGATATCCAATTTACCAGCAGTAGCAGTAACCACTCTATTGATTTCTTGGACATTAGCATCAAGGAACATGAAGGACTACTGTATACCACACTTTATAGGAAGCAGTCTGAACGCAACACATTACTAAGATACTCAAGCCACCATACCAGGGCCCTAAGGGATAACCTTCCCTTCGGACAGTTCCTCCGGATCCGGAGGAACTGCACCATGAAAGACGACTACTTTGCTGAGTCTGATGATCTTATTTCTCGACTAATTGATAGAGGATATCCCAAGAGATTGGTTAAGAGAGCTCGTAAGAGAGCTTGGTTCAGTGACAGAGCAACTCTACTAATACCCAAAGAACGTACACTGCCTGAAGATAAGATGATCTGTGTAACTACATACTGTAGCAAGAGTATTGAGATTCGCAAGGCAATCAACAAACATTGGCACATCGTAGCAGAGACAATAGAAACACCCAATCCCCCGATGCATGCATTCAAAAGAGCTAAAAGCGTCAGAGACTACGTTGTCCGTTCACTACTCCACACCCCTCCAGCACCTACTATACAAACTATGTGGAATTTACCCACCATAGTGGGCAATTACAAATGCACCAAATGCAAAGCCTGCGCAATGTGTATAGAAACGAAGGCAATCACACATAACAATCTGACTATCCATCTGAAAACACTAACCAATTGCAACAGTCAGGGAGTGATTTATGCCATTTTCTGTCCATGTGGGCAAATCTACATAGGTCAGACTAAACAAAGGGTAAAAAACCGGATACTGCAACACTGCAGCAGGATAAGGTGTCAAACTACAGGAGCACCCCTAGTTGAACATTTCACGACAATGGCTCATACACCTGAATCCCTCCAATGGGTGGTCATTGAGAAGATCACACTTGGTGCCCGGGGTGGAGACCTAGATTCAATCTTAAATTTACGTGAATGTAAGTGGATGCAGTCGTTTGACTCTGTGCAAAATGGCCTTAATGAGCAGGATGCCACCTTTTCCCAAATGGCACTACTCAGCCAATAGCGACAGCATATGTAGAAATGTGAACTTTAGCTGTTTGTTATGACACCTGATTTCCTATGTTCAGAAGTTTAAGTTTTTCCATAGAGATTAGCTATACCATGTTAGCTGTCATGTATCACTTAGGATTGCTCTTACCCTAAATATGTGACAACATTAATTTCATAATCATCTAATCCTATTAGGCGATGCAATTGTACATAATATGTGATACTTTTTTAAGTATTTTGCAATAGTATAAAAATGTGGTAAGCCTCGCTTTGTCCTCACCCAATCTCAATGCAACTTCTGAAAGACTGTGTTTTCCCTAGATATATACATTACCGGTAATTAACATTCACTCTACACGCTGCTTTTAGCATCAGAGTATAACCAATCTTCCGTACAGTCCCTAACTTGTTCACCCAGCAGCGGGACTTTTCACACGCTCCCTTACGTCCATGCGCTCTGATTGGCCATGAGCAGCCGAGCCCCTAGGAAGTATCCGGCGGCTGCACCTCGCGGCTCAGACACGGCCGGCAAACGAGCACGAAGCATCTGGTAGACAGCCACTGCTGTCAAAACTTAACGGTGAGCTACTTTCCAGTTCTGGGCTCCTCGCCGCGGTCCCAGCGGCCAGGGAGATCTGACGCGCGCTGTACAGCAGCGCTTCCATTTTTTGGCTGTATTATTCTCATGTGTAATGCTATATATCAGCAACCATACTATCGGTTAATTTAGCACTATGACTAGCGCTGTATTCTAGCGCCAATTCTTAAAGATGAGGCCCCCTCATGTGTAATGCTGTATACCAGCAACCATACCATCGGTTAATTTAGCTCTATGACCAGCGCTGTGTTTTAGCGCCAATTCTTAAAGATGAGGCTCCCCATTGATATATTCTTTACAAATGGATATATAACATCGGCATTTTTATAAAATGTGCCCCACATATCGAGGCAACTGCCTTTAACACTTGGCTATTTTACATTCCTCTCCCTTCAGAATCGCGTGTGGTGCGTGAACCATGACCACACAAACGCTGACTTAGCTGTGAACCTTGCAAAAGAGAAACAACCCTTTGGATGGAAGGCTTTTAATCCCAGTAAGTACCCCCTCAGGATCCTTAGATAATTAATGCGTACACTACGCTTTAAACGATTTTGGCTAGTAATTCAACACTCCCCTTTCAGATGAAGGCGGAGTAACCACCCCAAAAGAAAGGAACCCTTGATGGTCCTACCATAATGGCCACGTAAGGGCCTCTGCTAAAGTAAGCCATTTTTTACCATTGATATGTTCCCGTAGTGTGTTTTTCAGCTTTTTCAATACATGATACACTCATTCAGAATTATTATTCATAGGCGCTCCTGTTCTTTCCTGTCCTGATGAAGACCCCAATATGAGGATCAAACCTACCCTTCAAACCAGGGGGTCGAAACGTAGACCAGATCACAACCAATCTCCAATCATAGGATTAATCAACAGAGTAACACGAATCCTATGTATATGTGTATATTGGAACTTCAGATCGAACTACAGACTGTAAAGGGTTTATTTTATCCCACTGTGATTGTTTCTAGTCACAACCACCTTTACCCAGTCCTCACGTGTTCCCCATCACACCTATCCCACCTAACTGTTTCCCTATTTCTACCACTTTGAGCGCGATATTCATGTAAATAATTGGCGTAAAATGTTTGTTTTTCTATATGAAGCTCATAAGTGGTGTATTCAATATGAGAATAATACCTACTGGCGTACATATGATTCAATGACGTAATTGAATATTGTATTTCCTGTGTCTGCATGTAATGATACTTCTTGTGTCTAGGTACCCATGGAATTGAACCAGGTACCTGATTTTTATTATGCTGAATTAATGAATAAATAGCATAAGCACACTTTGGATATAACATTGCTTTGTTCCATACTTGATTAATTGCTTGCTTAACATTTATTGTTCCAATGAATCGATAGACTCTGACCATTTCTAGTGTAACTACCTATACTGACCCGGGTCAGAGATTTCTTAGGGTGTACCCCATTGAAATTTACTACTCTATGTGCAAGAGCTGTCTTGCGAGGGTTTTTCTTTATCTATTTTTTGTTTAGATTTATGCACTATTGTTTTGATTGAGGGCTATATCATGTTTGAGTCTGAAACCCTCTCTTATAGTGAAGACCATATCAGAAACCTTATTGGGGGAGATACTGGGTCCGCTTTTCTTTCAACCAGTACCACCACTGTTGATTTCTCACTTAACGAAAAAATCAATAAACTAGAACGACTTGAAAAAAAACTAGTACGCACCAAACTACATGGCCATCTCCTTACAGGGTACCTCAGAGCCAATGTAATTCCAACAGGCCTACAGGTTCGCAATGAACCAGCAATATTTGTGGATAATCTGAAATTTAAGGAGGGGTTCAGCTTTGTAGCGAACAACTGTTCTCGCCACTGGATGGTGCTAGGGGTGGAGACAGCACGAGACCAGGTTGAACAGTTAACCAAAGAAATCACTGATCTAAGAGCTGAAATAACAAGCCATTCAGCATTTGCAAGTGCCAAGGAAACGCTAGAGAGACTGAATAAAACTCTCAAAGACTTTGACGTCGAATCACGAAACAAGAAACTTGAGAAACTGGCAAAAGACATTCAATATTACAACAAGAAAAGAACGTATCCATACTTGGCTGAAGACTATTTCAAGCAAGACAACCAGGGCCGTTTTTTCAACAGAGGAAGAGGAGGTTACAGAGGTGGCCAACGTGGGGGCAGAAGGTACACGAATTTCTCTGATTCTTCTTACAGTGGAAGTAGTGACAACGAGGGAGCAGGAACCAGTGGGAACTATCAAAATCAAGATCAGTGGTACCAATCGCCCCAAGACCCACAGAGCAGACAACAACAGCCTTTTTTAGAAGACAGCTCTTGGAGGCCCCCACGAGGGAGAGGAGGCGGATGGAACAGACGCCCAACCAGAGGCCAAAACCCGGAAAACCCCAGGAATTGGGACGATTCAAGACAGCAGGGATACAGCAACAAGCAAGTGAGATTTCAGCAGGACAATCACGGGGAGATAAACACCAGGAGGAAAACTTACCGTTGGTGATTAAAGAGAATCCCATCATGAATCTGTCCAGTCAAATGCTGTCAGAGGATCAGATGAGGATCTTGAGCAAGGGTCTATCATTCGTCCCTACATCCCATGCGAATTTGTTCAACTTGAAAACAGAACTAACAAAATTCTTTCGCAAGATAAGACTCAAAAGATTCTTCATGCACAAAACCCCCCTTTCGAATAGATCATTCACCGACTTAAGACCACCTTCCACCTTCACTCCTCATACCGCAATGACTGACCATCGAATCTTGACCTATGAGAGTCTGGTCCTCAGGGATGTCCTCAAGGCCTGTAATAACAAGCAATACGTGAAACACAACGTTACTAAGAAAGAGCGAGCAGCCCTGGAAGAACTCAAGGAGAACAGAACATTGGTCATCAAGCCAGCCGACAAAGGGGGAGCAGTAGTCATTATGGATGTCAATGACTACAGACAAGAGATTAACTCCCAACTAAGCGATAGGACAAGCTACCGGCCGGTAGCTATGAATCCCACAACGGAGATTCGGCGTCAAATTCAACTGCTTACTGAAAAAGCCAAGGATGTTGGCTTTCTGACTGAAAAAGAATATGCCTTTTTAAACGTGGACCAACCTCGCACCCCTACCATCTATGTGTTACCAAAGGTTCACAAGAACCCCACCAAACCACCTGGTAGACCGATTATTTCAGGGTGTGGATCCCTCCTGGAACCACTCTGTAAGTACATTGACATTTTCTTGAAACCCTTGGCAGAGGCAACCCCCACCTACTTGAGGGACACCATGCAGGTTATTAACCTCATGGATCAACAACCTTTTGACAAGAACACCCAACTCCTTGTAACAATGGACATCGTGTCACTTTACACGAGTATCCCTCAGTTACCAGCTTTGACTACTATACGAAGAGCATTGTCTACTAGGCCCCAACCAGCGGAGGTACCAACAGAATTCTTGATCGATCTTTTGGAGATCGCGATGACGAAAAATTTCTTCATATTTCAGGACAAATATTACATGCAATGTAAGGGAGTGGCGATGGGGGCAGCATTCGCCCCGGACCTAGCCATTATATATATGAGTGAATTTGAGCAGAATTACATCCTCTCACCTCATAATCCGTTTGCCAACAAAATCAAGGAATACCGCAGGTATATCGACGATATCCTGATGGTCTGGAATGGACAGGAGGAGGAGCTTGATGAATTTATCCGATGGTTGAATACCCAATCACAAGATATCCAATTTACCAGCAGTAGCAGTAACCACTCTATTGATTTCTTGGACATTAGCATCAAGGAACATGAAGGACTACTGTATACCACACTTTATAGGAAGCAGTCTGAACGCAACACATTACTAAGATACTCAAGCCACCATACCAGGGCCCTAAGGGACAACCTTCCCTTCGGACAGTTCCTCCGGATCCGGAGGAACTGCACCATGAAAGACGACTACTTTGCTGAGTCTGATTATCTTATTTCTCGACTAATTGATAGAGGATATCCCAAGAGATTGGTTAAGAGAGCTCGTAAGAGAGCTTGGTTCAGTGACAGAGCAACTCTACTAATACCCAAAGAACGTACACTGCCTGAAGATAAGATGATCTGTGTAACTACATACTGTAGCAAGAGTAATGAGATTCGCAAGGCAATCAACAAACATTGGCACATCGTAGCAGAGACAATAGAAACACCCAATCCCCCGATGCATGCATTCAAAAGAGCTAAAAGCGTCAGAGACTACGTTGTCCGTTCACTACTCCACACCCCTCCAGCACCTACTATACAAACTATGTGGAATTTACCCACCATAGTGGGCAATTACAAATGCACCAAATGCAAAGCCTGCGCAATGTGTATAGAAACGAAGGCAATCACACATAACAATCTGACTATCCATCTGAAAACACTAACCAATTGCAACAGTCAGGGAGTGATTTATGCCATTTTCTGTCCATGTGGGCAAATCTACATAGGTCAGACTAAACAAAGGGTAAAAAACCGGATACTGCAACACTGCAGCAGGATAAGGTGTCAAACTACAGGAGCACCCCTAGTTGAACATTTCACGACAATGGCTCATACACCTGAATCCCTCCAATGGGTGGTCATTGAGAAGATCACACTTGGTGCCCGGGGTGGAGACCTAGATTCAATCTTAAATTTACGTGAATGTAAGTGGATGCAGTCGTTTGACTCTGTGCAAAATGGCCTTAATGAGCAGGATGCCACCTTTTCCCAAATGGCACTACTCAGCCAATAGCGACAGCATATGTAGAAATGTGAACTTTAGCTGTTTGTTATGACACCTGATTTCCTATGTTCAGAAGTTTAAGTTTTTCCATAGAGATTAGCTATACCATGTTAGCTGTCATGTATCACTTAGGATTGCTCTTACCCTAAATATGTGACAACATTAATTTCATAATCATCTAATCCTATTAGGCGATGCAATTGTACATAATATGTGATACTTTTTTAAGTATTTTGCAATAGTATAAAAATGTGGTAAGCCTCGCTTTGTCCTCACCCAATCTCAATGCAACTACTGAAAGACTGTGTTTTCCCTAGATATATACATTACCGGTAATTAACATTCACTCTACACGCTGCTTTTAGCATCAGAGTATAACCAATCTTCCGTACAGTCCCTAACTTGTTCACCCAGCAGCGGGACTTTTCACACGCTCCCTTACGTCCATGCGCTCTGATTGGCCATGAGCAGCCGAGCCCCTAGGAAGTATCCGGCGGCTGCACCTCGCGGCTCAGACACGGCCGGCAAACGAGCACGAAGCATCTGGTAGACAGCCACTGCTGTCAAAACTTAACGGTGAGCTACTTTCCAGTTCTGGGCTCCTCGCCGCGGTCCCAGCGGCCAGGGAGATCTGACGCGCGCTGTACAGCAGCGCTTCCATTTTTTGGCTGTATTATTCTCATGTGTAATGCTATATATCAGCAACCATACTATCGGTTAATTTAGCACTATGACTAGCGCTGTATTCTAGCGCCAATTCTTAAAGATGAGGCCCCCTCATGTGTAATGCTGTATACCAGCAACCATACCATCGGTTAATTTAGCTCTATGACCAGCGCTGTGTTTTAGCGCCAATTCTTAAAGATGAGGCTCCCCATTGATATATTCTTTACAAATGGATATATAACATCGGCATTTTTATAAAATGTGCCCCACATATCGAGGCAACTGCCTTTAACACTTGGCTATTTTACATTCCTCTCCCTTCAGAATCGCGTGTGGTGCGTGAACCATGACCACACAAACGCTGACTTAGCTGTGAACCTTGCAAAAGAGAAACAACCCTTTGGATGGAAGGCTTTTAATCCCAGTAAGTACCCCCTCAGGATCCTCAGATAATTAATGCGTACACTACGCTTTAAACGATTTTGGCTAGTAATTCAACACTCCCCTTTCAGATGAAGGCGGAGTAACCACCCCAAAAGAAAGGAACCCTTGATGGTCCTACCATAATGGCCACGTAAGGGCCTCTGCTAAAGTAAGCCATTTTTTACCATTGATATGTTCCCGTAGTGTGTTTTTCAGCTTTTTCAATACATGATACACTCATTCAGAATTATTATTCATAGGCGCTCCTGTTCTTTCCTGTCCTGATGAAGACCCCAATATGAGGATCAAACCTACCCTTTAAACCAGGGGGTCGAAACGTAGACCAGATCACAACCAATCTCCAATCATAGGATTAATCAACAGAGTAACACGAATCCTATGTATATGTGTATATTGGAACTTCAGATCGAACTACAGACTGTAAAGGGTTTATTTTATCCCACTGTGATTGTTTCTAGTCACAACCACCTTTACCCAGTCCTCACGTGTTCCCCATCACACCTATCCCACCTAACTGTTTCCCTATTTCTATCACTTTGAGCGCGATATTCATGTAAATAATTGGCGTAAAATGTTTGTTTTTCTATATGAAGCTCATAAGTGGTGTATTCAATATGAGAATAATACCTACTGGCGTACATATGATTCAATGACGTAATTGAATATTGTATTTCCTGTGTCTGCATGTAATGATACTTCTTGTGTCTAGGTACCCATGGAATTGAACCAGGTACCTGATTTTTATTATGCTGAATTAATGAATAAATAGCATAAGCACACTTTGGATATAAAATTGCTTTGTTCCATACTTGATTAATTGCTTGCTTAACATTTATTGTTCCAATGAATCGATAGACTCTGACCATTTCTAGTGTAACTACCTATTTTGGGAAAATGGGCTGGAGGAGGGTGGGGGGGAAATAAGACAGGAATTACCAAGAAGGCTGAGGAGATGATATGTAAGAGGGCAAGAAGGAGGCACATAGTCCAGATGTTGGGTGAAGAAGTCAGAACTCAAAACTGGTTCTGGGGTTAGTTCCTCTCCCACCGGAATGGGATTGATTACTGGCTGACCAGATGGCCAAAGGAGGGGGGAGGCCCAGGTGCTAGCTGCATCTGCCTGTGACAGGTTAGGCCTCTTTGAAGTTAATTAAGTTCCTAGACTTTGCCCAGATGGTCATCTTGTCAGAGGAACAGAACACCTCCCCTCAACCAAGGCTTTTGTTTTAAACTCTAACAGAACGTTTACACCTCATCAAACAGACTATTCAGCTTATGGGTGACATTTGAAAGCTCATGTAAATGGGCTCTTCTGGAGGCTTTAGGCAGGTAAAAGATGATTTTTAAAAGCTCATTTTGTAAAATATTTAGTACAATTTAGACTATACTAATGAAGTGGGTTTCTAATAACCTCTAATAACTATTTTTAAAAGTCCAACAATGAACTTTGTAGTTGTTTCCAAAGCAAAGATAACATGATTTAATTGCTGGATTATTATTTGATGTATTTATATATTTATATCACAATGCTTTAATATGAAACTGCTAAACCTGCTACAATGTAATATTAAACTTTTACATTTCCTTCTTTTAAATTCTATGCATGCTGCCTTATGGGCTTTTAAGGCCCACTTGGGGTGACTTATTAATGTTTAAAGGGAGTTTTTAAGCATGCCAGAATAGATTATTCTGACAGGCTTAAATTTCAGTTTTAAAACTATGCGGACAGGCTACAGTAGTAGGCCTGCAGTCATATGTTACACGGTTTCACTATTGGTGGCACAATGCGTGCTGCAGTTCACTAGTGATGGAGGGAACAAGTTCTAACACAATACTTAACACATTCTTTTGTGCAGTGCTATAACTGAATTAGACCTAACTGTCATGGTGCCAACAGAAGAACAGAAAATACATTGCAAAATAAGATTACATGTGCCTCACTTTCGAACTACTTCCATCTAGCTACTGTGTCAGATTCCTTACTTTTTCCTTTGTTTTCAAAGTTCACAATGAGGTGGAACTGAAAGCGCACCAACAAATGATGAACCAGTTAAACAAAGAATACTTAGCTAATATGAGCTAACCAAACCTTACCCTACAGCTGCTGGGAGAAATCAATGTATTTGGCTGTGTCCTTCAGCCTAGTCCATGGGTATTACCCACTCATCTCCATTCTCCTTGTGCCCATCATAACCACGTGAGTCGCCTCCGACAGGGAAATATCCCACACTCAAGATTCGAAAGAGCTTTTTAATGTATAACTCTTCTATGTCTGCATTTCATTATATGTACCCAACCCTCCAATAGCACTTCCTGATTTTTTCTCTGTCCTCGATGGATGAGGTTAGCCACACATTAATTTGTAATATAAATATGTAATATTTATATACTCATCTTATTGTTGCTTGCTTTTTGTTTTGTCGCTATTTCTGGGTGCATTGGTTTTATAATTTTCCACCGGTTTACAGAGTGCTCCCCACTCATGTGCAGGGCTGAGACAGGGATAGTCACATACTATGCTGGTGTCTCAGACTGCTCCCAATATTGTCAATGCATATGCGTAGTAGGAGACAGCTTGATAATGTCAATATCAAGATCTTGTGTATTGAACTATCTCCTTTCTTAGCAATGTTTAAAAAGAAGAAACAGCACCCAGTTGCGTGTACTTGCAAAATGGAGTGGCGTTAGGCTGCACAGAGGCAACATCATGTTGAGCTGTAAGATCAAGGGGAAGCAGTCTTGCACATTTCCAGGACTGAATTACAGTCCTTGCTTAAAAAGGTTGTAGACTCTGCACTGGCAGAGCCAAGACAAGCATTGGCATAGCCATCAGGTCTCACCTTTGGGATCTTATAAGTATTTAGCCAGGCAGCACATTATCCCGTGGGCTACAACATCTACTGTTACTTAATGAACCACTGGTGAACAGCGCCACACACCCAAGAATGGGTTTCTGTGCTATTTAATGAAAATATGATAATGTCTCTTCAAAATACCAAAAAGTTTATTTGTTCTACAAAGAAGCATTGACATTAATTGGCACTGCATTTTTGTACAGCTGGTAGTTAGAACCTATATATATCTGGAAGTGCTTTAATATGCAATGTGAAATAAGATATAACCGAGGCACATTAAACTATGACATATAGATTACCCAAAACCCAAAGTATAAAAACACTCACATTTATTAAGGTCTTTAACAAATCAGCAAATAAAATGCCTCAAATACCTATTTAAAATGCACAAAATGGAGAAACACTGTTGAATCAAATTAGGAGTTATTCCTTTCACTGCAAAACAAAAACTGCTGAATAAAATAGCAGCAGTACAAATACAGAAGTGGTTGGGAACAGGCAGTTCGTGTTAGACTAGCAATTATATTTTGAATCCAGGCTGCATCGATGAGGAACTCTGCAACCTAGAAATTGAACATAGCACGAAAACACGTGGAGGAAAAGTATGGGAGCCGCACTTAGCCTACTAACCAAGTGAACATATATCAAAGAAAATAAAAAGTCTCCCTCACCCTGCTGCCCCTAAGTCTTGCACCCTGCAACTCCAGGGGCCATATTATCAAGGGGGTTTATCTCCGCTTTTTTGGCTTTAAAAGCCAAGAAAGCGGAGATAAAATTATCTCCCTATTACCTAGCTGTCGCTAACACCAGTTAGCGACAGCTAGTAGGAGATAGCGATCATCTTGGGCCCCACTTTGCATGTGAGTGATATTTATCACTAATGACATGCAAAGTGGGCGTGCCAAGATGTTAGCGACTGGAAACAGTCGCTAACATCGTTATCTCCTATTACCAACTTTTGGAGTTATTTGCGCTAAGCGCGAATATCTCCAAAAGCTAACACCTGCCCTGAGCAGTTCTTAGCCATGTTATCCAATGGGAGGTGGATAACATGGCTAAGAGCATGAGGTCGGTAATGCATGAATATCGCTGACTTTTCAGTGATATTCATGCATTGCGGCCGATTTTTATCGCATTTGCAATAAACCTTGGTAATACCAAGGTTTATCTGCGATAAAAATCGCCGCAGCTCAGCGGTAAATTTTTGTCTCTAACCAAGCAATAGCGATAATTATCGCTATTGCTTGGTAATATGCCCCCAGATTCAGTAGCACCTGCTGGATGGTACAAAGTATGCGCTGTTCACAGACACAGGGTGGGATGAGTGAAATCAATGGGCGGCTGGTTCCTGTTGTCAGCACTGTTCAGGAAGAGAGCGGGCATGCTTCTGCAGAAATAATCAATTAGCTGCTGCTGTAGGTGCACCGCGTAGCCATACCTCCAAATAGGAGCCCTGGTTGCAGACTAACTCAGAAGATTATAAAGTCCATTTTTCTTTGGGTTTGAGACTATTCTTATTTTAGATATGCAGTGCGGGCTTAGTAACACCCGCATATCAACATGAATGAGCAGGGTGGAGTGAGGGAGGAGGAGAACCCCCTGCAAAAAGTAACAGACACACCACACCACTTAAACCCCCCCTAATGTGCCCCTCCTCCCACACTAGCATGAAGCGCTATATTTATTTTCATATTCCTGGTGCATATTGATTGAGGATAACAGGGTATCTGCGCCTTGAATTTCCTTGAGGCAAATAGCGCCAACCTTTCGATGCACATCATCCCTCAGGTATGAAGGGAACAAACAAAAGCACACACACTGTTTTTGATCCCTCAGTAAGCAAAGGGCCCTATCATTCTGCTGCTTTAATTAGTGTAAGCCTGTTAATGTTGATTGTGAATGTTGGTTTTCTGTGAGATAGCCAGGGGCATACCAAACACACTGCCTTTGTACGCACTGCTTTCCTCAGCCCAGTTAAAGGCTAGTTTGTAGGCCTTTGAGTGCCTTCCATGGACCTGCCATCCATCTCCTGTCCCCAATGTCTGGCAGCAACTGGTTGGAGGGGGGCACGAACATGAGGGCGGAGGAGCGGGATAAAACTAAGTGCGGGTGGGGGAGTGATATGAAGTAGAGATGGGGCCGGTGGGGCAACGAGATGAAGCTCTGCGAGATAAAATATTTTTAAAATAGTGATGCGGAATGCTGCTAACAAGCTAGCCGGCAACATTCGCTGGCACATGAATGAATGAATGAATGAGCAGGATGAAGTGGAGGATGAGAATAAACTGGCATGGATTAGCTGGAGTGGAGGGGTAGTAAGTAACAGACATGAGTGAGAGCTAGTCAAAACACCAACAATCATGTGAAATGCTCCCAGAGCCAGTAACTATAATGGGACAAGTGGAATGCTACAAGTAAAGGGGGCCTGCTCCATGGGAGGGACACAACAACGAAAAAGGAGGGACAAATTGTAAAAATACCTACTTAGAAGCAAGGATTTTTAAAGGACATTGAAACAAACAAATGAAAAGCAGTGGGCGGGCTCTAAGCCCACAGAGTGAATACAGCATGTCTCAAAGAGACGCCCCAGGCACTGCCTAGGCTTGACCTAAAAAGTGGTTTAGGAGAGAGGGTAAAATCAATTCAAACATAGGGGTTTTAAACACGTACATAGATCAACTGCATCAAATACTACTAAAAGTTGAGAATATAGGAGAAGTGCCTGTCATGTTCAAAAGTGAAGAAATTAAAAGTATAGGCAAGATGAAATTGAATACCTTAAATCAAACATAGGGCCTTGATTTTAAGACATTCGCAACAACATGAAATGAAAATGCAAAGCACAATGAAAAAGACCCAAACGTACTGATGTAATAATATGATCCATCAGTAGGGATTGTTTCAGAAATGTATGAGATTGCAACATCTACCAATAATCAGTCCTTCATTAGAGGTTATTAAAGTAATACTTTTGGCCACCTTGAAGAAGTCCATTATCATCAATACTCTGCCCTTTCTTCACTAGAAACTAGACCTATTACACAGATCCACCAAATATACAAGAAATTCTCAAACTGTTGTTCATCAATTCAAAGCTCACCTCAACAATTGGAACCTCTTAATCCTGTTATTGCTGAGGACACAGAAACTGCACCTTAGTAGTGGCTGATGTGGGCAAGATTCCACACACTTATACTTCTGGATAACCTTTGGCACTGTAGATCAAGGAACATTGCTTTGCCACTTTTCTGTTGCAGCAGAAGTAAAATCCCTTCCTTGGCTGATTCAACTGGCATCAGTGTCTTAAATCATGCATTTTTCTGTCAAACACCTACCCGATCTTAATCCATACTTAGACTAAAATGCAACATCAAGTAATGCTCCCTTGCTATGCAGCCATTTCAAAATTACACTATTAGTAATGAGAGCATTCTCGGTATAAACATGCTAGGTCTGGAACATGTTCCTTAAGAAAATGGATGACCAGTAATCATCTAGAATTTGGACAGGCAATATAAACCTTTATGTTTACTAAAACATAATTTCAATCACCAACAAGCAAAGCCACGGTACTGCCATAGAAGCAGGTCTCTCCACCACAGGATAAGGGAAGGCCACAAGCTTCCTAAAACGAAATAACTCAAGCTGCCCTATTATTCCTCAGTACTAAAATGCACCACTGACCTTACTCCTCTATCCATCTTGATTTGGTCATACACCAAGGTGCTTCTGTCAAAATCCCAGAAGTGATGTCTCAATGTCCGTACCAGTGGTCTGAACATCCCACTGTTCACACCATATCAATGGAGCCATATAGTACGGATAATCTGAAAAAATAGTCTGATAATAGTGGTAGCTTCCATCATTACATTTTGCTTCAAGTTCACCACCATCATCATTCATGATACTGCACCAAAACTCGCAGCTGGAAAGAAGCCCAACCAAAGGTCATGCCTCTAATCTGGCTAATGCCACTAGTCTTTAAAGGTCCAGTAACACACACAAATGCATTCACATATAAGTTCTAAAATACCTTAGCAACCAAATAAAATATACATTGCCTAGGTTTCTGCTGTAGCAGTTAAAACATACAGTATTAGAGGTGCTGTTTTCTTCATTATCGCAGAATTACAATAAGGTAGCATAGTCATTACTTCATGGAAATCATCTGAGCTGAATGTGCCAGTGAAGGACTGATGGAAATAAAGAGCAGTGGCCCGTGGAGGGAGTTGCGGTGGGGCAGAGAGGCGGGCGGGGGAGGGGCAGGGTGGGGGCTGCTAAAAACCGGCTTATGGATAATTGGAGGTAAGTAAACAATTTAATTAATGAAACGAATTTCGTAGCGTGCCCTGCATTGCAAAAAGCGATGCAGCGTGGGCTAAGAAATTTGTTTTACTAATTAAATTGTTCACTTACCTCCAAATATCTATATGCCGGTTTTTAGCACCCCCCACCCTGCCCCTACCCCGCCCCGCCTCTCTGCCCCACCGCAACTCCCTCCACGGGCCGCGGCTGGATATAAACCTCAAATACTTGCAGAAATAAGTGCAGCAACTATATTGTATGTTATTTCTGCAAACTCTAAGGGGCATATTAGCAAGAACCTCGTTAAAATTATTGCCATTTTAGCGACAGGAAACTGCCGCTTAAACGGCGATAATGGGCTTGCTAAACTGCGTTAAAGAATTCCAATAGAAGCCCAGGTCCTCCACATCTAACCTGGGCTTCTATTGCAATTCTATAACACATGTTAGTAAGCCCTTTATCGCCCTTTTAGCAGCAGTTTCCTGCCGCTAAAACTGATAATTTTAACGAGGTTCTTGCTAATATGCCCCCCAATGCGGAAGTAATGCACAGTGTAGCGTTATTAATTGGCACTTCTATATTTCCCCGATGCCTTGTGTGAAGAACTCATCAAGCTCTGTTTTTTTGTCCTCATTTTTATACCTTTACTTCTTTTTATATTTTTACAAATCAAGAATGACAAGTACCAAAAGAAAGCCTGGACTGTATAATCCACTCAGGCATGTAACAGGGAATCCTGAGATAATTTTTTTTTGTTGCTTGATGGTATTAACTCTAGACTTACCACAGACCATTAAACGGCCTGAGCCCCAGTTTGCTTTCTGTGTTTATTCAACCCAAGCCCAGTCTACCTATTCTGACTATGTTGCAGTTCAAAAGGAAGCTATTCCATCCAAGGACTAGTTTTAAGCCTATGGAACATGATTTCTTTAAGCACCCACACCGAACCAAACTACCTGTGCTTTAATAAGGAACTTGAAGCCCACACTTTTCTATGTTTGCTTTACACCAACTCCTTGAAGACATTGCTTACAGACGAACGTGTTTCCTGGATTTTTTAAACACTCCTTTTAAGAAAAATACATAAGATTCCTAATTTGCCACCCACTGGTAGTCATTTTATCATTCACCTGCATAGAAATAATCTATAGCTCAATTTAGAAATCTTTGTTTCCGCTCTTAAAATCACTAGTCACTGTGCCACCTACTCTACATTGTGCTTACTGCTTTTAATAAGGGAATAGAAAAACTTGCTCATTGTGTACAAAATTGTTTGAACTTATCTGCAGAAGCTGCTATAGCAGCAGTGAGGGTGCAGAACATAGGGTAAAGTATTTTAAAAGTTTCCAAAAAGAAGATGCATGAGGTGACTTTTCTTGAAGAATGTGGCACGTTGGCCTTTGCGTCACATGCAATTTTGTACGCGAACCTTCTCTACATCTAGATATTACAAGGGAAAGTTTGGGTGACAACCTTTACTTAGAGACACATTTTCATGAGGTGTTTCAGCAATAACCTGATTGTTTATATTAAGATGTTTTCCTTGATTACTGAGCATTAACAACTAAGAAACATCACAGATTGTAAGACATTTTATATGACCACAACAGAACTGACAACCTATTTGTTTATGGGAAGAACTACAGCGGGTAAAGATATCAATTAGAGCCCTGAACTAATATTCCAGCTTTGAGAGTGTTACAACATGTGTTAATCTATGGTAAGAGAAAACAGCAAGCATGAATATTCACTTTGTATTTGAAATGTAGGGAGCATATCATTCATTTCACTTATGAGTGCTTCACATTTAATGCAACACAATAGTTTTGCTGCTTTTAAATACCACTAAATCATGTTTGGAACTAATGGTTGTCAGATGACTTTTCTCTTTACATACACAATGTGCAAATCAACTGAGGAACATCCCTGACATCTTTGAGAACATCCGATGCAGTTTGTAAATTACACATTTTCAAGTTTTTATATTTATTGGGGCAAAGAGGGTGACCTCGTCCTGATGAATGCCGCTGAAACCTCATCAGCGTGTTGCATAGGTAGAAACATGTTGAGGCATGCAAGTGGGAAAAATAATCTCCCACTCTTCTTGTAAGTCTATCACGGGGAAAACAATAAATCTCACTTGTATTACCCAGAAAATAGTTATAATGACCACTCATTTCTCCTTTGCATATTACACTCACACCTACATTTTTTAAAGAGTGACATAGTTTCAAATTCCTAAAAAAAACCAACCCTCATAAGTTCCCTATTAATCCTTTGGGTAGTAACTGGCACTTATATCCACAGGATCAGTGCAAGGAGGGGGCATAGGATGCAGCACCCACCCACCTATAAGGTGGGTGAGGGCCTTCAAGCAATGATGTATTTTTACTCACTCTCTTCCATCATACACAGTAGGGAGTCAGTTGTGTTGTGTTCATATAATTAAACATGGATGATGTATTGACTGTGTATTCAAAGCCTCCTGACCTCGATGCATTTGATGTAAGTAATTTCAAGCAACTTTATTTTCAAACAACCTGACATCTAAGCCATCTTGAGTTAACACCTAATGCTGTTTGGAAACAAAATTGCCTGAAATATTTCAGTTTATGACCTTTTTTTTTTTTGGCGATTTACGCACTGTATTCAAAGAAAACAAATGCATGATTTAAAAAACAGAAATCAGTTTCCTCACTGTGACACTTCCTTTGTGATCGAATGGCAACATCGGTGATACAGAAGAGAAAGACATTGTGTTGCACTCTAATATGATACAAAACACTTTGCTAAGTGAAGAACTAGTAAACTAATTTGTTAAGCTTTGCTTTGCTAAGCTCAGTGAGGGGGCTCCACTCTTGCCCCCAAATAAAAGCATTTCGATCTTAGAGGTAGTGATACAGCAATCAGACAAGGATTTGACGAAGTTACTATCACAACGTGAAACTTGCTGGATAAGTTTCTTTGACACTCTCAATCCTAAAGTTATGAATGACAAATTGGAACTTTCATGTTTCCTTTAAGAGTTTCACCATCCTATAGATTTTCAGCACAGCAAGGTCCCACATTACCAACGATTCAGATTTTTCTTTTCAATCAGTTTCCTCATTGTTTCTTTGATTTTTTTTATTGTTTTTTTTTTTTATTGACAAACTGATGAGGGAAACATACCAATATACATATAATAAGAAAACCATTGTTTACAAAATAAATGTAGCTCGTTCCCAAACGAGAACTTGTTTCAATTTCCACTTGGAACACATTACAACTTAATTCATTTTGTTCATACAGAAAGCAAAACAGCAACAATATTACAGTCTGATAATTGTCTACAAGAGAACAAAGTATCTACAGAGTAGGTAGTGTTACGGTGCCTTCATAGCCTTCATATGAAATTACCCCAAATTTTCTCAAATTTTTTTAGTGAACGAATGCCTCTAAGTTTTGCCAGGGCTAGCTCCATAGAGTGAATTTCATTAACTAATGACCATCATTCCCAGATGTTAAGGGGTTTGGGGAAGATCCAGGCTCTAGCCAATATTAATTTAGCACAAGATATAAAATCGTCACCAAAGCAGGCCGGGGTAGGGAAACAGGATGTATATCAAGTAGTACTATTGGAGCGGTGAGAGAGGGTAAATAAATCTTTTTGATTTCCAGAATTTTATGTACTTCCCCCCAGAAGTCCTTCAGAGTTGGGCAAGAGAACAGCATATGTTCCAAATCTGCTGCATCAGCTAAACATTTAGGGCATTTGGTACGATCGCTATGGATATTATTAAGAGACCACTTGGAAATCCTTTCCGGTGTATAATATAACATACAGGTTGTTCGGAACTGTTGCAACCTTAAGCTAGATGATCGTACGGAGTTGTTAATATTGGATAAAGAGCATGTTATCTGTTTGGGTGTTATATTTAAGCCCATTTTGCTACTCCATTTTTCAGTTAATTTTAAACAATCATTGGTTTTGACAGCACAGAGATGCCTGTAAGCCTCACTTATAACTGATTTGTTTTTGGTAGCGTATAAACAATTCCAAATATCACAGTCTAAAATGTCGTAGATTTGATTTTTTCTTATCAAAAAGTCATGTATTTGTAAATATTTGAATCTCATTGTTTCCGGCAAGTCGTATAGAGTTTGAAGTGTGTGAAAATCTAAAAACCCTTGTGCGCCGTATAAGTCTCCCAGAACATTAATTCCCTGAGTAGACCATCTGAGGGCCATGCCATCATTGAAAATCCCCGGAAGACCCGGGTTACCCCATAGCTGAAGTTTTGGATGGTAGAAGGAGGTCTTACAAAAAGCTAATATATTAACCCAAATCCTGACAATGTCTTTGGCAGTCTTGAATTTCACCCTCTTAAAGTAATTGGGATCGTTAACTCGAAGCAAAAACATGTTTGAGTCAGATTTTAGCAAGAATAAATGAAAAAAGAATGTGTCTTCATTATTAAGCAAAGACCGGAGGCGCCTAACAAATGAAGACTAAAAATATAGCTTGACATCGGGAAAGTTGAGACCACCCTTATCCGTACTGTTTTTAAGGAGTTTCAGCGATCTCCTAGCTTTTTTATACCCCCAGATAAAACTGCTAAATATTCCATCTAATTGCTTAAAAAAAGAATTGTTTAATGCTAGTGGGATGGAACGGAAAAGATACAAGAATTTAGGTAGTACCTTCATTTTGATTAGATTAATTCTGCCAATTAAGTTCAGGGGCAATCTGTGCCATTTTTTTAACAATAAAGTAGTAGATTTAATTAATTTGTTATAATTGATATTATTTATTTCTCGTATTTTAGATGTAATTTTGACGCCTAGATATGTAACGACTTTACAAATCTCCGTGACCTTTGCCACTGGTACATAATTAGCTATAATTTGTGTCTTATTTACATTTAGCTTGTAGCCAGATACTTTACCAAACTTATTGGCCTCAGTGGTGATCCCTTGTAGTGCCTTGATGACATCGGGAGAATAGATGGCAATATCGTCGGCATATGCCGTAATTTTCAATGCCTGTACACTAGACCTGAAAGGTACAATTCGGGGTTGTGAATGAAGAGCAAATAAAAAAGGTTCAAGTGAGAGGGCAAATAATAAAGGTGATAAGGGGCAGCCTTGACGGGTGCCCCGAGAGCTCATTGTTTCTTTGAAAGCATTCTTTCATGATAGCCATAACTTGCTTTTTACATTTCATCACATGGTTGGTTTGTTATTCACTGTCACTCAAGTTATTTCTGTTTATTTTGTTTATTCCATTGCTCTTATGTGGAGTGATGCTTGTTATTATTATTTTTTATTTTTTATTATTTTTATTTGTGTGACAATTTTTCCAAATATGTTATATGAGATTGTTGTTGCTGATGTATTTTTAATTCTCGATTTTTGGATTTCGTTTTTGGATTAATAATACACACTATTTATGTTATCCGAGATGCAATAATGTTTTATATATCTTCGTTTTCTAATATTCCAGGAATATTGAGGTTTAGACAATTCATATAGCAATATCTTGTCATCATGGTTTTACAGCATATATTATATCGAGTCATGATATCCCACAGAGTGAACATGTATGCAAAGTATTTAATGTATATTTTTCATCTGGTTTTGGGTACCATGTGCCTGATTTCCAATTGAAAAGGTCCAAAATCAGCTTCAATTTGCCAATTTCCTGATATATGCATAAACCTCTAAAGTATTCATTTTGTATAGCATCCACGCTACAATACCTTGAACCTGGACAGCAGGGAGCAAGACCTAAAAATCAATGGAGGACTAAATATCACCGGCAATATGCAAGGATGTTGCTCCATCCTATGAGGAGATGTCACAGCCCTGTTGAATGGGTCTGTGCTCTAGTCAAGGCAGACATAGAAAGTTTGCTTGATATGTGTACTATAGGCATAGGCTAAACAATGTAATTTTAATCCAAGGTAATAGAGAAATATGTAGTCATTGTGCAAATGTAGAGCTTCGGCAATTCAGCTAATCTGGATATGGATAATATTCATAAAAAATAAAAACACTATATTATTCCATTGTGTCTTCCTTGGTTTGCACCATAATATCCAAAATAGGTAAAACGAGTGCAGTGTGTCCACAAATGCAAGGTAAATGATGTAGCCTGCTGTGTTCCTGACAGCCTCTCAGCTTTTATTAAATATTCCCGTTCATCTACAAACACGACATTCATGTCTGTTGACTTTTTTGTATCAGTAAAGCAGCAGTGACGCTCAGACGAGCCAAAAGCTCACACTGAAAAAGTGTGCATTTGTAAATATTCTTTCATATCTGATGTGCAGTGACACAGAGCAACGAATGATAAGATGTCAATGCGTGGACTCTTATGTTGTCATTTTTACATGTGCATCTTATCAAATAATATTACTGATGTTATGTCAAGAGCATTCATGTGTGCAAGTTAAAGTTGGAACTCCGCGCATACCCGTGGCTCGAAGGTTTCTGACTGTTTTTATTCTTTTTGTGTTTGAAAAGCTTTATTGATAGTAATAATGATAACAATTGACAGCAGCAAAGGAGAATATAAAGGATACAAGTCAAACGAAATCACATGCTGCTAATGTCAACTAAGAACAAAAATCATTTTATAAAGTTTTAAAAGGAAGGGAGGAGGGAAAGGGAGGGAAAGGGGATAGAAAATAATATATCAAGCAAAAGTCATACTATAAAGAATAACGGCAAAGAAAAAGAATGATACAAGCAATAAGAAAACAAATTACATAATATATGCATACATTGTAAAAAGAGAAAATGTAAAATATTGTTCAAATACGCAAGAAGGAGAGAGTAAAATCATTCAAGGGGGTTTAAAGTTCTCGGAGTTGATAGGAACTATTGTTTTTTTAGCTAAATGATCTAAGTAAGTTGTAAGAGGCAGCCAATATAGTTCAACATTATGGGGTGGTTTACTGGAGGAAGCAAAGGAAACATCAAGTCTATGAAAATGACATAACGAGTTCCACCAATGGTGTATGGAGACATTTGTGAGGGATTTCCAGTTAGAGGAAATATGCTGAAATGCAAGTGCAAGCATAAGATCAAAAAGACCCTGTGAATGTAGAGAAAGAGCAGGTGATTCCGAGAGACTACCCAGAAAAGAAGAGGGAGTGAGTATGGAATAGAGAGTGAGAAAACATGAGAAATGCAAGACCAAACTTGTGTCCAAAAAGCAGAAACAGTAGGACAGAAAAAGAACATATGTAAAAGGTCAGCGTTAGGAGATGTACAAGTCCAACAGTGAGAATCAGAGGAGGCTTTAAAAAGAGAAAGAGAGAGAGGAGAAAGATAAAGTCTATGATATAGAAAAAACAGAGATTGAGTGAGAGATGCAGAATGGGAGATTTTCAAAATCTTGGACCAGAGTTTATCCCAAAGGGTAGTAGGCCAAGTGCATCTCAGATCTGTTTCCCAGGAAAGTTCCAATTTGGATTTGATACGATCTGGATTAGGAGAAAAAAATAATTTATAGATAAGAGACGCTTTAGGAAGAGTAGAGAGTAATACAAGAAGGTGAGGGGGAGTAGTGGGAGAGGACGAAGAAGGAAGAGAATAAAAACGATCAAGAATGATTCCCATGAGAAGGGTATATTTCTGAAGAAAGGAGCGAGGACAATGAAACTGAAGTTGAAAAAGGGGAAAGGAAAGAGGTTCTACTCCATCGAAGAGCTGACGAATCCATATGATACCCTTAAGTCTCCATGAAGTCCAGCAAATGGGTTTATTGTGGAGAAGAATAAGTGAATTGTACCAGATGGGTAGATGCAGAAAAGATTCACGCGAAATAACCGGAAAGGGAGAATAAAGGTTTACGAAGAGAGGATTTATGTCTAAATAGGGGAAGCGAATCATAGGGAGATTTAGAGGAGAAACAAACTATTTTTTCAAAAGAGAAGGGTGAGAAAAAGGATTGTTCAATGTTAAGCCAAAGAGGAGAAAGGGGGGAGGATTACAAGGAAAGCCAACGAGAAGCTTGTCGTAAAGAAAAGGATTTGTGAAATAAGCGAAAATCCGGGAAATTAACACCACCATTCGATTTAGGTCTACGGAGAGATAAGAGTGAAATTTTGGATTTTTTTGTTTTTCCAGAGAAAGCGTGAGATAGAGGAGTCAATGCGTTTGAAATATAGAGCAGGAATGTGAACAGGCAACATGGAAAGGGTGTAAATAAGGATAGGAGTGATCATCATTTCAATGGAATCAAGCCGACCCCACCAGGAAAGAAAAAGAGGATTCCAACAGGAAAATAATTGATTAATGCGAGATAGAGCAGCAGACATATTTAGCTTAACAGAGGAGGAAATAGAATTGGAGAACCAAATACCAAGATATTTATTTTAATGTTATTCCAGGCAAAACCAGTAGAAGAAAAGAGATGAGGGAGACAAAAATTGGTCAAAGGGAGAATTTCCGGTTTGTCTGAATTAATCTTATAACCAGAAACAAGGGAGAAAGCTACAAATTCAGATAATAAAGGAGAGATAGAAGATTCCGGATCTGAAATAAACAAAAGGAAATAATCGGCATATGCAGAGAGTTTTAATTGGTGATCACCATAGGTAAAACCAGAAATGGAAGTGTTCTGCCGAATGGAGGACAAAAAGGGTTCCAGAGCTAGAACGAAGAGAAGTGGAGAAAGAGGGCATCCCTGACTAACTCCTCTCTGAAGAGTGAAGGAAGGAGAAAGTTGCCCATTCACCAGAACAGAAGCTTTGGGTGAAGAATATAATAAAGAAATAAGGGAAATAAATTTGGAGCCGAAGCCATGCCATTTAAGAGAAGCGAATAGAAAAGACCAATCCACTCTGTCACAAGCTTTTTAAGCACCGACAGAAATTGCAGCTAAAGGTATGGGAAGAGAGGGGGCTTTATTTAAAACGTTCAGAAAAAGAAGGGAGTTATCAGAAGTTAGTCTCCCCTTAACAAAGCCACATTGTCTTTTCCAAAAAGCTGGGGCATAAAGGAATCCAAGCGCAAAGCCAGTAATTTGGCAAAAAGCTTATAATCAACATTGACTAGTGAAATAGGACGATAGTTTTTACAAAAGTGCGGGTCACGACCTTCCTTCAAATTTAGGCAAATGGTGGCATCTTGAGAGGTACCTGCAGCTGAACCAGATGAAAAAAAGAATAGAAAAAGTACTAAAAGTTTGGGCAATAAAAGATCAGAAAAATGCAAATAAAACTCCACAGGGAAGCCATCAGGACCCGGAGTTTTACCCTTAGTAAGAGTAGACAAAGCCGTATTGAGTTCATGAAGTGATAGACAATGATCAAGAGTGGAAAAATCAAGATGAGAATTAGATGGCTTAGGTAATTTATCAAAGTAAGAATGAATCATAGAAGGAGTAGGAGGGGATTCTGGGGTGTAAAGTTGCTGATAGAAGAGTTGAAATTGTTCAAGAATATGATGATCTGTGTGAAGAAGAACATTATCTGTGGAAAAAATGGATTCAATAGAAGTGCGTTCCGTATGAGATTTAAGGTAATTACCCAAAAGCTTTCCAGATTTATTACGGCCTCCATAATAGCGCGCGCTACTGCGAAGAAGAATGGATGAGGCATTATCTGTGGTAAACTTGTTGAAAGAGATCTTGGCACACAGAAGTTCTGGGGACATACATTTATCAAAAGAGGTATAAAATCGATGTTCTAACTTTTTAATATGTGCAAGAGAAGACTTACGTTTTTGAAGAAATTGTTTCTTCTTCTTAGAGACGAAATTAATAATAAAGCCTCATGCAGTAGCCTTACAGGAGTCCCAAAGAATATAAGGAGGAACATCAGGAGTAGAATTAGTTTGAAAGAATTCAATAGTGAAAGTACGAAATGAAGAAGAGAAGAGAGGGTCAGTGAGAAGAGCAGAATTAAAGCGCCAACGAGAGGGCTTGGGACGAGGAGGAAGTAAATCAATATCAGTTATAATGGGAGCGTGAAATGACAATGGGATAAATAGAGGAGGATAAAAGATTTTGAGTGAGAGACTGAGAGAGAAAGATATAGTCTAACCTAGAAGAAGCATGAGGGTGTGAGAAGAAAGAGTAATCAAGGGTGTCTGGATGTGTGAGTCTCCAAGAATCGGAGAGATGGGTTTGAAGAATAGTGTTCAAAAACTGTTTATGAGGTGTGTGGGGGACAAAACGAACAGTGGATTTACGATCAAGGAATGGATCCATAATCTGATTACAATCTCCTCCCAGAAGAAAGAAATCATCTTTATGCTGTATACACTTACTTGTAATTAAGGGCCAAAAAGAACAATCAGGTTGAGTTGGACCATAAATACTAAACACAGTCAGAGGAATTGAATTGATCAACAATTTAACCAAAATCCATCTCCCTTCAGAGTCTTTTTCCTCTAACAAAACTTTACATTTCAACTTTTTGTGAATTAGGATAGCAACACCATTTTTCTTATTGGAAGAAGGAGAAAATAAGACAGTACCTACCCAATTCCTTTTTAACTTAAGGGATTCAATATCAGTAAGGTGAGTCTCCTGTAAAAGAACAATATCAGGGGCATAGGAAGATAAATGAGAAAGTACTCTCTGCCGCTTAATGGGGTTCTACAAACCTTTTACATTCCAAGAGATAACTCTAAATTCGCAAATAAGAGAAATGTAATAACATCAAAACTTGCAAAAAAGTTAATAAGTATATTGAAGCTGATAAGGAAAAACAATAGGAAGTTAGAACAGGGAAGCAAGACTGAAGATAAAAGGAAGAAGGGAAAGGAAAGGAAAGGGGAGAGGGAAATTCCATGAAATGACTCTGAATTTTGCAAATAAGATAAACCAGAGAACATGAAGGATTACAAAAGAGTATCAAAACAGCTTAAAGCCAAAAAGAAGAAATAGCAAGGGATCAGAGAAAAGAAAACATGAATGAAGAAAAGATAGGGAAGGAAAGAAAGGGAAAGAAAGAAGATAGAAGAAGAGACAGTGCATATCCAAAGGATGACTGAAAACAACGTACCTGAAGGAGATAAACACAGGGAGGTATGGAAGTGGTGACACTCTACAGGACGAACCTTGCAAAGGGAGGAAATCCAACCGTATCAGGACAAAGGACAAATTGGAGAATTGACAAGATGATCAATGTAGACTCAAGGAAATACACCAGGGACCAGTTTTACAGGGAGGGAGCCACGTATAACAAAGGGAAGAACTTCATCAGTCTAAGAAGGAGACAAAAAGGTAAACAACAATAAGAAAATGACAACAGGGATGTATACTATAAAGTGCTCAATAAACAGACATGAGAATAGAGATCGGGATAACAACGGGAAGGGATGCAATATAGTGCATGAATTAACCGGGGGGCAAATCCGAACGTACATTAATAATAGCAATAGAAGCGCTATAAAAGTAGAATAAGCATATGTAATCATTTATGGGATAACTAGTAACATGAGATTGTATCTAAACACATGTGAAGAGAAAAAACGGAACATAGAACAATAATAAAAACTCTACAAGCAGAAAATTCAACGTGAGTAAGTATAAAGGAGGAAATGATCAGCCACTTGAAGAGGCGGACGTGTCCATGGCACCACCAGACTGAAGATGCATAAAGTTCTTAAGTTCTCCAGGATCCTGAAAGGTCCAAGTTCTGTTTTGGTGAGTGACCTTGAAAATACAGGGATGAAACAAACCATATTGAGCGCCCAAAGAATGTAGGGGGGGCACAAAGATTCAGAAATTCTCTTCTCCTGGACGCCATTGCATTGGAGACATCCTGGGAGAGGAACACTCTTTGACCCATCCAAGAGACCTGACGTTTGGACCTGACCGCAGAAAGGACAGAGAGGAAATCTGTAAATTTCAGAAAAAGAATGATGACACCCCTTTGTTTTGGCGAATCAGAAGACCGTGGACCAAGTCTATGAGCTCTCTGGATACTGAGAGATGTGGTAGATGGCATGTCCAATAGTTTAGGTATGAAGGAGGCGAAGAATGTGACAGGATCATCTCCTTCCAAAGACTCTGGAAGACCATAAATACGAATATTATTCCGTCTGTTCCTATTTTCCAAATCCTCAGTGTGCTGGTGTAGGGTACGGATCGATTTCTCCAAAGAAGAGATACGTTGAGAATTGGATTGAACCTCTGAAACTTGTTGCTCTACAGAAGAGATTCTAGCATCCATAGACGACCCTTTATCTTTCAAAAGTTGCATGTCTCTGCTGGTATCCTCAACAAAGGGCGCAAAGCGCAAATCTTCTCTAGAAGCAACTCCATAGAAATTGGGGAGGATGGCTTATCTGGCGATGGAGGATCCTGCTTCAAACGTTTAGAAGTAGCGTTGGGAAGAGAGGATTTATTTGATGAAGGTTGCGATGAAGAGGCACGGTGTGGAGCCAGACCAGCCATTCCACCCACAGGAGAAGAGGAGTTGGAGGAGGTTGAAGTTGGTGACTCTTGAGGGGGTTTAGAACATACAAAGATAAACTTTGGTTTGCGCAGTTTACCCATATAAATAAACGCACTAAAAGTTGCGCAGTAATAGGGTATTTAAAGCGCATGATAAATCAGACAGTCAGTAGCAAAAGAGATTATTCAGCAAATGAGACCAACACAGGATGAATATATGCCTCAGAAAAAATTCACGAAGCTATATAAAATAAATATAATGTAATGTCTTGTCAGAAATACAGTATCAGACCATAGCGAAAGAAGTCAACAAGAAATACAACCTCAGCATGTATTAATGTGGTAAATGACATGAGAGAAGATGTGGCAAGGTCGGGTCTGAAGTAAAATTATGACCTGGAAAGTGCAACCTGTTAAACAGTTGACCTTGAAAGATCCAAAACACTTAGACATCAGTAGCAAGTGGCATTTTCAGCTGTAGATCGTAGAAAACTCCACAAGGGTCATTCATCAAACAGCCTCCATGAGTTGACATACTCTGTATGGAAAGTAGGAGATAGCTCAAGTGGAAGTGCCAAGCATACACCAAGTATACACACCAGGCTGCAACTCAGTGAAAAAGCAGAGGAGATGAGCTGCACTTCATACAGGAAGCCAACAGTCAATGCGCTGTGCGTGAGGAAAAACATTCCCCGTTTGAGGAGAATTACAAAATGGCAGGCGTAAGCAGCATCAAAGCCCACAGCCGATAAAATATGGAAGCTCGATGTTAAAGATCACTTGGGAGTAAGGTAGCAAGAGAATGACTCACAAGGCAGTGAAGTAGTGTAGGCACTGCATGTCAGAGGCCGCTGTGGGATCACAGGAGGCAGCCGTCACAAAGGAACAAAATGGTGGGCGCGGTCAGCCTTGGAGCACACATGCAGTAAAGACGTCAAATCCTGACGGGCAAAGAGTTCGGAGACATCTCAGGAGACGGCGCTTACATTCCAATTCAGGAAATCAGCAAGCTTATCGCTGGGGACGCCGTGGGTACTCCGGAAAGAGCCGAGAGAAGGTCCGTCGCGGCGGAGAAACCTCACTCCGCGACCATCTTATGCGGCGCCGAAACCACGCCCGACTGTTTTTATTCTGTCAAAGCACATTTTTGATTATGAGAGCGCTATACAGAAACGCCAAATAAGTTACATATTATTAGTTACACATAGTTATGAAAATACCTTTTAAAATCTTAGTTTCCGTATTTTCAAACCACGTGCATATTTCCACATAATTATGGTTTGCTGTTTTAAAACGACATATTGGCAGGATTTTAAAACAAAGGGGAGATAATCCTGGTTAGGTCGTTTAAACAGGGTTCTTGTATTTTAAAAGGAAATAAACGTTTCCAGCGTATATGTTTATAGTGATAATTCTAACACTCTGTTAAGTGGCTTGATAAGACACCTATGTGTCACCCTATCAGCTGCTGACATGCTAATCAACCTAACACATTTGTTCTTTCAGAAAACAGGTAGAAAGAACTAGGAGTTGAAAGTGTTTTCTGTCATCTTCCTAAGCGGTCTTGTCCTCTGTCACCTCTTCTCAGACACACATTTCAGAGGGACATGATTGCTTTTCCTTCTTATTCTTTGGGAGGTAAGGCCAGCTTTAGCAAGCCCCATGCATGAGTTACTGAGGCCAAGTGCCAATGGCCACCATTACCTGGTGCCTACAGCCCTGCCGCATGTCTCTGCTGATTCAAGGAGACTGATCAGTGGCAGAAGTCTGCTCTATGGAAGAAGTCAGCTCCTCTCCCTGTTTGCCATCCACAAATTTGAAATCTGTGTTAATATTGAGAAAGTCAATGTCAATATGAATAACGATACATTCATGTATAAAAACGAAGTTGCATCTTAATTGATGAATTTGCCTGTTATCAACTCCATGTCAACCTCGACTCCGAAATACATAGTCAGGCAGGTGCTGAGACCCTGGCCTGAGGTCACTGATTGACAGGCCACAGGTGAGGTGGCACGTAGCAGGCAGACAAACACTCAAACAGGAAACCCCTGATCAGTCCCACAGATAGGCACTGAGACACCACAACGGTCCAAGGAGATTGGCCCCAGTAAAGCACAAATGGCCGGGAGGGGTTTGCATGTTCCCAAAACACCATATAGTCATACCCCACATGAAGTTAGGAACACATAGCCAATCAGGACATAGCACACACAGCACATGCAGTGATCATGTGCTTCCAATGATGGACATCTGGACCTGTTATCTAGAGACCGCATTGTGTCTACACAAGGTTGAGGCAACCTGGATTCCTCTTCAATTACATTTATTTATGACTCCACAGACAGCAGTTAACATTCCGTACCAAAAAAGGATCACCAGAACTATTTTATGGCATTCAATTAAATGTATAAAAACCCATGTCAGATCGATTGTAAGTTGAGGCAGTCCTCAGACCCCTTATCTGTAGCTGTTCTCCCGGCACACTGTTTATTTAAACAACGTTTTCCTGTTTGCCAAATGCCTCATGTCTCTTGTTTTTTCAAAGTATTGCATGTTTAAGCAACATTTTGGTGTGAGCCATCACCGAAGCTGATTGACACTAACGCAATTAAAGACAAGAGAACACACATACAAACCAAATAAACGGGTCAAAAGAAAGACAGGGGAGAAGCATTATTAGAACTATGGGCCTTTTTTGAGGAAGCTCAGATCAATAGTCCTGCACTACAGATAGCAAGCAATGCGTTAGAATCTTTTCCACCACATGCAGGTATGGCGGTACTCTCGCCCGCTCTCCCCGCATTAGGATAGTCCAATCCACCAGCTGAAGAAATCGGCTGGCAACCAATGAACAATGAATGGTTAGACCCAGGCATGAGAGACTAACAGGCCAGCAGGGCCTAGCAGTCCCCGCACAACCCCAGTCCGGTGTGAGGGCTCCCAGAAGTTTGATCCCCCATCTATTACACCCGACACATAGACCCCAGCGGCACGGAGAACATGTACTCCCTTTGGCTTAGGCGAATACACACAAGTGACAGGGAGATGTGTGGTAGTTCTAGACAGTGATACAGCTAGCAGGAGTGAGGAAGGGGGCCCCCGTCCCTCAGGAACCGATCAAGAGGGTGAGACTTCAGAACAAGCCCAGCCAACCAAGGGAGAAAGACAGGAACCGAATATCGAGGCAGAAGAGGCACACAACCACACACGCATCATATTGTCTACCACGGGCCGACCTGAGGAAGAGCCAGTAGTCATGGAACTTGTGAACAATACACCATAAAACTTTGAAACACCCCCACATCACAAGTATGGAAGCAAAGACACTTCCTGCCAACCAGACCAACTTTGCTCAGGCGGTCTTGGAATGCATGAGAAAATTCTTAGATATGTGCAAACTTGTTCGGCAGTTGCCAACTTGTGCACACTGCCTCCTAGTTGAGACAGGTAAAATGACAGAAAAATCATTTATAGCCAAAAGGGTATGCAAGGAGGAAGAGAGTCGTGATAACACTGCAGACATGGTCCCCGGGTTCCCTAGGACAGAACAAGAAATGGGGGAAAGGCATGGTGTGACAATGGCTATAATGGCTAGTTCCCATAAGCCTTTTGAAATACCAAGCTCCTCCTAGCCATCACCACGGCACCCTTGTGTACCTGGAAGTGGCAAAGACGAGGCTGCCTGGTGCTGTCTGGTGCACTCACCATGCCTAAGGAGCCCTTTCCGCTGTCAAATACAATACCCGAATGCCTAGATATTGTAAAAAATTCTGAACGTAAAGGAGACAGAAAACCACCACAAAAAAAATGACCCCGCCAACCGCATGGGGAGGAAAGCTTAGTATGAGCTAGGTGGGCAGACATAAATTAACACACACACACCCACTCGGCGACCCAAGGATACGATCCCTAAACAGGAGCAATCCCAGAGAGACACTGTTAAATTGGTCCAGAACAAATTGAAAAAGACGGTCCCTTAAGGCCAGAGCATTTAAAATACACCAGTCATAAAGGGAACTACACCACAAAACCCCAGAGGGTTAAACCTAGCTATAGCTGAGAGGCCAAGGATGTTGGCAGCAAACAGACCCTAGGGAATGTTACTATTGCCACACAATGGGCCACCTGGCAGACAGATGCTGGTTTAGAGCATATCATGAACAGAGATCAATTGGCCAAGACCAGCCACCACAAAACCCTCATTCACAAAACCAAGCCCAGGGAAGCACGAAAGCACCTTCCATTCAGCCGCATGGAGGTCAGTCTGCTGCCTCACAAAAGCAACAGGGATTAGGTAGTTGGGCAAGCATTTGGAAACAGAAACCCAGCCCAACAAGGACCGGGGCCACATCATTGGCAGGGAGGGGTAACTGTCTGCAGAGATAATGCCTTAACACAAACACAGAGTCCAAATGTGCAGTAAGATAAACCCCGGAAGTAAATGCCACACTTTCCCTCACATACCAAAAATTAACTGTACCAAACCCAAAAGATGGACCAATGAGACAATGTTGGGAATACAAACTTTAACTTGCATCTGGGGATTCAGGGTTGCTGTATGTGATCTGATGATAGGGTATTTTCACTAATGTTCGACATCAAGGGCTCCTTTCGGCTGCTGATCATTCATGGCAGGGTTGGCTGGCCACACCCCAGGTGGAGGGCCGTCTGGTGAGGGGGCGGGCAGCTGCCAGAAAAAGCACTTAAAAACCAGGCATTCAGGTCCCTTTGGCCAAAGTCAATGGGGATGGGTTCCAATTACCAAATCAAAAGGTCTCCATTCTCAGGCATCAAGCCTGGGACCCATGTTTCCTTAAAGCCCCAACAGTACCCCCAAAAAAACTAGAAGCCTCCAGCCAAATAGAGGCTCTCTTTCAGTTCTAAAATGAAGCTGTCCTCAAGTGACGGGACCCAGGATTCCCATAACCTCCACAGCACATGCACAAGAACAAATAAGTTGAGAGGGACCTGCATGGTGCTGAGTCAGTTGGGAGGTTTGCCAGGTTAGCCAGATGTCCCAGAATTGTGAAGCCATCCCAGTACAGTCATCATCCCTAGGCAAAGTTTGGCAAGGGTTCAATGCCTTGGCCCCGGGCTCCCCACTTTCTTTTGATCCCGGTGGTATTTTCTTTTCTTTTCTTCCCGTTTTTTGAATTTCCAAAGTCTGGTCGCCATGCCATACTCCTATAAAATAGAAACTGGGGCATGTCAGGTAGTTAGAAGTCCCTAGCCACAAGCCAGGAGCCGCAGTTCCAAATTCACTGAAAAGACGTGGTCCGAGGGAGAGGCCGGTGCCTGGGAGAGGGGAGTCTAAAAAGTCCATCACACCTCCAGGTGAACGTAGAATGCAGAATGTGCTTCCCCCTTATCAGGCCTTGCAATTAACCAATTCACCAGTCCTTACATACACCATCCAGAGAAAGCAGTCAGCCCAGACCTAGGATATCACAAGGGGGCATGTTCAGGGGTACATAGGGGCCACAGAAACACTTTCCAACCCCGTCCACCTCATGATAAGTGAGATAGCAGATCACACGAGATCTAGGGAAGTACCCAACAACCAACTAAAGGAGCCTAAAGTTAGCCCAAAAAGGAATCTCTAGAGAAAGGGTGGAGTCAAGATATCTGGCACGACAGGGGAGAGGCATGTTGCACTCCCCATGCCATGAATGGAGAAGAATACCCCCATGTGGTCTTGGGGCATGTTGCAACCATCAAGAACACTTAACAGTGACACGCCCCCTCCTCGCACAGTCCCGCACATGTGTAGGTTGAAGGCAGACCCATGCACACACCATGAGAGAAAGGGTCTCAGAAAACTGGTGGCGCCCATAAAAAAACTAGATAGAAACTGATGCTATCCATCCCTATGATCACAAGACGACTCTATAAACATTTTAAAATAATTCAAGCACTCACTTATGTAAGAAGAAAAAGGGGGAGTTCAATGACTCATAAAATTGATTAAGCCGCCTGATTACCAATAAGCCACCTTTAAGTTTTAATTATGAAAAAGATACCACAATTCGACCACCTTCTGGTGTCTCACTACAAATTGCATAAATGGAGTATGGAGAACACAACCTTAAAGAGAAGTACAGGAACCCCAAAGAAAAAGTGATTGACAATGGCACATGCAATGTTTTCTGAATTAACTAAATCTAGCTAGCTCTTATCCAACAGGTTTACAATTGAAAATCCATGTGCAGCACCTTTTCCGCTGTCACATCAAAACCCTAACAAGAATCTAAAGTTTGTGAATCAAGATTACAAACTGCATCATGAACTATTTGATTGAACTGTTAAGCAAAAAAATACAATCACCAAAGAACTACAGGCACCTCCCCTTGATCCCTATCCAAGATCTGCATTGTTCAATAACAAGTTATGTATTATTGCACTTCTATATGCCCCTTGTCTATTTTGGGTGTTCTCGTATCTATTCACTGCTTAAGAACTGCTTGATCAAATGGAGCGGATTCAAAAACTGTCACAGCACAGGGGCAAAGCTCTCTCCCATGTCACTTATGATTACACCAACCCAAACACTAACATTACACATGCACTATACAGTGCCCTTTAACACAACACATGGTATCAACACATGACTGCCTCGGGCTCAAAGACATCAGCCAGGTGGTATTACATCTGTTCATTGATACCACATCCAGTAAGAGCAGACAGACTTTACATGTTCCAAGAGGTGGCCCCCGTAAAAGCAAAATGCCTTCTCCACTTATACCTATGCAGAATTAGGGCCAAAATCCAACCGAACAAGGTAGAGCCACATAGAGTGTAGTGAATCTGACTCGATACGAGACCAACCCAATGGCTCAATACCTTGTCACTGAGCCTAACACTATTCAATCTGAGCTAGACAGGATGCGCAGGAAGGGCACCATAAGGGAGGATACTGTTTGGCCCAGAGACTTCCCAGAAAAGAGAATCTTGGCGATAGCGCAAACCCCAAATCAATGCACAATCACATCTGTTCCTGTCTCCATCTATGGTCCAAGGGTGACCCATAGCATATTTGGGACAGTCTTCCTTAACAACAGGGGGACACCAGGTATGAATTTCCTGTGTAGGGCTGTCCAGCTCGACGATACAAAGAAAAATGGGTCTCATAAGGGAGGGTGAACACCCCATTTCAGGAAAACTGGTATACCCAGGTTAGTGGATACACTTGGCTAGAAGGGAGGGACAAACCTCTAATTGTACGGAAACTTACACTGTATTCCTTATGTTTTAGAGGTAAAGGAATGCTTCCAATGGGCACAAATGAAACCTGCAGCATGATCAGGCACATTCTGGATATACAATAGGACACCTCCACGCTGATGGATATGTACTGGCAGTGCTGTGAGTTTGAGCACACTCAGCTTATCCCTGGATGGTGCTGGCTTTGTTCCCTAGTAACCAGACACACCCGACCCTGGTCATTCCCGGAGAAGAACTATTAGATCTGTACTAGCACCTTCTAAGGAAAAAGACAACCTTGCTGCATCAGGCCTGTGCAAAAAGAACTGGGAATTACTTTGACTGGGTACAAGGAAATTCCAGTATCAGCGGAAGGGTCCATTCCCTGCTTCAACATGCAGACGAAAGTTGATGCCCACTGGCTCCAAATAACCAGATGGGAAATGCTTAAAATGATGAACGTTATTGAGCTCAGCCTTAATTTGATCAAGGAAGAACTCAAAGCAACCCACCTCATGGGGATACAGCATCAGTATGTGTTAGACCTAATGACCCCCCATGTCCTCCCATGGACCATATGGGTTATCTGGTTTCATGTAGATCATATGACCATGCATGCGTCCCACTAATAACTTTGTGAACTTGGCTCTCGTGGTTGAGGCTCCATGGAGGAGCACACAGCACATCTGAATTACAGGAGTGTTAAGACTGAAGGAAGCATGGCCATATTTATGGGAGCCACACTCCTGTAGTCTCTTCGCACCCCTACATGGCAAGGAGCAGCATGCAATATTAAAATAGTAACTTTGAAACTTGAAATGGAGATGGGAAATTCGGTTTGGCCTTTCAAACTCAAGGAATAGGTGCATCCAAATGGCTTTTTCGGTTGACTGGATGTGCAGTGAAAGTGATAGTTCACCAAAAGTATTGAAAAGTTTTAAAATCTGCCTATAATTTACTATTCTGTGGGTCAACAGGAGTAGTTTGAATAGCAATGGGGGGGAGAGGAAAAACATTGGCTGTTTTCCAAGCCTTGGAAAAACAGCCAATGTATAGAGGAAGAAAGGAGGGTGTCCAGATGGCATTAATAGCCGAAAAGGCAAATATGTCTTTGTAGCCTTTTTCTATAACATTTCAACTAGGATTACCCTTTCTTCTGAATGCTCACATATTCCCTCAAGGGCTGTACAGCTGGTACTGCAACTGCGCTACATTGGAAAATGTTTAAGCGACAGAGAAGTCAAGCTAAAAATGGCACTTACTGGATCCATGTGATAAACTACCTCATCAGAAATTTATTTTTGCATAGAAAAAGCTGTTGATATTGCAACGAATGATTAATTAGCAGAAGGGCCCAAGAACGAACAGTTTTAGTGCACTAATTTGTAACTTTGAGATTAAATGAAACATTTTTCAGAACTGTCATCCAGTTCCTAAAAACGATAATTTGCTACCCCTTCCAAGGATATCAGTCTTGTATAATTTAAGATAGAGGGTTTCAGAAGAGATTCTGTACTCCAACCTGTCAGCTGAATACTGGACTCAAGTGCAGCATAAGGATTGGCAACTGCACAAACTGCATTGGGCAAAAGAAAACAATGACATTGTTAAATGATGCCCTAACTGAAACCACATCCAGTAATATTATGATCTAAGTAGTACAAGGAATCCGCTCTAAAATTGAATTTCTCCATTGTAATGGTTAGATTACCATCACTGGATGTATGACGGTACAACGCGTACCGTCACAACGTGTGCTGTTACAACGCGTCCCTTACAACGCAAGTCGTTACCACGACTTGCGTTGGGGGCGCGGATTTCGAATAGTATAATTTACTATTCTAACACCAGTCCCCGTGGACACTAGGGAAGGTGTTGGAATAGTAAATTTACTATTTTTAATCTTCTAGCGCCCTCCAGCGCAAGTCGTGGTAACGACTTGCGTTGTAACGGATGCGTCGTAACAGCACCGCGTTGAAACATCCGCCTTGTCACGGATGTTTCCCCTATCCCTCAATCTCGCAAGAACAGACTTAAGACGAGGATCATGTTGCTCAAAATCATCTCCATAGATAAGTATGTCATCTTGATAAATATAGACTCCTCCAAGACCCTTAAGAACACTTTCCATAGCACGCTGGAAAACAGATGAGGCGGAAACAAGACCAAAAGGCATCCTGATAAATTGAAAAGTACCAAATGGTGTAATAAACGCTGTGAGGTCTCTACAAGATTGCTCCAACTAAATCTGATGGTACGCAGAAGTCAAGTCAATCATACTAAAAACCTTCGCTCCTCCTAATAAAACTAGTAATTCACCAATATTAGGGAGCAGATATTTATCCACCACTACATATTTGTTCAATTGACGAAAGCCTATGCATAACCGCAAATCACTATTAGGTTTGCGGGCAGCAACCACCAGAGCTAGCCATTCTGTACCTTCCAACTCTTCAATAATGCCATTTTCCTTAAGTTTATTAATTTCCTTTTCCATGTCATCCTTAACAGACAATGGTACACCTCTGACTTTACAAGTCACTGGAATAGAATTGTTTTTTAATTTTATCTTGTTTTGATAGCCTTTTAAACAACCAAGACCTTCGTTGAACACCTTAGGAAATTCCCTTTTGAACTCATCAATAAACTCACAATCATCAGATTATTTTACAGTGCATAGCATATCCTTCAATAAAATTGTGGGGATTTGAATTAAGATCTAAATACATGCCCAGGTCACCTTGATGTATCCAACTAATAATACTGTCTCTCTTTTAAGAAATATACATTTTTCCTGAAATCATTCTCCCTCTGTATTCTATTAATCCCATAAAATAGCCTTGTAATTTTGTTGGCTCACCGCCACAGGCCAGGGGAGTGATGTCAGGTTTCAACAATTTGATGTTGTGCTTTAGTTTATTAACATAAAAGTCATTTGAAACAATGGTAATTTTAGCACCAGAATCAAACAATACGCGTGTACATGCCCCATCAACTAATATTTCGTCAAATGAACATGATTTCTTCACAGCAGCACTTTTAATTTCTGAAACAATCTGGCCACATTCAAAATCTTCAGAACTTGTGTTAATCGAATCATCTTCATAAATGTCGTTCTTCTTAACTCTCGGAACAGGTTTAGTGTTACATACAAACAGAAAGTGTCCCTTTTTCTTGCATTTATTGCAAATATTACCCAGAACAGCACATCCTTTATCATTAGCCAGAGGCCCAATCTTGTCACACCTATGGCATTTAAGCGTACAAATGTGCTGTTAGATTTACCTTTGCTTGGCACATATTTCACTTTTATCTTGACCTTTGTATCCGAACTTTTTTCATTAACATTCTGCACTTAAAACATCTTTTAAGTTATTTCCTTTAATGATAGCCACACACTTCAGCGAATGTTCCATTCTTTTTGCCACAGCAACAACTTCATCACGTATGGGTTCATCCCTTAGCCATAGTTCCTCTCTTACCTTATCCATGTTATAACCTAACATGAATTGATCACGGATATGCTCATCACATATAAGTTCTCAAACTTACACGATGAAGCAAGTTTTCTCAGATCAGTTAAATAACTTTCAACCGTTTCCTCCTCTCTCTGAATTCTTTTACCAAAATTGTATCTCTCTAATATTGTGCTAATCTTAGGTAGTTAATGGTTATCTAGTTAGCTGATACATATTTCATAATCATTTAGACCTTCTGATTCAGAAGTAGTCAACTCAGGTAAATGATCAAAAACATCCTGCCCTTCCGAGCCTAAACAGTGGAGTAACAGAGAAGACTTCCTTTCGGCACTCAATGATGCACCACATACTCTCGCATATCTCTCAAAAACTTTTTTCCATTTTTCCACTTGATTGGAGGCTCGCCAGGAGAAGCAAGAAAATACAGAGCGGCTGTAACATTCTGCATGGCACCAAACATGTACGGTAAAGATCAGAAAACTGTTATACTAATTACTAAACACAAGTGTGAATAGAGAAAGATGAGGATTACATGAAATATAATAAAAAATGAAGAACGTAAAACTTTTTTTTTTAATTAAATTCATAAACATTCAAAGTTGAACCTATGTGATTATTCCACTGTATTAGGAAAAACTCAAATATAGGCTACACAGAAGCAAAAGTTAACAAGCTCAAGGTTATAAGAGTGCAGTGAAGTCATATCAAAGTATTTGCTCACTAGGCTATTTAAAAAATGTATGTATTGCTGAAGGATGTCAATAGAAGAATAATACAATAGAGTTATAAGCGTGTGCATCGCTGCAGTCAAAATGTAAGGATGCAAGACAATATGCTGAAAGCTCAAGAAATAAGCGTGCACATCGCTTTGAATTTAATTTTGAATGATAAATCATGCGTATTGCTGCAGTCACATCGTCGAGATGCAAAGCAATACGCAATGCTGTATAGCTGAAGAACAACACGCAGAAAGTTCAAAATATGAGCGTGCGCATCGCTGAGAACTTAATTTCAAAGATAGAGCATGTGTATCACTGCAGGAATTAAGGAAATGCAAGGGAAAACGCTCACACATGACAGTAGAAGCTTCACTTGGTTGCTGGGATATTCCAAATATTCAAAATGGCTTCCACATATCTTCGTGAAACGTGCTGATGTCGTGGAATGATGATCACTTAGAAACAGTTGCTGGGAAACACCAGTAAACACAATGTGATGACGATAAACTTGAGCAGCGCTGTGACAACGTGTGGAACGAGCCGAAACAGAAGGAAATGGTGTGCCAAAATTCTTTAGAACAGTTGAGTGTTTTAGTTTGAAATTAGCTAGCGCAAACATAACCCGTTTGCTCAACTAAAACACATCTTGAAGTTCTAAAAGTAAAATTTCACCAATAACCCCATAACCATTACCAAGAGTGAGCCACATATATATCCTCCCAGCACTTTAATTAAATGAAAAGGCGAGAATGTGTTGAAATGCTCTCAACTCTAAATGGATGAGGGGTGGAAAATTGAAGCACTTAAAGTATTTTCCTTTTGTTAACAAAACCTTGAGATAAATGTTTTAGGCATGTTTGCCTCACCCTTTATGAAATGAATAGGAAATGTCTCACCGCAGATGAGTTGAATATTGCCAAAGTAGACAATATCATCATAGATCTTCTAGCAGTAGGTAAGCATGCTGACTACGCCAGTGTGAAATTTAGGCAAAACAAGTTCAAGCAATGTAGGTTTTGATTGAAGATTTATTCATTAGAGAAGATCCCATCCATCCAGTTTCCCAGCTCAACTGCCTCTACCAGCTCCAGACCCACAACACTATGACATATCAACATTTCAACTTATGATGCATAAGAACCATAGAAAATTTAGCAAGAGGAAAGGAGACAATGACTCACAACCATAGAGATAAGAATATCACACTCTGCCTAAAATAAGCAAGTGAAAGAGGTAGAGGATGAGCATGAGGAGGATCAAAGGGGAAAATATACCCAGGGCTCACAGTTCTGTGATCTCCTCGCCCATATGAGTGTCTCTCTCAGTTTTAAGCAAAACAGTTAGTAGGAGGAAGGATTCCATTCCTAATATTGCTGTACTCATGCAGATCATTTACCTCTCCATTCTGTTATCAAAGATGCATTATTAAAGAAATTGAAAGATCCAGATAAAAAAACATTCTCCATTTTCTCAACAAGAGAAACCTCTTGAAAGTCTTTGAATTGGAATTTCCCCATATTCTTAAAAGAAGTACAATTTTAGCTTCTATGACATCCACCTCAAATCTTGCATCAGAGGGCACAATGCTTATGGATATAGTGGATAGGAAAATTGAGTCCTCCCATAAGAGGTCCATTGCTGCATCTTATGAAGGCAATTAGGGCACATGCATATGCCACACAGGTCCAACTCTTCTATGAATGTGTTCCAAATACTGGTAACCTGAGAAATAGTTGAGCAAATTTAAAACTGCTGTCTAAATTCCTTTTGACAATCTCGGGCCTCTACAGCTTTGCCGGAGCTATAGTAACGACATAGACTCTTGTGGATGAAACATAGAACCTAGAATCAAGCCAGAGGACCCTCATTTAGAAGTTGCCGTTCACAGGTGCTAAGGTGTTTGGAGCTGAGCTCAACGAAATGGTCCAGAAAGCTGGAGAAGAGCAAAAAGATATGTATTCCTTCAACCTGGCATCCAATAGGAACTCCTTTATTTCCAAGCGTCTGGGATTAAATTATCAAGATAAGCATCCCTTTTGAAAGTAGGCCTGAGGTCAGGGTGTCACATTTTCTAACAAATTCTGAACTACCATCATCACCGCTAAAGATCAGTCTAAAAAATGACCAATTGCAAATTTGGAGAAGGTTAAGTAATTTTTATCTACAATGCACAACTTGTGTTTCAGAGCAATGGGTACTGGAGATTTTGAAACATGGTAATCAGACTGCATCTTCACAGCAGCCAAACCAGTTGTTCTGACCTACCCCATTAAAAAAATATCAAGCAAAATCATAAGCAATGCTAATCTGCAGCCAAGCAGTGAATACTATTCTGTCCAGTTTCAAGTTCCAAAGCCAGATGTGATTTGGAGGGCAGTATTGGATTTGAAAAAACTGAATGCATGTGTAATGCTGGAAACATTTAAGATGATATCCATACAAGCAATACCTCACTTACTCTCTCACAATGACTATTTAGTGATGCTTGACCTTCAGGATGCATGCTTTCACATCCCAATTCATTCAATCAACCAGCAGTACCTGTGATTTGCAGTGGGAGACCAACACTTCAAGTTCTAAACCCTTTCCTTCAGTCTCTCGAATTCTCTCAGAGTTTTCACCAAAGTACTTGCTCCAGTAGTTGCCTTTCTACATTTATCTGGTGTCTCTCTTTTCCTTTACCTTGATGACTGAAAGTTGTCTATTCCTCTTTCCTTAATGCACAAGAGGATGTCCAGCTGGTTAGAAGAATTTTATTTGTGCCCACTTCAATACCCAACTGGCTTGAGCTTTACTTCCTCCGCCGAGAATTGTAGTCTTTCAGGAACTGCTCACACAATTTATTGCTCAGCTGGTGTTATCAGCAAGGGTGTGGCTGAGAGTACAATGGCTGATGGCAGCCTCAATGGCACTGGTCCCATGGGCTTGTTTTCACCTAAAACCATTGGTGAATCATGTTCTCAGCTGTTGGCCCCCAAGCATACACAATTACTCTACCTTGATTCCTGCCATTCCCCAAATGTGTCAGAACCTGCAGTAGGGGTTAGTGTGGGACAATTTAGCAAAAGGAGTTCCTTTTCAACTGCCTGTTCCCCTCAGTCCCACAACAGATACCAGTCTCTTGTGCTTGGATGCTACTCTAGGGGATCTAGAGGTGAAGGAGCTTTGGTTTCAGGAGAAAAGTCACAATTTTTCCAATTGGAGTGAACTAATGGTAGCATATAAAGTACTGCTAGCATTTCCTGTTAAGATGCTTCGGGCAAAACGTTTGGCAGAAAAGACAATTAAGTTGCCAGGAGCTATCTCAATTGGCAAGGAGGTATGACATGCAAGTCCTTGAATCTGATAGCAGAGCAGTTCTGTGCTTAGGCAGATATTCACTATCTAGCACTAGGAACTGTTCACATTCAAAGGACCTTGAATTTTTGGTCAGACAGCCTCAGTCATAATTGCAATCTGTCTGTCATGGAGTTCAACCACATTTGTGTCCTATTCATAAAAACTTAGAAGGTTATGTTTGTGTCACCTCTGGAAGCAATGCTCTTGTTTTTCTATTAAGCAGTGCCAACTCCCCAAGCTTGGGCAGTCCATGATGTCTCAATCATTTGGCCTTAGTGCCTGTTGTATGCTTTCCCTCTGATTCCCCTCCTCTGAAGGTGCATCCAAAGAGACAGAAAGAGAAGAGCTCCCTGTTGACAGTTGCCCGCTTTTGACCACGTCGTTTGTGGTTTTCTCTTCTGATGGCAATGTTGAAGGTTCATTCATTCATCTCTGCCTTCAACCTCCTCCTCTTTAGTAACCCTCCTTACCTGTCCTCAAACTTCAGCAGCTACTGTTGTTAACCTGGTTGTTAAACGGGTAGGTTTGGAGGAGATGGGTTGTTCAAAATTGGTTGCCATCAAGAGATAACAACCCTCTAGGAAGCAATCAACATTACTTTGATATACAAAACTCTGGTGTGCTCAAATGGGATTTCAACAGGTTCAGCAGACCCTTTCCAGATTTTTAGAATTTTTTAGCTAAGGCTTTTGGAAGGAGTAGGCTACATTCACTCAGGCAACAAAATGGGCTGCAATCAAAGCCCTCAAGGTTGGTTTGGATTGCACTAAGATTGTTCGATTAGTAGATAAGATCCTAAGAAGTTTTAGACTAAAAGGAACACTTAGCCATTCCCCTGTTCCTACATAGGACTTGCCCATTATCCTTCAAGGTTAACAACTTGAACCATTTAAACTTCTTGAACAATGTGATTTGTCTTGGATTACTTATGAGACTTCATACTCATCACATCAGTGAAAAGATTCGAGGACACTGGAGGTTTATTTCCCTTATACATATATTTTCCAGAAAAGATTGTCCTTTGGTTGGATTCCAAATCCTCTGGTTGAATTCCAAATTTGTTTCAAAAGTTCATTCCCGATTTCACCAGGACCAGGAGTTAGTACTCTACCGGTGCGATCTATGTTGAATGTGAAAAGAACTTGAGTTATCTACCTGACTCGCACAAAGGAATTTTGTTCTTCTATCTCTCTTTTTGTATCCTTTGGTGCAGTTAGTTCATGTGAAAAGGTCACGACGCCGGCCATTAGTAGGTGGGTGCGAGGCTTACAAGTCAGCAGGGGTCAAAGCTCCCTCATGCATAGAGGGTTGTTCAACAGGGGATGTAGTATCTTGGGTTGAGGCAGCTGTAGCTCTTATTCTTGAAATCTGCAGGGCGGGAACCTGGTACTCACAGCATACATTTATCAAACATTATCGACTTGAGTTGTATGATTCGAGATATTTGAATTTTAGATGTACTGTATTATGGCAATTAAGTAATTGTTGATATGAAAATAAACTTTCTGCAACATCTTGTTGGTGCATTGTTTTCAATCACTTGGTATATCCCCATGGGGTTATGACTGGGTTAAGGAGAACGTAGATGAAGTGGCAATGTTTCCATTACTTTCTTATAATCTTCATTACTCAAATTCAAGTCCTACTAGTCCCAGCCTACATTATGTTCCTCTAGGATTTTGGCTTGTTACTTTCAGGGAGTGCTCTTAGAGGATGGGGCATGTATAGTGGCATGTAGACATAGACAAGTTCTATGTCAATTTTGTTTGTTGAACCTGGGTTATAGAAAATCTCTCTTTCTACTTCAGTGACATCTCAAGTGGTTATGACTAGGGGTGGGTGGAACTTGCGGAGTGTTACTTTACAGAACTACACAGAGTTACATAAATACTCCACAAGATTTCTGTAGATTTTCTACTTGAGTAGCAGTTTCATCAACACGAACGATAGCAACATGTCGCAACCGCCCAAGTTGTGAAATCACGCCGGGACTCATCCTAGTGCTCAAAATTTCGTACTCACACTTGCCAGCTTAATGTTGGCGAGCTGCGTATTCCAGATCTCTGTGCTCGTGGCTGAGCGCAAATTGGGCAAAACTCTGCAAACTCGGCTGGCGGAGTGGAGTTTACCACCCACCCCTAATTATGGCTGGGAAAAGAAGGACTATGAATCAGGGTAATGAAGATTACCGGAAGCTAATCAAATCAGTAACTGAGATAAAAAGAATGAATGAAAGTAACATTTGCTCACATGTGTTAGTTTGGCCTACGTTTGGTATGTGCACATCAAACTAACCATCACAACAATACAGTATGTAGAGGGTTGTTATAAAATATATAATTTGTTACATTCCCACTTTGGATGAGCTATGTGTTAAGTATGACTGTGTGGCAGTAAACCTGAGTTTCAGGCTCACAGTCTTGAAATATAAGGATAAAGTCCACCTGAGATCATTTTCGTAAATCAAACCACAGAGCCTCAAATTGATACCCACAGAAAAATACATTTTTGAACTCTGGTTTCTCATACAACTTATATAGAGTCTGACTTTGTTTTCTAAGTGATTTGAACAATGAACAGAGACATTCCTAAAGAAGACATCTACTAACAAGACTTTTAGGGTAAACTCTGGCTATAGTCTTTAGGGACAGTGTCTTCGCTTTCCTAAAGTTGTCATTTTTAAATTTACAATGTATTCTATTTCTGTGAAATTGGTTGTATTGGAGCTAGTGTCTCGGCAGTTAGATGGTGATTGGAATAGGATAAAAGCGTATTCTTTTCATTGAGTTATGTATATAATGTTGTCCAATGAAAAACATGTCAGGTTTGATGCTTAGATCATTACATTTCAACCTTACTGTATTGCAATATAAATCTAAGGCACTTCCAGTTTCAATGCCGACATTCCTGAAGCTTGACAGAGAAGATTTCGATCCTTACCAGAACCAGAAAAAATCATCAATGTATCTATTCCTCCCCAAAAAAAATATAACTGAATGGACTATTGGGAGTAGTCAGGATTACATCTTGCTCGATATTATTCATGAACAAAATAGCAAAGTTAAGAGCAAAAACCACTCCCATCAATATACCTTTTATTTGTAAGTAGAATTCACTGTCACAGGCAAGAATGTTTTAGATTTTTTTTTTAAATATATTTTTATTGCAGATAGTCATTCACAGTTATACATCGGTCATTAACAGTGCAAACAGCTTTGGTAGCGACGAGGCGATGGTACCACGGTTACACAGCCATTCAGCCCACAACCCGGAGGTCGGGCGGCAAATATCAGTCCAACTGTACACGTGGGTTCTATGCTCAGCTAGTCATGACCAATTATGAAGGATGGTTTGTGTCTGCTTTTCTTAAAGAACTGATGCCCCAACCAACCCAACAGAACTATCCCAGAGGCCTAGCAGCAAATCGGCAATTTCGGATCCTCAAGAAGTTATTTTGAAGCTGGAAAGTCCTCCCTCTTCCCCTTCTCCACCCCTCCCCCCCCCCACGCCATCGGTGCATTGTTGGAATGTCGGAAAGTATGAGGTAGGAGTCTTTCTCACAGCAGTCGGGACAATATGCATTATACCTGTTGTGCTACGGGGTTGTAGGCTGCTCGTTGACTTCACTGTCCGTGTCACTGTGCGTGTCGTGGTCGCGTAAAGCCTGCACCAAAGCCTCCCATGCCTGCGCAGATTCCAGTGCCCTCTCATTCTGTTGCCCCCACGCTAGCTGGAATCGCAAGGTGCTCTCTCCCTCAGCCCACTTAAGGAACTCACTGCGCCATTTAGCGCCCGTCGGACCAACTCGTGCCTTCCAGTGCCTCGTGATTTCCCGTTTCGCTAAAAGCAAACCCATATCTATAAATTTGCTGGTGTTTTTCGTTTTAGGGGTATGCGGAAACCAATGAAGGATCCCCACCGCCATGTCATACTGCAGAGTTTGTTCTGTCACCCCATTAAGAGTATCTCCTATCATCTTCCAGTAAGAGGTCAGAGCAGGGCAAGTCCATAGCATGTGGCCCAGGTCTGCTCCGTTCGCCCGGCATCTAGGGCAGGCCGCAGTATCTGAAGCAAAGTATTTTTGTATCTTCTCTGGGGTTAGATATGCTCGGTGTAGGATGTAAAAGTGGACCAATTGGAACAGCGCGCTGTGCGTGCTCTTCCAAGCTCGGCGCATCAACTGGGCCCATGTGGTCTCTGGAATTTCCCTCCCTATGTCTGCCTCCCATTTGGTCTTGAGTGCCTCTAGCGGAGGCAATCCCTCGTTTATCATCCTGAAGTATAAGCACGTCCCCGCTTTAACCATCCCCGCCGCCATCATGACATATTGGCATGCCATGGATGTCTGCGGCTCCTCAAGTCCGCTCTGCCAGTGTGCTTGAATTGCCCTCGTGATCGCCGCGTGTAACAGAAAATCGCCCCTGGGTATGTCGAAGCGGTCCGAAATTGCCTGGAACATCGCCCCGTCCTCGTATAGGTCACCTATTACCTGTATACCTGCGTCCTCCCAGGTTTGTAATTGCGACCAATCTCCACCATGCAGTAATGCAGTAAGCATTCCCAGCGGAATTTCGGGGGCGTAGGGGTGGTTCATTCCTGTCTTTCGCTGCATGCGGTTCCAGTACGATCTGACAGTACGTTCCTCCTGTGTGAGATCCCTTAGGGCTAGCCTCTGCTGCATTGCGATGTAAGAGAGTACGTGCCTGGGTATTCCCAGTCCCCGCTCCTCCTCTGGACCATGGAACTCCCGTGCTACCTCCTGGGTGTAGACCTGCAGCTGGGCTGCCAAGTAGTACACTTCGAAGTCAGGGACAGCCAGCCCCCCCTCTGCCTTAGGCCTTATCAAAGTCGTGAGCGCCACTCTGCGACGGCCCGATCCCCAGAGGAAAGCTACTATCAGTGACTTCAAGTTTCGGAATACGGCGGGAGGGATCCAAATCGGGAGCGTCCTAAAATAATAAAATAGCCTAGGAAGCGCCACCATCTTAAGCAGCGCAATACGTCCCGCCACTGACAGCTGCAGGGTGGCCCAGAAGGACATACTTCCCTTCAGCGCTCTAATGCAACGGGAGATATTACCCTCCAGTACATCAGCTGGGCAGTGATAAATGTGAACCCCTAAGTATTTCAGGCAGCTGGGTGCCCATCTAATTGCTCTGGGCGTGTCAGGCTGGGGTTCTCCCTTACGAACTGGGAATAGGCACGTTTTCAACCAGTTCACCCTGAGGCCTGAAATTTCACCAAAGGAAGTGAGTATGGCATCGGCACCAGCCAAAGCCCCCTCAGCATCCTCCAGGAAGAGCAACAGGTCGTCGGCATAAAGGGAAATAAACTGTTGCCCGATATTGTCCTCAGTCCTCCGTAGTGGGCCCCTGTGCGGATCGATGATGCCAGGGGCTCCACCGCCAGCGCAAAAAGCAACGGGGATAGAGAGCAGCCCTGTCTCGTTCCTCTCTCCACCGGGTATTGCTGGGATATTAACATTCCCGACTTTACCCTCGCCATCGCAGAAGCGTAAAGCACTGCCGTCCACCGCAAGTATCCCTCTCCCACCCCGTAACAACTGAGAACTCTACGAAGGTACTCCCACTCTAGACTATCAAAAGCCTTTTCCAGGTCGATCGACAGTATCATGGGGTGGGGGGCATCCTCGTGGTCTTCCTCCAACAGGCGAATGCAAGAATGTTTTTGATGACTGCCAAATTAAGGAGGTTAACAAAAAAGGAAGCCTGGACTTGATGTGGTCTAGTTGTGTTCCCAATATTTTTTGCATGACAATTTCACCTTCCACCTGTGGGATATTTGTATATGATGACTCAATATCCATTGTAGCCAATAGGGAAGCAACAGGGTCAAAATGCTGATTTACAATCATATTGACGAAGTCCATACTGTCCCTCACATTGCAAGTAGTGGTAGGAATAAAATCTTTACTAATAATGTTAGCACACTTTCTGATTCTATATTTATAATACTGGTAACATCATCTACCAGTTTTTCTACCATTTTATATTAGTGTATATTGGCCACACTACCCAGAAGGTTAGAATTACCATTTGCCAACATCTGAGCAGGCTGAGGTGTAAGGTCACCAATGCACTAATAGTAGAACATTTCATGGTGAATAACCACACCGAAGATGGGGCCAGATGTAGGTGGCCATTTACCGACCGGTAACGGTCGATTTCGGCCGTTACCGACAGGTAAATGGTCATTTGTGATGTAGGGGCCCTATTTTACCGATTCGGTAAATTTACTGAATCGGTAAATTTACCGAATATGTAAAATACCGAATCGGTATTTTTACCGATTCGGTAACTTGCAGATGTAGGTGGGACTCTTCTGAGTCCCACAGGCCTTACAGAATCGGTATTTTACCACCCAATCCAATTGGGTGGTAAAATACCGAATCCAGGTGTGCATGCACATGTGTGCATGCACACCTATGCCATGTGACAGACAGACATGCCCTTAGGGCATGTCTGTGTGCCACATGGCACACGTGCCTGAATTCGGGGTGCTAGAGGGTGTCAAAGTGACACCCCCTGCACCCTTGCAACTTTCGGTATTTACCGAATCGGTAAATACCGATTCGGTAATGCCCATTGATTCCTATGGGCTTCAATGTCCATAGGAATCAATGGGCATTACCGAATCGGTATTTACCGATTCGGTAAATACCGATTGTTACAGATTCGGTAATTCAATTACCGATTTCACCTACATCTCCCCCCTTCAATTTTACCGATTCATAAATACCGAATCGGTAAAGTTCGGTATTTATGAATCGGTAAAATATACTTACCTACATCTGGCCCATGATCTCCGTTGGCAAGTAATGTCTGTGATTTTAACACCTAGCAGAGGAGAAATCACAACAATACTCAACAAGAAGGAGTTGAAATGAATTTTACACCTGAATACTATGAACTCAGGTCTGACCAGAATGGAAGACAGGATATCACAAGTATATCAACATAGTGGTAATAGCTTCCTAGAGGTCGCAGCTCACTTATTTGGTGAATAACAATAGATATGGTTGTGCGTTGTAGTATGATGGACTTGTTACTTTTTTAATTGTTCCTTCTAATCTCAAGATTGCCCTGTGCTTTCCTTCCTCCCAATCATTTCCAGGACCGCCGCCACCAGTTTTCATGTCTATTTTTGTATCTCCTTTTGTGCTCATGCCTCCCCTCCCCAATTGATTTATTTTGTTCCATGTGTTACTCCTGAAATTTTGATATGCTTTGGTTCTTTGTCCTACGAACACTGCCTTTTATATGAGTGGAGTGCATTTTCACTCGTGTGAACCCTCTCCTCCTCCAATATGGATGCCTGTTGTCCTCGGGTCCCTTGTACTGGCTGCCTCGCAGTATACCTTTGTCTATTTCTATTCCCAATGTATTGCATCACCATTGCATTCTGCGATTTACTGCTGCAGGCTCTCTTGTGAGCCATGCCTGTCTCTTTTGTATACCATGGCCACCTGTAACACCTCACAGAGAAGGCTACTGTGTGGTTTGCTTGACTATGGGCAACCCGTCTCATCGCCAGACAGCGTCCCTGTTAAACTCAACTTGAAACCTCACGAGTTAGTTATGTAAAATTGACTCTTAGCCTTCTCTTGCCTCACTTACAAAGTATACTTATGGGGTGATTTCTCAACTCATAAAGATAGTTTTTTCTACATGGCAAAAGTACTTTTCCTTGCAATGTATTAGTGTAGTGACTTCAAACTGCCGCCCGCCAGAGCACTGTGAGGATTCTGGCAGCCATACAGTTTTGTCATGTTTGTGGGTGACAGTCATACAGTTCCGTTATGCATGTGGGAGTTGCAGCCCACATACTACACGTAACTCCCATGTCATTGCTACACCTTATACTATGTCCTTACATGAAATTTAAACTGAAATATTGGGTGAAATCAATGTTACCAATACCATTTTAGGCCCAGAGCACATGCACTGTGGCACTGAATAGCAGTTTCACAGTGCACAAAGCCCTAGCATCACCAAAAATAGGCCAGGAATAAGCATAGCATATGAAGTGATCATGGAGAAAAGCCAATTTTATACATGAAATGAGTAGACAAAGGGATAAAAAAAAAGTGGGATAGGAAATAATTTGGAGAACAAAACTAGTGCTTCAGCTGATGGTAGTTAAAGATGCCAGTTAAAATACTCATCGAGTCCTTGGAGGATTGAGACAAATAGAAAATTACTTTGAACTCACTCATCATTAGTAAGTTGTAAATGTTGCCACTTCCCTTAGGTGGTTTAATGTTCTCCATAATCTGTCAGGTTAGATCGTTAGAAAGGGTGCTGCTGAGTTATAAATGTTTCACTCGGGGTACGTTCCCACTCAATCACTGTAATTTGGTCTTATGTTGGGAAATGTTTACCTGATTTTCTTAATAGTCTGACCTATATGCAACAAATTGCAGGGTCGTTTGATGACATATATAACTTTGCAGGTTTTGTAATTCACGAAGGTGGTCAGTGATCCAGCATCTGTGTCGTTTTGAAAGTGCCATATTCTGTGGTCTTGTTGTTAATTTGAGAGGTGCAAACTGTGAAATTCCCAGACATGTGAGAGAGCGTAAACTGAATAAAATGTATGAGTACCTTAGAATTTCATGTAGTAGGCATAAATCATAAAGAGAAATGCTATGAGTGCCGACATTATATTCGCCTATATTCGAATTGTGTAGTTAACTTAGAGAATACATATAGAAGTGGAACTAATGAAGAAATGAGTGCAATGTATAACTTTATTAGATGTGATTAATCATGGTCCATGTTAAATGTAGCTGCTAATGGGAAAATGGCGTGCTGCAAGCACAGAAAGAGACAGGCCTCATTCATGGCCATGATAGAAAGAATTAGAATGGTATACCTTTCATTTGCAAGGACAGCACTCATGTTATGATCATATTGTTTATTTGTTAGATTTATATTCCATAGATGTGTTTCCTTCAATAGATGTGAGTTCTTTTTATTAATCCAGAAATGATGCTAACATGTTATTTTAGTTAACTACTGCGAGAAGGGCTGTAGGCCTAAAGTTCTAAATCTGCACGTATTGGCAAAGGCTGACTTGTGTCTAGAAATTGTTGCAAACTTCTGTTAGAAGTCTATGAGAATGGGGATCCTGGCTGCAGATGTCTGTCTGCAAGAGAAAGGGGGGATCCAATTATAAATGAAATGAATAGAGGTTTGTTCAGGAGCCGGCATAGACACGGAGGAGGGTTCAGGAATGTTTAAGGGGTATCAGCGGGCCGGAGACGAGTCTGAGAAGCAAGGTCAACTTTAACGCACGCGGCCCAAACGAGGAAGATCATGGAAAAAGCCAGAAGACAAGCATCACGTGAAGGGGCGTCTCTCGAGGGGCGTCTCAAAATGTTATTGTTTTGTATTAGGGACAGCACCCCTGGGTGGAGTTAGAGCAGATGCCTGAGGACCCTTCAGAGAGCGGATGGGTAGGCAGAGAGGGGTCATGACTGGCGATTGTAGGTTTACACTTAGAGACTAAGAGTGGATGATCTTCTCAGGAAGTCATTCACAACTGACACCTTTTTGTAGGTTGAGATCTTGTTAAGTAGGGATACCATCTAGATCAGGGTAGGGACAGCCTAACCTGTATTTTTCTCCTGCTGTAAATGTCAGGGAGATCGCAATTTGTGTCCATGCTCGCAGCTTTATTAATCTTAGAACTAGTGCTGGTAGTATTCTTTGCTCGTCTGAGGGCTTTCAGAGAGCACATGTATGTAGTTGTACCCGTATATCTTTTGAATCTCATCTTGAGATGTCTGTACCTCCAACTTACTCTAACCTTATAATAAATCTTTGAAAGCTAGAAGTAGTCTGTGGTTCTTCCGAGTCAAGCTCGTTACTGATTGAACTAACCTGGTATTATATGCACCTTCTTTCCTCAATGACAGGCAATAAAGGTTCAGTCGACCAGAATCGGGGTTTAGATCAAGAGTGATAAGATATTGATCAAATCTCGAGCCCCAGCAGTTGGTAGCTATAGAGGATGGTTGCCTTCTTGAGGACGGTGACCTAGGCCAGGTTAGCTTACCCCAAGGCCCCTAGAGATCGATGATCGGAAGAACAGCCCGCCGAAGAGGATCCGGATGACGTGAGACAAGAAAAGCAGCAGTATCGGTCGAGAGTGAGTATAAAGGGTCATGCGTGTTAGATTGCGGTGTTTTTGTGTTGTATGTATGTTGTAATGTCTGGCGGAGTTGAATGCCTGTAGAGTGATTGTGAGACAGGTTGTGAGCGCGCGCAACCGGTGCAAATCTTAAGTTCAAAGAAGAGCTTAAGTGGTTCGGGTGTATCGGACATCCAGAGTAATTGTCAACCAGTGTGAAGGGGGTCATGAGGTACCATTGATCGCCCGCAGGACCGTGATAGGGGGAACGTAAGAGTGAGTGCGTGAGTAACGGACGCTGGTCGGAAGTTACTGTGTGTAAGCAACCTATCAGAGAGACGGAAGACATTTCGTCAGTTGTGGTGACAATTACAGATAGACTGTGGACGTACAGTCAGGAGAAGTGACGGCTTGGTCGGAAGTAGTCATTTTTTCAGTGTATGAATGGGACGCATGCATGACCGGGAGACGAGCTGAGAAAGGAGGGGTGCTGCTGCGAAGCGGAGACTAGTGACGTCAGAAAGTGCCGCGCTGGGATTGGTCGGCCGAAGCAAGACCGCGCTGTGATAGGCCAGCTAGCAAAGCCGCGCTAGGATTGGTGGATTGTCATCAGGAAGTAAACAGAATAGCGAGGTTGAAAATCGTACGTTTAATTATGAAATGTTTTAAATGGTTATGGGCGGCATTTAAGAGAGAGAGGCGGAGATCTTATGATGGGGAAGAAGCCCCGCCGGAGGGTACGCCGGCTTATTATATGGCGGCAAATGTTGGGCTGCACACAATATTATGGATATCAGAGTGGAGTAAGATTACAGAAGGAAATGAGGAATTGACGTTCCCAAAATACGGGACGTTCAGATTAGAGGTATTACACAGATTAAAAGCAGTCATGACCTCAATGAGACCTATGCCTAGACCGACACAGTTTGAAGCTCTCAATGCATGGATTAGGGCAGCGCACGAGAGAAACCTGAATAGACGCCAAGAAAGGGTGAAAAGATCGGTAAGAGCAGTACAGGATGCCAAATTGGATGCGGATGCCAAAAGATGGAGAGTGCATAACATTGAAGTAAACAAACTGTACCCAGTATTAGAGGTGACTCCAAACAAGAGCCCATGTGAGGAGGATGATGAGAGTGAGACAGATGACAGCCTGATAAATAGGTTACTAATAGATAGGCCACCCCCGTACAATAAAGAGACAGGAAAGGTCGAGCCATGCAGGGAAGGGGGGCCTGAGAAAGGGGAATATGGACCGCTTCCCATTACAGACTGGGATCCCACTAAAGAATCGTGTCAACCTAATCCGGTGCAGCAGGTAGTCGGAAGGTTTGTGGTACAAAGGGCCCCAGAAACGGAGTGTGCCACTTCCTACGCACTACCAGATGCCCTGCAAGTACCTGTTACTATAGGCCCTATAGTATCGATCTATGACCCAGAGAGAGCTAGAAGGGAGGAACAGGTACAGATGGACAGGGAGAGAGCGGAAATGGCAAGAAGGAATGAGACGATCAATTCCCCAAGTCAGTTGCCGAGACCAAGAGATTGGAGCACCCCAGTACATACAACAGTAGGTCCAGAGGGAGATCCGGAGGAGCTTAGATGGCCGACGGATCAAAGAGGATCAGGACGGAAATCCTTCCAGGAGTTAAACGAGTTCATGAAGAAATGGGATGAGGCAGTAGAGGCTCACAAGAGCATCATAGCAGCAGAAGCTGGAAGGGAAAGCCAAGATAGTAGGACCCGGACTCACTGCGGAGCTGATGAGAGTAGTCCGGAGAGGGACGAGAGAGGTCATGACAGTAGGGGAGACACCCATCAAGACAGGAGAGGAGATAGACCAGACCTGGAAATTAGGAGCCCTGAGTGTGGGGGGGTGTCTCGCCGGATTCACAGTGAAGGAGATAGGAGAACGCAGGAGTATAGAAACAGCTTTAAGTGCACTCACCATGCGTCTGACAATGATGGACAGAATGGGAGTTGCGAAAGGCCTCGCCATGACCACTGGGATCGCGGACAAGAACGCGGTCCGGGGGACATGGGGAGCCGAGAAGGAACTTACCATATACTGAGTGACACTAGGCAAAGAGGGAATAGCGACAGGGTAGAGAACAGCAGAGAACCCTGTCACGAAATAAGAGAGGCCAGAGAGAATGGACAAAATAGGAGTGGAAGAAACAGGCCCGTGTTTCATCACCTCCCGAGGCAGGATGGCCGAGCATGGGATCTGGAAAGATGGGAACAAGGGAGGACTCTCCTCAATTCCCCTGAGCCTAAGCGTAGGGCCCGGAGCTGGGACGGAAGAGAGACCAATGAGACACCTAACAAGGACATACTGAGAGCAGAGATAAAAGCCAAGAGACTTGATGTCGCCAGCTTAAAGTCAGATATAGATGACATGGTGGATGGTACACTACCTCTAGAAAGAATGGAAATGTATGAGCAGGATGAAATACTGTTCATGGCAAAGGACATCACTCGAAAGGCGAGAACAATCCATGAGAAATTAGTTGAACTAGCAGGCAAATATATGGTGGACCTGTCCAGGACCAAAGCATTGCAGGGTAACCATAGACTGCATTATTCAGATCGAGACCTAGATGAGAGAAGAACAATAGGATTGAAAACGCACATAAGGGAACTGATCACTGGAATAAGGACGTGGAGGGCACTGGATAAATGGGAAGAAAGGTGGTCCAAGAAAGGGACAGTCAGGAGAAGCATCCTTGGTATGACACCTGAGGGAGGACTACAGAGAGTAGAGGCATACCCTTTGCGTGAGGTTGCAAACGGGAACTATGTGCATGTGCCATGGAGTAGGGGGGACTTAGCAGCTTTTACCAACTCCTTCCCTAAATTAAGGGAGAACCCAGTTGAGTGGTACAAGCAAGTCGAGAGGTTTGTAAAAATCTCTAAAGTCCTATGGATAGATTTGAACACTCTGTTTGACATAGTGGTACCAGGAGACTTGTGGACAGCATGTAAGGTTAGCGCTGAGTGGCCCACAGTAGAGCCAGAGAGAGATGCACGGACTAATGGACCGTCTGGGACAGTAATGGCCAAATACGAGAGAGTGATGACTTGGCTGAAAGAAAAGGTGCCAATGCAGGACATAGATTGGGTAAAAATAGATCGAACTAGACAGGAACCCAAAGAGACAGTTCATGAATATTATGAGAGATTGCTGAAAGCGTTCAAGCAATACAGTGGGTTGGACGTAATGGATCCTAAAGACATAGGGCAGTTTGTGTCTAAATTTGTTTTGGGCTTAAGACCAGACATTAGTTTAATGATTCAGCAACACTTGATTTGTTGGCAAAACAAGCCTTTGGATGAAATTCTGAGATATGCAAGGTACTGTTGTGATGAGATAGATTCGAAAGCAAAGAAGCTAAAAGAAAAATTGATGGTGGTACAGATGCAGTCAGCTAAAGGGGGACCACCGCAGCAGCAACAGGGAACAGGCACCGGGGGCAGGAAGCAGAACAATCAGAACAAAGGTGGCGAGGAGAACTCCAATTTTAGACCTAGAATAGACATAGCGGCATTGAAAAAGACGACTAGGTGCCACCAGTGTAACGAGGTGGGGCATTGGAAACGCGAGTGTCCCTACAATGTAGAAATCGGAGGGCAAGAAGTGGAGGAGGAAGAAGTCCAAGGTGTTCCAGGAAGAGGGGTAACGCCTTATCAGGGAAAGGTGCTCAAAGGGGGGACTCCACCTCCACGAGCCCAGTTCCCTCAGGCACCTAGAATAGGGACAACGGGAAAACCCTATAGACAGATGCCTCTTTTTGTAGGAGGAGAAGAGTGCTACTACGTTGATCCCCTAACAGGACAGAGAGTGGAAAGAGAAGACTGTACCCTCGGGGCAGCCTTAGAGGTGGATCAAAGGGGACCCTATGTTGAGGCAGAAGTGGCAGGGTGCCCCACGACATTTCTAGTGGACACAGGAGCCACTCGATCCACGATAAGGTCAGCCGCAGTTCCAGGCTTGCCCATGTCTGGAGAGACCATACAAGTGGTGGGGGTCGCAAACAGAAGAATAACCAGTCAATTGACAGAACCAGTACAGGTGAAAATAGGGAAATACAGTGATGATCATCAGTTCGTGGTTTGCGATTCTAGTCCTGTATGCCTATTAGGAAGGGATCTTTTGTGTAAATTGAACTGTACAATATACTGCACCCCGCAAGGAGTGGAGGTATTGACTAATGATGATGATGCCGATTTCAAAGTCGCTAATTCGAGAATATGTGTGGAACTGTATCCCACCTTGACAGTGGATGAGCTTCCATGGGACCTAAGGGAGACTGTGGCCCCAGAAGTGTGGGATTTCACTGGGGAAGAGATTGGATTGGTCAAAGGGGTAGACCCAGTGAAAATCATAGTAAAACCGCATGCTGAGTTCCCAAGAACACCCCAGTACAAATTGACTCCAGAAACGATTGCTGGTATAAAACCCGTGATCGAGTCCATGATCAAGCAGGGAATACTGAAGGAAATCGTGGGAAGTCCATGTAACTCCCCGATTATGGGTTTGCAGAAACCAAACGGAAAATTCAGGATAGTACAGGACCTTCGAAAGATTAATAACATAGTCGTTTCATGTTGTCCAGTGGTACCGAATCCATCTGTGATATTGTTTCAGATACCGTTCCAAGCTGAATGGTTTACAGTGATAGACTTGTGCCAGGCTTTCTTTTCGATCCCTTTGGACGAAGAGAGCCATTTTCTTTTCGCATTTAAGCTGGAAGATCGCGTACTAACATGGTGTCGTATCCCCCAGGGGTATACAGAAAGCCCATCGATCTTTAACCAGCTGTTGAAGAAAAATCTTGAAAGTCTAGTGCTGCCCCAGAAGTCAGTTCTGGTCCAGTACATAGACGACCTGCTTGTGGCGTCAGAAACAGAAGAAGCTTGCAGGGAGGACTCCATTGCTTTGCTAAATCACCTAGCTGTAAATGGACACAAGGTGTCCCCGGGAAAATTACAGTACTGCCTGACAGAAGTGCAGTACTTGGGGCACAGGATTGAGAAGGGCAAACGAAAAGTGTCACCAGACAGGATAGAGGCGATCATGAAGATGAATGCGCCTAAGACACAGAGAGAGGTCAGGATGTTCCTAGGGATGGTGGGGTATTGCCGACAGTGGATAGCCAACTTTTCACTGAAAGCAAAACCACTGCAAAAACTGACGCACAAGGAGGTGAGTGATCCGGTACCATGGGACAAGGACTGTTTGATGGCGTTCCTGCAGTTGAGAGAGGACCTGTGTCGTGCTCCTGCTCTGGGAATGCCTGATTACAATAAAATATTCTTGCTCTACTGTTGTGAAAGAGAGGGTTGTGCGTTGTCTGTGTTAGTCCAAATTCATGGGAATGCCCGTAGACCAGTTGCCTACTTTTCGGCTACCTTAGATCCAGTAGCCGCAGCGTTGCCCGGATGTCTCAAATCCGTTGCTGCAACAGGTGTCAGTATCGAAAGATGTGAAAATATTGTTATGGGGCACCCGTTAGAGGTATATGTGCCCCATTCTGTTGAACTGTTAATGACCAGGACCAAAACACAGCATCTGACCAATAGTAGTCTCACGCGCTATGAGCAAGTCATTCTTGCTGCAGAGAACGTGACCCTCAGGAGATGCTCTGTTTTGAACCCTGCTACCTTGATGCCACTTCCAAGTGATATCGATGATGAAATATGTACAGACCATGACTGCCTTGATGTGACTGAACTATGCACCAAACCGAGACCTGACATCGTCGATGAGCCACTGACTGACCCAGATGAAGTTTTCTTTGTCGATGGCTCATGTGTAAGAGACGAAGTTGGGCAGTTGAGAGCAGCTTACGCTGTATGTACAATAATGGGAGTTGTGGAAGCTGGATGCCTGGAAGGAGTACACTCCGCTCAGGTAGCTGAAATTGTTGCATTAACGCGTGCCTGCCTGACAAGCAAACAAATTCGAGTCACCATATACACCGATAGCCAATACGGTTACGGGGTAGTTCATGATTACGGGCAGTTATGGTCTCAAAGAGGTTACATGACTTCTTCAGGCTCTCCTATTAGGAATGGGGAGTTTGTTCGTCTGCTGTTAGAAGCCTTGCAATGTCCGGCATCCATTGCCGTTGTAAAATGTACTGCGCATACCAAAAATATGGACTTCGTGTCACAAGGCAATAGATATGCCGACGAAGTCGCAAGGTACTGCGCAGAACAAGGGTACTCTTTCACGGAGGTGAAAGTGGGTGGAATACATGTCAGAACTGAATTAGCCATGGTTTTGGAAACTGTAGACTCTTGGGATGATCTGAGAGGTATGCAGGAAAGTGCACCAGACTTTGAAAAGCAAACATGGGAAACTGCAGGATGTGTGTTAAGTGAGGCTCATTTCTGGGTGTCCGCGGATGGAAGAGCAGTGTTACCCAATGAGATGGTGAGCCCAATGGCCAGATTGATTCACGGTTCAGCACATCTAGGGAGAGACGCTATGCTGAGAGTATTCAGGCAGACCTGGTACAATCCTAAATTTAGAGTAGCAGCAGAAGCAGTGTGTCAGCGTTGTGTGACCTGTCAGCAGTTAAACATAGGGAAAAGAACACCAGTTGCATTGAGTCACATAGGGAGGTCAGGAGGTCCATTCAATCGGATGCAAATCGATTTCATAGAAATGCCAAGGTGCAACCGCCTTCGTTATGTCCTGGTGGTTGTTTGCATATTTTCCAGATGGGTCGAGGCATACCCTACACGCAGGTGTGACACCCTCACAGTAGCCAAACTATTGCTTAGAGAGCTTATTCCTAGGTTCGGGGTACCGGCCTCTTTGGAATCAGATAGGGGAACCCATTTCAACAGCGAGCTTGTAAAGATGATTTGTGCGGCTCTAAACATTGACCAGAAGTTGCATTGCAGCTATCGACCAGAAGCTTCAGGAATTGTGGAGCAAATAAACTGCACGATAAAATCCAGGATTGCCAAGATGTGCTCATCAACGTCCCTGAGTTGGCCTGATGCGCTGCCATTAGTCCTCATGAGCATTCGTAGTACCCCAGACAGGAGAACGGGGTTATCACCGCACGAGGTGTTAATGGGGAGAGCAATGCGATTGCCGTCTGTGCCAACGGCTGCACTGTTAAATATCACAGATGATATGATCCTGGACTATTGTAAGGGGCTGTCTGACGCCATTCATTCTGTGTCCCTTCAGGTGCAGGCTGCCGAGGTTCCATCGTGCCAGGGCCCGTGTCATGACCTGTATCCTGGGGACTGGGTCCTGGTGAAAAAACACGTGAGAAGAAGCTGCCTAGATGTTCGTTGGCGTGGGCCCTACCAAGTCATCTTGATCACGAACACAGCAGTGAAAGTGGGAAGCCTTCCCAATTGGATCCACGCGTCGCATACGCGGAGGGTTCCAGCACCTCTGGAAGAAACAGCTCCTCTCTCGGATGTAAGTCCAGAAGCGGACAGAGAAGCCATAGAGGGGGCCAGCCAAGCTGTAGAGGTGCGAGAGGAAGCAGGAAACAAGTCTGACCAGGCTGAGGACGGTCAGTACAACAGTGAGACGGACGACGCTACAGAAGGAGGAAGTAGCTGGGAGGACGTGTCGGACTCCGACCCAGCCGACAGAGAGCGAGAGCCAAGCCGAAGGACAAGGAGCAGAAGGGTACGGCGTGGAGAAGCCAGTTGGCCGCAAAGAAGGAGTTCAAGCCTGAGGTCAACGCCAGAGAGAACCCTTGCTCCAATATCGGAAGACTCAGACCCGGAAGAAGGTGCTCAGGGCGCTGCAGCACCAGATCTGAGAAGATCAAGGAGAGTACGTGTGCCTAACAGAAGATACGCCACCCCGGAGTGGGCATATGTGGAGACAGATGTCTTGGGAACGAGCGACAGGGAGGATCAGAGCGGTGCTGGTGTCCTGCTCTGAACCCATCATCAAGGTGGAAGTAAAGCTGTTAGTGCCCGGAGTCGAAGCAGAAGGGACACTAACTTTCACACTCCCCAGCCCTCCCCGCTTAAGCAAGTTAAAGCACATGTTTTTCACTGAATTGCAATTCCCCGACTTTGGAACCAAGGTAACAGACCATGAGGAGCACATCCTTCGCTTGGAAATATTGAACTATGCTATTCAAGCTGCAGGCTCAGGCCTAATCGTAGATGCTTAAAAGACTTTTGTAAATAAGCAAGAAGAAAAAGAAGATTACCTAGCGCCCAGGAAGCAGAGAATCTTAGGGACTTCCCTATAAGTTGATGGAGAAGGGTTAGGGATGTCTGTGTAAAAAGCTCAAAAGACTTTTGCAAAAGAGGATTGCCATTTTTCAAAGGTGTGGTTCTAAAGACTGAAAGATTAAAAGAGACTGTAAAGGAACGGAAAGAAAAGAACTTTGTGTTAAAAGAAAGAAAAGAATCATACCGTCTGAAGAAATGGAGACCGGCACCCCGAACAGAAAGGCCAAATGTATAATAGGCACACTAATAGTAGGAGTGATTTTTCTTATAGCCTTAGTAGTAACAGTATCCTATGTTATGGGACATGAGAGTGAGGCAAAGGTAACAGATGACAAGGCTGTAGTGACACCAAAACCCACTGTTGCTGGTAAGAAGGGGGAAAATGTACAGGAGAAAGCGTTATTAGCAGCAGAAGTCCGTAGGTTACATATGGATGAGTCCCAAGGCGACTATAGGTCAAATGCTTATGCTAAACTTTTGTACGAATACGTGGATGCCATGGAGGTCAAAGACTGCTACGTATGTATGCAGTTGCCGGCGTCTGTAGATGAAGGCATTAGATATCATCACCTCCCGCTAACATATGGCATTACATGTAGCTTATTGCTTAGTATATTTTATGGGCGAGATAGTTTTGAATACTATTTCTCCAACTACGATTCTGTGTTACCAGAAGTCCCAAATTACAAGCAAATGAATAAATGGGACTACTGGAAGAGTGAAGACAGATTGGCCAAGTTCTTAATTCCATGGATTACTTTAGATACTTCACATGCCCGAAGAAATAACCTGACATGCAAAGTGTCAGAGGTCGAGAAGAAGTTTATAGGGCAGGTGGATGATCGATATAGGAGGCAAAGGATCCTGAAGAAATCAGGACAGGGGAAACCGATTGGACCGAAGAAGAGAGGGCACACAAGAGAAAAGGTAGTAGTGGTCCAATAGCTTTAGATAAAACGCAAAGAGGAAAGTTATGTCTTCACAGAGCCAAAACATATTACGAAAATGTATTCGTAGGAGCAGTCAGTTGTGAACATGCTTTCAATTTAGAATATTATACCAAGGATTTCTTGAAAGGAATGCAAGTGATTCCAAATGTATATTTTGTATGTGGGAGAAATGCCTACGTGAGACTACCTGACAACTGGTATGGATCATGTTATTTGGCAATTGTCTTCCCCAAAATATACCATGCCCAAGATTTAGAGATCATAGAGGGCAAAGCTTTGGCGAGAGGAAGAAGAGACCTAAGAGAGGCAGAAATGGTTGGAGACGTATTTGGAGCTGCATTTCCTATTTTGGGATTAATCCTTAATGATGTCAAAATCAGGAGACTGGCTACAGTCGTAGACAGGTTGTCTGCTAGCACTGCTAGGTCCTTAATGTTGGTGGAAGGAGAGATGCAATCGATAAGGGCCATGGTGCTCCAGAACCGTCTTGCATTAGACGTCCTGCTAGCAAAAGAGGGCGGAGTCTGTAAGGCTTTGAAGGTTCAGGAATGTTGCACTTACATTCCAGATAATTCAAAACCTCTGGAAAAGGTCATTATGAATATAACTAATATTCACAAAGAGATCGAAGACCTAACAAAAGAAAATGTTTGGGAAAAAGTGGGTCATGGAATGGGAGAAGTTGGAGGTTGGTTCGCCAACATAGGAAGGAGTTTTGTTTGGTACATACTGAAACCTATCATCATAATAGTGATCTGTGTGATCATGTTGTGGGGATTGGTGAGGTCGTATCAATGGTACAGATCAAATAGGTTGGAAAGATCTAGGAGAGAGCAGCTACAGAGATTGGCTGCTATACAAGACAATCAGTACAGGAGCTTGAGAGCTCTAGAAACACAGAAACGAGGAGCATTAGCGATTACTTCAGTTTAAGTGTTGGTGATGACCCCGAGAGGTCATCAAAGGGGGGAACTGAGAGAGCGTAAACTGAATAAAATGTATGAGTACCTTAGAATTTCATGTAGTAGGCATAAATCATAAAGAGAAATGCTATGAGTGCCGACATTATATTCGCCTATATTCGAATTGTGTAGTTAACTTAGAGAATACATATAGAAGTGGAACTAATGAAGAAATGAGTGCAATGTATAACTTTATTAGATGTGATTAATCATGGTCCATGTTAAATGTAGCTGCTAATGGGAAAATGGCGTGCTGCAAGCACAGAAAGAGACAGGCCTCATTCATGGCCATGATAGAAAGAATTAGAATGGTATACCTTTCATTTGCAAGGACAGCACTCATGTTATGATCATATTGTTTATTTGTTAGATTTATATTCCATAGATGTGTTTCCTTCAATAGATGTGAGTTCTTTTTATTAATCCAGAAATGATGCTAACATGTTATTTTAGTTAACTACTGCGAGAAGGGCTGTAGGCCTAAAGTTCTAAATCTGCACGTATTGGCAAAGGCTGACTTGTGTCTAGAAATTGTTGCAAACTTCTGTTAGAAGTCTATGAGAATGGGGATCCTGGCTGCAGATGTCTGTCTGCAAGAGAAAGGGGGGATCCAATTATAAATGAAATGAATAGAGGTTTGTTCAGGAGCCGGCATAGACACGGAGGAGGGTTCAGGAATGTTTAAGGGGTATCAGCGGGCCGGAGACAAGTCTGAGAAGCAAGGTCAACTTTAACGCACGCGGCCCAAACGAGGAAGATCATGGAAAAAGCCAGAAGACAAGCATCACGTGAAGGGGCGTCTCTCGAGGGGCGTCTCAAAATGTTATTGTTTTGTATTAGGGACAGCACCCCTGGGTGGAGTTAGAGCAGATGCCTGAGGACCCTTCAGAGAGCGGATGGGTAGGCAGAGAGGGGTCATGACTGGCGATTGTAGGTTTACACTTAGAGACTAAGAGTGGATGATCTTCTCAGGAAGTCATTCACAACTGACACCTTTTTGTAGGTTGAGATCTTGTTAAGTAGGGATACCATCTAGATCAGGGTAGGGACAGCCTAACCTGTATTTTTCTCCTGCTGTAAATGTCAGGGAGATCGCAATTTGTGTCCATGCTCGCAGCTTTATTAATCTTAGAACTAGTGCTGGTAGTATTCTTTGCTCGTCTGAGGGCTTTCAGAGAGCACATGTATGTAGTTGTACCCGTATATCTTTTGAATCTCATCTTGAGATGTCTGTACCTCCAACTTACTCTAACCTTATAATAAATCTTTGAAAGCTAGAAGTAGTCTGTGGTTCTTCCGAGTCAAGCTCGTTACTGATTGAACTAACCTGGTATTATATGCACCTTCTTTCCTCAATGACAGGCAATAAAGGTTCAGTCGACCAGAATCGGGGTTTAGATCAAGAGTGATAAGATATTGATCAAATCTCGAGCCCCAGCACATGTGATGCCCCACTAACAGTGCCAGGCCCCATGCACCAGCCCACGAGACCATTGTTTCTGGATGCTGTTGTGACTTTGCAACATAATCACACGTTCAGCAAACAGAGGTTTCGCCATTTTCATATCCAAAGCAGAAGGAATGTGCAAATGCAGAAAAGATCTTTTTGCTGCTAAACTGACTGGGTTGAAAGGACAACACAAACTAATTGATCTTCGAGTTGTCATCGGTTTTAATAGAAGAATAGGCCCACTAAGGGCAACACTGCGCTGTCTTAATACGTCGGGAAAAATCCTTCCAACAGTCATGCTCAGAATGACTCTGATAAATTCAAATGATACCATTGGAGCTTTAAATTCGCGCAATCTGAAAAACTGTCCAGAAGAGAGATTATTCCTGTGAGCAAGCTGATGGTGGCAATCATACATATAGCCTTTCTCTGCACAGATGGTGTAAAAGTGCCCCCCTCTGATTTCTAACATGCTTCCAGTGGTATGTACCAGTGAGTTCAGATAGCGATTTTCATTAGTGTCATTTACTTAATCAAATTATTTTTAGTTCCTCTCCAAATCATGAGGACATCATCAATACAGTTCCAAATTTTAAAAGCACAGAGATGCGTTGTATTAACAACAATATGACGCATTCATGTGCTTTCCCCTGGAGCACAATTGGCTGCCATGTGCCATCACAGGCCCCCTTGCGTCATAATGCAAGTATGCCTGCATGTCGCGATGATTATTTTGGTGCAGAAAGGTATACCTTTCTGCAGAAAAACAGTAATTGGTGGCATTTTCATCTTTCTATGTGTGCTGCAGAATGCATCACACACCGAAAGACGAAAAAACAAGGAGAAATAAAAGTATTCCTCCTTGTTGCGCCACTCCTACGATTCCCCTGAGGAGGCGTAGGATTCTGACACATTTCCAGCTTTACAAAACGCTGTAAATCTGGGAATTTGCCAAGTTCCATGGATGTTGCATGAACCACCCACAGCAACACCCATGGAATGCCCCTGTCAACCAGAGTAATGTATGAAAAGGGCCCATCAATCAATCAATCATATCATTTGTAAAGCGCACTACTCAGCCGTGAGGGTCTCAAGGCACTGGGGTGGGGAATGCTGCTACTGCTCGAAAAGCCAGGTCTTGAGGAGTTTTCTGAAGGTCAGCAGGTCTTGGGTCTGCCGTAGGTGGATGGGGAGGGTGTTCCAGGTCTTGGCGGTGAGTTGGGAGAACGATCTGCTGCCGGAGGTCGCTCTTCGGAAGCAGGAGACTGTGGCGAGGGAGAGGTCGGTGGAGCGGAGTTGGCGGGTGGGGGTGTAGAAGCTGAATCGTCTTTTGAGGTACGTTGGTCTGGTGTTGTGGAGTGCCTTGTGTGCGTGTGTGAGGAGCTTGAAGGTTATCCTCTTGTTGACCAGGAGCCAGTGCAGGTCTCTCAGGTGGCGTGTGATGTGGCTGCGGCGAGGCATGTCGAGGATCAGGCGTACATAGGCGTTCTGGATGCGTTGGAGCCGTCTCAGGAGTTTGGCCGAGGCTCCTGCATTGAGGGCGTTTCTGTAGTCCAACCTGCTGCTGACGAGGGCCTGGGTGACCGTTCTTCTCGTTTCAGTGGGGATCCACTTGTAGATCCTGCGGAGCATGCAGAGGGTGTTGGAGCAGGAGAAGGAGAAAAGTTGACCTGTCATGGAGAGGGTGGAGTCGAGGATGACCACTAGGTTGCGTGCATGGTCGGTGGGTATTGGGGCGGTTCCCAGTGCGTTCGACCACCAGGAGTCGTCCCAGGCTGCAGGGGTGGATCCGAGGATGAGGACCTCCCTCTTGTCCGAGTTCAGCTTCAGTCGGCAGTTCCTCATCCATCCAGCTATGGCTTTCAATACTTTGTGAAGGTTGCTTTTGGCAATGTGGGGAACCTTGGTGAGGGAGAGGATCAGCTGGGTGTCATCGGCGTAGGAGATGATGTTGAGGTTATGCCGACGTGCGACGTGGGCGAGCGGTGCCATGTAGATGTTAAACAGAGTTGGGCTGAGGGATGAGCCCTGTGATACGCCGCAGATGATCTTGGTGGCTTCGGAGCAGAAGGGGGGAGGTGCCAGTCCAGGGCCTTCTCTTGAATCCCGGCATTGTGGAGGCGTGTTCGTAGTGTGTGGTGCCAGACTGTGTCGAAGGCGGCTGACACCACACACTACCTCGTGACCACATCAAAACGCCCATAAATACAAGGCATGCAAAGTCACACAGGTTGACTTTATCTGGCCTTGTAAATATGAGCAGGCTCCAAGCGCTATCAGTGCATCAGACAAAATGACGTAACAGCCTTGTAAAGGAGGCCCCAAAATTATAGTAACTGCTACAGACTAGTGCTAATTAAATGATTTTATGGAAAAGAGATTCTAATGTCAGAATTAAAGCATCACAGTCTATTAACGAGGCTGCATGCCACGTATACAATGACAGATCCATAAAGGGTGCCCATTTTTAAGACATCATTTGGGGGCGAAATGAGAAATAATTATTAAGGTGTTCAGATACCAATAATCTGAGGACTTGGTTCCAAAGCGACACAGCGGGAGCAGGTCCGATGGGTGGAAATTGATCTCTATCAGTTATAAATTATACCTTCATAAAATTAATATTTGATATAAAATTATATTTCATGATTAAAGCGATCACCTGCGCTAATACGCTCACTTAAAATTCAGCCATTTCGAAATTGGACTACTTCTACAGTGTGGCAATCAGACCACTTAAACTATCTCCTAGTAACTTTTTTAAAGTGGGTAGAAATTAAGAAACAGACTCACTTTAGATTAGGTTGCTCTTTAAAAAATAAAACATGGTGGATGGTTAGCAGCATAACGTTGTAGTGAAACGCAAAACTCCAGTGCAATTAATTTGTAGTGAAATAAAAGTACTACTGTAAAAATGAAATGTAGATCGCACATGTGCAACAACTGAGGATTCTCCGGTACTAAAAATGTGTTTATTCTCCATTTGTCCAAGATATTGTTATTGTTTATAAAGAACAGAAACATCAGTTTTATACATGTTTAAATACAAGAAAAATAAGGTGCATACATAGGATATAATGTTGAACATTTTGTGTCCCTCTATTAGGAGATAGTTTTCGAAATCAGTTTCAAATGGCATGCTGGGGAGACAGAATTTCAAATGTACCCAAATTAGTGGAACATTTCTATGGGACAATATCTTTTCCGCAAAGTAGGCGGACATTATTAAGTGACATTGTGTACCTGACATATGGAAGTGCATTTTTTCTGTTGCTATTTATTTCTTTTTTTATAGCAACCCACCATGTTTCGGCAATTAATTGGTTGCTTTCAATTTTAGGTCCACCAATGAAATATTTCTCTAAAATAATTTTGACAGAAAGATAGACATGAATAGTCAATATTAACATTGTGCACATTATTCAAATTATTTTTCCAAAAGGTCTCTCAACTGTACATGGTGGAGCCTGCCCAACTCTTGTTGGCCGGGAACTGTTTGGGATATACAAATAGTCCATTACACTGTGCTTACATAATTGTTTGCCTGTAACACTGTAATAAATGTAATATACTTTCCCATTGAGACACTTGCCTTTGTCCTGTGGGATACTCTGCTTGTTCAGTTTCCCATTAGCTTACACACAAATTTGCAAAGACGCCACAACTATAAGGAGTATACTGTATAACTAATTTTCTCAGTGAGACATTTGCCCTCTTCCTATCAATCCCAAACTTGATGCTATTCCCATGTACTCATCTCACACTGGAGATGCTAAAAATGGACAAAGCTCACTTATCTGCACATCTCCCACTGTGTTTCCCATTTTTAAAAATGGGGCCTGGACCAGCTCAATAGTTTCTCTTTTCTTTCTGGCTCGTTGATCTTTCTACCCAGATGTTCCCATTCTTAAGTATGTTAACTATATTTAATTGCACCTAGCTCACTTCCAAACAGTGCTTAATTTGTGCCGTTGGTTTCCAGTGCTGAGCACCTGCACTCAATTGTCAACACCGGCGCTTGTGACAGTCTGTCACAAGGTGGCACTATCTGGCTAATTTGGAGATTACCACAACAACAGTTAATTATTCATTCAATATACATTAAAATGACTATTCCCTGCCCCCCAAGCCATTCTTATAGCTTTAGGGGTTGTATGATGTTACATCGCAATCTTTTAGATCGCGTTACATCAGAACGCAGGTTTTACAACGCAAGTCGTTACCACGACTTGCGTTGTAGGGTGCTGGACTTAGGAATAGTTAGATTTACTATTCCAACACCAGCCTACGTACAGCAGGGAAGGTGTTGGAATAGTAAAATTACTATTCCTTAGTCTAGAGCGCCCTCCAGCGAAAGTCGTGGTAACGACTTGCGTTGTAAAAGACGCGTCGTAATGGCAGCGCTGTGTTTTGACTGCGTTGTCATAGATGTTCCCCGCTTTAGGTTGCCTGAAATAGTCCGAATTGTCATACTTGTAGGAGTGTGATGCTTAATAGTTGTGTTGTTACTATCATTGGCAGCATGGCATGGGTGGTGTGGTGCAAGCTGCAGTGGCCTCCTCACGAGAGCCCTGGCACTTATTGTTTTAAAAATTAAGCACTGCGAAAAACACAGTTGTACAAAATAATGGAGAGGATTATGTAGTATACACCAAGCACCCATATGGGGTGCAATATCACATATGCAATTATACTGCGTTAGGAACCGGGACGGGGGGAGGGTGCAATGATGGAAAGGGAGGGATGGAGCCTAACAAGCATCCAACACTTTGTCCTTGTCATCATAGTTGTACAGGTAACATGCAGTACAGGGCATCACTTGTCCCCTTTTTTGATGCAGCCAGATCCCCTGTGATAGCTACATAATAGACGTTACTGGCGGGGCCCTCCAGCTGGGAGAGGGGTGTTGGGAGAGTGTGTGTCTGCGTAGGTCTCCTTACTAGTTGTCCTGTCTAGGAAGATGTCTTGTGTCTCGTCCTGCAGCTCCACATTGAAGAGGAGAGGTAGGTGGGGTGAGAAGAGGGGAGGGAGAAATATGTTGCCGGGGTCGGTAGCAACTGATGTAAGGATATACCCAGTGCACATATGACAAAGTTGCGTCCCGATTGTGGGGGGGGGAGGAGGGAGGCGTGCAACAGGTGGGGGGGTGTAAAAATAGCTGTCCGTAATAGTGGGGATGGTGGGGAGATATGCGCTGGTTCCCTTACCCGGGGAGGGATGGGGGGTGGGAAGGAGAGGGGAAGGGATAAGAAGAAAGGGAGGAGAGAGTGAGAGAGGAGAGAAGAAAAGGTGGGAAGGATAATGGGGGAGACAGAGCAGATAGATGGGGAGATGGGTGGATAGAGTAGGTGGGCAGGTCTTAGATGATGGGCTCTCGGAGGAAGGGAGCCCATGTTTGTTTAAACACCCCCTCCTGGTACTTCACACAGTGAATAACTCTTTCATGGGAGGCCATTTGTATAATTGCCACTGTCCAGTTCTCTAGCAAGGGGGGTAAATGACCACCATTGGCGCAGGATACAGAGTTTGGCTGTGGAGAGCGTAGTGTGGAATACACAGCGTTGTGGACGGGTGAGTTCAGGGGAGTCTCTGATGTCTTGCAAGAGTATGACGTGAGGGGTTAAGGGAAGGTGTAGGGACATGGACTCCCTAGGGTTTCACTAATGTGGGTCCAGAAGGGCTGGACCGAAGGGCATTCGCACAGAATGTGGGGTATTTCGCAGCCTGGTCCCGGCATCTCCAACACTTAGAATGCGGCAGTAGTCTGGCTTGTTGTAGTATAAGGGGCATCCAGTACTAGATGTGTAGTGTCTTAAATAAGCAGAATTTCAGTTGAGGTTCACGGGCTCCCTTGTCTAGGGCTTCTACTACAGTCTTCTTCTTCCACTGTGATTTGCAATTGTGTCTGCCTGTTTGTGCGCAGGTTACAGAGAAGGAGCTGCGAATATAAGAAACACACCAAGGTACCATAGAGTCCTGGCATCACCCTCTTGTGATGGACCCATGTTGGTAAGTAGTCTACAATGGGAGAGGGTCGCAGCATCTAGGGTTGAGGACCTAAACATCGCCTGCTGCAGGAGTAGACAAAATTCTTCTCTGAGTTGGGGGAAGGGTTTTAGTCCCCCGTGTTGCAGGACCTAATCTAGGGTTTGTACTCCCACTGCTTTCCATTTGGGCCACTAAAGTGTTTGGCCATTGATACTGACGCTGTTGTTGCCCCATAGCGGAGCTTTTTCATGGAGACGGTGGTGGACGCCTACGAGTCGGTGCACAGACTGCCACGCTTGTGAATGGCCTGTATCATTGGATGTAGAAGGGGTAAGAGGGTGTGAGTACCATAGAGGGGGCCAAGGCCATCCCCTCACCTGAGGAGAGATTGTTCTACTGCTGCCCACTGTGGGGGATCAGGTGTATCGGGCAGTAGATATGAGAGCAGTGAGAGATGGAGTGCTAAAGAGTAGTGTTCTAGAGACAGGAGCCCTAATCCACCAGATCTGCGAGTCATAAGCTTGGCTTGATAGACGAGGCCGGGTAAATCCCCAGACGAATGCTCGTATCTGAGTGTCTATTAGCTGCAGTGTATCCAAGGGCACTACGATGGGCAGTATTCCCAGGATATATGTAAAACGCAGTAACTGCTTGAACTTTGCCCCACATGGAGAAGCCCAGAATGAACCATTTGTTAAAGTCAGTTTTAATTTGCATAACTAGGGGAGTCAGGTTGTCCATGACCATGTTTTCCAGGCCTCTGTTCAAAAGTACACCAAGGTATTTAGGACAGAATGGTTTCCAGCAGAAGGGATAGTCGTGGATTGAAGATTTTGTGGTGCCGGGGGAGAGTGGGAGGGCCTTGCTCTTATCCCAGTTCACTTTATAGCCAGATAGGGCAGCAAAGCTGTAAATGACCTCCAGGAGTGCCGACAGGGAATGTGAGAGGTCTCTAAGAGTGAGAAGAACATTGATGGCATAGAGGTATATTGAACCTAGGCCACCCTCAACTGGGATCCCCATTATGTGTGATGAGTGATGGATGAGAGCAGATAAGGATTACATAGAAAGCAGGAATAGGAGGAGGGAGAGTGGCCTCCTCTCCCGACCACTTATAGTATTCTGCAGGGAACCCGTCTTCCTCCGGCTGATTTATGGTAGGGTAGTTTGGCAAAGGCTGCTGCGACTGGTGACAGAACACCTCTGCTTCAATCCTCCTCTGGTATAAGTTAAAGAGATGTATAACTAAAGGTAAGTTAAGAAAGAATAAATATCACATCCTCATCATGGTTTCATCTTATAGAAATCAGCACCCTTGAAGTGGCGATGTTCTGAGCATCATACAAACCAAATTGGCACTGAGTCATTGTATTTTACCAGAACTAAATATGTAAAGAAGCGCAAGACAAAGATTTTGGTGAGGCATTGCTGATCAAGGAGATGGGATGAAACAGTAATAATTAGGGCCTCATTTGAAGTTAGCTGGTAACATTATATAACATATATATATATATATATATATATATATATATATATATATATATATATATATATATATATATATATATATATATATATATATATCAATTCAAAGATGCTGGCATTGTTTCTCGAAACACAGCAGCCACGGACACCACGAAGGACTTTAAAGCAGCCAAGTTTTAATGTGCAAACAGAATGGCGATCTGGCAACCACTCTACGCGTTTCGGGACTTGCTCCCTTGTTCATATATATGTATTATATATACAGATATATAAATACATATATATATGTATATATATATATATATATATATATATATATATATATATATATATATATAAATATATATATATATATATATATATACACAGCAAGCTATTCTCCGAATCTGGAGCCCCCGACCCTTCAAGGCGGCCTCACGTAAAATGGGCTCGGAGTGACCCATCAAGAAACACCATCAAGTGTAGCACTGAGAGTGAGGCCCAATGCTGGAAAAAGAGGTTTTTAATCAGGCAGTTAGCAGCGCAGCGTTCTTCCATATACTAATGTTTCGGCGAGAGCCTTGTTCACAGCTGGAAGTCATAATCATGATTGGCAAGTGCGTGTGTGCCTGCTTTTAAAGAAACATCAGTCACCTGACAATGCATAAAAATACAAGTCCCGCAATGCATTGCAAACACATACTCAGCCATTATTCTGAAAGTTCACAATCTTTCTTTTACCATCGATATGGATTCAATGTTCTTACGTGCAATAACATTGTCTTGGTGTGGGATTATTCCATCAGAGTTGCCACGAATGACTTTAAAGCAGCCAAGTTTTAATGTGCAAACAGAAGGGCGATCTGGCAACCACTCTACGCGTTTCGGGACTTGCTCCCTTGTTCATATATATATATTATATATACAGATATATAAATACATATATATCTGTAAATATAATATATATATATATATATATATATATATATATATATTCACTGAAAAAAACCACAGGTTTCAGCGACTTTATAGTTAGTTGGACATTTCGCTCCCACTAAACCAGAGAAATGCGTCCGTTATAGTTAGTTCAGCTAACTAGAACTTGCGCCCCCGCAATGCACTGCTGATGACGTCACATATTACATCATTCATGACATGGTCAGTGACATCACTGATGACATCATCCAGTGACTGTATGTTTCTGTAAATTTTAAATATTTTATATAAATATATAGAAATGCCAAGGTGTATTGAAGAATGAGTGGGTTTATAAGTGTCTGAATGGATGATTTAGTAGGTGCATGACTGACTGTATAAGTGAGTGATTAAACGTGTCTTACTGAATGCATGGGTTAGTGACTAAACTGTGTGAATGCCTGTATCAGTCTTTCAGTTGGTGTGTAAGCGGCTGCATGGGTTGGTGAGTAGCTACATGAGTGTCAAAATGGGTTATTGATTGGTTGTCTGAGTATCTGTATGGGTGCCTGAGTGTCTGTGTGGGTGGGTGGAGGGTGTGTGACTCTGTGCATAGATGTGTAAGTGGGTGATTCACTGGGTGTATGGGTTCAAGAGTGCATCTGGGAAGGGCTGTATGGGTGGGTGAGTGTATATATGTTATAGTTATTGTTATTGTTAGAGACATTTGTAAAGCGCAACTGTTACCCTAGGGTGTCCAGGCGCTAGCTACAATCCTCCGAGAGAAGCATAGTTTAAGACCGGGATAATCAATCAATCAAAAAAACAAGGGCCATATTCTCAAGGAGCTATCGCTGAGTTATCGGCCCCTTAACACAGCCAAATTTACAATAAACTTACCACCCCATTCACAAGCTGGTGCAAGCAGCCCATATCAACAGTTTTTCGGCGATAGCAGCCGCAAAAACCATCGCCAAGCATGACCCCGGCAACTATCGCTAATGAGATGCAGAGTAGGTAGTCCCGAGCAAAAAGCACCACACCACAACATTCTCAACGACCAGACAGATTGGCGATAAGATCACAAAACATGCGATAAGGCGCGTTAGCACCAGGAAACTAACACCTGCTCTGACCTGGTGCAAAGTCGAACTAGAACCTGCACCACAAAAGAGAGCCCAGCTCAGAGCCACATCTGAAGACCGACAGATGCCATGGAGCCACAGAACATGCATCCAGGAGCACCAAGAGGGCAAAAACACCCACCGCCATCACCACCAGGACCCCTCCCCCAGGCCCCACTCTGGGCACCCCCCACCCACCCCCAGACAAAGATATGTCACATCAAACACACCGATTAATATACCAAATACCTTGCATGATGTCACACAATCTCATCTATTGACATGCATGCGTTTTCAAAAAAATGAGCATCACACATTGACCTTCAAAGCAACAAATGATAATTTATTTAAAAAAATACAGAACAGAAATGAAGACACATGGCAGCTCCCCTCGGGACAATCCGTTGGTCACAGCCTGCAAGACAAAAATCATGATGAAAAGGTGTTTCTTGCGCACATCAAAGGACAGAGAGATAGCGAAGGAGAGAGAGAGCAAAGGAGAGGGAGCGACAGAAAGACGAACAGAGAGGAAAAGAGAAATACGGACAGAGAGAGGGAGCAAGAAAGATGGACACAGAGGGAGAGCGAGAAAGACAGACAGAGAGGAGGAGAGAGAGAAAGACGGACAGAGATGGGGTGTGAGAGATAGACGGACAGAGAGGGGGAGAGGGAGATAGAGAATAGAAGAGAGGGACAGGGAGAGAGAGAATGCCGACACTGAGCAACCAGGCGACACTGCTCACCTGCTGCCACCGATGTGTCTCCAACCACGTGCTGGTATGAAGTGCAGTTCACCAGGTCCCACATCTTAGACAGACACGTCATCTGAAACAGAGTCCAGATACCTGAATGGCAAAGTACATACGAGTGCATGCAAGATCATCGTCTGTCCACCCCTGCGCACCCAGGCAGCTACATCACAGACCCTCCCGTGGCCCAGCTGTGCATGCCCGCACCTGCGCACCAAGGCAGTTGAACCCCAGACCCTCCAGTCACCCAGCAGTTCATGCCCACCCCTGCGCACCCAGGCCTCACCGCTCACCTTCCACCAAAGGTGTGCAGCAATGAGGGCCCACCATGTGCCAGTGCAAGCCCCAAACCCAGGGCCCGCAGACATGTCACCCTCCACATCATGCAGCTCCACCCCATGGGCCCCCAGGTCTCACATTTGGTGCTGGGTCTTGATTTCTCCATGGAAGAGGACATACCAGTGCACCCTGCATTATCTCAGGCTACACACCCGCTCAGCCTCATAGGTGCCACTCACTCTGTGATCCAGGAGATGACGCCATGTGGCGGTAGGCCCATGCTGCCCATTGGATCAGGCCTACATTGCTGTCCAGCATGTGCTGGATGGGTGTGGTGTGAGTGTAAACCAGCCATGAGGGAGTGGCCATAGCATTGTGACAACTAGACCTGTGAGCAGCAGATCACTACAGGGGAGTCCTGGCACATGTGTTGTTGCTGCCCCCCCTGGAACCTAAGCGTAGTGGGCTAGTCTGGCGAATGCCAGTCCAGCATAAGGGTTTGAACGATGACCCCAGGGTTATGTGCGTGGTTCTGTACCGGGCTGGTCAAGGAAGTAACAAATGTGTGTGTGGCTGTTGTTGCGTTGGCGCAATCCGGAGGACAACCGGCAATGTGTCACCCTGTGACCCAAGTCTAATGACATGAGCCACATGGACGTACGAGGAATTCACTGACCCTACATTCATCCATACTACCACACTTTAAAGACCATAGACATGACACATCTGTGTGATTTGGAATGTTTAATGCACATTCAGTGGAGTGTTGCATCCGGAGCAGTACAGAGCCATGCAAAGCCCACTTTCAAAGGTTGGCCCGTGGAGGGCCAGCCAGAGTCCTTCAGGGATTGAGAAGTCCAATGGAAGAGGAAGAGTACAGTCCGCAGTCTGATAGCTGTGACATTGGCAAACAATAGGATTAGGGCAGTCCATGTCGAGCTCCAAGGTGAGTGTACCAGAGTATATCAGCGGACAGTAAAAGGTGATGATGCAGAGGGCAGAACCAAGCTGAAACCAGCCACATGGCGGAGGTGAATGCTACAGTTTCCTCCGTGCCAGTAAGGAGGTTTCCTCCGCATCTTCGTCCTCTGCTGTTGCATGTGCTTCATGTGTGGGTGGTGCTGGCCTTTCTCCAGCATTGTGTGGCAGTGACACCTCAGATGGGGAAGATGTGGAGGTGGTGGTAGCAGCAGCATGCATCTGCGCCAGGCCTTGTGGCAGCAATGCCGTGAGGATGGTTTTGAGGTAATTGTGGAAACCCAGCTAACTCTCGCTGGCGTACAGCCATGGCAGCCGCTTTCTCCGCATTGGGTGCTCCATGTTCTCTGTGAGCCTCTACATGAGTCCCAACTTCTGGGCGAGCTCACTGGAGCCACCCTGACTAGACAGTCATTCTTGTCGCACAGTCAGGACTCTGGCGATGTCAGCCATGGTTTGTTGGACTGTTCCCATGAGGCACAGGATCAAGACTGATTTGCATATGGCCAGGTCTAAACTGGGGTGGCATGTGAGCAAAAAAATGATGGATTTAACCTAGCTCTCCTGACTGGGGGTGAATGTTTTGATTTGTTCTGCATTCCGTCCATCATTTTTGTGTCTTTTGCTTATGGTTCATTGGAGAGCATGAAGTGGACTGTGGGTGTCCATTAGGGACTGTGAGTGGTCCCTTATTGGATTTAGACACCCACGTATGGCATCTTGTTTGTCTGCCATGCGGTTGAAGCCCACCCACACCTGTTCAGCCAGCTGCTCCTGGCATCCCTACACACGGCGTTGGAAGGTCATGTGTTCTTCGTGGGGTCCTAGGAGGCAGCCGTGGTGGTGGGTGCTGCCTACTGTGTGGTCTGTAAAGGGGGTGGGTTCTCCTCCTTGCAGCTGGGCTGCTCTGCTCCTGGAGGTGGGCTGCTGAGACTGTCAATGAACTCTCAGAGGGCGTCGGAGTCAAAGGTTTCGTGGTCCTCTTTGTCATCAGAGAAGAGAAGTTGGGACTATTCTGCAGGAGGTGGTGATTGTCCCTCTGCAATGTGAAGGGGAGATGCAGTTTAACAATGTGTCTGCATGACTGTGTACATCCTGGCTGTTTCGGAGGGGCTGCCCATTTGCTGCAGGACAGTGGACATTTCAACACCATCACGGCTGTGTGTGTGTGCCTGTACATTATCTACTAACATTTCCCTGCAATGCCACTTGTGATTGGCCAGTGTCTACACCCAGTCGGCACCACTTGTGCCCTCTGTTCTGTGGTGAAATTGTTGTGGTTTGTGCTACTTCGTTGTCAATGTTGATGTGCTCTGCATGTGATGTGTGTGTGCCGCATTTAGGGGCAGTCGCCCCTGCAGCTCTGCTTCGGCTGCCCCTTATCCCTCTCATGCAGTGTGCCTCTGACTTCTGTGCTTATACAGTGCTGACATGTAGCATGCTTGGGTACATTGTTCTCTTTGTGGGAGTTGGGGTTTGGGGCATGGTTTGTCTGCTGATGTGCTCAGCTCAATTGTGCATGTGTGCCATTGTGCCCATCTCCCCCGTCCCCCCAGTCCCTGGTCATCACGCACCCTGGTGCTGTTGTGTCTGTTCCTGTTGAGGAGTGTCAGGTCCCCCGACTCCAGCCACCGTCTCTCCACTGATGACAGTGGACACCATTTCCTCCATGTCGTCTAGCTCCTCCTGTGGCGCAGGACTGCCACCTCCAATCTGCATTGCTGCCTTGTGGTTGTTTGCGAGTTTTTGCTTGGTTTTTCGCTTGGCATCATTCCAGCGCCTATTGACCTCGTCTATTGACCTATTCAACACTCCCACTTCATTCACCTTGTCCACAATAGACTGCCATAGTCAATTTTTTGTTGCCATTGACACAGTGGAGGTGACGAACAGTTGTTGACGGTGTTCAACCACCTCCGTTATCAGGATCCTGTTTTCATGTGGACTGAAGCGCTTCTTCCTACTCTTCTTCTCCTTGGCCTTCCCTGAACTGAAGTCCCAGGCAGGTCCTCTGGGGAGCTTGATGGTTCTGGTTCTCCAACTGACTTGCTCCGGCACTTTCCCTGGTTCTTCGCTGTTGTTTGGCATTTGTTTGTCTGATTTTTTTTCCTACTTTTATGGTGATTGCTCCCGCCTGACGCGTGTGAATTGCAGGCCTGTGGCTGGTTTTTGCTGATTTTTGTATCGCACTTGGCCTCCTCTCAGCCTTTTTTGTGTTTGCGTTTCGCATTTTTGCGGTGTGGTGTTGATTTTAATGTGGCCATTTGACGCGTTATCTGGTGACTATTGCATGGTACATCCGTGTTGTGAATACCTGGTTAACATGGCGTAAATTTACTGCGAAGGACTGCAGTGTTGAGGGGTGTGTTAAGTAACTTTTGCGATGATTATCACACAATCTTGATAATATACCCCCAAGTTTTTAAGCCATTCCTGAATTCAAGTAAATCTGTGATACTACTCAGATGGAAAGGGAGGTCATTCCAAGTCTTATCTGCACAAGCATTAAAGCTTCTTCCTCCCCACCTGGCTTTTTTTGTAGGTGTTACTGTAACCAATTTTGCTCCAAGAGAGTGGAGTGGTATTTTGTGTACATACCACTGAAATTGCTGCTTCAAATGGTCAGGTCCTGTGCCTTGTAGAGCCTTATATACCATGCAGAGGGATTTAAACTGCACTTGTTTCTTAACGGGTAACCAGTGAAGTCTTCGGATTTCACTGGAGACAGATGCAAATTTAGATGTACCGGTAAGCAGTTTAGCAGCCGCGTTCTGCAATAGTTGAAGTTCATGCAGAAAACGCTGCTGAATGTTTATATATAGGCTGTTACTATAGTCTAGCCTTGACATAGTTAGTGATGTAATCACCATACTCTGACTGTCCCTTGGCAAAAAAGGCAGTATTTTCTTGCATGTTCTAAGGACATATGACGTAGCTGAGGCAACATTGAACAAACAAAATGCCAGTACTGCGCATTTAATCACAAGCTAAAAGTAATTGAGTAGCGATTCCTCAATTACAAAGACCACTCTTTTAGTCAATTTTAATAAACTTTACACTCAATTTATTTTTTATTTTTTCGATAATATCAATTGTTTTTTTCAGTAAATTGATAGAAGCAAAACAATATTCAAGTAGCTCCTACTAGTTTCGCTGTATTTCACATAAATAAACAGAAAAAATTAAGTCATTAATGGTGAGGGTAGTGTTGGAAAGAGGTTTGTGGGTGAAAATGTGTTTTGAAGGAACACGGAAACATTGAATGAACTATAGACAGCGCATTTAATTGCCACATAAACAGACAAGACCAGACAAATAGAGGAGTGGTGAGAGGGGGAGGAAAAACAATGAAGGGGGTGTGTGTGTGCCCTGAACTAGTCCTATTTAATGGAACAGGTGCTAACACCTCCACTAGATGGAACAGGAAAAAATTCAAAATTTTTGACTTTAATCAAAGCAATAGACCATCAACAAATTGGGCATTTAGACTGTAATCACATAAGATTGGTCTAGACAAAGAGCAAAGGGGGTCGACGCGTTTCGAATCCCTTTGGGTAGTGGGATTCTCATCAGGACCATGTGGACAAGATCTGGAAAAATAAATTTAAAAACATAATGTCAGTCATACTATAAAGCAACTCTCAACTTAACATTCAGTCCCTCATACACTTAGCCGTACCTGGACTTCTGTGGAAGCTCGTTGGTCCCCGAAGGGCAGAAATGATTTAACTGAAATTAAGAGACGGTGTTCGTCAGTTTCAGCATAGGACAAGGTATGGGATAATGAGAAATAAAACATTCAGAGAATTGGTACTCACTTGGACGTATGAGAGGATGGATCTCTTTGAATTCTTCAGGCTATTGTGTCTTATATTGTCTTATTCAACTTTTTGAAGTGCATACAATTCATCCGTGTATGGTGTTTTCTAAAAAAGAGCAGTGCAATTGAAGAGGTTGAATTTATGTTTAGTAGGTAGTAAATGAAACATTTGAAAATCATGGGTAGCGGGATGTGATCTTCTCTATCTCCGTTCATTTAATTACAGGTGCCCATTGAGTTGCGCATCGGGCTTGGCTGATACATGTAAGTTTGCAAGCTCGTGATTGACATAATGTTGTTGGGCTCAAAGAGTACTAAATCATCACAATCGGTGTTTTTACAAGGCGGTCAGTGGATGGAGACCACAGAGTTCATTTATACCACGTTGATGTTATGGAGGCAATGTTGGAAAATAAGAGAGGCGTGCTCATTTGCCACAATCGATGGTCCCTCGGGACGGAATCTACCATGTTTATAGCCAGAAGGCTTAATACGTTGTTGGTATGGGAATTGATAAGCAGCGCTGTTAACATGCTACGTCCCAAGCAGTAGATGTATCCCACTTGAAAAAATACACAAGCTATGGGGTTTGTTTGGAAAAACACTTGCGGTGCGGCGTGTTACTTTAAAGGGCTTCTCGGTGTAAAAATGGTGACCGCGAGTGGTTATTGATTTTTACCTACAAATCGGAAACGGTGCAGCGTGTCGTTTTAAAGGGCAATTCAGTGTGGAAATAGTGGCCGCGTTTGATTATTAATTCTTACCTACAACTCGAAAACGAGAGTCCTCCATGGGCGTCTCTTCCTCATTCGGAACGCCGTGAATTGGTTCCGGTTCAACAAGTTGAATAAGAAGATGAGTTCCGATTCCCCGGCATGCTGGGAGTTGTATTTGCCTAACAATGTTCAATGAACTATGGTGTATCCAAGTGGAATTGAAGAGTATTCTTAAAAAAAAGCCTTGTTTTCCCCGGCGATTACATCTAGTTTCTTGCCCCACTTATATTCAATGACTGATTGAAGTTTTCTATTTTTGGATGACGGATGTCTGTCTTCTGGATCAACCAGAAGGCTCAGGTGTACAATAGTCTAGTTTTGGACAAAGCTGTGGGTATCATTACAGAAGTGAATCCACGTTTGTCTTTTTTTGTGTGTGTCCTCTCAAATCGACCATTGGAGTGTAGTCCTATCTCATATTATGTTTCTACAGATTGTATAGTTCAGACATTTCGTTTAAACCTCGGGAAGCAGTATTAAATTTCAAAATAAGCATTGCTTCTCTCTGTCTCAATTTGGCCTCTAGGTCTCCGCCTCTTAGATCAGTTTCGACTTTTGATATTACTGTCCATTTAAAGTCCAAATCCCCATGAGCTTCGTCAATCCAGTGTTGTACTAGGGGTGCCGTGACAACTTTTTTCTTAAGTCTAGATTTGTGTTGCGATATTCTCTGCCTTATGTCCTGATTGGTTTTACCTATATACAGTTTATTGCATGGGCAAAGAATTGCATAGATCAGGTTGCGCATTTTGCAATTTGTGAAAATATCATGTTTCCATGAAATACCTTCATGCTGAAATACATTGCCTTCAATTGTGGAATTGCAGCACAAACATGTTCCGCATTTCTTATGTCCTGTGATGGGGGGAAGGTTGACATAGTCACGCAATGTAGGGACTTTTGTTCTTGGTACGGCTGCTCTCACTATTTGATTCGCAATGCTCTTATCTTTTTTAAAAGCAAAGAGTGGTGTAGCCGAAAACTGGGCATCTATGTCTTTTATCAAATGCCAGTTCTGGTGGATAATTTTTTTGAAAAAATTAGATGAAGGGCAAAACGTTGATACGCAAACTGTGCGTTTCAGATCTTTTTTCTCTCTCTTTTGTAGAAGTTCCTCACGTGGTGTCCACCACGCTCGTTTGATGGCTTGTTTGACTAGTTTGGCTGGGTACCCACGGTCCAGTAATCTCTCCTTTAAAACATTGGCATGATGCATATACTCATCCTTGAAGGTGCAATTTCTTCGTATTCGATGATTGAATACTGAATTTTATGTCTCTTGTTCGGTTATTCAACCATTCATGAAATTCAGAAAGTTGTTCGGTTGTGCCGGACCATGTAAAAAAGATGTCGTCGATAAAACGTACCCAGCACCCTAATTTCATTCTGACAAAGTCTGTTGATTTTGAAGGGACAAAAGTCAGTCCTTTTTCCAATACACTTATTTCTGTCGAGGTAAGAGGTTTCGTTGAGAGATTGATGATTGAATGAAAAAACGCCTCCAGGCCGCCCAATTATTTCTGGGTGAGATTCTCTATTTGAGCGAGTCTCAAAATTCATTGATTTTTTTCTAAAACCTTTTACAGAGACAGTCAAATCCTTTCTCAGGGATACAACCGATTTCCTCAACAAGCTGCAGGATGTACCATTTACAGAAGAGAAAGATCTTCTAGTGAGCATGGACATTGTCTCACTTTATACACAAATCCCCCAGGGCCAGGCACTAGAGGTTCAAGAAATCTACTTGGAAAAAAGAGAACGCCCTTTCAAAATACCAACTGAATTTATCCTCGTCCTAGCAAAGATGGCTTTGACAAAGAATTACTTTAAGTTTCAAGAAGATTTCTTTTTCCAGATAAAAGGAGTAGCCATGGGCTGTCCTTTTGCTCCGGAACTAGCTATCCTGTTTATGAGCTAATATGAGGACACATATGTCCATAACAACAACCCTTTCCAACAATGGATAGGGTGCTGGGTACGTTTTATCGACGACATCTTTTTTACATGGTCCGGCACAACTGAACAACTTTCTGAATTTCATGAATGGTTGAATAACCGAACAAGAGACATAAAATTCAGTATTCAATCATCACATACTAGACTCTCTTTTTTAGATGTGGAAGTCTACTGCACGAATGGCCAATTAGTAACAACACTTTTCAAGAAAAAAACAGACCGTAATAAAGCCCTCCACTACTCGAGCAATCATCCAAGGAGTTTAAAACAAAATGTACCCATCGGCCAATTTCTTCGAATACGAAGAAATTGCACCTTCAAGGATGAGTATATGCATCATGCCAATGTTTTAAAGGAGAGATTACTGGACCGTGGGTACCCAGCCAAACTAGTCAAACAAGCCATCAAACGAGCGTGGTGGACACCACGTGAGGAACTTCTACAAAAGAGAGAGAAAAAAGATCTGAAACGCACAGTTTGCGTATCAACGTTTTGCCCTTCATCTAATTTTTTCAAAAAAATTATCCACCAGAACTGGCATTTGATAAAAGACATAGATGCCCAGTTTTCGGCTACACCACTCTTTGCTTTTAAAAAAGATAAGAGCATTGCGAATCAAATAGTGAGAGCAGCCGTACCAAGAACAAAAGTCCCTACATTGCGTGACTATGTCAACCTTCCCCCCATCACAGGACATAAGAAATGCGGAACATGTTTGTGCTGCAATTCCACAATTGAAGGCAATGTATTTCAGCATGAAGGTATTTCATGGAAACATGATATTTTCACAAATTGCAAAACGCGCAACCTGATCTATGCAATTCTTTGCCCATGCAATAAACTGTATATAGGTAAAACCAATCAGGAGATAAGGCAGAGAATATCGCAACACAAATCTAGACTTAAGAAAAAAGTTGTCACGGCACCCCTAGTACAACACTGGATTGACGAAGCTCATGGGGATTTGGACTTTAAATGGACAGTAATATCAAAAGTCGAAACTGATCTAAGAGGCGGAGACCTAGAGGCCAAATTGAGACAGAGAGAAGCAATGCTTATTTTGAAATTTAATACTGCTACCCGAGGTTTAAACGAAATGTCTGAACTATACAATGGTTTAAACGAAATGTCTGAACTATACAATCTGTAGAAACATAATATGAGATAGGACTACACTCCAATGGTCGATTTGAGAGGACACACACAAAAAAAGACAAACGTGGATTCACTTCTGTAATGATACCCACAGCTTTGTCCAAAACTAGACTATTGTACACCTGAGCCTTCTGGTTGATCCAGAAGACAGACATCCGTCATCCAAAAATAGAAAACTTCAATCAGTCATTGAATATAAGTGGGGCAAGAAACTAGATGTAATCGCCGGGGAAAACAAGGCTTTTTTTTAAGAATACTCTTCAATTCCACTTGGATACACCATAGTTCATTGAACATTGTTAGGCAACTACCAGTGGCGGCTGGTGACATTTGAAAGTGGTGAGGCGGAAAGTGATAATCATACTGCACCGTAGCGAGCGAGCATAGCGAGCGAGCCTGAACCCCTTAAGGAGGGTTCGGGTGGATTTCCCCCCGAGCAAATTTTGAAAAAATATTGGAAAAATGGAGCATTTTCAAGCAAATTTGAGAAAGCAGGAAGGTTAATAAAGCAATTGTGAAAGTGCAGGTATTTATTAAAGAGCTGTCATATAACATAGGTAGCTGCTTATTCAGTATAACCACAGAGCTTCATAACAGACTCCTGCAGCGCTTAGGAGAAAAACGGCCCGGGGCGCTGGTCTGTGACCGAATCAGGGAGGGTGCGGGCCCCGGGCTTGAGACACACTCGTGAGAAGGGGGGTGCACACTCGCAGTCCTTCAGGAAGAAGGACCATCAGGCGAGAAGAGGGTGCGAATGCATGGGTGAAATATGTGAGAGCATGTCTCCTGTCCCGGGACTATATATGAGACAGCATGAACCCACACAGTATATGAGACAGCATGAACCCGCCCTACACCCCAAGACCAGGGCTGTTCTGAAGGGATCAGGGCAATGTAACTAAGGGCCAATAGATGTTGGGAACTATGCCTAGGACGTGGCAGAATGTTAATTTGCACCAACTGCCTGAACAGTTAGTGGGAAACTGAGAATTCAATGCAGGTCTCTTAATGAGGCCGATTGCTTTTCTACAGGTTTAACGGTAACCTTCCTTCCTGTTGATGCCCTGCAGTTAAAAGGCTGTTCAGTAAAAAGTAACAAAATATTTTAACTATTAATTATTCATGCAAGGTTCAGGAGAATCCCCAGTTGGCAGCACTGGCATAGGCACAAATAAATATCTTGCCAACACTCAATACACTGCTGACTTGTAGCCTAGCGAAAAGCAACAGACATGCAGGTTGTTACGTAGGTAGTGTTTTCAAGTAGGCACACTACTCAGAAAATTCCCAACCTAAAGCGCAGGAACGAAACTGTTTGCAAGATTTCCTGTCCCATCTAGTATAGATGGACAAGATACAGAGATTAAAGGCGAGCTCTTGTAAACCGTCCAAAAAACATTTCTAAAGACTCGGATAAGCAAAGAAACAAATCTTAATACCAACTCTGCATACTAACACGTTAACAGTCCCTTCCAGACTTAAATCTAGCCAGGATGGGCAAGGGGAAAAGGAGGAGCTGGGCAGATAAATCTGCAACCTTCTAAGTGTAAAAATCAGGCTTCCTGAAGTGAAACCAGTTTTAGTGCAGACCTCAACATTGCCAGGTGCTACCTACAAGTGCTACAAGTTGCCTTTTTAAGATTGGAAAAATCCTTTGAACTCAATGATAACCAGCACCCTCACCCCCACAAACAACCAGAGAAATCTAGTCTCCCTAACCCTATTTCAAAACCAAGACAAACACATCCACTTCCACGTTCGCATGTTGAGTTGAAGATGAAAGAGCTGTAGATACTGGAAGCCGCACGTATCACCAGTGAGTGAAATGTCCTTTGAGAAAGCGAAGAAACAGGCATGTGAGAGTCTTCGTGAACGAAGAGACCCTCAAAAAGACCAATAAGGAGAGCACCACCATCTCACCACAGAATTCATCATGGCAAACTTTAATAGAGCCCTTGTATGGTAGGTAGACAGTATGATGTATATAATTTTCTTTCTGTTTTGATTCAACTGCAATGCACTTTATTTTCTCCTATGTATTTAGGAAAACTGTCAACGTCACAATGATGTATGTTTGTTGATGCTGTGGGTCACTGAGCTCCGCCCTTTACGTGTGTTTAAAAATAACTTTAATAGAGCCGGGTTGCACATAAATGGAGGCCATTATCAAACAGAGCTTCATAGGGAGCTGCCGTACATTATAACCTGTTCTCATCCATGTACGTGGGACTGGTGGAATACGAAAGGGAGAACATTCGGGCCACTATCTGCAGACGAGGTCTTCCAAAACACCGTGTGGGAGAGATGCTCCCAGAATCTGCAATGCATGTCTGTGATGTTCTCAAATATGCCCTGTCCCTGCCCTCACTGAGAGGATCTGAACTCTGACCTCCAGTCCATCCATGGTAACCACAGCCTCCAATCCATTCTCGGACCGCCGACCGACCTGCCAGACACACCCAGGACCTAATCTATCCATTCTAGTGCTCCCCGACCCGTGCCACCCTCGGACTCACTTCCGTCCCCAGACCTCAGTCTCAGACCGCATAGGAAACCAAAGTAGGGAGTCATGCCTGACATATATGCTTGACTCGGTCTCGGGCCAGCCCCAAAACGCCTATAGCCCAGTCGTGACGCACGATGCATTTGCAAACAGATCAGCCCACCTCTGTCCCTAAGTGCGTAGACTGTAGACACCGCGGCCCCCTCGGCCATGCCATTCCTTACTGCCTTCAAGAGCTCATTACGATTTTTAGAACCATTTAATGCAGAACAGTTAACCATCCGGTCCCAGACCCAACGCTAAACCTAAATATCCACCTCTGTATGCACTCACAGTCAGGAAGTTCACTTACAAATTCCAAAGCCGCTTTTAGGTGAAGCTGCTTGGAACCAGAAGCAAGCAACTTAAGTGCGAAAAACTTACGTGGACGCGAAAGCAGCACACAAGGAGGGGGCATGTCTGAGGACCCTACTCCCTCAAGACAGTGGAGAGGACAGCAACAAATATGCATGTGGTGTCTAAAAAATAGAGACGAGCTGCATGACGCCATCAGTAATGGTGCCAATGGTCCTGGTGCAAGCAAGGGAAACTACCCATTTGGCTGCAAGTGGGCAGTAAAAGTGAAGAACTATCAGGGCAGAGGCCGCTCAAGCCCATGGGCACCCCTGTCACTACACCAAAGGCAGCTATGCCCCTGGTCCCCCTAAAAAGCCTGTGACGCAATGTATAATCAGGGCCACTGGTATTATGCGGCAGGGAAGGACCACATTTTGCGGCAAGAAAACGCAAATGATGTGGTTTAATGTGGCACATTTTACGATCGTATTACTGCATGTTTTTGTCATCTTTGCACTTGTTAACACTTCCTGGGCATTGCTTGACCCTCATTAGCACCGGTTAAACACAAAAATATAGCAATAAGCAACAGAATGGTGACCAATCAAGCTTTACAGAGGGCCTTCAACTGAGGGGCAGCACATGTTGCTGCGTCTTTAGTAACTTTTGAACCCTTTGAGATAGAAATGAACCTTTTTTTTATTACAATCTGAAGATTATGCAGAAGACGATGGATTATGTGGCAGATGCGGCAAATGCATACTTAAGCGAAAAACGACACGGCTGCATAATTACATGATCTTTGTAGACTTTCAGGCCCAAGGAGCATTTTATATTGCAATGATGCCCGCCCGGTCCGATCAAAAGGTTTTGTATTATTAGCCCCTGCTCCAAAATGCAGCATGCTGTTCTCTGAGGCCAGAGTTCACTGATGTGTGGAATGATTAAAATAAAGATTTACACCCATGGAGGAATGAAATCCACTAAATGCAGAAAGAATGTGAGTCCTATAACCGGTCGCCAGGAGTACCCCACTTACCTCGCTTTTGTTACCATAGTGGCCTTCCTTCAGGTTCAGCTGCAAACCATCTTTCCTTGTGTGAGTGCGCAGCGCCGCTCCTAGCTGAGATGAAACTCGATTTAAAACGCTGAACCAATTTGGAGATGTTGGAAGCAATTCAGTAGCTGGGCCCCACAAAGACGAACGTTTTAACAAAGCGGATATGGCGCAGTTTGGACACAATTAAGCATGCAATGTGTGCACAAAGCTTTATCATGCTAAAACAGAGGGCCGGTGTGCTGCAAGGGACAGGGATTTGTAGAAAGAATGACATGCTTTGAAAGTCATATAGTGATTGAAAAAGCAATAGCGAAACATTTCAAGTAAATCGGATTTTAATTTTGCTGTTTTACAGCCCAGTAAGATGTAAAGCAAGAACATTTTCCTTTCGAGTCAACCAAGAAAAGTACCACATTGCCGCTCCTACTTCCACATTACAGTATTATAGTAAAACAGAAAACAAACAACCATTCCATACTTATCCAAAATCATACAAACGTGATCCTTGCGTGTTGCTGTGTTTCAGACAAAATGCCACATGCTGCTTTGTATCTAGTTAAGATCTCTTCCTTTCTATATTTTCTTTCAGTTACATTTCTATGTCTAGCCACAGGCTGCTTTATTTGTCTGAAACAAGACATCAGGCCATTAATTCTTTAATAAACTGCAATAAGAAGCAGAGAGTTGGCTTTTGGTCAGCCCCCTCGAGACATTGGCTTGCATGTATTTTTTATGCTTTGCCATTTTTTGGCTGGGTTCTCCTTGAAGGATACAGCTTTAAGAGGATGGGTGTATTGTCCCATTTGTGCTCTCATTTGACCTTGGATGATGGAACCTGCAGTGGTTCTTTTGTAAGTCTGCAGACAGGGCTTGACTGGTATCTTTTATTTATGAGGAACTACACACCGTTAGTCACTTATCACATTTGCACTTTTTTTTGTCATGATAACAACTTACTGTATTTAAAACTTAAACACACTCTGCTATAACCTAGGCCCCACAAAGATATTTCACCAACAGTGCTTTTAGTTATTAGAACCTTCATTATCTTATTGCCTGTATCCCTCTCTGCCCGCGCATCTCCCTGCAACGCTTCCCGTCGTATGCACCTCTCCAAGCCTCACCTCTCCCTGTCTGCATTCAGGCCATGCCACTCTGAACCCATAAATCTCCCTGCTTCTACCTCTCTCTAACTGTAAATATTCACCCTCCACTCCTGGCCAGTAGCTCTCCTGCCCATATATCTCCCATCCTGCACCTGTCCAAGCCCTCTTCTCTTTCTGTCCACACTTCTCCTTGCCTGCTCCTCTACTTTGCTGTACAGATCACTACCACAAACCCTCCATTCTCCCATCTCCCTAACTCTATGCCTGTTCCTGGAACTATCTGCACCGAGCTCGCTTCTTTCCCAGCGGATACCTTTGCCTGCCAAACTCTCGGGGGCTCCCAGCTTTCTTCCCTGTTTGCCTGTTTTCCTGATCGTATCTCTCCCCAACAGTTCTTCTCTCTCTTAGCTGCTCCCTCTGCTTGCACATCTTGCGCTTCCAGCCTGTACCCCAGTCTACCTTTATTTCTGCCTATCTGCATCACCCCCTCCCCCCACCCCCACCCCCCCCCACACCCCCCGCATGTCGGCTAATTTCCTAGCCAGGATGCTGTCTGCATCTCTCCTTGCATGTTCTTTTTCTTGGCCACTCCTTTCTCTGCCTGCATCACTGCTAGCCTGTACCTTTCTCCGCCGCTCCTAGCTGAGATGAAACTCGATTTGTATTCCCCTGTTGAATAACTCAGCCGATTTTTATACAGAGCACACTGTGACCAGAACCACTCTGAGTTAGCTAACAGTTTTGGTGGATATGCAGTGGAGTAACACAAAATGATGCGGGAGTCCTTGCAGAATGTGACGATCCCCGCCCCCCCCCCCCCACCCCCCACCCCCCACCTTCCCACGGAGTCTCCCGATAACTCACTACAAATTCTGCAATTTAGCTTGCTCATTGGAGCCGCCGGTAGCTCAGATGTCATTGCTAACTGTTCCAAAGATGCAGGTTAGCTTAGCCACCATCCACGTGTTGTCAGGATAACTTGCCACCTCCAAATACTGTACAGAAAAGTTAAGTTACTTACAGGTAGACTGCATCCGGGAGGCACCGAGTGAGGAGTACTTCTGCTAAGATGAGTTGCGTGAATCACTGACTCCGGACTCACACACAACGACGAACTGGTCACGCGTCTACTCTTCGTGACTCTCTCTCTCTGACTACTAATTCCACTTTCACTTTACTTGTTGTTGTCCCGACAGGGTAGGAAATGGCCAATCACCTCGACATGGCTGGATATAGCCATATGGTGATTGGCCATCCCTCAGCAGCCAGCCAACTCCCACGCACGGCACCATCCTGCTGCAGCAGCCAATCCTGGCGCAGCGTTAACAGCAACCCTGCGCCGGGATTGGCTACAGGCTGGATACTATTCTGCCCATTATGAGACCGGGGCCCCGATCTATGCCTGTTCTCTGAGTGCTATAGAGGGAGGAGGGGGGGAGGTCTACCCCACTGTGCGCATGCGCGGGCCCGTCAAATTGTTGACTACTCCAGGATTCCACATGCGTATTGTGCAGTACTTCGCTATTCTGCTCTGCCTGCTGCCACTCTTTGCCGCAGCCCCGCCCCCCATGGCCCACTTCCTATGTGATGCCCGGTTCTGTCTGGCTTCTCCCGGGGCCGGTAGCGCGCAGTGCGCTCCGATTTTTAATCATCCGATTTTTTATTTTTTAAATGCATGTGACAGTGTTGGCAGACAATGCGGTTGTCCATGGCTAGTGGGGCAACGCCCCAACGCCCCCAATGGACGCACCGCCACTGGCAACTACAACTCCCAGCATGCCGGGGAACCGGAACTCATCTTCTTATTCAACTTGTTGAACCGGAACCAATTCACGGCGTTCCGAATGAGGAAGAGACGCCCAGGAGGACTCTCGTTTTCGAGTTGTAGGTAAGAATTAATAATCAAACGCGGCCACTATTTCGAACTGAATTGCCCTTTAAAACGACACGCTGCACCGTTTCCGATTTGTAGGTAAAAATCAATAACCACTCGCGGTCACCATTTTTACACCGAGAAGCCCTTTAAAGTAACACGCTGCACCGCAAGTGTTTTTCCAAACAAACCCCATAGCTTGTGTATTTTTTCAAGTGGGATACATCTACTGCTTGGGACGTAGCATGTTAACAGCGCTGCTTATCAATTCCCATACCAACAACGTATTAAGCCTTCTGGCTATAAACATGGTAGATTCCGTCCCGAGGGACCATCGATTGTGGCAAATGAGCACGCCTCTCTTATTTTCCAACATTGCCTCCATAACATCAACGTGGTATAAATGAACACTGTGGTCTCCATCCACTGACCGCCTTGTAAAAACACCGATTGTGATGATTTAGTACTCTTTGAGCCCAACAACATTATGTCAATCACGAGCTTGCAAACTTACATGTATCAGCCAAGCCCGATGCGCAACTCAATGGGCACCTGTAATTAAATGAACGGAGATAGAGAAGATCACATCCCGCTACCCATGATTTTCAAATGTTTCATTTACTACCTACTAAACATAAATTCAACTTCTTCAATTGCACTGCTCTTTTTTAGAAAACACCATACACGGATGAATTGTATGCACTTCAAAAAGTCGAATAAAACAATATAAGACACAATAGCCTTAAGAATTCAAAGAGATCCATCCTCTCATACGTCCAAGTGAGTACCAATTCTCTGAATGTTTTATTTCTCATTATCCCATACCTTGTCCTATGCTGAAACTGATGAACACCGTCTCTTAATTTCAGTTAAATCATTTCTGCCCTTCGGGGACCAACAAGCTTCCACGGAAGTCCAGGTACGGCTAAGTGTATGAGGGACTGAATGTTAAGTTGAGAGTTGCTTTATAGTATGACTGACAGTATGTTTTTAAATTTATTTTTCCAGATCTTGTCCACATGGTCCTGATGAGAATCCCACTACCCAAAGGGATTAGAAACGCGTCGACCCCCTTCGCTCTTTGTCTAGACCAATCTTATGTGATTACAGTCTAAATGCCCAATTTGTTGATGGTCTATTGCTTTGATTAAAGTAAAACATTTTGAATTTTTTCCTGTTCCATCTAGTGGAGGTGTTAGCACCTATTCCATTAAATAGGACTAGTTCAGGGCACACACACACCCCCTTCATTGTTTTTCCTCCCCCTCTCACCACTCCTCTATTTGTCTGGTCTTGTCTGTTTATGTGGCAATTAAATGCGCTGTCTATAGTTCATTCAATGTTTCCGTGTTCCTTCAAAACACATTTTCACCCACAAACCTCTTTCCAACACTACCCTCACCATTATTGACTTAATTTTTTCTGTTTATTTATGTGAAATACAGCGAAACTAGTAGGAGCTACTTGAATATTGTTTTGCTTCTATCAATTCACTGAAAAAAACAATTGATATTATCGAAAAAATAAAAAATAAATTGAGTGTAAGGTTTATTAAAATTGACTGAAAGAGTGGTCTTTGTAATTGAGGAATCGCTACTCAATTACTTTTAGCTTGTGATTAAATGCGCAGTACTGGCATTTTGTTTGTTCAATATAGAATTGGCGCAGCCTTACTGCGTTTTTGGCCAAAACCCTTGTTGTTCTTCTCTAGAGTAGCTGAGGCTACAGCATTGACTTGGTCACCAAAATTGAGTCTGTCATCTATTTAAACTCCCAGGTTTTTTACTTTCCTGGTGGGTGTCGGGAGAGAACCCATAGAATCCGGCCACCATCTTGGGGTCCAAAAGTTGGGATCCTTCCCAAACAAGATAACCTCAGTTTTACTTGAGTTGAGTTTAAGACAGTTTTGAGAAATTCACCTCTCCACCGCTTCCACACAATCAAGGAACCGTTTACCTATTCCAATTTCCTGCCCAGGAAGCAGCGACACCACGATTTGTGTCATCAGCGTAAGAGGTGAGGCAAAAGCCAAAGGAGTCCATAAGGGGGGCTAAGGAGGATACATACACATTAAAAAGTGTGGGGATCATAGATGATCCCTGTTGGACTCCACAAGGCAGACAAAACGGTGTGGAACAAAATCCACCTAATAAGACAGTTTGCAATCTGTTCAAGAGGAAGGACTTCAAGAGTATCCATGCTTTACCCTGGACTCCGCATTCCCGCAACCGGTCCATTAACAGATTGTGGTGGACCGTATTGAAGGCCGCAGAGAGGTCCATCATAATTATAGCGGCCTTGCCTCCCCGATCTAGGGCTATCCTGATCTCTTTCATTGATTTTAGTAGCGCGGACTCTGTGCTGTGCCCATCTAAAGCCATATTGGGTAGGATCCAGAGCTTGAGCTTCTCGCAGATAAGTTCTCAATTGTCCATTCATTCTTTCCTCAACCAGTTTTGCTGGAAATGGGAGACGTGAGATGGGGCGGAAATTGTTCGGATCCTTAGGGTCCAGACTAGGCTTTTTAGGAAGTGGTAATATTGAAGCGATGTTCCAGGATTTGGGAAAGTACCTATCTAAAAACATTGCATTAAATAAGAGGTAAGTGTCAGGGCAATAGGTTCAAGGGCCAGTTTTAGCACCGCAACAGGACATGGATCATAAGGGGATCCTGATTTAGAGGACATAAGAAGATTAAAAGTGTCCATAGCGGATAGTTGTGCAAACTTGTCAAAAATAGGCTGTGGTCCGGAAACTGGCTTAAGACCCTCTGTCGGGTACACTGTCCCATTAGCTGTTGGTTCTTTGAACGTTGGAAAAATGGCCTCAACTTTTTCCAAGAAAAACCTGGTGATTTCATCACATAGTCCCTGGCACATTAAAATATTTGCTGGGCGAGGGTATGCCAGACTTGTTGAAATGAAATGAAATGAAATGAAATGAAATAAGGTATTTATAGAGCGCACGGTGGCCAAACGGCTTCCTGGCGCTGAGAGCTCTACTGAACAGAACAGACAGGGCCAAGGAAGTTAGCAGGGGTAGGCCTGGGCAAACAAGAATGTTTTAAGCGCTTTACGGAAGTGTGAAAAAAGGGGAATAGAACGCATGGAAAGAGGGAGGGAGTTCCAGAACCGGGGGGCAAGAACAGAGAATCTGGTACCACCAGTGCGGGATTTGCGAAAGCGGGGAACAGTGAGGAGGGCAGAGGTAGATGAGCGGAGGGTACGGGCAGGGATGTGGGTGGAGATCAAAGAGTTAATGAACGCCGGGGCAGAGCGATCAACGGCCCGGAAAACTAGGCACCCTAGTTTAAACAGGGATCTCTGTAGAACGGGGAGCCAGTGGATGGATTTGAGGACAGGAGTGATATGGTGAGTTTTGGGAAAATGAAAAATAAGTCGGGCAGCCTGATTTTGGATTGCTTGGAGACGACGGGTTTCGTAGGCAGGGATACCCACGAACAAGCTATTTCCATAATCAAGGCGGGAAGTGATGAGGGCCGAAATGATAATTTTGAGGGAATCAAGGGAAAAAAAATGGGAAATTTTACCAATCAGACGGAGGGAAAGAAAGCAAGAAGACACTACAGAGCTGACCTGGCCGTGCATTGACAGGTCATGGCTGACCTTAATGCCCAGCGTTTTGACGGAGGGAACGGTGGTAGGAGGGGGACCAAAAATAGGGGGCCAAAAAGCAGAGGACCAGGGGCTGGATGAGCCACCAGTCAAGACAAGCTCAGTCTTGTCTGGATTGAGCTTGAGGTGATTGGCGCCCATCCACCCGGAAATGAAAACCAGAGTGGAGCGAAAAAAAGATAAGGAGTGAGAAGAGGAAGAAAGATCAAAGACGAGCTGGAGGTCATCTGCGTAGTTATACACAGAGACCCCCAGATCGAGAAGAGAAACAATAAGGGGGCGAATATATAGATTGAAAAGAAGAGGGGAGAGAGAGGAACCTTGGGGAACCCCACAGGACACCGGGAGGGGGGAGGCAGAGAAACCGGAGAGGTGAACAGCTTGTGAGCGTTCTGAAAGAAAAGACGTGATCCAGGAAAGAGCGGAGCCCTGAATACCCGCTGCGCTGACACGGTCAAGAAGGATGGTATGATCGACCGTGTCAAACGCAGCGGATAAATCCAGGAGAACCAAAGCTTGAGGGGAGTTAATGTCGGCCTTGGCCTTCAACTCATCGAGAACCGCAAGCACCACTGACTCGGTCGAGTGGCCCGAGCGGAAGCCTGCTTGGTGGGAAGCGAGGAGATGGTTCTGCTCAATATAAGAGGAAAGACAAGAGGTGACATAACTTTCGAGGATTTTGGCAAGATAGGGAAGGAGAGAAATAGGTCTGAAATTAGAAGGGAGAGAAGAATCAAGGCCAGGTTTTTTAAGGATGGGAAAAACAATCGCAGATTTGAATGAAGAGGGGACCAAGCCAGTTGAAAGGGAAGCATTAAGGAAGGAAAGAGGAGTAGTAGGGCAAGAGGTAAAGAGAGTACTCAGCACGCGGGCAGGGGCACAATCGGCAGGGGAGCCAGACTTGATTTTTGTAAGAAGAGCTAAAAAGGAATCCAAGGAAATAGGTGGGAAGGAAGCAAAGGAGGAATTAGACACAAGAGGGGCAGGATGAAGGGGAGGAAAGGGAGTGGTAGGAATGTTGGATTTAATTTTAGCGATCTTCTCGATAAAGAAGTCGTTTAAGGAAGAACAGAGGGCCTGAGAAGGGATAAGCTTGGGGCAGACACGATCGGAGGTGGCCAGATTAGTGACCAAGGAAAAGATCTCTTTAGATTTATTAGCGGATAATGCAACCTGCTCAGAGAAATACTTGGTCTTGGACACAAGGATAGCTTTCTTGTAATCATTAAGGAGACGTTTATATTTGGCCTTGAGATTGGGGCAATAACTGCGGCGCCAGAGACGCTCAGAGCGTCTGAGTTCCAGTTTAAGGATCTTGAGTTCAGCGTTGAACCATCTATGGGCCTCGTGAGGGCGAATAGATTTGACTATTTTAAGAGGGGCAACTAGATCACAGCCAGAAGATAGCCAATTGCTTACTGCGACGGCCTGAAGATCGAGAGAAAGGCCGTTGAGGTCAGGAGGGGAGGATGCCAGGGAGAGAGAAAGGGAAGGGAGGTCCACGTGGTTCCAGCTGCGTGCAAAGATGTTCTTAGGGCGAGAGGATTTGTGAAGGGAACCAAGGTTAATAGTGAAGAAAATAAGAGAATGGTCAGACTAGGTGCAAGGAAGGATGCTGGGGGGAGAAACAATGTCCTGAGATGACCAGGCTTGGTCCAATGTATGACCAAGATTGTGAGTGGGAGCAGAAACATGAGACAGGAGATTAAGACACGAGAGGGTGGCCGTGAAGTCCTTGGATGCTAGGTCCTCCCTGGGGTCACCAGGCCAGTAATTGAAGTCTCCCAGCAGGAGAACCGAGGAGTTGTTAACTACTAGGGTAGCAAGGAGTTCCTGCAGGGAGGCCACAAAAAAAGGCATGCTCAGGGGGGGGCGGTACACAAGGACAACTGTCAGAGGGGCAGGAAGGTTAGTGGAACGGGCAACCAGAAAGTCCACTCCAGCTATGGAAGGTTGAGAGAGAAGCTGGAAGTGGAGACTGGCACGAACAATCATGGCTACACCCCCTCCGATCCTGCCGTCAGGGCGATCAGCCCGGAGGGCGTAGTAGGAATCGGGGAGGATGGCCAGGATATCAGGGAGGGAAGCCTCCGAGAACCAAGTTTCTGTTAAAAACAGAATGTCAGGGGAATCGGAGGTAAGAAGGTTAAATAGTTGGAGTTGGTGCTTGCCTGCCGAGCGCGTGTTAAGGAGGCAGGCAGAGGCAATGTGAGAAGGAGAAGGTGTGGTGGTAGAAAGCATAGGACCCTGAGAGGGCAAGGGAGGAATAGCCCGTGGGGATATGACACGGTCAGGATGGGGGTCATAGATACCTAGGGAAGTGAGATGCTGCGTGAGGGAATGGGGAAGGGGCACATCAGCAGAGCAGGAAAGAAGTTGCGCAGAGGAATATGCGAGCAAAGAGGCAGGGGCAGTGGCCCCTGGTCCCGGCCTGTCGCGGACGGGCGCAGACGGGCTTAACTTAGGCGCAACTTCGGCGCGCCTTCGTCGCGCCCGCTGCGCTCGTCCGCTGCGCGGCCGGGATAGGAGGGCCATAAAGTAGGCCGCCGGAAGTAGTAGGGGCGTGGCAGGGGGTGGAGGGACAGAGGAGCTTCCCCGCCAACCACAGAGCAGTTACTGTTTTGAAAAGCTCTTTGGCCGAATTTTTAGGTAAATTAATTTGATTAGCAATTAACTATTGCTTTGTCTTGAAAAGTAACTGTTTATAAGAGGCTTTGGGTTTGTTGGTGAGTGAATGGATGTCTCAGTGGTACATGTGTGAGTAACTACATATGTGAAAGGCAGTATATGTGAGTGTTGGAGTATATAAATGACTATATGTGAGGGGGAACATCCTTTACGACGCAACTATTACCCCGCACTACCATTACAATGCGGGGATTACAACGAAAGTCGTTACAACGACTTTCGCTGGAGGGCGCTGTTGGATAGGGAATAGTTTAACTTTCTATCCAACACCTTCCCTACTATCCACGGGGTCTGGAGTTGGAATAGAAAATTAAACTATTCCACTATCCAGCGCCCCCCAACGCAAGTCGTTGTAACGACTTCTGTTGTAATCCCCGCGTTGTAATGGCATGCGGGGTAAAAGCATGCATTGTACTAACATACAACCTATGTGAGAGTGAGTGATTGTGAGAGTGGCTGTATGGATAGGTGTGTGCTTGTATAAGTGATTGTATAAGAGAGTTACTATGTGTTAGTATCTGTATGAATAAGTGATGTGGTGTATGTATAACTGTATAGGTGAGTAAATGGGAGTGTGATTGATTATTTGCATGACTGACTAGGTGTGTGAGTAACTCTATGGATGAGTGGCAGTGTGTGAGTGTCTGTATAGGTGCATGAGTGCAAATGATAGTGCTGTATTGGTGAGTGACTGCATGCATGAGTGACTGTATGGGTGAATGAGTGTGTCTATGGTTTCGAAAATGGTAGTTTGTATTTTAGAGTGGGTGTATCAAAGGTTATATTAGGGTGTGAGGAGGTGTATCAGATTATCTTGTGGATGATGTAATCAGTGATGTCATCAGTGATGTCATTTGAGATATCATCAGTGATGTCACTGACCATGTCATGAATGATGTAATATGTGACGTCATCAGCAGTGCATTGCGGGGGCGTGAGTTATAGTTAGCTTAACTAACTATAACGGCCGAATTTCTATGGTTTTGTATGAGTGAAATGTCCAACTAACTGCAACGTCCCTGAAACCTGTGTTTTTTCAGTGAATTTCTAAGGTTTTTTTAATGCTAATTTCTAACTATAACGTTCCTGAAACCTGTGTTTTTTCAGTGAATTTCTATGGTTTTTTAAATGCTAATTTCTAACTATAACGTCCCTGAAACCTATGTTTTTTCAGTGAATTTCAAAGGTTTTTTAAATGCTAATTTCTCACTGTGCCTACAGAGGTAGGACATGTCCAGAAAGAGGAAGAAAGGCGCAGAAAGAAGCAAGGGAAATGCAGAAAGAGGCAACAGAAGTCTAGAAAGACAAAGAAAGGTACAGAAAGAAGCAAAAGATATGCAGAAAGAACCAACTGAGGTGCAGAAAGAGGCCTTGTTGCAAAGTAATCCTGTGTCCCCATCTTTTTGCTGACGGGTACTGGTGGTAACTAACTCTGCCTAACCACTCCTAGAGCCAGGGCTATGCTAAAAGACACTTAGAATAGAGTGAAACACCTACATATACTAGGGTACACTATGGGTTGGGGTACCCTGTGATTGGCATGACCTCCCCTGTAAGGCCCAAGTATATAATAGGGCAGGGGGATTAAAACTACATCTAAGACAGAGGTGCAGAAACGTGCTACTTTAACTAGTAGTCGCGTTTGCAGAGTGGTAGAGAAAGGGTGCTGGGCCTCCGATCAATGCTCAGGAATTCCGCTGCATAGGACTTACAGGAGGTACCAGGAGGGATTCTGGGCCACCAAAGTCCCTCAGGAGTAAATTAGACTTCATCCCCCCATCCCATAGTCTGCCAAGAGGTGCGTTTGCAGAGTGGTGTAAAAAGGGGGGCATGGTCTCCGAAGATGTCTTAGCAATCACACTGTATGGGACTTACTGGAGGTAAAAAGAGGGGTTGTTGGCCCCAAGGGCATCCTTGGGGGCCAACTACTCCTCCTATTACCTCCAGTAAATCCCACGTAGCAGGATTGCTAAGTTGTCATAGCAGGCCATGCCTCCTTTCCCCATCACTCTGAAAACGCACTTCCTGGCACGCTCTTGGTTGGGAATTAAAGTCCCCTTCGCTGCTGGGGGTCCTTAGGCGCCAACTAGCCTACCTGATACCTCCAGTATTTCCCAGATAGTGGGATTGCTGAAAGCTGGACACAGGCCACACCTCCTTTCTCCACCACTCTGCAAAAAGTTAGAGGATCTAGTCCCCTTGAAAACTGAGAATCCCTGGGAGCCAATTAGCCCTCCAGGTACCTCCAGTAAGTCTCACACACCTGGATTCCTGAGCGTGGTCCAAGGCCACAACCCTTTTAACACCATTCTGCAAACACGGTTCCTGGTGCACTGCTGCTCGGGGGATAAAGTCCACTTGTGTTCTGAGGTCCTCGGATGGCGGCCCCCAGGGCAAGCTGAAGGGGCAGCAGCCCCCCATGTATTTCTGTTCAAGCCCCAGGGAAGTGGCAGCCCCCTGCATACATTATAAACATTGCCCTCGGGACCTGGCCCGCCTGGGGGCTTACAGATAACAAATCACGGGAGCCCGCACTTCATTTTTAAAAACAAAATTGGCCGGATTTGCGTACACAGCGCAAATTTGTCCGTTTAAAAAAACTGGGTTTTTTGCACCTGGGGGTCCTTGTAGGACCCCCTGAGCAGGCCTAATGGGTCAGGGTGTTTCTAACCTGTCCCCTTTTCTTGTTTTTTAACCTTTTGTCCACTGTTTGACAATGAAGGGGTGGGCCCCTCTATATAATTTGGGCATGCTGCCGGGACCTGGCCCACCCGGGGGCGTAACAAGAACGAAGCCCGGGATTCCGCGCTTTTTTAAAAATTATTTTCTCTGCAGGATTCGTGCACCCAGCGCGAATTTTGCTGATTTAAGAAAAAAATGCTTTTTTTGTCCCTGGGGTCCCTGTGGGACCCCCTCAGCAGGCCTAGAGGGTCAGAGTGTTTCTACCCTGCCCCCTTTTCTTGTTTTTTAATGTTTTTTTCACAGGCGATTAGGTTTTATGACCAATGCAAAATGTTATTAATTTAAATGCATGAAAGGAAGTGTTTATAACATTTATTGAAACCTGAAATGAAATGCAACATGAATGACATGACCAAACTATGAGTCTGTTTTTTACAATAGTCACGTTAGTAGTTTTATGGTAATGCACGCTACGCACTTTAAAAATGCCCGTGATTTATAACTTGTTTACCAGTGAGCAAGACTGCTTGGCAGTCGAAACGCGTTTGGTAGCGGCAGAAAATAAAATTTTAAACCGCACACGGCGTCGTCATTTTTGGATCATTAATGAGACTCGGCTCGAGGAGTCTATATATATATTTATTTTCAAAAACAACTCGGCAAGGTTCCCACCAGTATCCACGGCACAGAGGGAGTTCACAGCAGTTTTCTTGAGGTAATTTTTTTATTCCATTAACACCATGTGAAAACAAAGAGGACGGTCAACGCGTTTCGGCAGATGCCTTCAACCGGACCATAGAGTCCCACCGTCTAAACTGTCTATTTAAAGTGACTAAGTGCAAAGATCCCTTGTTTGTTTTCATTAAAACATAGACAAGACCATTAACCCACATTCTAAATTTGATAATTTGGCTGATAGTAGCTGCCATTTTTTATCTTTCATCTAACATTTTTACATTTTCACACATAATCATATTTTTCCATGGTTTTGAACATTTTATCATGACATTACCAGTAAAGTACCAGGATTAATCCTAGAAACTCGATTAGATTTTCCTCACAGCATGTCTCTCTATTCTACTGTGTCAGGAAAGAAGGTAGGATAAGAAGGGGGAAGCAAGGGAATTACAAGTCTTAAAGATAGTAGGGTGTTTTACTCTGCTGGCAGGAATCTTATCCATTTTGGATGGGAGAGGAACTTACAGGTGTTACTGAAAAAGAAAGATCATTCTCATCGTTGTGAAGTACCTTATATGTATGATCCTAATGATCCAGTTTCTACACATATCAAAAGAAAGACTAAAAACAGAATGTTACTAAAAATCAAGGCACCAAAGGTAAAGTTAATTGCACCCGAGGAGATCCTAAGGTTCCATTTTTATCTGGATAGAAAAGTGACATGTGCTCAATGCTAGATATATTGTACATCATAAGGTTTTTAAAAAATCCATCTGCAAAGTCTCATGAGATATTTTTTAGGATCAGGCAAAAAAAGGAGATTAGTGCATTGGTCAAGTACATTGTGCAAATTGGAATTCCAAAAGCCTGTCACCATAAGTTCCTACTTCTCATGAGATATTATTCAAATTAAAGAAAATAAGGTGACAAGTGCATTGTGCAAATATATTGTGCAAAGTCGCAATTAAAAAATGTCTCTCCCCAGAATTTTGTAATGCTCTTAAAGTAGAGAAATTTTAGAAATGTCAACCGAATTCCTTTGGGGCATTTCTTCAGTTCCTTTGATTGTTCTTATTTAGTCCTTGATTATTGCACTTCTTACTTAAAAAACAGTCTTCCCCCTCAATTGTATGTTCTTTCATCAGCTCTTCTCTCCACAAACCTTCCAGCAGTAACAATTTAAAACCATTCCTCGACAGTTCATTGTCTAAAAAATGTTTTTCCTTTGCCACTGTTAAGAATTTTTGTCCAGTAACTTGGTCGGGTGCCATTACAGGGATGTTTTTTTTCTCTCTTCAGCTATTTTTCTTTTCAATTTCTCCTGAGCAAATTGGCATTACAGATAGATTTCATAGTTCTTATAAGTGAACGTGCAATTCAGAATCCAAATTATGGCAAAATGTTTTTTCTGTCCCTAGAGCTAAAATGAACTTAGACTCTGCTCTTCTGCTCTATCCCCCCTCTTTCATTTTGTTTTATCATTTTAGCTCCGAAGTATCTCAATCCATGGACATTTCCCTGGTGTTTTTCTGAGAAATGCTTTGCCATTGGATATGCCAGATCTTTATTTTTTATTGCTCGGAGATGCTGTAAAATCCGTAGTTTTAATTTGTTAATGGTACTCCCAACATAGAGTTTTTTGCAAGGATATTCTAAGACATATACCACGTATTTAGACTCACACGTGATATGTGCAGAAATCATTTCCTTCTTTCCGTTTGACAGTAGATATGATTGTGTGTTTGATCGATGTTCACAGGCTTTGTATTTTGAACATTTCCAGAATCCGGGAGTTGGTAACCATGTTCCTTTTTGTTTTCTGGTTATTTCCAAGTGACTATGTGTCAGGAGATCACCCAATGATGCAGTTTTCCTGAATGTTATTTTTGAAGTTGATGGTAACTTCTTCTTTAGTGACTCATCGAGCAGTAGTATGTTCCAGTGCTTTTTTATAATGTTTCTTAGGCACTTATTTTCCACATTGAAATCTATACTACTATTATAAAGGAAGAACTTTGAACCTTTGAGGCGGGTAAACTCGGGAACCACAGCGCCAATCCACATACCAGATACATCGTTGTAATCGTGAGGGTGTGCAGATGGACATAGGCTATATAAATTTAATAAATATACGTTATTTAAAAAATGTACCGAAAAAAAAGTAGTCCCTTGGAAGAAGCGCCAGCCGCGACGTGCATGCTGACGTGAGGAGCGCGGGGAGGAACGGCGTCCAGGAGCCCGAGGAGGACTGGCGGACATGGCGCGGGGAGGAGCGGTGAGGAGCGGCGGACAGGCGGTGAGGAGCGGCGGACAGGCGGTGAGGAGCGGCGGACAGGCGGTGAGAAGCGGCGGACAGGCGGGGAGGAGCGGTGAGCGGCGGATGAGAGGTAGGTCATTTATTTATTTATTTAGGAGCGGTGAGCGGTGGAAAAATGAAGCAAAAATGATAATCGTGAGCAAGAGGAAGCAAACGGAGCATTACAAAAGTGAACCAAACGGTGGATTACAGGAGGAAAAAGTTACGTGTGCAGGTTACAAAACTGTACATCGTGAGCAAGAGGAAGCAAACGGAGCATTACAAAAGTGAGCCAAACGGTGCATTACAGGAGGAAAAAGTTACGTGTGCAGGTTACAAATGCGTACATCGTGAGCAAGAGGAAGCAAACGGAGCATTATAAAAGTGAGGCAAATGGTGCATTACAGGAGGAAAAAGTTACATGTGCATGTTACAAAAGCGTAAAAAGTAAACATAGGAGTATAATACTGCATTACAGGAGGAAAAAGTGACGTGTGCAGGTTACAAAAGCGTGCAAAGTAAACATAGAGGTATAATACTGCAATATATGGAGGAAGGCTCCGGGGGACCCACGGACAACGTTGGGGCGGGCGGGGGCCCTGAAGCCTAATTGCTCCCGGACAACGTCGGGACGGGCTGCTAGTCTAGGATAATCCGAGTTGTGTCATCATTTTCCAGATCTTCTTGCTCATTTAACAGTTCTGATCTTGGTTTCTCTATCACTCTATTCTTGGCACCTTCAATAACATTCAATGGGTAGCCTCTTGCCAGAAATCTAGTACTGGTGTCTTCTAGATTTTGCTCGATATCACTGGCTTCTGAGCAGTTCCTCTTAGTGCGGAGACTCTCCATACGGAATGCTCCACTTCAGATGTTGTGGGATGTCCGCTATTTGCGTGGAGGATGTATATATTATGTGGTGATAGTTAGGTCCTAGTAACCATAGAATTTTATTTCGTTTGCTAATAACTTTGGCGGGGTTTGATGAATTTTAGCAGCCTCTCCAAAGGTGGAGAAAACTCTAGCAGAAGAATTACAACCTTCTAAACAATTTATTTTTTATTTTTTTATAGTTACAATCAACTAAAAAGGCCATGATAAGAAGTGGCCCAATAATTCAAAAGGGCCCATACCAGGAGTCACAGGACCTGTCTGATTTATCAGTGAGTGACCTCTGCTAATGTTAATTCCAGGGCAGGGAAATAACGAATATTGGTAAGGGACACACGTAATGAGAACCTTATGGAGCCCTAGCAACGAAAACAGGCATGTAGCTGGAACGCACAGGAAGAACTAAGAGACATCAGTCAAAAATATAAGAAAGTAGTAGAAAAGTATTTTGAGTAAAGCACAATTGCACATTTAGGCACAAATACTAGGAAAATAGTTGTATCTGAGGAGCAAGGGGAGGAACTTCAAGAAGAGAAATGCATTAACGATGGTTTCATAGAGCATTAACAAAGAACCGATTCTATAAATACTTTGTGTATCTAGAAATGGTGTGCTGATCACAATTCAGCAGAATGATTTGCATATAAATGAATACAGGCGGATGTTGTTTGTTGTTCAAACTGCACTTCTGTCTATGGCCTCAGTACATCAGCAGTGGGGCGAGTCCTTATCTCTACTGAAGAAAAATCCCCGAGGTCCCCCCCCCCACCCCCCCCCCCCCTCACCCCCGGTAGGAGTGAGTGAAGATATTTATAGGTTCTTCTACAAACTACAAAAGGAGGATTATCAGAAAGGCATATTGTTATTAAAATGAGAAGCGCGCCCTGGATTATCTTTATTTAGCGAAAATGTGTTTTTCCCCATCAATAGAAATAAATGCTTAAAATATTTTCACTTTTTATTTAGAAAATGACTGTTCCTGAAACACTGTCAACTCTTGTTAGCTGCAGCATTGGAGAGGCGCTGGCACGCTTAGATAACCTGTCTTCATTTCTTGCTGAAGAAGAATTGTGACCCGGAAGCACATCGCCTTAATATTTGATTTGTTGAAATCAGCACTCAACAGGCAGGTATATTTAACATTCTTCAGTTGTTTATCAGGGAGAGACATAGAAACAGTTTTGAGTATGCCTAATTCGAGAGCGATGGCATATATACCACTGTCCTGACGTCTGAAAGTCACTGGGTGTCTCGTTGACACGTTTACATTATTTGTCTGGTTTTCAATGAATCACCACAAAGCAGTCAGAGGTCCACAGCATTACAATATGCCGCATAATTCAGCTATACAACAAACCAGATTTACAAATTCCTTTAAGTTCAGATGGTGGTACAAGAGGCTCTCAAACAGGAGCGGCCAGTGAAGGTAAGATCTGTGGTATCGGGTTGGGTGGGTGGGAAATTCAACAGACGACCACGAGGGAAATTTAAATAAATAAATAATTTCCCGTTGTTGTCGTCTGTGCAAAATCGCCCCGCCTCCCCCACCCCCCCTGCCCCCACCGCTCTTCCCTTCATAGGCAATGTCTGCTCTCAATAACTCCCAAAGGGAAATTGCCCCCAGTGTAAAGACCTCACTGGCCTCTGACCTGAGAAGTGATCAAATCTGTGGAAACATCAGGAATAACTTCTAACAGCCAAACCACCCACAACCTGCTAAACAAACCAACAACATACAGCACTCAACTGATGGCCTGTGTTCACTCTACGGTACACCACCTTGGGACTAGGCAGCGAGGTTATGGCTGTACCCACGCCACCCGTCTCTACTGCTATCGAGCTACCACACACAGCATAGAGCCGATATCGGCAACCCTCCCCGTTAACATGGTAAATAGCTACTTAGCACACAAGTAATTAAATAAATCAGACAACACATGGTTTGGGGGAAAAACAGTTTGCACAGGCTTATTTCATAAATGAAATATGCCAACGTGGTGGCTAAACTTACGGGCGGTCTGAGGGCAGGCAGTGATGGGTAAGCTAAGCTGCCCACAACCTGATGAGCCAAACGGAACCATGGGCCAACCCATTTGGTGCTACTAATTTTCCTTTGGGGAGTTTTCTCTTTTTAATCCATGACCACCAGTCCAGGATTATTCCTCACACCTTTTAAAGGACGGAGTGGATACAGGCAAGCCCCCGGTTGCTCAGTCTTGCTACCTCCCGAAGGTCTACTGGGGCATAGTTGCTTGTATCCCAGTATCCTGCCATAAAGACTCCGGAGGTTCGGCATTGAGCAGCCCTGCTGTGCTCCCTCTGTACCAAAATGCCTCTGAATCACCCTGTAATTCCGTCTGTAACACAAATAAACAATTAACAGGCTGAGCATAAGAAGCAAACCAGCTGTTGGCACACTGGTTATGGGATAGGGTGGGTGACAGCATGTCCAGTGGGGGAACAAAGAGGTCGAGCCCGGGATTGGGCAGGTATAAGTACCTGGCCCCAGCCCCTAAGTCCCAAGTGCAGGAAGTGATGTGGGAGAGTGCTGGGAGGGACTCCCACAAGCGAGTACCCTAGAGTGAAGCAAGGGCGAGGACTTACTTGCAGTCACCATCAAACAAATGTACCATTTTGCTAGATTATATTGCATGATGAGTGCCAATGCCATGCAGCACAGCTAAGACTGTTTGGGTCATCTAGAGGGCTAAATGTGAAGACACATAGGAACCCCAGGCATGACATCAGCAGTGGCAACATTGCAGCACAAAGGCTGCTGAAACTGGGAGAAATAAGCCTGGATGCACCTTTGCTGCGATAAGGTAGCCAGAAAATGTAAATATCCCCCACTTTGAACCCAAGCTATGAAGACACCAAGCAAGCGAAGCATGTGAACCTGAACCTCCCTAGAAGAGCTCCTATGTCTTTTCCATCCAAAAATCAGTCTATTTATCCTTTCACCCTTCCATCCACCTGCTGATGTCTACAGTTTCATCTTTACATTTACTCATCCATTCATTCTTTCATCCATCATTAATTCTTTCACCCTTCCATCCATCCATTGGTTATTTCATCCTGCTATCCAGCCATACAAACATCCATTATCAATGCGTGCATCCACCTGCACATCAATCCACCTCTACATCCATCATTTGACTTGACCATCCATCAATAAAGCCTTTCATAAATGTATTGAACATTTTGTCCATCAATTGTTCCATCCATCCTCTCTGATTTTTATTTACTTTGCCATCCATCCTCTCAGATTACAATGCACTTTGCCATCCACCCATCCTCTCAAATTACCATTTACTTTGCCATACTTTCACCCACCCATCCATACATCCTCACAGTTTTCCATTCTCTCGACTATCCTTTCACCAACTCATTCATCCAATCAGATTTCTATATACTCTGCCATCCATGATCCATCTATCCATGCATCATCCATCCTCAAATATACTCTTTTACTGTGCCATCCTTTCAATCCACCCATCCATCCTCATATTTTCAATATCCTCTGCATCCTTTCATTTATCCATCCTTCCTCACATATTTTCATTTAGTCTGCCATCCTTTCATCCACCCATCCTTTTACCCACTACACTACCCATTTTTTCACCCACTAATCCATCAATCCTTTCCCCTTCCATACTTTCTTCAACCCAGCCATCCTTTCACCCACCCATTCTTTCACCCACTCATCCACCCATCCAACCTTCCACACATACATCCTTTTTTCCACTCCTCATTTCATCCACACATCCATTCTTTTACCCACCCACCCACTCATCTATCCATCCATTCTTTCACCCATCCATACTTTCATCCACCATCCTTTCACCCACTCATCCATCAATCCATATCATCCAGCCACCCTTTCACCCACTCATTCATCCTTTCACTAACTCATGCATATGCTCACCCATCCTCATTCCCTTTTCTCTAACAGCCTATCTTTCTTTCTTTTAGTGATATGTATCCGTGTTTCCTGTCAAGTTGCAGAGAAGAGGCCCATAAACTAAAGAACCCCACCCAAGCTGTAGCGGATAAAGGGGGGGAGGGGGAGTTCACGACGCCCCTGAATTGAGCAAATAGTGAATCTGAATGAACAGGCCCATGATGTCTGCTGTCAAGTTTATTAACAACACACAGTGGACCATACGGACCATGGATTAACAGGTGGAGTGTGCTTCGCATGAAGGAGTATGCTCTGGTATTCATGAATCTTGACATGATATGTTGGTGTCGCATACTATATAGAAACCTGAAATCAGAAATCCAAACGCCCAAATAATGCTTCCTAAAGATAACGGATAGGTCATTTCAGCCACGTCAGCAAAAGAAGGCAATCCTTCCATTGTTTGTGAGCACAATCTTGTGTATGTGGGAGTTAGATGAAGAAATATTTAACATTGACTGTAATATCAGTGTCCTGTAACCACTGATGACTTACATCCATATTTAGAATTTGTCACTAACAGTCAACCCAAGATCCTTCTCATCAGATATAGATATAGTATAGTGTTCAGTCTAGTTACGTCCTCAAGGAGGGGCGATTGGTCCAGGGCATTAGCTCAATGTCCCTGTGATGGATTGACAGATCAAAGTACACTGGGGCCCATTTATGAGCCCTTGCGTCACTTTTACGCCACCGGTGCGTCACTTTTTGTGACGCCCCAGCAGTGTAAAAAATGCGCCTTGTTGCGCCACATTTACAAAGTGACGCATCTTGGTAGATGCGTCACTTTGTAAACCCCTGCGCTACATTATACCTGCGCCAGGTACAATGTATGCAGGGGGGGGTGTTCCCACGCAAGAAAGGGTCATAGAAGTGACGCAGTGAGATCTACCAGATTTCACTGCGCCATTTCTAGGACTCAAATGCGTCAAAATCTTACGCCTGCCTCACAGCAGGCGTAAGACTGACGCAAGCCCTTTCACATCGGGCTTGCCCCATGTGAAAGGACGCATTGCTGGAGTTGCGTCACTTTTGTGACACACCCCAGCAATCCGTCACTTTTGCGCTTACAGATAAATCAGATATACTGACGTATCTGTAACTCCTTGCGACATGATGCGTCATACATTAAATATGACGCATCAGGTATGTCGCAAGGAGTGCGCACTGATAAGTGACGCATCGCTGCTTTCACGCAGCGATGCGTCATTTCTCATAAATGAGGCCCACTGTACCTGTTTGTAGGGGGGACAAGTCTTGGGAACATATTTGTATACCATTAGTATGGAAGTATAAGTTTAGACAATGTTATTCGGCCTTAATATTTTTGCAGCAATTACATGCATCTGAGGTCTATGCCACCATTTCTTCCATCCTCTGGCAAGTTTCGTCCAGTAGGAAAAGATTGGAAGTCTTGTGATTTATTCGTTGTGTGTTTAATTGGTGCGGTTATTGAATTGTATGGGTTTTGGATATTCGTGTGAGTTTTATTTCATAGTTTGAATAGATTATTAATGTGGCTGGTGCACTGCCACATCCACTTTAGCTTGCGCTTTTTGCTGGCTGGTGGCTTCGGTCCCGTGTAGTGGTTCGCTACCATCTCCCACCCCACCGCGCAGCCGATTGGGCGCTGACGCGGAAGGGGGCACAGGAACCACCATCTTGGAGGGAGGGGAAGGTCTGCGGACTAGTTGTCGCAGCCTCACGCCCTCCCAGAGGCTTAAAACCGGCACACCATCGCCGCGCTCACTCTGATACTCCCCTGAGGCGGAAAGCCGGGGGATTAGGGCTGGAAAGTGAGCGATTGTTTTATTTTCATGACTTGCACGATTTTAATGTAATTTCATGTAAACTGTTTGCACTATTTGATTCTAAAAAGGAAAGGCACGTACCACTTTAGCTCGCGCTTTTTGCTGGCTGGTGGCTTCGGTCCCGTGTAGTGGTTCGCTACCATTTCCCACCCCACCGCGCAGCCGATTGGGCGCTGACGCGGAAGGGGGCACACGAACCGCCATCTTGGAGGGAGGGGAAGGTCTGTGGACTAGTTGTCGCAGCCTCACGCCCTCCTCTCGCCCTATAAAATGGCCATAGGGTCTCGCCCACGCAGCGGGCGGGCGCAGCGGGCATGCCGGCGGCGCGCTGAAGGCGCGCCAAAGGCGGGCCCGTCTGCGCCCGTCCGCGCCGGGCCCGCACTCAGCGCCACAACCCCTGTGATTTTTCCACCAGCCCCCTGTGAGAGGCGCACTTGTGATAGAGCGGAGCTCTGGAATCTGGGGGGGGTTGTCAGAGGACTAGGTGTCCGAGGATTGCCCCGGATAAAGATTTACAGGTGGGGCTGCAAAGATGTCCCTTATGTAGAATGAATTTTCCTCCTATTACTGGGGGCAAAACTAAGGCCTACACTCGCACCCCTACTACTAAGGAGAGTCGAGGACACCAAACCTTTAACTGTATTTTGATCAATGTAAGGTCGTTGGTAAAGCATAGTGTGGAATGTGCTGAGTTGATTCTTGATTTGAATGCACAAATAGCTTTCATCACTGAGACCTGGACGGATGCTGCATCTGGTCCTGACCTGGTGAAAGCCACACCACCAAATTATCTCCACTTTGTCTTGGATAGACCAGGGAAGAGGGGTGGAGGTCTGGCTATTATCTATCAGGCATCCATTCAGGGACATTTCTTTCTAGCTACCTCCGGGGCATGTGAGGCCTTGGGGTTTAAACTGGATCTTTCCAACCACTGCTCGTTTAAAGGCTGCCTCCTTTACAGACCCCCTGGGACGAAGTCACGTTTTCTTGAGACAGTTGGCAGTATCTTAGAGGAAGCCCTCTGTGCCAACTCTTATACCGTCCTGGGCGATTTTAATTTTTACTTAGAAGACATCAGTGATGCCGACACTATGGCCTTAGTTGATGTGATGTCTGCGGCAGGTCTGATCCAGTCGGTAGTGGGGCCAACCCATCAGGCCGGCCATACACTAGATGGGATATTCTCCAGCAATCCTGATCTGGTATTCTCCAATGCTGAACTTCTGCCCTGGACTGACCATCGACTGGTGCTGTTTTCCATCCTCAGCCCACGGATTAAGTCATCTTTAGGCGAGGGGCAAGTAAGTAGGACGTGTAGGGCTTGGAAAAACATCGATGGGACAGCTCTGGAGGAGCTGCTCCTGGTCTCTGGCCCGGCAATGCCGGCGGACGTAAATATAGCCACTGCCGAGTACACGGAGTGGATTGATGGAGCCTGTCACAAGTTGGCTCCTCCTAAGAGATGTAGACCCACTAGGCTGGTTCCATCAGCTCCCTGGTACTCTGACGCGCTTAGAGAGGCCAAAGCAGCATGTAAAAAATTAGAACGGATTTGGCGAGCTAATTATTCCGAGCCTGACAAAGAGAGACTGAAAATGTGTCAAAGGGCCTATAAAGACAACATTAGAAAAGCCAAAAGTGTTTACTTCACAGATCGGATTGAGAATGCCAAGAATTCATCGAAGGAACTCTTCGAGATAGTGGCTAGTCTGGCCTCTCCTAAATCCGTGACTGTGCCACCTAACATAGAACTCTGCGAATCACTAGCAAGTTTTTTTCTGAGCAAAGTTCAATTGATTTTTACCTCTCTTGAACCTTTGGTGGCCCAGAGTCTCTCAGAGATGCCCCATGGGAATAATCCGATTGGACCCCCGGAGGCCAAATTCTCGACCTTTGAGCCAGTCACGGCAGATGAGGTATTGAAACTATTGTTGGCCACTAAATCGGGCTCACCTCAGGATCCCTGCCCGACCTCAATCGTAAAGCTAGCAGCAGTTCCTATTGCGGACTACTTGGCCAGCATTTATAATCTAATGTTTGAGAGGGGGGAATTCCCTAAACTATGGAAGCAAGCCTCAATCCGCCCACTTCTTAAAAAGCCCTCCCTTGATACTGCAGATCCTAACAGCTATAGGCCAATTTCCAGGTTGCCACTGCCAGCTAAGCTGGTTGAGAAAATCATGAATTTCCAGCTCTGTTCTTTTCTGCGTAACTCCAAGGGTCTAGACCCAGCTCAACATGGGTTTAGGGACGGTCACAGCACCGAGACCGCTCTTATAAAATCTATAGAGGAGGTCCGGAAGGTGCTTGATGAAGGGGGTCAGGCAGTGCTGATCCTTTTGGACCTGTCGGCAGCCTTCGATACGGTCCACCATGCTTTGCTGGTGGATCGATTGGAGGGCTGCGGGGTCCAGGGTCAAGCACTTAACATCTTGAAAGCCTTTCTAACAGACCGGGTACAAGTGGTGGCGATGGGGGAGTTCGAATCAAGACCTTTCGAACTCCCAGGGGGGTTCCCGCAGGGCTCTTCCCTAAGCCCCACTTTATTCAATATCTATGTATCATCCCTCGCCCCAGTGATCAGATCCTTTGGATTTGAGTTAACATCCTACGCAGACGACACCCAGATTGTGGTCTCGGTGCTCCCAGAGACAGAGGTGGGTGTGGCAGTCAGGTTTCAGGACGGTATGTCAGCAGTCAGCTCCTGGATGGCACAAAGCTGTTTAAAACTGAACTCCTCCAAGACTGAGGTGCTCATCTTTGGGTCAAACACCAGTTTTTGGGGCCCTACTTGGTGGCCCACTGACATGGGACCGCCACCTTGTCCGGTTTCAAAGGTAAAGAACCTTGGTGTCATTATTGACAACCAACTCTCCTTTAAACCCCAAGTCAAGGCACTGAGCTCCTCCATACACTGGACCTTGAAAATTATTAGGAAAATTCTCCCCTTCCTACCAGAGGGAAGCAGAAAGACGGTGGTGACAGCTCTTGTACTATCACGCATCGACTACTGCAACAGTCTCCTTCTCGAGGCACAACAGGGGGTGCTCAACAAACTTCAGGTCCTACAAAATGCGGCCGCTCGCCTTATTGGGGGACTGCCCAAGTTTTCCTCAGTTACCAAGGAGCTGGAGAAGCTGCACTGGCTCCCGGTGCGGAAACAGATTCTGTTCAAGACCCTCTGTATAGTCTTCAAGGCATTACATGGTCTTGGTCCTCAGTTCCTTCAGGATCACTTTCAATGGTATAGACCAGGTAGACAACTGAGGTCGGCCAGTCTAGGGCTGGTTAAAACGACCCGGATCAGGAAGGTGCGCTGGGGCGGAAGGAGTTTTGTTAGGGGAGCAGCGGTGGCGTGGAACTCCCTCCCTCTTTTCCTTAAACAGAACGAGAATCTGCTGGCATTCAGAAGGGATCTAAAAACATGGCTCTTTTCCCTCTAGTTCCTGAAAACTCTCTCCCTGGGGATTATCACTTCAGCGCCAGGACACCGATTGGTAATAGCGCGCTTTATAAGTGTTATAATAAATAAATAAGTAATATAATTTTATGGCATGCCCCATGCAAATGAGAGAACACCGCCTTGAAGATAGCGCTTGCGCTTTATGTACTCCAGCGCTATTGGTATTACAGAAGGGGCCGCACAAGCATCTGCAGCCCCTTCTGTAATACCAAAGTGCCCCAGGGGCATGCACAGCGGGCCAAATTCCCATTGCGCCCCCGGGGCACTTTATGTAATATGGCCCCTGGTGGTGATGTACTATGAGCCCACTTGAGCCTGCTAATGAGTTGTCACTTGAGTATCGTAGCGATAAATTGCTCACTGCTGCATTTCTTTTCATAGCTTTTGTGCCTGATTATCATAGTAGCGCTGTGCTCGCATTACCTTTAAAAACTGTTGTGCTCGACTATTATCATAACGCTGTGCTCGCATTGCCTTAAAAGTTGTTGTGCTTGACTATTATCATAGCGCTGTGCTCGCATTGCCTTAAAAGTTGTTGTGCTTGACTATTATCATAGCGCTGTGCTCGCACTGCCTTTAAAAAATTGTTGTGCCTGACTATCATCGTAGCGCTCTATTGCCCATTACTACCATTGCATTGCTCGCATTAATTGGTAAATTAATTAGTGACTGATTGTGCCAGTGCCACTGCCCATAGCTATACTCCTCATTGTGCCCCAATCTCGTCCTGTTTCACTTTTGTTTTCTGCTGCCATTTTGTTGTTGTTGTGCCTCCCAGCCCGTCTCTCCACCCCGCTCCCGCCTCCCAGCTGCTCCTTCCTCCCACTGGTAGTTCAGGATCGTCCCGTCTGCTGAAGCGCTGTGACCGTCCTGACTCGTTCAGAAGCGGTCGCTCCCACACGCTCCCTGGCCACTTGAGTATCGTAGCGATAAATTGCTCACTGCTGCATTGCTTTTCATAGCTTTTGTGCCTGATTATCATAGTAGCGCTGTGCTCGCATTGCCTTTAAAAACTGTGGTGCTCGACTATTATCATAACGCTGTGCTCGCATTTCCTTAAAAGTTGTTGTGCTTGACTATTATCATAGCGCTGTGCTCGCATTGCCTTAATAGTTGTTGTGCTTGACTATTATCATAGCGCTGTGCTCGCACTGCCTTTAAAAAATTGTTGTGCCTGACTATCATCGTAGCGCTCTATTGCCCATTACTACCATTGCATTGCTCGCATTAATTGGTAAATTAATTAGTGACTGATTGTGCCAGTGCCACTGCCCATAGCTATGCTCCTCATTGTGCCCCAATCTCGTCCTGTTTCCCTTTTGTTTTCTGCTGCCATTTTGTTGTTGTTGTGCCTCCTAGCCCGTCTCTCCATCCCGCTCCTGCCTCCCAGCTGCTCCTCCCTCGCTCCGCCCCCTTCACTATCCACTTATGACAGATGCACTTTCGCGCAGCGTTCACGTGCAGCGGACGCGCCCCATGCGTGCCGAAGGCGCGCCAAAGGTAAGCCCGTCTACGCCCGTCCGCGCCTGGACCGCACCCAGCGCCAAACCCCCTGGCCCCCGCAAAATCCACCCCACCCGCATAACGTACGACGCCACAACCCTCTCAGCACTTAATCCCGACCGACTCCCAAACTGCTACCAAGCCGCTCCAGGACACACCCATGGACCCTTCTCCTGCCACTCCTGCAAGTTCGACTACACCAGAACCCACACCAAATCCACAAACTCCAAACAGAGGTCCGACACTAACCACCTGAAGTGCATCCTGCTCAACACCCGCTCGGTCCACAGACACGCCATTGAATTTTGGAACCTACTAGACACCACATCGCCGGACGTCGCCTTTCTTACAGAAACCTGGATGAACGCCTCATCAACACCCGGCATCGCCATAGCCATCCCGGACGGCTACAAGATCATCCGAAAGGACCGCATCAACCAAACAGGAGGAGGCATCGCCATCGTCCATAAGAACACCATCCGCATCACGACCAGCTCCGACGATACCCTCGCAGCCGCCGAACACCTTCACTTCCAGATCCACACAGACCCCAAGACCACACTCAGAGGCACCCTCATCTACAGGCCACCAGGGCCCCGCACACAATTCAGCGAAGACATCACTGACTTCATCAGCCCACACGCCCTCCCCTCCGAGGACTACATTCTACTGGGAGACCTCAACTTCCACCTGGAAAAGAACAACGACAGCAACACCACCACCCTTCTGGACAACCTCGCCAATCTCAGACTCAAACAATTTGTTGACACCCCCACCCACTATGCCGGGCACACGCTCGACCCAATCTTCACCTCCAGCAAGCACATCTCCTTCAATCACACCACAGCTCTCCATTGGACGGACCACAGCTGCGTTCACTTCAACTACAAAAAGACTACGACCCACAACCACCCACAACCAATTCCCCGCAGAAACTGGAACAAAATTACCACCGACCAGCTCTTCACATCGCTTCACCAAAACCCTCCTGCCAAATCATCGGGCCCAAACCCAGCAGCCACCAACCTCACACAATGGATCACCCACAGCGCTGACGAATTAGCACCCTTGAAAAACCATCAAACCAAGCAAGGTAGCAAAAAAGCCCCCTGGTTCAATGATGACCTTAAGAAATCCAAGAAGATCTGTCTCACCCTCGAGAAAACCTGGCGAAAAAACCCAACCACTGACAACCTGGCCACCTTCAAGAACGCCACTCGCAAACACCACCAACTGATCCGATCCACCAAGAAATCAGCATTCAAGGATCGACTCGACAACAACGCCCACAACAGCAAAGAACTATTCAACATCGTCAAAGAGTTCACCAACCCCACCGCCGGCACCAACGACATCACTCCCTCCCAAGACCTCTGCGACTCTCTAGCCTCGTTCTTCCACAACAAAATCGCTGACATACATAACAGCTTTGGAGACCAGTCCACCCCACCCACCTCCGAACTAAAACCCCCCTCCAACAACCTTTGCGCCTGGAACCCAATCACCACTGAAGACACCATCTGCCTGATGAACTCCATCCACTCAGGATCGCCAACCGACCCATGTCCCCACCACATTTTCAACAAAGCAGACTCCATTATCGCACCCCATCTCCGAGACGTCATCAACTGCTCCCTCAACTCCGCTACCTTCCCGGAAAGCTGGAAACATGCCGAACTCAGCGCCCTCCTGAAGAAACCCACAGCAGACCCCACTGAACTTAAGAACTACCGCCCCATTTCGCAACTCCCATTCCCTGCCAAAGTCATTGAGAAAGCCGTCAACAGTCAGCTCGCCGCCTTCCTCGAATCCAACAAATCCCTCGACCCTTCACAGTCCGGCTTCCGAGCCAAACACAGCACCGAAACCGCCCTCATCGCAGCAACAGACGACATTCGAACTCTACTGGACAACGGAGAAACAGCTGCCCTCATCCTACTTGACCTCTCCGCAGCCTTCGACACAGTCTGTCATAGCACCCTCATACAACGCCTCAGCAACGTCGGAATACAAGGAAAACCATTGGACTGGATCATCTCGTTCCTCGCCGGAAGAACCCAGAGAGTCCGCCTCCCCCCTTTTAGATCAGAGGCCACCGAAGTCATCTGCGGCGTACCACAAGGATCATCACTCAGTCCCACACTCTTCAACGTATACATGAGTCCCCTCGCATCCATCGTGCGCCAACACAACCTCAACATCATCTCCTACGCAGACGACACCCAGCTGATCCTTTCCCTCACCAAAGACCCAAACACCGCCAAAACCAACCTACACAAAGGGATGAAAGAAGTAGCCGAGTGGATGAAGAACAGCCGTTTAAAACTGAACTCAGACAAAACGGAAGTCCTCATCTTAGGATCATCCCCCTCCGCCTGGGACGACTCATGGTGGCCACCAGCCCTGGGAAACGCACCCATACCAACGGACCACGCACGCAACCTGGGCTTCATCCTAGACTCCTCCCTCTCAATGACCAGACAAATCAACGCCGTCTCATCATCATGCTTCAACATCCTACGTATGCTCAAAAAAATCTTCCGTTGGATCCCCACCAAAACAAGAAAGACGGTCACCCATGCACTGGTCACAAGCCTACTGGACTACGGAAACACCCTTTACGCCGGAACCACAGCCAAACTACAGAAAAAACTCCAACGCATCCAAAACGCCTCAGCCAGACTCATCCTAGACATCCCCTGCCAAGCTCACATTTCCGGTCACCTGAAAGACCTCCACTGGCTCCCCGTCAACAAGAGAATAACGTTCTGTCTCCTCACCCACGCACACAAAGCCCTCTACAACCTAGGACCTGAATACCTCAACACGCGCCTGTCCTTTTACACCCCCACCCGCCAACTACGATCGTCCAATCAAGCCCTCGCCGCAATTCCACGCATCCAAAGATCCACCATGGGGGGAAGATCCTTCTCCTACTTAGCGGCCAAGACCTGGAATTCTCTCCCCACCTACCTCCGCCTTACACAGAACCACCTCTCCTTCAGAAAACAACTAAAAACTTGGATATTCGATAAGTAAAGTACCCCCCCCTCCCTCAAGCGCCTTGAGACCCTCTGGGTGAGTAGTGCGCTATACAAATTTTAAGTTTGAACTTGAACTAGAAGCTCACTTTGAATTGGATACTTTGAGTGACAGACTTTGCATTTTTAATAAGTATACTTTATAGACGGTTCATCTCACAGGAATGCTGCTGATGTTTTTGAAACAGATCTTCAAGTCGAAGAAAGAATCTGCGGAGATCAAAACAGATTATCAAATGACATTCTGTTCTGCAGAAATAATAGGTCCTTTGGAGTGACTTGCCATAACTCACTGCCAAACATGTTTAAAAGGCTCATATCCCATATGTTAGAGGCACAGGCCAATCATACCACTGTGACAATTTTTATTTAATCCTAGCGAACGGAACTGACTAATAACCTGCAGAGGCTAACAGCATTTGAGCGTAGCAGCCAATGGATTACCCAGTCACAACGGAGACGCTCTTTATTAGTCATGAAGGTTCAAGTGCTGTGATGAGGATGCATCCCAGATGGGTGTAGTATGAGCAGGTAATCGCAGGCAATGGTGGTCTTGTTAGAGATGCAGCAAGTCAAGGCACAAGGAATGCTATGAAATCATCCCACCTGGTAGTCTTCATAGGACCCTGTACTGTGCCCCACTGTCTTTTCCGGTAGCTTTAAATCAGGTGTTTATAAAGCACGGCTACTGACCTGTGAAGGTCTCAAGACGATGGGGGGAGGGGGTGGGGGTGGCGGGGAGGGGACCTGCTCCTGCGTGAGTGTTGGGGGTTCAGTCGAAGAGCCAGGCCTTGAGATCCTTCCTGAATTGGGTCAATTTTGCACTATACAATACTATGTACATACATACATACCACCATATGGCAACATGCATCCAATATATCAGTTTTAGCAGAGGTGATGGGACCCACAAATGCCAAAAAGCTCTTAAAACATAGATTGCAGGTTTCGAGCTCACAATCAAGAAACACATCCTGCTCTCCATGAAAGCTAATGGTTTTTCAATTTTGAGGCCACCTATGAACTGTTTGTATTTTGAGTTTCATAAAATCTTTTTTCTGTAACAGGAATACTAGCTGTGGGTAATTTTTTGGGGGTACAGGGCAATGAGGGATAACTGAGCCATGTAGTGTGAGGGCGTTGTCATTTACAGCCACCAATGTGATGGCTCTCCAATTGGGCAACCTAGCAACTCTCTTTTGCCATTTGACTTTCGTGGGGTAGTAAGATCGAGCAATCAATACTTACTCCAGGAGATGGCGAGGGTTAAAAATTCAAATACATAATATATGGATAACAGAAATCAATAAACTCAATGTCCACTCAGTTCTGTATATTCAACGAAAAAAGGAACTTTTATGTATAAATAAAGAAAAAGAGAAGTGAAGAAATATACAGCGAAAAACACTAGATCGTGCTAAAACTTTCTGGAGCTGAGATATGACCCCAGCTCTTCTATGCTAGGCAATACATGTTCTATGACATTGACTATAAGGTTGATGTTGTCCAATTGGACTGCATGAGAATCGACAAAGGGAATATCAGGATTCACTGGGGTTTTGGCTACAGTGACTCAGTATTTCAGTCAGTGGGATACAGAAGTCAGACATAAACTATACAATGTAGCTACTGTATTATGACATTTCTTCACCTCTGCTTCAATAGCTCTGATTCTGGGTGTATCATTACACTTTCAATTGGCTGAAGCCCAAGCTGGTGGGTTTCATTAATTATGCAGTAAAATTCCCCTGAACTCAAGCAACAAACAGCCAAACAATCAGTGTGCCAACTTTAAGAATACTGCTGACCAAGGTTCCTTCAAGCGTTTGCTCTTCATTACTAGTGGCCTGAGAAATAAGCCATTATGTCCCCACCCCATCGATACTAATACCAGGGCTACCTATAACTGCAGGGATAGGGTAGCAAATACCAGTTGGTCAACTAAGAAATTAAGACTTAATGCGAGAATCAGCAATTCACCCGTTGATTTTGGCTCTTTTCAGCGACTGAAGTGATTGTGCTAATGTAAACAGATTCACCATATTACTGCACACATCATAATTCCAATGGGCTAGTAACTACTGAATAAGTGATCACATTCATAATTGGGCTTTTGGGTTCAGTTACCGGTGCACCGTTCTGCTATTTATACAGACTGTTAAGGTTCCAGCTGATTTAAGAATTTTACAAGGGGGCAATGCCTCCTAAGGCTCCAATTGGTTTTAGAGGCAAGGGGCAGATGTGTTTGTGGACCATCGCCCTCACTTCATACAGTACTGTGTCTGCATGTGGCTGGTCCAGCCCAGAATGTCCTGGAGGTTCCATATCTTCATGTCCACAGAGTGAGATCTAGTCCTGATTGCTGGACTTTATCATCCTTATCCCAGAACCCTTTTGTCAGTCTGTCTAGCCCTTATGGTACTGGAGATATTGTCACTTTTAGTAGTGATTGGTATTGAATGCTGAAACCTACTTCTCAGTTGGAATTGTGAAGTCTTATGTCCCTTGGGACCTTGGGAATATGCAAGGATCTTCCTGAAATATATGTACCAGAAGCCAAATCAAATAGGTGGCACTACACTTGGTCATGGAGAAACTGAGAGAGCTACTGGCAATTCTGGCAGGATCTTTGTCACCAGGGAAAAGCGCTCACTTGAAGGATTTGAGGCTCAAAACTTCTTAAGGGAACTTCTGCAAGACAAGCAATGTACAAAACCTAACCTGATGTAATGCCTCAAGTATTCACTATAAATTATGCGCTAAAGCGCATTTGAATAATGCCTAGTTTCTAGGATCCACTTGCGGACAGCAGCCTTTAAAAAAAAAGCTTATGCCCTCTTCCTGTAAACAGCATTTGTAGTGCGTGAGTAGACTTCTCAGATCACTGAAGATGCAGGAAATGAAAAATCTAGTACTCTTCACGGGAAACGTTAGTTACAACAGAAAAAGGATACATAAGCCAAGTTTATTTGCTTAAAAAAAGAAACAGATGCTCAACATTTGCTTCACCATTGTCTGCATCTTATCCGTGCACACGCACTCTCAGTTGCATGTGCGGAATTAGAAAGCTTTTGTGACTTTACGCACTCCTAATGGACATACATGGTGCTCCTCTTCTGCATGCTACACAAAGCTTACACCTGAGACAATCTCACCTTCTGTATTAACCTCAGTGCCTGATATCTCCAAATGCCTGCTCATTGCTTTACAAAGAACAGTAATGCCAATCACATAGCTTGGGTCACCCAAATCGTAGACAGCTGTGTTCCAGCGCGACACCTAATCAGGGATCAATACTCAATAACATTACATATAAATGGCCCATACACATTAACCAAATCCCTGTTGCGCTGGGGGTCAAGTTGTAATGACGTAATCACTTGTTTCCTTCTACAGGTTCATATCTGACAATTCTAAATACATAACTGAACCTGCATGTCAACTCTCTTTCCTCTGGTCGCTGGACCATTAGTTGAGAAGCTGATGGTAATAATAGTACTATCTATCTAGTTAGCTATATAATAACAGACTCTTGGTAAGAATATTAAAGATTATCGCAAAATAATGTGAGAGGAAAAATGCTCATTGCATACAAGTTACAAGGCAAACACAGAAATTTCACAACAGGGAGAGAAAAACATCAACAAAAATGCAAACAGAGTCATACTCATTAAATGAACGAAATGCATATGATAGATGAAGAGACATAAGTTTCAGAGACAAAAATACATTTGCAAATGATTATGCAAAATGTAGGAAAACATGAAACTATACTAACCCAAAGATCTCTTAGAAATACTGCCCCCCCTGGCCAAGGAGGTAGAGGGGGTTCCCCGTGATAGAGTCAGGGAACAAAGATTTCAGGATACAGGTACGGGACAGGGACAGAATCAATTATGCCTCTCTGCAAACCGACGGAAAGCAACAAATCACTCATCTATCTCTCGATGCGCTCTCTCCTGCAACAGCTGCTAACAATTTTCGGAACTCGGTCTCTCATTGGATGGTTTGGAGGGTGGTCAATCATACTACCATGATCACATTCATAATTTTACAGTCTTCTTTGTTTTTACATCATTCTCATTGCGTGATCCTTGACTTATTTACACTCGTTTATTCATTCATGATAAATGTAAAAAATGTAATCTTTCACATGAGTTCTTTTTGTTGTGTCCGCGGAAGAAGTATATACACTGACTTCGGTTCCCAGGGCCAGTCTCGTCTCTTGGCAGACAAACAATGGTTTTCGTAGCTGATTGAAATTGAAATTGAAATTGAATAACATTTATATAGCGCATGGCTACCCAGAGGCATCCCAGCGCTTACAGTAACAGCAATGAGGTGTCAAGCCAGATTAAGGAAACAGTAGTGTTTTTAGGGAACTGCGAAAGGAGAGATGATTGGGTTCTGCTCGCAGATGGTGAGGAAGGGAAATCCAGAGTCTGGCGGCATTGAGCGAGTATTATCGACCTCCACTTCTAGCCTTCTTGATCCTAGGGATAGTGGCCAGGTTCAGGGTTTTAGATCGAAGACTTCTGTTGGGCTCATAGGACTGGATAATGTTGTGAAGAATGGGTGGGCCTGTTTTGAATAGAGATTTATGGGCAATACATAAGGATTTGAACTTGACTCACTTGGACAGGATCCAGTGGATAGACTTCAGGGCTGGTTTGGCCGACTGATGTTTGGAGGTGCCCAATAAAAATGTTGCAGCCCGATTCTGGAAGGTTTGTAGCCTAGAAATGGTGGCGACAGGGGCCCCCAGATAGAGCGCATTCGCGTAGTCCAGCTGGGACAGGACGAGGGCCTGGACCATGAATTTCCTGGCCTGAAACGACAGGAGAGGAAGAATTTTACGATTCATTTGCAGGACACCATAGCACGAGGCGGCCGTCTTCCGTGCCTGGGTTTTGAAGGAAAGGTCTTGGTCTATCCAAACACACAGACTCTTTAGCTGGGTCTTAGGAATGGGAGCCAGGCCTAGGGAGGTGGGCCATATTTCTTTTAGTTCAAGTGGAGAGCGATTACCCAGGGCCATGATTTCACTCTTTTCCCCATTTAGTTTAAGAAAGGAGTCGCTCATCCAAGTCGCAATCTCATCCAAGCAGGAACGCAGCCAGGGAGAGGAGCTTTCCACTCTATTGAGCCCAGTCACCAGCTGCAAGTCATCCGCATAGGTGACTATGTTTATTCCGAAGGGAAGAACTGCCTCTGCGAGAGTGCTGGTGTGCACATTAAATAAAGTAGGGCTCAGGGAAGATCCCTGAGGCACTCCACAGCAAAGGGGTGTCATTTTGGAAATCACCTCATTTTCAAACACTTGGAAGGGTCTATTATCTTGGAAAGAATGGAGCCAGGCCAGGGCAGTTCCAGTGATATCTGTTTTCGTTTCAAAATCTTTATTCAAATTTTTGCAAATTCATAAAAGCAATACAAGATACAATCCCAATTAATAAAATGACCATGATTACAAGTATGTTTTAAAAACAGCACATTATAAGATACAAGTCAATTAGCAGCAGCATTTCAGAAATTTTCTATGGGTGCTCCATTGTTTTCCGTACATCAGTAATAACTCTTAAAAAAGTGCTAGTCCGAAATATCAGTTCTTCATTGTTCAAAGTTAACAACATCAAATTGGATTCCTCCAAAGAAAGTGGTCTGTGCTTCTTAAAATATGGTGCTAAAAACCATTTAAAATATTTTTGATAAAATTTGCAAAAAAAGAAGAAGTGTAGATCATTTTGCATGCTTATATCATGACATGGGCACAATTTATTTCCAGATCTTAAAAAGGAGTAACCTAGTGGGAAACATAATAAAAATCCAACGGTGCCTGCCCTTAAACGGAAAAGTAAAGATCTGTCCCAGTTTGTCATTGGTAACGTAAGGTACAATGGGACTGGTTGTATGTACAGATCTTTGTTCACATAAGCCTGGATTGTTGGTTTAAGTGATTCCCTCGCCAATCTATCTTTACTATAAAGTGCGTACAGTGCAGACTTTAGATTATTTTTATCTCTGAGCTCAATTTTGCTAGGATCAAGGAAAAGATGTCCTTTACCTACACTACTCAGTTTTTTAAAAACTCCAGAAAGCCAGGGGATTGACATCCCTTTTTCGCAGTTTAAGCAGTCTCTTATAATATCATGGGTTAGGCTGGCCAAATTATTCTTCCAGATAGCTAGCCAAAACAATGCCGGTCTGGATGCAATAAAATATGATATATAGTGCAGGTTCAGTTCACAGTGGCAGATATAATCTGAAGAAGAAATGGGTGCTCCGAGGATTTTTCTGCAAAAGCGGTTTTCCTCCGTCTGGATACTCGGTGTTTTGCCCAGACCCCAGATCTCAGCCCCGTAAGTTGCCACTGGCACGCATTGTAATTTAAAAAATTTTAAAAGTACTTTTGTGGCACCTACTTTCTTAGGCCGTGGGAGGCTAAGAATAGAGTTAATGGATTTTGAGAACTTGCTCGTGGCGTGGACCAAATGTCCACTCCACGAGCCGCTCGCAGCAAAAACCATTCCTAGGTAGGGGAAAGTGTTAGTGGAGTAGAGTTTGTCAGATCCCACCGAAATAACACTTAGTTGTCTCTTCCCCGGGCCACAAGACATAATAAAGGATTTTTTAAAATTTACTTTAAGATCAAGATTTTCCATGTATTTTGCAAAATCATTTACCAAGCTGCGTAAAGCATTCGGTGTGAGGCCCATGAGCACCGCATCATCTGCGTAAAGCAGAGTCGGTAGCAATCACCCCCTTATTTTTGGGACATCTGTAGTTGCCAGTTTTAAAGATTTATTTAGTCCATTAATGTAGATAATAAATAACAGGGGTGCTAAAACACACCCCTGCCTGACTCCTCTTTCTACCTTTATGGGCTCTGACACTTCCCCCGCCGTCCCAATCCTTACTTGTGCCCTTGTGTCAGTGTGCAAATATGCAAGGAAATGTACAAGCGGTTCGTCTAAACCATATTCCAGGATGGTGGACCACAGTTTAGACCTATTTACTAGGTCGAATGCGGACGATAAGTCCATGAACGCTAAGTACATTGGTACCGACCGAGCAATGGTATATTTACCAATTACTAAGTTTAGATTTAAACACTGCTCGGTTGTTCCAACCCCACTTCTGAACCCCATTTGGCAAGAGTCTAAAATCCCTGTTTCATCTACCCACTCATTTATTCTATTGTAGAGCACTCGCCCCAGGATTTTAAGGGTATTATCCAGGAGCGAGATTAGTCTGTAATTTGTGGGGTCTGTTCTTTCTCCTTTTTTATATATGGGCACGATTATACTTGTGGACCATGTGTCAGGTATATGCACTAAGGGTAGGCTATTAAAGACATTCTTCAGGATGGGTGCCCAAAGTTCAGGTTTCCATTTGATAATGTCTATTGGGAGGCCATCTGGCCCAGGGGCTTTATTGCCAAGGCTTTGTTTAATGCCCGCGATGACCTCTCCTAGGGAGATCTCTAAGGAGCGTAAATCGCCCAGTGCAAAGTTATTGCTGACATTTGGGGGTGTTGCATACACTTTAGAGAAATGATCTTCCCACTGAGAGCTAGAGATGGTACAGCTTATTGCTGACATTTGCGTTCCCATATTGCGCATATTTTTTTACCGTAGCCCAAAAGATCGTACCTTTTTCCCCTGATGCAGAGTCTGATAGCTCCTCCCAGCGTTCTGCCAAGATAATTGTCTTTCGTTTCCCTATTGCAGATTTATACCTCTTTCTTGCCTCCCTAACCTCAGTTTGGCATCTGGGCTTAGCATTCAATGCCTTGCGCAGAGCCCTATTTGCGGCTGAACAGTTGTTATCGAACCACTTAGGGTCCGTATTTATTTTCCGGTTGGGGACAGTTAAAAGTGTTTTTATGACTGTGCACAGGTTAGTAAAATCTGAAATTACCCTTTGGTAGTTCCCGTCAGATAGTGTGCACGAGTCTATTAAATTTTGATGTTTGATTGTGACCTGATCAATTATGCTACCGCTATCTACTCCCCTCCATTTCAATCTTAGGTTATTTGTGGCAGGAGTTATGTCTCTGGCCCCCACAATGCTTTTAAACACTGGTGACGACCCTAGTCTAATGTTAGCAACCAAGGCATTATGATCCCCAAATGCGGTCTCAATAACCTTGGCCACTAAAAGGCTATTAATAAGCTCAGAGGACATAAAAATGTAATCTACGGTTGAGGAATGGTCTCTGCCTCTAAATGTTGGAACATAATTATTATTAGGGATAGGGCTTACATCCATGATGTTAATGAGCATATGTTCACGGATAAGCAAGTCCAGTTCTTGACCCCTTTTTGCTGCACGATCACTTCGGGTATTTATCCCGGGTAGTTCCAAGTTAGAAATTTTAGCATTAAAGTACCCAGCTAGGATAATTCTGTGGCCCATACTTTTATCGGGGGGCTCAGTAATGTCGGACAAAATTTTAGAAAGTGCAGTCAAATTTTTATTTGGGATTGAATAAAAATCATTGTTGTAAAAATTAATCACGTAAAAGGGGGTCTTTCTTTTGTATTCAATAATCTGAATGTTTGGGCTTTTTGTGGGTATTACCTTAATACTACCACCTGCAGTTATCCTAATGCCGATTAATAAACCACCCATCGGTCTGCCAAAATCAGGTTTAACTGCAATTATACAATTGCAGTGAAAACCCTCAATATGCAGGTTGGTGGTGACCCATGTTTCTTGGAACATAATGATATCTTTATCTGAAAGAATCTTTAACCAATCTAAATCAGATAGTCTCGGTTCCAGTCCTGCGACGTTCCAACTAAGGATCGCAAGGTCTGATTTAGTTGATATGTTAGGGCCAGCGTTTCCAATACTCTCAACAATAGTGGTCCCCTCAGTGAGAGATCTTATTTCGACTAGTGAACTATCTGCGCCCTCGCCACTGCTTGTAGTTGCTGCTATCGTCTCCTGTCTATTATTTGTCTGTATGGGTGAGGGAAATCCCTCTATGGGGGGTGCTATTCCGTTTGCTTCATTTGCACTCGGAATAGGCAGCTGGTGGCTATTAGGCATCTCATTGTTCCTACTATCCGGCTTTCTAGAGCCTTCCTGGTCTTTATGGGGATTGGAGGTTACTGTCAGTCAGTCGACCATCTCTAAACAGCTATATCTGTTTGCGGTCGGGACCCCTATGAAATTATCCATAAATCCTACATCTCTTCCCGTGTTCCCTCCCCAATTTCCCCAATCTTCACCCCAATCTGGATAGCCCAATCTACTCCAGTTCCTGTCATAGCCTGGCCAAGCACGACTCCTAGGGGGATAGAAGAAGGAGAGTCTTTTAGTTTCAATATGTTTGTAGCAACCTTGTGTATTCCAGGAGCAGATATAATCTACATTGCGTGGGTCTTCAAAATTTATTATGACACAGTCGCCCTGGGTAGTTTTACGCTCTTTTCCTATCCAGGGGACTCTACGCACTGTTAGAATCCTTCTTGAGCATTGTGGGGGTAACGGGCGGTTGGCATTAAGCCAATATTGTACTTTATTTTTTAAGGACCAGCGGGTTTCAACAATATGGTCTGCCACCTCGGAACCCCAATCATAACTACTACTAGCGGACTTGCTTCTGGAGGAAGATTAACTGTGCGTCTATATTCTTTTTCTCCTCTCTTCTGATCCTTATCGGGGGGCATTTGGGTTGTCTTAGGTTGACTTACTGTTTGTTTAGCAGGGGGTACAGAATCATTTGCCGGGACAACTAAGATTTTATTAGCTTGGGCAACTGGTGTCACAGTTGTATTCAGCACTTGTGCCGTCGTCTTCTTAACCACTGTGTCTACAATGTTGTTGTTTCTAGGTTTAGGTATAGTCCCACCGGATACAGTAGCCCTGGGGTTAGATGTATTCTGGGCAATCTTAGGAGTATTTTTGGGGGGTATATTCAACTCAGCCAATTGCTTCTCTATTCTTAGGAGTCTAGTCTCTATTGGGGAAAAATAAGTTTTAAAAAGCTCCCCAATTTTTACTAACAAATTGCTAGTTGCTTCACAATGATTGCATGTTTCCCCCCCCATGTCCAAGATCTCTGCACTTCCTAAATCCAAAACCTCGTTAGTCGCATCTGGAATTAATTTATTATTCCCATTTTTTAGATGGTAGTCCTTAGCTTTGCTTGGCTTTTTCTTTAGTGCGCTCTTCTCTTTAACCATTGACACCTTTACTTGTTTCTTTTGCTTCTGTATGTCACCCTCCCTCCTTCCCTTTGACTGCCTATTTCTGACTTCGTCTGGCGTGTGGTTAATAACTAGGTCAGGTGACTTTTCTAATGCCAGACTTAGTTGGGTGTCTGATAGAAGTTGGGATGCAGACAAATCAACTATGTTTGGCATACTGAGAGTATCTATCCGTTCATCTACTAGAGGATCAGGATCCTGGGTTGGCGTTGGGGTTCCGGCTAAAGCAAGAATTCCCAAGGATGAACGTCTAGCTAGTTGTAAGTCTTGGGAAACTCTATGTTCAAGGAGAATGATACCCTGATCTATAGCTTCATTCGCCCTTGTTATGAAGTTATCCAGAGGGCCAATTATCTGCCCTCCTCCCGCCGCTGTTTTACTTCTGCTGCCCCTCGTAGACATATTAGTTGTCAGTATAGATTCAACAGTTGTCAACTAGTACTATATAAGTAAAATAAAGCATACGAACAGGATGTCTGTATGGCAGAAACAGCAACCAAGTGGGGGCCAAGAGGGGGGCCCAGTCCGGTCTCAAACGGTCTCTAACTGGCTCAAACTGGCCCGCCCTTGGCCCGGGCTTCGCGATGCGGGGTCACTGGCTGTTTATCAGCGCCTCCAGGCGCGAGAATGTGGCAGGCGGCTTCCTCTTCCGCCGCTAAGGACGCTGGGTAACGTAGTCCCCCTCCGCACTGCGGCCTCGTTTGAATGGCGGCGGCGGGAGGGAGACGGCCTGCTGGCGGTACCCTGTTGCGGTGAGATGAGCCCCAAAGTGTTGTCCGTGCTTGCCTCTAGTATCCACTAATGTTCCCCCCAGTGATATCTGATTTACTGAGCCAATGGATTTAGATCCGGTGGTTTACGGTGTCTAATGCCGCGCTGAGGTCAAGAAGCAGGACAACGCCGTGCCACCGAAGTCTACTATTTTCCTTGATTCTTCCACTATTGAGAGCAGGGCTGTTTCTGTACCCTGTAGTGGGCGGAAACCTGTCTGTGTCTGACGGAGGAGATTATGGGTCTCTAAAAATGAGGATAATATTGAGGTAAAATATTTTTCAGTGATTTTGCTTATCCTTGGAAGCAGGAAAATGGGGCAGTAATTTCCTAAAGTGGAAGGATCAAGGCTGGGTTTCTTCAGCAGAGCCTTTACTATGGCTTCCTTCCAGGCGGGGGGGACCAACCCTGAGGAGAGTGAGGTGTTGATTAGATCTAAAATCACAGGGGAGACCACGCCTACCACCTGTCTCAGTATCCATAGCAGGGCAGGGTCTTTGGGTGATCCACTTTTTGCTTTGGAAAGGAGACTTTCCAATACTGGCATTTCCATTGTCGGAATTGTATCCAAGATGGGATGATTTTTACCAAGTGGAGGGGCTGAGGAGTCAATTATTATAGGGGGAAATGAGGAGAAGATGGTTTTAATTTTAGTTGAGAAGAATTCTGCTAATTTGTCACACTGTGCTCCTGAGGTATCAAGAGTGACGGGTGGGGCGGGGACTTTTGAGAGAGTTTTAACAATGCTGAAGATTTCACGAGTGGAATTAGGTGCAGCTAGGATTTTATTCTCGTAATAGGCTGCCTGTGCTGCTCTGATTTCAGTTTTGTAGAGGTGGATACTTTCTCTATATTTTTTCTTTGTGTCCGAGGAAAAACTCTTCCTCCAGACTCTCTCCATTTTTTTGCAGTTCTGCTTTAGGCCCCATGGTACCGCTGAGTACCAAGGTTTTTCGGTGTTTCCTGTTTTAATTTTCATACTTTTTACGGGGACAAGAGCATCTAGCAATTTTTGAAGCCAATTATTAAAATTGTCATTGGCGTTGACCACATCTACGGAAGAGGCCAGTTTAGTTTCTTTCAAAACTGTGGTCCATTGTTCCATTGAGAGTTTGGACCAGGGCCTTGTTTTAGAATAGGAGGGGGTTTTACAGGTTGTTCTGTGGGGTGGTGACCACGTGAAAAGTATAAGAAAATGGTCTGACCATGGAACAGGTATAGGTTTCCCCCCTAATAGGTCATCCAAATTTGAAAAAATAGGATCTAATAAATGACGCTTTGCATGGGTGAATTCACTAATTTTTTGTAGAAGTTGGAAGACAGCTAAGTCTTTAGTGAGTACAGTTGCTGATATCTGTTGGAGGTCATCGAAATGCAAGTTAAAATCCCCCAGTATGGAGAATTTAGCTGAAGAGCTAGCTAAGTTTGCGGCCAAGTCTGGCAGTGATTCACAAAAATCCACTGAGGGACCTGGGGTTCAGTATAAAAGAATACCCAAGAAAGTGAGGGCTGGGGGGGACTCAATAGAGAAAGCAGCTTTCTAACAATCTGGGACGGGGCTGCCCATCATTCGGCAGGTTAGACCGCATTTAAAGATAATGGCTATCCCGCCCCCCTTCCCTACGGGACGGTCCAGCCTCATAATGGAGTAGCCACTGGGCAGGGCCTGGAAGAGATCAGGATCGGAGCTAGGGGTAAGCCATGGCTCTGTAAGAAACAAAACCTCAGGCGATTCTTCTTCAAGAAGAATGGAGATTTCAACTGTGTGTCTAGGCAGTGATCTTCATTTCAATAAAAACATTTTGTATCTCTGTGGGTTGATTAAAGGGGGCGATGGTCTATAGTTAGGTGGAAACTGCAATTTGGACCTTTTTAGCAGATCATTAAGGAGTGAAATTGATTGTTTGTATGTTCCCCTCATTGGAA